>NC_137779.1:19615634-20305091 GCF_963455305.1 Plecotus auritus
ACTTTGAGATCATGTTGTAGCAGCAATTAAAGCTTCTATTTCCTGCACTCTCAAGTCCAAGGAGCAAATATCAAGCTTCCTGGTCAGGCTTCCATTCACCCAATAAGAAAAGAAAAAAAAAAAATACATTAATGAATCACAACCATCACTACCCAAAGATATTGCAACAATACAGTAAATCCAAACACTGGACCAAACTAGCACATTTTCTGGACTCTGTTATAGAGCCACTGTCCCCTGGCACCATATGCTTTTTCTGCTCCCGGTAGAAATAGGAATATAGACAACGTTTCCAAAAGCTAACAATGCATCAGAAGTTATTCCCATTCAGCCTGACCTAAAAGGCCTAAATCTGTGCCAAATAAAAGTCTGAAAGAATGGAAAATAAAAGAGACGCTGACAGCAATGCAATGTGGCCCAGCTGCCAGCTACCCATGTAGCATCATGCAGTGCCCCAAGCATTGCAAATTGCAATTCTGCGTGCGGATCAAAATTATAATTATCCCAATTCTATTTCCTAAAAGCTAACTATTAAACTGCATCCCAAGCATCCGGCTTGGGGGAGGGGGGTCCGGCTTGGGGGAGGGGGGGCGGTATCCTTCTCCCCTCCACCTTCTTTAAGCTTCAGCAAGAGAAGGTGATGTGAAAAGGGGTCCAGAAGTAAGACTAAAACTAAGAAATCAGGCTGGACTTCCTCTTCCTACCGTATCTTGGGATCTGTTTGTTAAAATCTTCAACATAAATATTTAAAGTCAACAAAATGAGAAAAGCTAGATAAGGGGGTGGCGGGGAGTTCAAGGGGCGGGGAGGGGGGGGCAGGGAATGCACTAAGTCACCAGTGTCGTCCAATATGTAGCAGCAACTTCAGCCAATTGGAACGATGAGAGGGAAAACTCCACGGGAGTCCCCGGGAGCTGAGACCTGTCGCCCAGCCTGCCCCCGGAAGGGGGGTGGGGGGCGGCACCGCAGGGAATGATCGCGGTGGTCCCCCTGAGAGCGGTGCCCTCTGCCATCCCGGGAGTCACGGTTCGAGCCCGCCAGGAGCCTCGCAGGAAACACCGCACCGCAGCCCCGCAGCGGCCAGAACCGCCTGGCCCGGTCTGCCGAGGCCCTGGGGCCACGGGAGATGCTGGCGCGGAAGGCGGTCGGCCGAGCCGGTCCCCCCGGGAGGCTGGGGCAGCGAGTGCGGAGGGACCGGGGAAACCCGAGATGGTCTAAGCACATTCGATCCGGAACCTTGACTTTAAAAAGCATTTTTTCCAAAAAGGAAAGCAAGGCCCCCGCAGCCTTCCCCGCGGCGCCTGCCCACGTCACCGGCGCCCCCGGCCCGCCCGCGGCCCCCGCCTTACCGAGCCCCGCGGCCCCGCCGCGCCGCTGCGGCCTCGCTGCGCCCCAATCGCCGCTCCGTGTCTGCCCTCTGCGGGCGCCGGGCCCGCCGCTCTCTGCTCCGCCTCCTCGTCCTCCCGGTCCTCGCCGCCGAGCACCGCCCGCGCCGCGAGCCTAGCGCCTGGCCGCCCAGGGCAGCCGCGGAGGCTCGGCCGGGCGCCCCCCGCGCGAGCGCCTCATCCCGCCGGGCCGCCCGTCAGGCTCGGGGGCGGGGACGCCGGGCTCCCGGCGCGGCCTCACTGTCCCCACCGCCGTCACGCACCGCGCTCGCCGCCCGGCGGAGTCGGCCGGGGTCCGCAATCCTCAGATCTTCGGGCTCGGAGCCCCTCACCCGCCGCCCCAGAGCCGCCCCGCCGCGCCCCCGCCCCGCTCGCCGCGCGCGCCCGCCGCCCGCCCGGCCTCCGCCTCCTCCGCTCCGCCTCCTGCACCGCGACGCCCGCAGCGGGAGAAGAGGCGCGCCGCCGCAGCCGCGGGCACGAGGACGCGCGAGGGGGGCGGGCGGAGCGCGCGCGCGGCCGTGGGCGGCGGGGGCGCGCCCAGGCCTCGCCTGCTGTTGTCCCAGGAGCGCACGTGGACTGCGGGGGGCGCCCGGAGCGCCAGGGCCCGCAGACCCTTACCTAGGAGTTCGGGCGCGGTCCTGTGCCCCGGTTTCTGCGCGGAGCTGCGGTGCAGAAATAGAAACCGGGCCGCGGCGGCGATGACACTGGGAAGAACCCCCCTCGGAGACTACGGCAGTGGCTCCCCTCCACTCCCGCTGACCCCTGGAGACTGTCACCGCGCGGGGGAGGACGGGGGGCGTTGCCGCCAGTCAGGAAGCTCCTCGCCTCTCCATCTCTTGTGCATTTTGATCTCAAATCAGCTCGCATCGGTTATTATTGGGAATGAGGGGTCTTAAAGTTCCTTCGGTTGCTTCTCCATTCAGTTATGGGCCAGGAGATGGGAAGTGACATGGCAGGGGAGAGGAAAGGAAGGGTGAAAGCCGACCTGAAGGTAGGTGCGTGGGCAGACTGAGAAGAGACTTTGGAGAGGTATGGAGGAGCTTACAGGGGACCCCCTGCCTGTGGATGGCACTAACCTTGCTGCTTCCCCTATTCCTTTTGTTCAGCCTCGACCCGGCCGCCACGGAAAAACCATCTGTATAACAATATACTTGACATTCTACCATCTTCTATTTTAATTGTTTCTTTTACCTTCCACTCCTTCTGACCCATTTGATATCTAAATGTTGGTGGGAGCGGGGCCGCGAGGGGGAGGGGGGAGGGGAGGGGGGGCAGATAACCTACAAAATGTAACTCTTAGTCCTACATCCGCCAATGTCACTGCAGTGATTCGGGTCCACTGAGCACTTAGTCATTTCAGTGGGAATTGTTGAATATAAAACGTGGCCTTGATCACACTTAGCAGGATTTCAAGGGCGTGGAGGTGAGGCAGGATTTCATCACATTCTGGAGAGAAATCAGGCAGTGCACATGGACGGTGATCCCACGCTTGCCAGTTTCAGTATAATCAGCATTGACCAAGATTGTAGATGTTTTCTATCAGAGAACAGGAAAGGGATGGCATGAGAGGATTTGCTTAGAGGCACAAACTGAGGTGGGAAAACTTCAAGAAGCCTTATACTTATTTACTAGAGGCCCGTTGCACGAGGAGATTCGTGCAATAGGCCTTCCTTCCCTTGGCTTCCAGCACCGGTTTTCCTCCGGCGCCCGGGACCCAGGCCTTCACTCCAGCAGGAGTCTGCCATCTTCATCTTTGTTGCAGACTCAGAAGTCTGCAGTCTTGTCTTTGCTGCGGCCAGACTGCCGGTCCTGTAGATCCCTTCACTCCCACCCCCCTCCCTCTCATAGCAGGTGTCCTGAGCAGCTGGTCGGTTGCCATCTTTGGTCTTCTAATTTGCATATTCCCTCCTGATTGGCTGGTGGGCATAGCAGAGTGATGGTCAATTTGCATGTTTCTCTTTTATTAGTGTAGATTTATTTATTTATGTGATATATTTATTTTTATTGATTTTAGAGAGTAAGGGAGAGGGAGAGGGAGATAGAAACATCAATGATGAGAGAGAACCATTGATCAGCTGTCTCCTGCACACCCCACACTAAGGATCAAAGCCTGCAACCCCAGGCATGTGCCCTGACTGGGAATCGAACCGTGACCTCCTGGTTCATAGGTCAATGCTCAACTACTGAGACATGCTGGCCAGAAATAAATGTGTCCTTTTTTAAATAAAATGTGTCCTGATATATAGCCAATTCCTAGGAAAAGGTGCAGTTAGGACCCATAACTCTTAATGGGTACTACCTAAGTGCTAGGGAAACAGCAAAGGACTTGAGGAAAACTAGAGACCTTCAACTTCAACCTAAGCCCAGGGTTTAAAAATGGCTTTCTCCAAACTGCAACCATTTCATGGTTACCTCTTTTGACCACAGAGAGCCATCCCTGACAGAGAGGCAGGTATGCTTGTGTGGAGCCTGGAAATGGTGGACATTAAACTTACTAACAAGACCCCCTGCGATGTTAAGAGGGAGTCAGTATAGGACATTAAACTATTCAGAGTCACGATGGGAAGCAAGTTTTGCCCAGGGCTGTAGTCCCTTGACGACACTCAAGTAAGACAATGATCATCTGTATTCTTTGCATAAAGCCTTCTTCACATCCCAGAGTTTGGTCATCCCATCCCAAAATTCAGCAGCATTGGCTGCCTGTTAAATGGTTTACAATCAGCCGGTGGGAAAGGTGAAAAATATTAAAAGGAGCAGGGACCCATGCCTACATTGGGTGACAGATATTTACTTCAGTCTCAAAACATTTTGGTATCACCCCGTCCCCTTGGTATTACATCTTGTGCAGAGAAAGAACAAATGGGTTCCTTAGGCGTCTTCCGAATGTCAGTGGTGTCTGAGCAAGCTCCAGGGGGCTGATGCTCCTCACTCTCCTTCAGAGCCAGCGCTCCATCTCCTTGGGAAGAAGCATTCAAATGTCCTGTGAATAACTAGTTAGTCTTGCTAACCCTGCAGATAAACTGAAGGCCGTGACTTCCGGACAACTCCGCACCATCGGCACTTACTGTTTCAGATGTTGGCAACCCATGACCTCTAACCTAATAATACCCTTAGAGATTCAATGCACTTATCCCAAAAACTGCAACATTTCCTAAAAAAAAAAAAAAAGAAGAAGAAGAAGAAGCCTGTCGGGCTGTAAAATAACGTACAATAACTGCATTTGTTATGGTTTGATGTGATATTCCTGAGGTGAGGGGCAGGAGGGGAAAGAAAAAGGCATATATTCTCTCTCTCTCTCTCTCTCTCTCTCTCTCTCTCTCTCTCTCTCTTTCTCCCTCTCGGTGTTGGAGGCCTCAGCCTGGCCTCCTTTCTAGGCCTTGGCACTGTCATCTTCTGCTGGTAGCATCTGGGCTCACTCCTGGCGCCTTGGATCGGTGGCACTGCAGTCCCCCCCGGGCACTGAGCAGAGTCATGGTGCAGACAAGTAGAGCCAGCAAGGACAGCAGCCGCACAGAGGATTGCAGCACACTTACCTAATCTTGACTTTGAGAGCAAGCCTGGGAACTGAGCAAGGGACAGAGAGCAAGCTGATTCTCATCCCCAGATTGAAGGCTCAACAACTGGCTTGAGAAAAACGCGTTGCTGAAAGCAGGCCAGGCTTTAATAGAGAATTTTCCCCAAATGACATTTGACATTGCCTTGTTTTGTTTTGTTTTTCCTGCCCAAAGGGGCAGTGCCATCTTGTGTCCCCATAAAACGGAACAGCAAAATACATTTCAAAAAAGGCGTGTTGTCTGTGTGTAGCATTCTCCTAGCTCAGGGGTGGGTGGGGAACCTTTTTTTCTGCCAAGGGCCATTTAGATATTTGCAACGTCGTTTGTGGGCCATAAAAAATGATCAACTTAAAAATGAACTTGCTGTGTTTGGTCAAATATGTAATTAACTCACCCCTAATGCCTTGGCAGGGCCAGACCAAATGATTTCGCGGGCCTTCTACGACCCGTAGGCCGGACGTTCCCCACCCCTATCCTAGCTACTATGGATGCTCACGGAGTAGCATCTCAAAACATTGAACCCTGCCGAAACCGGTTTGGCTCAGTGGATAGAGCGTCGGCCTGCGAACTGAAAGGTCCCGGGTTCGATTCCGGTCAAGGGCATGTACCTTGGTTGCGGGCACATCCCCAGTGGGAGGTGTGCAGGAGGCAGCTGATTGATGTTTCTCTCTCTTTGATGTTTCTAGCTCTCTATCCTTCTCTCTTCCTCTCTGTGAAATATCAATAAAATATATTTTAAAAAAAACAAACAAAAAAAAACAACATTGAACCCTTTGCAACAAAACTGTTGAGCAACACTGTAGGAAGTAGTCAGTAGTCCTCCTCCCTGCGTATGGGACAAATCCCTTGGGATCTGAAATGATCATTTTTCCCATCATCTCTCCTCTCCTGGTCACATTTTGGTTCATTATTCTCTATCACAGTAGTTTAGAACTTTTGCTTGTTCTCCCACAAATAATTTCTTTTCAGTTCTTAAAGCGTAGCACCAGCTGTACCCATCAACATGTCTGCTCCTGAATGGCTCAGACAGTAGCTCCTTTCCTACTTCCCCCACTAGCAGAGGTCCTTCACCTCTTCCAGAATTCTAAATGTTGACTGCCCCCGGCTTCTGACCTTCAGCCTTTCCCATTCTCTTTCTACTCTCCCTCCCAGGACAGTCAGTCCCCAGCAGCCCTTGGCGGTAAATAGCCTCCATTCACTAATGTATATCTTTAACCTTGACCTCTCCCCGGCACTCCAGGCTCAAATATCCAGCTGCCTCTAGGACATCTCCACTTGGATATCTCCAACTTCATGTGTCCACGACTGAACTCTTGATTTTCCACATTAAAAACAAAACCCAAAGTTGCTTCCTACAAGTCTGCCCCGTCTCAGAACAAAGACATCCCTTTCTCTCAAACACCACATTCATTGTAGCAGCAAATCCTTCCAGTTCCACCTTCAAAACATATACGGAATCTAATCTCTTTCCTCCCTCTTAACCACTAATACCTACATCTGTGCACCCACCCCCCCTCCATGATCTCCCTCCTGGGTGACTAACTGGTCTCCTTGCTTTCATTCTTTCCCCTCCATGGTCTCAACTCAGCAACCAGAGAATTTCTTTTAACACTTTAGTAAGATAATGTCATTCTCCTCACTCAAAACTCTCCAGCGCTCTATGCTGCTAATCACACTACAATAAAAGTCAAAGTCCTTTCCCCAGCCATGCAAGCCCTCCGGCCCCTAGTCCCCTCCCCAGCCTTTACCTCTTTAAAAAAAAAAGGTTTTTTTATTGATTGCAGAGAAGAAGGAGATAGAAACATCAATGGTGAGAGAGAATCATTGATCAGCTACCTCCTGCACACCCCACACCCGGGATCAAGCCTACAACCCAGGCATGCGCCCTGGCTGGGAATCGAACCGTGACCTCCTGGTTCATAGATCAACACTCAACCACTGAGCTACTCCAGCCGGGCCAACCTTTACCTCCTAACACTCTCTGTTCCAGCTACCAAGGCCAGCCTCCAGCTGTTCCTTATACCAGCAAGGGACACTTCTTCCTGGCTTTTAAGTGAGCCTTTTCAACTGTTAAAAGTATTTTGCCTTCGGTTCCCTTACTCTGCTTTTTTTTTTTTTTTTAACAGCCTTTACCACTATATGATTGTGTTTGTCAATAATTATCTATTATTTGCCTCTCTTGCTAAAACAAAACCTCCATGAGGGCAGGGACTTGATTTATGGACCATTGTATCCACACTGCCAAACAAATGAATAAATAGTACCGTCAGCATACAGAATCTCTATGCTTGCTTATTGCTATGGATATGTCTTCTTTATACTTATTACAACTGGGACAACTGCAAATTATAAAATTATATCATTTGTAATTCATGACAAATCAAAACAAATTATACTGAAAATCTAAGAAAAGACCAAGATTCAGCAGAGAAGAGTACATATTAAATGAGTAATGTAATGCCTCTGAGGCAAAATCATAGACTAACCTTGCAATTAGGTTTTGATTGTGTAAAAGTTAAAGGTACAGAACATTAAAGCCAAATTACATGAAGTGCCTCTCGTCCCCGAATGAAGTGATCACCATGTTGGAAAAGAATGTGGGAGCTGTCACTGGTCCCTTTCCTTTGTTATCTTGCCCCGCTATGTAACCTTGAACAAGTTAAGGAACATGGCTGTGTTTCCATCTGTAAAATGGGCCTGTCCTCTTCCTTCTTTAACTAATATCGTAAAAGTAATATAATTTAATTATTATGAAAAAGCTTTAGAAGAAAGGACATTGGGAAATTAAAATACTTCAGTTTCCCAAACTTCATTTTTTTAATATTTATTGTTGAAAGTATTACATCTATCCCTTTTTTTCCTCATTGACCCCTTCTAACCCACTCCTGCCCCCCACCAAAGTTCTTTTTTTAAAATTTTGTTTTTTTTAAATTCTCACCCAAGAATATTTTTCTCATTAACATTTTTTTTAGAGAGAACGGAAGGGAGGGAGAGAGACAGAGAGAAAGAGAAACATTGATGTGAGAAAGACAGATTGGTTGCCGGAGACCGAGCCTACAACCGAGGTCTGTGTCCTTGACCGGAATCGAATCTGGGAGAACATCCGTAGGCTGTTGCTCTAACCACTGAGCAACTGGCTAGGGCTCCCAAACTTTTTTGTCTAATATTTTGAAAATGAGGAAGAAATAAATATATTTTTGAAATACAACTGATGACTTACGAAAACCACTCAGCGTTTCTAACATGATCAGGAAAAAATGTCTGGGGCAGCAAAGCCATCTGAGTTGCGGAAGCAAATCACCCACCATCTGAGAACTACCCCCGGCATCATCTTCTAGTCAGATGTGAACTTCAACCAGGAAATGAAAGGCAACACATTGGAATGCAGGTTTTTGTATAAAGTATTCACTCCACCTCTTATCAGACAAAATTATGTGAAGGCTCCTGAAAGAATGAACAGAGGCAACAATGACATTTCTGCATATGAGATCCTTGATGTCGGGAAGAGAACCAGGGCTTGGGGACTTTTTGAAACTGTATTTCCTCAGCACACTTGCTACTTTATTTAAAATGTATGTTTGCTACACAAAGGGAAGGTCCTGTGAAGGCACAGGAAGAAGTCGGTCATTTGCAAGCCAGAGAGAGAAGCCTCAGAAGAGACGAATCTTGCTGACACATTATCTTGGATTTGTAGACTCCAGAACTGTGAGAAAATCCATTTCTGTTGTTTAAGCAGAAAAACAAAACAAAACAAAAAAAGAGTATGTTTAATCGAGGTAACTTAAAGGAAGCTACATCTCCCATTGGTGGCTGTGATAATGGTGAGATGTTGCCACTCCTCGTGAGAAAACACACACACATATTTACACACACACACACACACACACACACACACACACACACACACACACACATTGCACTGTAAACCGTGAGTGCTCTGCCTTGCTCAGAGCTCTGCCTGAATCAGCACTCTGCTCAGCTGCTTGGTGATGCTCCCAGCCCCAAAGCCTTTTATTAGATCTAAAGAACTGAAACCAGTGTGAGGAAGTGCATGGGAAAGTGACTTGGGAAAGCGAGAGATCAAAGAGAGGTCATTCCACCCCAGGCTGCTGCTTTCCCAGGGTGCTCCCTGCCATTCCCCTCCCACAATTTCATCTTTTATGGCTTCCAGTCTCCAGAACTTAGTGTATCTCAGAGGCTCTAAGACATCTGTGTTTTCCTGTTATGTGTTGGGCTGAGAATGTACCTATGTTACTGAAACTTAGTGCAGTAGGTGCTAGGTTTCCTGGGCAACTTGAGAAGAACTGTAGTCGATAATTCAATATGCCATTTTATTAAGTTTTAAAAGTCGGTTACTTGCACTTGGCTTTGGAAGTTGTTTTGTGTTTAGCTTTTAAGTGGGAATGATCCCTGGAAATACTGGGGGTGAGGAGGCCATAATATATCAGAAAAAACAATAAAACTACTCTAGCAAAATATTATCTCCCCGTTCCCCACTCAATTTTTTCTCTTATGTAAAACAAACAGCTGAAAACAAACAGTGTTACTCCTCAGAGTGATATAAAAGGCCAGTCTTAAGCAGAGCTGATAATAGAGACAAATTCACTAGTTCAGTTCTTTCCTGAGTCATGACCTAATTTACAAAGTATTTCTCTTTAGTTCTTGCAGGATTTTAACAAAAAAGCAACAGTAAACATCTTACTCATGGTAGCAGACTACTTTGTTAAAGAGGACTTGCCCTGGCCAGGGTGGCTCAGTAGGTTAGAGCATCATCCCGTACACCAAAAGGTGGTGGGTTTGATTCCTGGTCAGGGAACGTGCCCAGGTTGCAGGTTTGATCCCTGGTTGGGGTGTCTGTGGTAGGCCACCGATTGATGTTTCTCACATTATTGTTTCTCTCTCTCCCTTCCTCTCTCTAAAAAAAAAATCAATAAAATTTTTAAAAAGAGCACCTAATTTGATAGAAAGTTATAATTTAGGTAACTCACAGTTTTTCATGCTTTGTGGAGGGAGCGCCTTTTAAAAGTCAACCTTAGGCTTTATCCACAAGATAAAGGCACTACTGAGAGAAACTGAGGCTCAGAGAGATTCAAATTCTGAGTAAAATTCAACCTGTACTTGGTCTTTATTATCTATTTTTTAATAAATTATGTTGATGGCCAGGTCACACACAACTGGACAAAAAGGTTATTTAGGAATAATGTTATCTGGCCCAGCCAGCATGGCTCAGTGCAACCCATGAACCAGGAGATCACGGTTCGATTCCCGGTCAGGGCACATGCCCAGGTTGCGGGCTCGATCCCTAGTGTGGGGAATGCAGGAGGCAGCCAATCTATGATTCTCTCTCACCATTGATGTTTCTATCTCTCTTTCCCTCTCCCTTCCTCTCTGAAATCAATAAATACATATATATATATTTTTTAAAAGAATGATGTTATCTGTACATCGCAGGAGAAAGTCCAACCAAACATAAAATCCCCTCTCCACTCTCTTTCCTCCCCTTACTCTGCTGGAGGAGTGGGGGGGGGGGAACTAGGGCTGCTTGCCTTTGCATCCCACCACTGCCTCCCAGAAATGTACCCAATGTACCCCCAAGAAGACAGCATCAGAAACAAATACACCTTCAGGTGCTGTGACTCAAGCTAAGGCCTGGTATTAGCCAAACCATTGGCATTTCACATACCCAGTCCTTTCTCAGTTTTTTGATGGGCAAGTAAGTCTCCATAAGAGAGCGATTTTTCATCCCAACACATTCCATACGTACTAGTCCTGCTTCCATGCTAGGTCTCACATCCTACACCTCCCCAAATCCTCTGGTGTGGTTTTCTGGGAGAGACAAAACCTCTTCAACATCACCTTGATGCTATAATGGTGTCCTTGCAAGAAGGAAACAAAGCCAACCATCACATTTTCCCTAAGCAGTTCAGAAAATTGGGCCCTTTTTTCCACCAAGGGAGAAAAGTGTCTTTTTTTTTTTTTTAAATCCTCACCCAAGGATATTTTTTCATTGATCTCTAGAGAGAGTGAAAAGGAGGAAGGTGGGAGGGGGATAGGAGAGAGAAAGAGAGAAACAGTGATGTGAGAGAGACACATCAATTGGTTGCCTCCCACACGCGCCCCTGTCGAGGCTGGAGAACCTTCCACCGAAGTACGTGCCCTTCACCAGGAATCAAACCCAGGACCCTTCCATTCTCGGGCCAACACTCTAACCCAGCCGTGGGCAAACTACGGCCCGCGGGCCGGATCGGGCCCGTTCGGCTGTTCTATCTGGCCCGCGGAGCCAAAAAGAGTGGAGGGTTCTCTTGCTCTCCCCTCCGTTCCTTTACTTTGAATTTATATTAGTTCACACAAACACTCCATCCATGCTTTTGTTCCGGCCCTCTGGTCCAGTTTAAGAACCCATTGTGGCCCTCAAGTCAAAAAGTTTGCCCACCCCTGCTCTAACCACTGAGCAAAACCGGCCAGCACGAGAAACGTTATCTGGAAGGAGATGGCTAACTCTCAAGTTCTCATCTATATACTACCATGTCGGAAGCTGGGAGAAGGAAAGTGAACTGGGAGCCCCCTCATCTCTCAATGCCTCGAGTTTCAGATAGATCAGATCAACAAAGGCTAACCTGTGGGTTCACACAGACATCAAACAGCTGTGCAAACATCGGACAGATGCATAAATTAAATACAAAAGTAAATAAAGTATTTACATTAAGTGAAAGTCATGCAGCTGCTGTTATTATTCTCCGCGAAGGCTCGGGAGGGAAGGAGGCTCTTTAAGCTACACAGATTGCACGTTTCAGTTGGGGACGGTGTCAGCAGGAAGGAATGGGAAGGTCACACAGGGCTAGAGGAACAAAGACGAGCTGTTACGTAAACTGGTGTCTGCTGGCGCGCAACCTCTAAACTGGGTCTTCAGGCTGAGGTGGCTCTGTTTCCCAGAAATTACTTTTACTTCCCAGACTATGCTTTTAGGAATCTGTATCAGAAACTAACTTTATTTTTTTAAAAATATTTTAATAGGTTTTTAGAAAGAGGAAGGGAGAGGGAGAGAGGGAAACATGATGTGAGAGCGAAACATTGATTGGCTGCCTCCTGCATGCCCCCTGCTGGGAACTGAGCCAGCAACCCAGGCATGTGCCCTGACCACAATTCAAACCAGCAACCTTTGGGTGCACAGGACAACGCCCAACCAACGGAGCCACACCGGCCAGGGCAGTAACTGATTTTAAAAGGTCAGAGGCTACCCCAGTGGCCAGCAACAGCAGGAACCCAAAGAGGTGACCTGAGAGATGCAACAAGGACTGTCCTACCTGAGAGAGTACCTTGCCATCCTACATGGGTCCAGGGTGAGATGACAGTCGCGAAATGCAATTGGACACTCTGCCTGGTAGCCAGGCACCATGGAAATTTCCTGTCTTCTCTATGGAGGAACCGGGGATGCAGCACAGCTTTATTTAGCCTGGATTCCTATACTCGACACCTGCAGCATAGGAGACATGAATGATTGATGAATTCCTAAGTTGCTCATGAATCTCTCCTTACTGTAGGAGGTGGAAGGGAGTATGGCCCTTTGTGCTTATTTTAAACACCAATGTTATTTTTATTCAGAGACGTTGGGAAGTGTTCTATCTTCGAAAAAAAAAATAAAGATGACTAAAACAACACAAGCTCATTGTTAAAAAATCAGAAATGGCAGCAAAATAAAAAAATCAATCCTATAATTCAGAGATAGTCAATATTTTGGTACATGTCATATATATATATATATATATATATGTATATATATGATGTTTATCAGAAACAGGACCATGTTGAAAATAATGTGTGCAATCTACTTTTTCCCTTAACATTTTTTTTCGCTTTTCATGTAAATAAATATTTACCGACATCATTTTTATATGACTTTATGTCCACACCATACTTCCTATTCCCCTATCTCTCACTAGTGCTGGCTGGAGGGTCATCCTTGTTGCTAAATGTGTGTCCACACCATGGACCTTTGAGAGTTGACTGTCTTTTTCACCTCCTAGCTGATACCTAACCTCCCCTGCTGGGGGCCTCAGCCCTTTGGCTTAAGGATTTTGTTTAGTTAAAGAGTGAGAACCCCAGGAGAGGCTCTCTATCCAACACATACTTCCCCTTTTTTCCTTGGGAAGTCCTGAGGAGGATCTCAAAGACTGGTCTACACTTCAACCTTGGCCCTGGGCCTTGGCTGCTCAAACCAGCGAAGTTCCAAAGTCCACACGTACTTCAGTAGAACCGTTATCCTATATAATAAAAGGCTAATATGCAAATCAACCGAATGGCAAATGACTGGTCGCTATGACGCGCACTGACCACCAAGGGGCAGATGCTCAATGCAGGAACTGCCCCCTGGTGGTCAGTACGCTCCCACAGGGGGAGCGTTGCTCAGCCAGAAGCCAGGCTCACGGCTGGTGAGTGCAGCGGCAGTGGCGGGAGCCTCTCCCGCCTCTGTGGCAGCTCTAGGGATGTCCATCAGTCGGACATCCCCCAAGAGCTCCCAGACTGTGCACAGGCTGGGCTGAGGGACACCCCTCCCCGCGCCACCACCCTCCCCCCCCCCCCCGAGTGCATGAATTTCATGTACCGGGCCTCTAGTACTTTTATAATTGACTAAAATTCCAAGCAGTTGGAAAAACAGCTAATGCTGGCTGGCACTAATTACTGCCTAAATTTAGTTTATTATAGGAAACATGTTCAGTCTTAACTTCATTCCCTCAATACCTGGTCCAGATACTCATTTGATTCTCATGTTTTTTACATATTACTTTTGGTTTTCTGTAAATATTAAGTCTTTTTACCTTACAGTCTATCTTCATTACTGCATAGTCACTGTATTAACCTTACTGAGACTCAGTTTTTATTTTACTTCCAAGCCATATGCGCCACATTCAGGTCAGGGGCACTCTTATTCCCATAGAGAGGGTCACAGATCGATTCCCCGTCAGGGCACGTGCTCAGGTTGCAGGAGGCAGCCGATCAATGATTCTCTCTCATTGATGCTTCTCTCCCTCCCTCTCCCTTCCTCTCTGAAATCAATAAAAATATATTTAAAAAAGAAGAAATTCGTTTACAGTTGGTGTTTTGAATATGTGTTTTCACTCACATAGCCAGATTGTCTTCATCCCAATAAGTGTGTCTCTGAGGTGTGTTATCAAAATACACTTAGTGTGTAAAAGGCAGAGTCTAAGGAGAGGGAAGGTTCCTGTTTCTATGCAGCTGTGTGTGCCCATGTGTGGGGGAGAGAGACAGAGAGAGAAAGAGAGACAGAGCGAGTTATTTCTCATGAGAAGTAGTGTCCATCCCCAGAGACTGAAGGTTGGCTCAATGTCAAAGGCTGCCAGGTATTTAAGAAGTGCTAATTGTTGCTGTTACTAAAATTCTGTTTTCAGCCCTGGCCGGTGTGGGTCAGCAGATGGAGCGTCGACCTGCGGACTGAAGGGTCCCGGGTTCACTTCCGGTCAGGGGCACATGCCCGGTTTGTGGGCTTGATCCCCAGTAGGGGGTGTGCGGGAGGCAGCCGATCAATGATTCTCTCATCATTGATGTTTCTACCTCTCTCTCCCTCTCCCTTCCTCTCTGAAATCAATGAAAATATATTTAAAAATAATAAAAATTCTGTTTTCACCAGAGACACACAGAGCAACCTGGGGGAAATGACCAAATGATTCAATTCCTCCAGTCTCCCACCTGAACACCAAGGACAATAATCATCTCCGACTCCTCCCATTACAAAGGCATAAGAGTCGCCTGGGCAACATGGCTCAGTGGTTGAGCATCGACCGACCTATAAGCCAGGAGGTCACAGTTCGATTCCCAGTCAGGGCACATGCTTGGACTGCAGGAGGCAACCGATCAATGATTCTCTCTCATGATTGATGTTTCTATCTCCCTCTCCCTCTCCCTTCCTCTCTGAAATCAGTAAAAATGTATTTTAAAAAAGAATGAATTAGCTTAAAGTTGGTGTTTTGAGCTTCTATGGGAACATTATGTCTTCATGCTCCTTTCCAACGCTTGTATTGTCACTCAACCATTAAGGAAGGACAACTATGCTACACATACTGCTTTTCCAATCGTGCTCTCTCGGGAAGAGCACCCCATTGCTGAGGCTGAACAAGTGTAAGAAGTTCACGCAAAGGGAATGAGGGAGAGAAATCACAACCGCCCACTCACACGCACACATAACTTGGCATTTCAGGTTTTGAGCGGTTAATAACCAGCTCCTTCCATTGCAAGCTGTCGGGCTCACAATGCGGGTTTAATTGTTCTCACACACCCCTCCTGAGCACACCTTCTTTCCTGAAAGGGCTCCACACAAGCCCGTGCTTCATCTTTGCAAGGCAAAGGGGTGGCTTGGAGTTTAAAAGGAAATACAAAGGCGTTCATAAAGCGGAGCAAGGAGCAAAGGTTCTCCCTCCGGGAGGCCAGTATTTTTACGTCAATCCTCCGATTGTTTGATTGTTTGCTGCCGCTCCGTGTCTGTTCACGGAGAGTTTGGGCTGACGGGTGTGGTTTGTCTGGATTCCCTTCCTCTGACAAGGGATTGAAGAGTTCAAGGCACCATTGGGAGAGCCGCAGGAAAGAGAATGGATGGGGGAGTCTTTTACAGAGAATGGTGAGTCACGCTAAAATGCAGATCGCACGCAGATTCAAGAGAGGCGAGGATCCTGAGTCAGCAAAGGGCGTCTGGAGAGGCCACCAAGTGGAGCAAAGCAGCAGATATGGAAGTCAGAGAGCAGAGCGGGGGGCAGAGAGACAAGAAAACCAAGGCAGGGAGCAGAGGGGCAAGAGCTACAGGAAGGCTGTCCCGGGCAAATACTCAGGACAAGGGCTTCGGCCCGCTGGCTCTTTGCTCACTGAGTGTGGGGACGGCCTGCCACTGAAGGGCTGAAGGGGACAGTCCCGTGAGGGCAAGCCAGTGGGTCTGCAGCCACTCAGGAGGCTCTGATCTTTTTTTTTTTTTTTCAATATTTATATATTTTCTTTTTAAAAAATAAATCTTTATTGTTCAGGTTATTACAGTTGTTCCTCTTTTTCCCCCCATCGCTCCCCTCCACCCAGTTCTCACCCCACCCCATGCCCTTACCCCCCCGACTGTCCTCGTCCATAGGTATAAGATTTTTGTCCAATTTCTTCCCGCTCCCCCCACCTCCCCCACACCCCCTTTCCCCCGAGAATTGTCAGTCCACTCCCTTTCTATGCCCCTGATTCTATTATATTCACCAGTTTATTCTGTTCATCAGATTTTTTATTCACTTGATTTTTAGATTCACTTGCTGATAGATATGTATTTGTTGTCACTTTGTTGGTCATCATTTTTATCTTTACCTTTTTCTTCTTCTTCCTCTTCTTAAAGAATACCCTTCAGCATTTCATATAATCCTGATTCGGTGGTGATGAACTCCTTTAGCTTTTTCTTGTCTGTGAAGCTCTTTATCTGACCTTCAATTCTAAATGATAGCTTTGCTGGGTAGAGTAATCTTGGTTGTAGGTTCTTGCTATTCATCACTTTGAATATTTCTTGCCACTCCCGTCTGGCCTGCATAGTTTCTGTTGAGAAATCAGCTGACAGTCGTATAGGTGCTTCCTTTGATCTTGAAGAAGTTTTATTGAGGTGATAGCAAACACTGTCACTAACCTATACGGAATGCTTACTCTGATCTATGCTAAACTGTGAACATTAATTTAAAATATGGTGCTTAATACTTGCAACAATAATATTTTTTTAAAATACATTTTTATTGATTTCAGAGAGGAAGGGAGAGGGAGAGAGAGATAGAAACATCAATGATGAGAGAGAGTCATTGATCGGCTATCCCCTGCACGTCCCCTACTGGGGATCGAGCCCACAACCTAGGCATGTGCCCTGACCAGGAATGGAACCGTGACCTCCTGGATCATAGATCGACGCTCAACCATTGAGCCACCAGGCACAACAACAATATTGACTAGGCGTAATTACCCCTGCTTTGCATCCCAGAGAACTGAGGTAAAATCACGTGTCTAAGATCACACAGGAGCCGGTGGCAACATGATGGCTTGAGGTCTGGTCTTTGTGTCTTCAGAGCTCTCATTCTTCTCCAACTTGAGATAATTAAATATGCACAGTCCTCCCAGATATTCTGACTCGCTGGCTTTGCTAAAGAAAGGTAAAGCTACATGGCAATAGTTGGAATCCTTTGGGGGCAGGGGCAGGGAATCCTGGTTTTAATATACATCCCCAGTGTTGACAGAGGGGTGCAGATCCCCGTGCCAGACACTCCAAAACACTACCCTGTCTAGGTGCAGGGACGTTTGCTATCCAACAGCAAAGTTCAGAAACAGGCAGACAGGAAATAGGGAGAAAATAAATTGGAGGGAACATGTAGAAGAGGTTTCGCCTGCTGGCCTGTGATAGAGAGTCCTGATAGTCTACTCATTCTCTCAAAACATTGTTTCCTGCCACTTGAAAAGAGCGAAAAGCATTCAGTCTGGTAACTAAAGATTAAGCTTCCTCCTGAGTTTAGGAGTTCAGGTCTGCAGACTCCAATCCCTAGTTCCATCCCGGGTTAGGGATACAGGAGCGCTCCCCTGACCATCCCTGGGACTGTATTCTTTTTTATTTTTTAAAATCCTCAGACCGAGGATATTTTTCCATTGATTTTTAGCGAGAGTGGAAGAGAGAGGGAAAGACAGAGAGAAACATCCATGTGAGAGAAACACATCGATTGCTTGCCTCCTACACGTGCCCTGACGAGGGACTGGCCCTGCAACTGAGGTATGTGCCCTTGACCGGAATCGAACCCGGGGCCCTTTAGTTCGCAGGCCGATGTTCCATCCACTGAGCCAGATCAGCTAGGGCCCTGGGCCTGTATTCCACAAAGCTCTCAGGGAAGGAACATCGGGCACTGTCATTTCTCATTTGTGAGAATCCCCTTTCATTGGTTCTAACCAGAACAGAAAGAGAGCAAGGACTGGACTTCACAGCAATTCTAAAGACAATTTTTAAACAAAGGGAGTTGTTCTCCGAATTACCCACCAAACAAAGCACATTGATAAAAATCGCTGCTGGGTTTCCCAACATCATTATCATGCATGAACAGGCCTATCTCCCACTTGGGTTAAACTCTTGGATTCTTGGATCAAGCTTCACACGAGAAATCTGTCTTGCTCACGATGCGTTTTCTCATCGCCCAGGGTCCCACCGTTTAGGGCTGATAACTTTCTTTTTATCTAGATATTTTAAAGAGGCTGGGAGACAGGTTCCAGCAAGCGAAAGGAGGCCGTAGGTAGTTCCTTTGCAATTTTCATTTCTCCACATGCCATTTGCATAACTCATCATCTACATCAGCTGGAAAATGTTCTCGTGAATTTGTTTATTTCTTCTCACAGGTTCCTAAGTCTTCTCTCCTCTGTCTCAGCGGCCCTTCTACTCCCATTCCTCTGCGAGCGCCTTTGTGGCCTCCACTGCAGGCCTCCAGCCAAGGCCAAAACGGATTCTTTTCATCTATTCAAGTGTGATCTGGGCCAGACAAGCCTGCTCCCCAGGCAAGAGGCATAGAAAAGTATTCTGTATTCAGCTTTCAGCTCCGCAGACTCTGTAGGGAGGGCCCAGCCCTTGGCAAGGCCGACGCGGTGACCAGGGCCATTTGGCAAAAGCAGGAATGCTGTCTGTTTGGCCCCTTCCCTTCACCTGGACAGAGCACGGAGCAGAAAGCAGCAGGAATGATGAGTGTGTCCTGTTCCAGCCGCTTCCTCAGGGCACGCCCGGCTTTAAAAAGCACATTTTAAGAGATCAACCAAAGCAGTGGTCGGCAAACTCATTAGTCAGCAGAGCCAAATAGCAACAGTACAACGATGGGAATTTCTTTCGAGAGCCAATTTTTTTTAACTTAAACTTCTTCTAACGCCACTTCTTCAAAATAGACTCACCCAGGCCATGGTATTTTGTGGAAGAGCCACACTCAAGGGGCCAAAGAGCCGCATGTGGCTCGCGAGCCGCAGTTTGCCGACCACGGAACCAAAGGACTTGTATGCATGCGTATAAGCATCATCAATGGGCACAGACAGTAGGGGGGTGAGGGCATGTGCTGGGCGGGTGGGAGCGGCTGGGGAGAGGTCAAGGCCGGAAAAAAAGAGACCTAGGTAATACTTAAACAATAAAGATTTTAAATAAAAATAAAGAAATAAAAAGCACCTCCCTTTACCTCTCAACACAGCAGGGGTGTGTTTGTTTGCTTGCTTGTTTGTGTGAGATGCCACGTAAATTTCAAGAGCAGTACATCGGTTATATATAGACTTGCTTAATATAATACTAAGCTGGTATGTTGGCATGTAAGAATCAAACAGAGCACCTATTTGTCTTCAATACGTAGAGGATTCAAGGCTTGAGGTATATTAACAGGAGAAGGGAACTGGGTGAAAATAGAGATTGAGCTATTTAAAAATACCTTTGCAGCCCTAACCGGTTTGGCTCAGTGGATAGAGCGTTGGCCTGCGGACTCAAGGGTCCCAGGTACGATTCCAGTCAAGGGCATGTACCTTGGTTGAGGGCACATCCCCAGTAGGGAGTGTGCAGGAGGCAGCTGATTGATGTTTCTCTC
This sequence comes from Plecotus auritus, assembly GCF_963455305.1. Classification (NCBI taxonomy): domain Eukaryota; kingdom Metazoa; phylum Chordata; class Mammalia; order Chiroptera; family Vespertilionidae; genus Plecotus; species Plecotus auritus. The sequence goes on from NC_137779.1 coordinate 19,635,171, forward strand.
TCATCGATGTTTTCTAACTCACTATCCCTCTCCCTTCCTCTCTGTAAAAAATCAATAAAATATATTTTAAAAATAAATAAATAAAAATACCTTTGCTTTGAGTCCATTGACTAAAAATATACATTTTTGTTGGGTAGCTCAATTGGTTACAGTGTCGTCCCAATACGCCAAGGTTGTGGGTTCGATCTCCAGTCAGGGCACATACAAGAAGCAACCAATGAATTCATAAATAAGTGGAACAACAAATCGATGTTTCCCTCTCTCTCTTTCTCTCTCTCTCTCCACTCCTGCCAGCCAATGAACTGACTCTCCCCTCTTGCCCTGCCCTGCCCTTTCCAATCTAGTCATCACTCAAGCCCTAGTAATGCTATGCGTCAACTCCCATTTAAGCCAGCTCTTTGTCTTTAAACTCTGTTGGCCACACCCTGAAGGTGGGTGGCGTGAAGGATGTTTCTTATAGTGATCATACCATTTGTATTAGTCCTTCACACTGAAGTGAAACTTGTTTTGGGGAATATTTTGGCTTTTTTGGTGAAGTCTTATAAGTCTATTAAAAAATTCCTTATTATTTTCCTGTGTTTTTAGAAGTAAATTCATATACATCGTTGACACGCAAAGTTGTAGCATCTCATTATTTATATTTTCTTTACTCTCCTAATACTGCCTTTTGGTGTACCAGAGGAACATGGAACTGAACGAATCAAGAAATCTGAGATTTCATCCACAACAGGACCCTGGATGAGTTTTCTCCTTTGTAAAAATGAAGATGATCCAACTCAGATTCCTTTCTGCTCTAGTTCTATGACTACTGTTTCCCACATGCTCTCCTATAGCTCTTGTTTAATATTGGCAGTGTCATTATTGGGGGTTGGGTTAGGAATACCAGTCACCCCAACCCTAAGGCTCTTGATAATAGAATAAAAACCATAGGGTGTCCCAGCCAGGGTGGCTCAGAAGTTGAGCATTGATCTATGGACCACAAGGTCACCGTTCGATTCCCAGTCGGGGCACATGCCTGGGTTGTGAGCTCGATCCCCAGCGTGAGACGTGCAGGAGGCAGCTGATGAATGATTCTCTCTCATCATTGATGTCTCTCTCTCTCTCCCTCTCTGAAATCAATAAAAATATATTTTTTTAAAGCACACTAAGGGGTGGTCTCAATGAGAGTCAAAGCCCGCTGGTAATAGCCACACGAAGAATGTATCTAATTCTTATTTAGACCAGGGTTGGTTCCTGACTGACTCAGAACCCTAGTCTAACCCATTTCCTTACTAAATTAGTTAATCTCGTCCCACAGATAATTTCCAAATCTCTAGTTAGCAGTCTTTCCTCTTGGAATACCACTTCAACGTTCAGGAAGCTCGACAGACATTCTTGATAACAATATGCAGTTGTAACACAGAGATTCAGGTCTCTTCTCCCTCATCATAACAATTCGGAGCTTTCCTCTTGGCCATTTGGTATCTTCTTCAGGAAGAAAACAAAGGCTGTGTGTCCACATTGCCCAAATCTCCGCCAGAAGTGAAAAGTTCAATCACTCCCATGCAGGGCCTAAGAGTCTGAAACTCACCTTCAGGGAACTGCTTGAAATATTCACTTTTGATTCCAGTGTTTGTGCAGGTAGAGAGAGCTGGAGTTGTTCGTTGTAGAATTAACCAACCAAGCAGCCCTCCCGTCATTGTGTGAAGAGAGATCAAAGAACAGTCTAAAATCTGCATGCATTTGCAAGGTTTGGAATGGAAATACTAAATGTGCAGTCTACTATCGTGCAGTGTCTACATGATTTAGGACACAATAGCCCCAGATTAAGTAGGAGCAAGTGTCTCACCTGGAAAGAGGGTAGGATGAGCCATTGAAAATAAAATAATACTGATTTGTAGCAAATAAAACTGTTGTTGAACAAATTAAGAGGTTTTATTTTTTTCTCTCTCTCTCTTACATTGCAAAGCACCAAGAGAAAGATAGTCCAGGGTGGGTGTGGTAGCTCCGTGATGTCACCAGAGACTCAGACTCCTGTTACCTTTCCATCCAGCCATCCTTAGAGTATGCTTTCTCCATCTTCATGATACCAAAATGGTGCCCATTCCACCCTCCACCCCCCGCACCATCCCAGGCATCACGACCCCATTCTAGGCAGGATAAAGAAGAATGGATAGCGGACAATGGTGAGTGTCAACTGAGTTATTTCTCTTTAAAGAACATTACGGAAAGTCTGACTCAGTAACTTTGGCTTGCATCTTAATGGCAATAACTGTCATAAAACTCCAACTGCCACACATATTGGGAAATGGAGTTTGATAGCTCGGTCCATGCCATCCCATATAATGCCAAAGCTTTGATTATAAGAAAGAAGTAATGCTTTTTTGGTTAAACAACTAGTAATTTTTGTTACAATGTGGAGGTGTGTGTGTGTGTGTGTGTGTGTGTGTGTGTATAAGAATGGAAAATAGCCGAAACCGGTTTGGCTCAGTGGATAGAGTGTCGGCCTGTGGACTGAAAGGTCCCAGGTTCGATTCCGGTCAGGGGCATGTACCTTGGTTGCGGGCACATCCCCAGTGGGGGGTGTGCAGGAGGCAGCTGATCGATGTTTCTCTCTCATCGATGTTTCTAGCTCTCTATCCCTCTCCCTTCCTCTCTGTGAAATATCAATAAAATATATTTTAAAAAAAAGAATGGAAAATAGCATAGTGTAACCGTGGTAGGAAGGGGTATTTCTCCCAATTCATTTCATTTTGGTGGGTGGATCAGAGAAAGAGATCGTTTTCTGCTAGGAGTCCTGGTTGTTCAGGGAATGAATGAGCAGGTGTCTGTTGAAAGATCGCAGATGACAGCACCTGCTGGGAACTGGCTGAGGCTCAGCACGGGGTTTCACAGAAGCCCCTGGGAACCGCCTCATACCTTTCAACCCCACAGACAATGAGTCAGTAGAGGTCTGCATAACTAGTGAGGGAGGAATTTTGTAAGACTGCCTGCACACAGACTTTGCAAAAGCAATGCTTGTTATGTATTTCTTCTGTTAGTGAAGTGGTTCTATGATCCTGGAGAAGACTGACGTGGGGTGGTAGGTAAGACCGCCTGGCAGTATTTGATTTTCCCCCAGATGCTGGGAGAGTGTAAGTCAAATGAAGGCTGTGGTCTGAAACTAGTGACCTCCGGGAAGGGTGAGGCTGGCCAAGCATCGTTACTCATTTCATTTGCCTGATCTCTCTTTTTGGAAACAACGTAGAACCTAGTAGAGAGTTAAAACGAATATAAAACAAGTCCCCTACATTTTATATATATATACATACATATATATATATATATATATATACACACACATATATATATACTCAAAATGAGAAGAAACACATGTAAGCTAGAATAATTAGAAGGGCTTCATGGAGGAACTAGCTCTTTTTAAAAAATATATTTTTATTGATTTCAGAGAGGAAGGGATAGGGAGAGAAAGAGAGACAGAGAGAGAGAGACAGAGACAGAGAGAGACAGAGAGAGAGAGAGAGATCAATGATGAGAATCATTGATCAGTTGCCTCCTGCACGCCCCCTGCTGGGGATTGAGCCCACAGCCCAGACATGTGCCCTTGACTGGAATCAAACCCGGAACCCTTTAGTCCTTAGGCCAATGCTCTAGCCCAGGCGTCCTCAAACTACGGCCCGCGGGCCACATGCGGCCCGCAGAGGACATTTATCTGGCCCGCCAGGTGCCTCTGCCTGTCCTGCTTAGCAGCCGACTTGTCCCGGGCCCGCACTGCGCATAGGAATTTGTTCATAGTTTTTTTTTAAAACTATAGTCCGGCCCTCCAACGGTCTGAGGGACAGTGAGCTGGCCCCCTGTTTAAAAAGTTTGAGGACCCCTGCCTAGCCACTGAGCCAAAACAGCTAGGGCAGAACTAGCTCTTAAATTGAACCTCACAAAATTGGGGGGATTTTTTTAAATCCTCACCCAAGGATATTTTTTCCATTTATTTTTAGAGAGAGTGGAAGGGACAGGGGGAGAGAAAGAAAGGAACGTTGATGTGATAGAGACAGATCGATTGGTTGCCTCCCACACACACCCCGGAAGGGGCTGGGGATCAAACCTGCAACCTAGGTACATGCCCTTGACCTGGAATTGAACCTGTGACCCTTTGGTATGAGGGGACAACACTCTAACCACTTAGCAACACAGGCCAGGGCACAAAATCGGAAGACTTTTGATACTGATAGTCAAGAATAGGGAGAGCACTCTGTTGAAGTGCGGTGAAAACTCTGACAAAAGGGAAGGAAGCAGTTCCGGGAGATGGTTCAGAAGGAAGTTCTCCTCCAGCAGGGTCTGGAACACTCTGAAGGGAATAAGGAAAATGGGGGAGGACAGGGGAATGGAGTGGTAAATCACTGGGGGAGGGGGTCAGGAAGACCATAATTCACACACCTTGTCCCTATCTTTCTTTTGTTAATACTTCCAAGTAATTGTCCAATCAGACAGAAACTTAAGAAAATCAATTCAAGTAAAATTGTGATGAATAATATCAAGCATGTGTATGCATTGCTGGTGGGAGTGTAAATGGATACAACACTTGCAAAGCTACCTGGCAGTACTGACGGAAGCGAGGTTTACATGTGTGCTGTGAGGCATCAATTCCACATATGTAAGGTGATATGTATATAAAATGACCCTTGCCAGCCAGCATGGCTCAGTAGTTGAGGGTCAACCCCTGAACCAAGAGGTCACGGCTCGATTCCCAGTCGGGGCACATGCCTGGGTTGCAGGCTTGATCCCCAGTTGGGGGCAGGCAGGAGGCAGCTGATCAGTGATTCTCATCATTGATGTTTCTATCTCTCTCTTTCTCTCTGAAATCAATAACATAAAAAAAAATTTAAATGACCCTAGTGTCCATAACTAGGGGAGTGGATAAGTAAAATGTGAAAAATGCACACTAGGGAATAAAATGCCACCGTTTGAAACACTGAACTAGATATACATTTAGTGACAGGATGGATATTAAAAACATAGTTTGTATTTTAAAAGTAAGGAAGAGAATGAGATGTAAGCACAAGGCCACTTATAAAGCATGTACTACTAGTACACACACATAAAGAAAACATACACACAGAACATTCTGTCATTTAGAGCTTGGAGATAAATGGGAAGAGATCAATTCATCAATCAAGTGAGGAGCCTTCAGATACTAATGATAAAAGCATGTGCTATGGACTCGCCTCACTGCGCCTACGGTTTTGCCCCCACCTCTCCTACCCACAAAATAAACCTTTAGACCTCCCAATACTTTTAAATGTAGGAGTCGCACATGAACATATATTTCTCCCATGTGTGAAATTGCAAAAATAAGAAAAATCTCAATGGGTCGTGAGAAAATTTAAGGAGATCCATTAGATGCCCAAACGGAGCCACACTCAGACAGTAGGCGTCACCTGGGCTCGCTAACTGCCCAGGGGACTCGCTGTGACCTTGACACCAATCTCACAGCGCCTGTGTTCAATTCCTGCCTCAACAAAATGGTAAACCGTCACATCAGGAACTTTCAGCGTCAAGCAAATCGTCAAAACCACGACCAATATGGCAAGTCCTCAAATGCAAGGGTATACAGTCCTGTTGCCTGCTGACTTCAACCCCACAGAGAAAATAACGGAGCTATTGATTCAGGCTTAGGGAGACGACTCATCAACACCAATATTCTCCCCTGTGGTCAGTTGGAGCTCAACTCAGTGCCCCTTTCTGACCATTACTCACCGGAGAAGGCAGTCCTGCCAGTTCAGCGATTACCAGGCGGCGTGAGCGGGGAGGCGAAGGCTAACATAGCCAACAGACGCTGCGGGATGGAAGAGACTGGCCAAAGTATAATGACCTCACCTGGCGTTGGATCAGATGATGGGGATTTTGCTGGCCTTTGGTCAAAGGTCTGGAACTGTGCACTTAGGTCTTCGGGGAACAATGTCACGCCACAGTATAATCTGAAAAAGTAATTGGGAACATACCACTGAGGGTAATGTAGGTATTGTTTGTAGCCAAGTCTACAAAGATTAGAGGTTTGAGAAGCATTGCAGTGTTCTATTACAAATACATAAGCGGTTCTGAACATAGTCCAAGGCCTCTTAAAATTAAAGTGAAATGTGACCCAAAATTCTTTCCTATATAACTACTATCCACCCCTGGCTCAATGTGGCTTAGTTGATTGAGTATCGTCATAAGCACCAAAGGATCGCAGGTTCAATTTCCAGGAGGGGCACAAGCCTGGATTATGGGTTAGGTAACCCAGTAGGGGGCGTGCAGGAGGCAGCTGATGGATGTTTCTCACATCAGTGTTTCTCTCTTTCTCTCCCTCTCCTTTCCTCTCTCTCTAATATCAATAAAACATATTTTTTTTAAAAAAATTACTGTCTATGCAAGAGGAAAGTACTTTATTTTTCCACCCAATGAAGGAATTTTTAGATATCCTATCTCTCCTGCAGTACATTATTCATAAAGTCTGCGAATCCTCTACTCCTTAGCCTCAAAAAGGTGGGACATCTTAAACGACTTGATAAACTAAAAGAATTCTCACCTATCTACTGTAAACATAGTCAAGCTAAAGTCCAAGACTCCATCAGATGATCCCTTAAGATCTCTTCCAGATTGGAGTTAAAAGATTCTTTCGTATGTGAATGGGAAACAAATTTAGAACTTGAAGGGATCTTAGAGGTCTTCCAGTCCAATTTCTTCCCTTTATCTTTGTAGAAATTATGTCTCAGGGAGGATAACTTGCCCCGTGTTGAATAGCCAGCTCATTTCTATTCAATACTCATTTATCAAATACCTACTACACTTCAGGTATCATATTAAAAAGTAGGAATACAGATAGGGTGAATAATAATAAAGCATGGCATGTTAGTTCAGCGTGCATGCTAGAGCCAGATTCCCTGGATCCCATTTAGGCTTCACTACTTACTACCTGTGTGACCTTGGTCAAGTCAACCTTTCTATGCGTCAGTTCATTTTCCATCCAATAAGATGATAAAAGACTATATATAACCCATGGGATCATTATAAGACTCAAAAGAAGCAACTGCCCAGAAGGCATGGCTCAGTGGTTGAGTGCTGACCTAAGAACCAGGAAGTCACAGTTCGATTCCTGGTCAGGGCACATGCCTGGGTTGTGGGCTCGATCCCCAGTGTGGGGTGTGCAGGAGGCAGCCGATCAATGATTCTCTCTCATCATTGATGTTTCTCTCCCTCTTCCTTCCTCCCTGAGATTAACAAAAATATTTTTTTAAAAAAAGAAGCAATATACTTAAAGCACATATAACAGAACAGTGCCCAGCTCATAGTGAGAGCTCTGTTAAGTGTTTGTTAGTGAAAATACAAAGTTTCTGCTCTCTAGGAGCTCTCTATCCTTCGTTTAGACAGCCAGCCCAGCACATGGAGGACAAGCAACACTAGCCTATCAAATTAAGAGTTATGCATTATTTTCAGGCACGGATTTGTCTAGCTCACCAGTGAGTCATCCCACCTCACCTCATACCTAATACAGTGCCTGGCATGCAATAGACTCAGTATTTGCTGAATAGGTGAATAACTGAACCACAAAACTAAAGAGTCAAGGAACAGGAAACCTGATAAGCAAATATTAGCACAGGACCTTAACGAATGAAGAGAAGAGCAGCATTTCTTCATGTAGAGAAGGGATGAGAGATTTAAGGCAGCGTAAACAGCAAGAGCAGAGGCACCGGAGTGTGAGGGTGGCTGGTTTTCTTCCACCGTGTGCATAGCCTACTCTTCTCGCTTCCTTCATTTGAGGGATTGGGGACTTAGACCACAGTGTGCCATGGACTCTGCATTGTGTAGCGCCATTCTGGTGAAACCAGGTATGATGAAGATGCTCAAGACACTACCAGTTGCCCTGGACGGTTTGGCTCAGTGAATAAAGCGTTGGCCTGCGGACTGGGGGGTCCCAGGTTCGATTCCGGTCAAAGGCAAAGGTGGTTCTTATGACAGAGACATCTGGCTGTCCCCCAATATCCATTCTCCCTTCTTCTATAGCAAGAGCATAGTACTCAATTTTTACCTGGGTACATGGACAATGAGGATAATGACCACATTTCCCAGCCTCTCTTGTGTCTATAGGTGGCCAAATGACTAAGCAGACATGGTATGTTTGGCTTCCAAAAAAATACATTTTAAAAGAGTGACAGCCCTGACTAGTGTTGGTTCAGTGGTTCGAGGACCAGCCCGCTCACCAAAGGGTCGCTGGTTCGATTCCCGGTCAAGGGCATGAACCTGGGTTGCAGGTTCAATTCCTGGCCCCCAGTCAGGCAGGTGTGGAAGGAACCAATGTGCGCTCTCGCTCTCTCTCTCTCTCTCTCTCTCTCTCTCTCTCTCCCTCTCTCTCTCTCCCCCCCCCCCCACACACACACCTCCCTCTCTTGCACTCTCTCTAAAAGTCAATGGGGAAATATCCTAATGGGAAGATTAACAAAAACATAAATAAAAGAGTGACATTTTCTTCTCCCTCCTTCATGTCCTCTCCTCTAGATGGAATGTGGATGTGATGGCTAGAGTTAAAGCAACCATTTGACCTGTTGAGGTGACCTTGGGAATAGAAAATAAAAATGCTCAGGAGAACAAGGAGAAGTCCGGGTCTTTGATACTCTCTGGAGTGTCATATGGGAGTGAAATAAACGTCTGCTTGTTTAAGCTCCTGTTAGTTTAAGTTGGTTGTTTTTGTTTCTTGCAGCCACATCTAATCCTAACTTAAACAGCTTCCTCTTGCTAGCCACCCTGACATCGCCTTCGCCCCTTCCAAGTCAGTTGTACAACTCAGAGAATAAAAAAATTGCCCTCGCTGGTTTGGCTCAGTGGGTAGAGCTTCGGCCTGCGTACTGAAGGGTCCTGGGTTCAATTCTGGTTAAGGACACATGCCCGGGTTGCAGGAGGCAGCCGATCAATGATTCTTTCTCATCATTGATGTTTCTCTCTCTCCCTCTCCCTCTCCCTCTCCCTCTCCCTTCCTCTCTGAAATCAATAAAAATGTGTTTTTCAAAAGAGCTGAAATGCATAAACCTATTCACGACTCACTAACGCAGTCTGATTCATGCACAGTTTAGTGTCACATACTTGGGACGAGGGATGGCAAAGATGAAAGCTGGGAGAAAGGAATGGACTGGATGGTTGGGAGGGCTGAAGGCAAGTGGAGGGAAGGTGAGGTTTCCCAGATGAGGTAAGGGTGGAGCCGATTGTCAGGAGGGCAAGGCAATGGTGTGGTGGAGAGGCAGTGAGGACAGGAACAGCCTGCTGACTGAAATAACATAGCGTGAGTCAGCCAGTGGCATCCTTTGAATATGTGGTTAAGGGGGGGTGCTCCCAGCCTCCTGGATGCAGGTAACCAAGGGACCCACTGCAGCCAGAGCTCATCTGCACCAGCGGCAGCCTCCACCCAACTGGCAGACTATAGGGCTCTGTCTGGGGGTGGCGGAGCGGGGGGGGGGGGGGGTGGGGGGGTGGCGGGGGTAGGACCCAGAGCTGGGGACGACTCATTGGAAAGGAGGGGACCACACTCCGGGTTCTTTTTGGTGCTGCATCCCCGAGCAGAGCTGACCAAAGGCCTGTGCGTGCCTGTGAATTCCTCCGACGGAACTGTATGCATCCAGTGCCTGTTCTCCAACACCCTTCCCATCAGACTCCTTCAGCCTGGCCTGCAGGGACGGCAGGTCCTACCCACGGTCCTAGGATGCTCTGCGGGTCGGCTTCCTAAGGCCTTGTGGAAGAGATGCTCAGCAAAGTAGTGGATGTTGAGGAATCAGCAGCTTTTGACATGGGAGGCAAAGAAAGTTTCTGGATTTCCCAATGTTTAATGCGTGCCAAATACACGCTCAGCCTGGTTGGAAATATCAGCACAATGGAATCCACAAGGACCTTCAGCGAAGCCACACAGACCATTTCCACCAAGCTGCGGGGGAAACTCGACACCCTCAGGGCACCTAAGAGCCCTCCCACCAATAGAACGTCTTTGCCGAGCATTACATCATCAGCAAGAGGTCCCATTGGCTGAGTCTACCCTCAATCAAAAGCCCCATTCTGGCCGAGAAAACTTTTTGCAAAAGCCTTTTTTGGACATCAAACACCAAATTTAGTTGTTGTTGTTGTTGTTGTTGTTTTCCTTTTAGTGCAAAATTTTAGTGCAATGATCAGAACGGAGGTCCTGGAGGAGGTGGGTGCTTCGGTCGGCTGGAGCTCCCGGCCAAACCTCTGGCATTGCTTTTCCCTGAGCCCCTGAGCGCCGGGCCCCATGTGGGCAGCGCCCTGCCTCGGTAGGTGGGAAACGGCGAAGTGGTTTCATGAGGAAACTTGCTACTTAGCTTCCAGACTGGACATGCCAGTCGTGCTTTTGAGCAACAGCCAAGGAATGTCATCGCCTCGCAGAGGCTCCTGTGAAATCCAGTGAAAGCAGCGCAGGGAGCAGGGGAAAGCCTTCGAGGGGGAGGTTTTGGGAAGTGCTTGCACGCCCTGCCTTGGGCTTGGTAGGTGGGCCCTTGCCCTCGAGGAAGACACAAGCGCTCCTTGGTCTGCCCTTCCCGCGAGGTACTGACGTCGCAGAAGCTGAAGCAGGAGGCCCTCGGAGCAAGCACACACGTTTCCCAATGCGTGAAAAGACCGATGGGTCTTCAGCCGGGAACTAAGTAAAAGGAAATATAACTCACTCCCCCCCCCCCCCCCCACCACCACCACCACCACCACTCACCCCTGTTCTTTTCTTTGGCCTTATTCAGGTCCTATTTACCTGTAACTGTCTCTGCGGTGAAAGCTACAAAGGTAGATACGTTATAGTCATGTGCACTGCTTTGTTACTCGGTATTGGTCCCCATGTCTCCTTCCTTCTCTCTCTCTCTTTATTCTTTTCTCTCTCCCTCCCCTTTTTCTCTCCCTCTCAGTCCCTCTCTTTCTTTCTCTCTCTGTCTTTTTTTTTTTAAATATATATTTTTATTGATTTCAGAGAGGAAGGGAGAGAGAGAGAGAGTTAGAAATATCAATGATGAGAGAGAATCACTGATCGGCTGCCTCCTGCACGCCCCACAGGGAATGGAACCGTGACCTCCTGGTTCATAGATCGACATTCAACCACTGAGCCACACCGGCTGGGCTCTCTCTGTCTTTCTTACAATACAAATGGATCTGCTTGGTCCTCCCTTAGAGAATGCCTCTCTTTCCTCCAGATGGATTCCCACCTGACTCTGAGGAAGAGATGAGTTCCCATTCCTGAATTGAAACATCTTGGGGCAGGGAGGAGCGGGGCGGCCCGTTTCCCAGGGGACAGCACCTTTCCCACAGGCCCATGTCTAGGTAACCACAGTGCACTTGCCAACGGGCCCTTAATCCAGGTGACGGTTTCCCAACACGCAGTGTCTAAAGGGAAAGGAAGGAGGAGGCCATCCATCCTCCCCCAGGAAGTGGGAGCTGGATTACGTCACTGCGGGGACATTTAGGGTAAAGTGTGGATTTTCATGCGGTGGACTCTTTCTGTCTTCACAGTTTGGGTTTCAGAGGAGTGAAGATAATAATAGAAGGATGCAAGTTTCCCGTGATAGAGAAGCATCGCACTTGGGGGGCGGGGAGGGGGGTAAAAAATGGAAGGGATCACAGGGACAAATTGCGCAGGTGGCTGCCGGCAGCACGTGAATTCCAGGGCATGAAGAAGCAGTGGGCGTAGGGTGAGGTCAGCCCCAAACATCGAGGGAGAGGCTGCTAGGTCTCTGGTCACGCCTTGTTCTTTTAAACAGAATAATCTGAGAGGCAGCCAGACTTTGGAGAGAATGAACTGTCACCTGGCCTTACCCCCGGGCCTGCCCTGGACCAAGCTCTACCTCTAACTTACTTCCCATCTCCTGCTCCCACAGGCTCCTGCCTGCTGTCTTCATATGCTGCCATGAACCTCAGATTCCGTGCTCTGATCTCTTCCTCCAGGACTGATTTCAGCTTGCCTCTCTTAGTCCAGCCGCTGGCCCTTTAAATGCGGCCGACTCAGCAGGCCCAGACTGGCACAGAAAAGGCTGTGGCAGACAATAGTGTTTATTCTAGGCAATTGTCCCAGACCGGTTACTCCCTGCTTGCTCCCACCTGCTGCTGCTGCTGCTGTCTTGCCCAGCATCTGAATTCCTCCTCCCCAGGCCCTGGTTAAGGCTCCCTCTCCCAGCCCACCCAGGGCTACCCAGGCCCCTCTGCTGGGGGAAGGGGCTGCAAACAGCAGGCCAGAGGTGGCTTTCTGCTTCCACTCTGACTGTTCCAGGTACCAGCAGCCCTGGGGCAGGGCAGGCTCTGGGCGCTGCCCCAGCACTAACCTGGCCAGCCAGGTCTTCAGAGGGGACAAAGGGCCAGGCTTCAAAGCAGCTTGGGCCACACACCGACCCGCACTTCTACTCACTGCCTGGAGAGAAGGGCGTGGGAGAGGGTGCCACCGCCCAACTCAGGTCCTCGCCATCCTCCTGTCCTTCCTGCCCCCTGATGCAGACTGCCCTGCCCTGGAGAAGCACCTGCCAGGTGGGTCCCAGCACCAGCTCAGGGGCCTCGAAGCATCAGCTGTGGCCTCCCTCTGCCTGCATTGGGCTTCCCAGGAAACCAGGCCTCTGAGCCCCACCCTCAGGGCCCTTGGCTCCCCTCCCTTCTTACTCTGCCCAGCCACCCTTCTCCTCCTGCACAGAGATCCCCTGCTTTCCCAGAGATGATTTTTTAAAAATCCTCACCCCAGGATATTTTTTCCATTGCTTTTTTTTAGAGAGAGTGAAAGGGAGGAAGAGAGAGAGAGAAACATTGATGTGAGAGACACATCAACTGGTTGCCTCCCACATGCATCCCAATGGGGCCAGGGATTGAACCTGCAACCAAGTTACATGCCTTTGACCAAGAATCAAACCCATGACCTTTCTGTCCTCGAGCTGGCACTCTAACCACTGAGCCAAACCAACCAGGGCCAGAGATGGTTATTTTGAATCACCTGGATTTGGAGATAAAGGAAGAGGTAGGGCAGAGAATGGCTAGAGGCGGGGGATAAAGAAGCAGGGGCCACAATGGTGGCAGTGACAGACACGAATGTCAGGGCCATTAAGTCTCCTGAACCGAGGACACTTTGGGGGGTTGGGGGTAGGTGGGTGGGAAAAAGGTCTCACTTTAAGTTTTTCTGTAAGTTTCTGTATATGTCTGGTTATTTCCAACCCAACCATAGCAAGTTGCGAGCATCAATCCTCTCAGGTGGTGGTGATGGGAAAGGGAAGGTAGGAGAGGACTTAAGACACATTCTTCCTACGTTTTATGACACTTGTATCTGTTTTCTGTGGCGTGGCTCCCCTCGCCTCAGCTAAGCTTCCTGCGGGTGGGGTGCATGCCTTGCAGACTTAGGGGGTGGGGCAGCGCCGTGACATCAGACCACGACGCGTCTGCGTGACGGCCAGCAAGTCACTGGAGCTCCGTGAGCCTCCGTTTCCTCGTCTGTCAAGTAGACACAGTAGCTCTGTTTTCTAGGGTTCTGAGGACTATGTTCAAGACACATCAGAGCCCTGACACATTGTAGCTATTTCAGAAAATGGAACTCTATATTCTGGCTCCAGTTTCCCCCATCGTCAAATCGGGATAATAGAATACCCATCGTATTGAGTTGTTTTAAAAATTAACCACGTGAATTATTTGTCAAGTCTTCAGAAAGGCCCCCAGCACCCGGTGAGCTCTGTCCGAGTGCTGTCAAATAAAATTAATCTTCCTGTCCCTTTTCACAATACCCAGAGATGAGCCTAAGGCAGTGGTCGGCAAACTGCGGCTCGCGAGCCACATGCAGCTCTTTGGCCCCTTGAGTGTGGCTCTTCCACAAAATACCACGGCCTGGGGCGAGTCTATTTTGAAGAAGTGGCGTTCGAAGAAGTTTAAGTTTAAAAAATTGGGCTCTCCAAAGAAATTTCAGTCGTTGTCCTGTTGGTATTTGGCTCTGTTAACGAATGAGTTTGCCGACCCCTGCTCTAAGGCACTCACAAGGGTCGGGAAAGAGGCAAGGCAGAGGTGGCTGTGGATTGAGGGGGAAGCAGGCTTCTGTCTCTTCTTCTCCGTGTTTATCCTCCTTTTACTGCTGCCTCAGTCTAGACCACCAATGCCAGCCCTCTCCTCCCTTCCCTCTGCCCCAGGCTTTCCTGAAGGTCACCAGGGCAGAAAGCCCCGGGTGCCTCGCCTAGCAACACACCAAACTGGGAAAACAAGGACCTCGCCCCAGGGTAACCTTCCCTCACCCGATATACAGTTATCGCTGGTCATGCGGTTTAGACCCCCTGACCTTTCGTGTGGCTGGTCATGCGGTTGGGACTCTCCCCTGACTTTTCCTTCCCCGGCATGTTGCTAGTCATGAGGGTTAGACCCCCTGAAAGGGGAAGGGACAAAGGGGCTGAAGAACAGCCAGCCCTTAAGCATGAAGCCCCTGGGACAAGAGCTTCTTACCCACATCACATACATCTAGGTTCAGTTGTCTTTCAGCGCCCAGCCCAGTAAAGCAGCAAAACCAGACAAGGAATGCCATGACTGTCATAAGGACCAGGTGCATTGACTAATGACCCCCTGACCTGGCACCCACCAGTCAGGAGAGACCTGGACCCTAAAAGGACACGCCTGGAAAGCTGACGCATATTCTATTGGGATTCTCCCCGGAGACCATCAGACAAATACCTTCAAGATGGAAGACCTGGAGCTCTCCCTTCCAGGAGCCTGGGTAAGCCTTCCCCTCCCCGTCACCTGCCCCTCTTCACCGCGCCCCACCCCCCGCCCCCACCTCCTCCACTCCTTACCTTTACCCTCCTCTCTCCTGAGCTCCAGGAGCCCTTTTTTGCCTCTGGAACTTGTTTCCTGAGCCCATTCCTTCTCCAGCTCACTTCTCCTGCCTCTGTGACTTTCTAAATAACCTTTCTGTTACAGTTGGAGTCTTGGCTCTGCGTCTTTCTTAGCCAGAACTCAAGTGCCGAGGTTGCTGAACCCCGGTCCGGCCTCACGCCACAGGCCTAACACCCGTGCTGTCTTCCTTTTGCTGCCAGCCAAAGGCCTAGCAGCGGATCCCAGAACTCCCTACGTTTACTGCTAAAGCCCATGAGCAGACCCCACAGCTCCGCCTGCACCTCTCCTTTCTCTCCCCTGGGGCCCAGCGTCCATCTGAATCTCCTTTTGTGGCCTCTAAATAAAAGACCCAGCCCTAGCCGGTTTGGCTCAATGGATAGAGCGTTGGCCTGCAGACTCAAGGCTCCCGGGTTTGATTCTGGTCAAGGGTATATTCCCAGGTTGCGGGCTCTGTCCCCAGTGGGGGGCGTGCAGGAGGTAGCCAATCAATGATTCCCTCTCATCATTGATGTTTCTCTCTCCCTCTCCCTTCCTCTCTCTTCCTCTCTGAAGCCAATGAAAATATACTAAATATTAAAAAAGACCCAGAGCTTCCACCGAATACAGTGTCTGATCCTAATTTATTGAATTTTCATGAGGAATTTAAATGCATATTCCAGGGTATGAAGGAAACAAACCCCCCAGTAACCATGTGAGAACAGCCCAGTTAGTCACTCTATTGACTTTCTTCCCTATTCATCTGGGGCCCTACCATTTGCATGATGACATTTACTGTGTAGTTACTAGGTATCAGCTACTCCCTGCCTTCCTTGCCGCTGCGTTCCCATGTGGTCTGTGAATCAGTGCTATGGAGTCACTAGTGCAATGCCCATTCACAGGGGAAGACAATGGAAGGCTAGAGAAGTTAACTCATCCCAGGCCTCACCAGTCAGTGACAGTCCATAGTCCCTGAACCTGCCTCCCAAGGTCAAGTTCAACTATACTATATTCACAGGCACCAGCAAGTTCCCCTAAAAGTTAGACCTGACTGTTCCCTTGGCCTTCTCAAACCTGCTCTCTAAAAGACAGAGCAGTCTTTGCTGATGTTTTTTGGTCGGCCAAGAAAATGCGTGCATAACTTTCTTCTGAACAAAGGGTCTTTGGCTCTAGTCTGCTTTTCACATCAGAAAGCGTCCTTCCTGCCACAGGCCCTCAGCACAGCCAGCCCCTGCCTCCTCTCCGCTCCGCAGCCTGTCACTGATTCTAAGAGTTTTAACAAAAGAACTGGAACAGGAAGGGTTTTTAAACAGGCTGTCCCTTTCTTTAAATAATTAAAGAAGATGTTATCGGGGGGAGATCAGGTTTTTATGAGCTCTTCTCAAGTTCTCTGTCATTCGCTTTCATCCAAGGCAGGATTGAAGGTTGGGGTGGATGGTGGACCTAGCAAAGTGCCCTAATTTGGACGGAGTGTTGGGGAGCACATTGGAGAGTCCGACCATTCACCTCCCGCCTTGATTCCTTGCCAGCAGAATAGAGGGTGGGTTTGAATGGCGGGTTACGGTTCTTTGGAAACAAATTTAGACAAAATGAATGAACCGAGGGATGAATGAAATAATTGTTGAACCCTGACAATAGCGGGTGTATCGTGGGCAGCGAGGCTTTGAGAAGGCTAGCTGCAGGCCTTGGAGAGAGCAAAGGAGCCAGCTCCATGGAAAACAAGCGTCAGGGAAACAATTTCCAAACCGGGGACTTGGGAACCCAACTCCCATTCAAACGTGTCTTCGAAATCTCTGCCTCAGCAGCACATGCCCTGCATTTTTACTCTCCCGGTGCACGGAGCAGGCCGGGTGGGGGGAGGGGCCCCACCCCCGCCCCCGCCGCCGCCTCTCCCACACACACACTGCGGGGTGTCTCGCAGCGGCCTGCAGGACAATACGGAGGAAATTGGTTTTCCAGGAAGCAATTTCTCTATCAGCAGAGTGGTTCTGCATTTGCATAGAGGAGAGGTTAGGCTGACAGTTGGAAGGATTCCATCTGCCACTCGGAGTCCTCGCTTGCAAAGGACACTAGGAAATGCCGTTTTTAGTGTGGGAAGGAGTGTTGATCCAGGGGTTAGGGGCCTTCAGGCTGAAGGAACTGGAAGTGGACTTGCCCTGAGCCCTTGACCTGATTCTTGACTCTCCTTCTCTCTTACTAAATGTAAAATGAGGTCAAATAGTCCATGGAGCAGGGGTGAGGAGCAAATGAAGATTTCAAAATAAATATTTATCATACCCAGCTCATTGCAGGGCTGATGTAGATGCCTGTGAAGTACTTGTCAGTGTGACTTGTTTCCTTGATTTACACTAGAATTTAGAAGGCCAGAGGGGTTATTAGCTTATACCTTGTCATTTTAGTGGCCTGTTTCTTGGAGGAAAAAAAAAAGAAAGAAAGAAAAAGAAAACATCATTCAGGCCTGCCGGTGTGGCTCAGGGGTTGAGCATCGACCTATGAACCAGGAGGTCAGGGTTTGATTCCCGGTCAGGGCACATGCCCAGGTTACGGGCTCGATCTCCACTGTGGGGCATGCAAGAGGCAGCCGATCGATGATTCTCTCTCATCACTGATGTTTCTATCTCTCTCTCCCTCTCCCTCCCTCTCTGAAAGCAACTTAAAATATGTATGTAAAGGAAACATCATCTACTTTCCCCAGAATGTGGCCTCCTGAAGGAAAACTACCTTTAATTCTCCAGATTCCCTGTAGCCTGGCTGCCCGGGTCTGCAATGAGTTCAAGCCCCCGACCTTTATCTGGCTTCTAGTGTTAGTTCTCCGGTGGTGAGGGCCCAGCCGCATCCGCTCTGGAGGATGCAGGCCCCGTGGGGTTAGGTCGGTCCACTGGAGAAGCAGCAGGCTGGAACAATGGCCCCTTCTTGTCGTGTGCCACCCACACCCTGTTGACTCGACCTTCAGAGCTGAGAAAACAGAAAATATTTCTGCCTACGACCTCCGGCAAGTCAGTCATCCTCTCCGAGCTTCAGTGGCCTCCACCGTGAAACGAGGGAGACTGGGCTGGGTGATCTGCCAGAACCACAGCCATGAATCCCCTTTTCTGGGGCGGCCCCAGCTCCCACAATCTGCCCACTGTCCCTGGAAGTGGCCTTGGGTTTGTCAGGCTAAGCGTCCTAGTTTTGGGTTCTGAAAATAGGGTCCCTGTGTTTATAAGATCACTTCGGCACTGACATGCTAAGCCTCCAGGATTCTAAGTAGGTAATAATAGCCTTAAGTGGCTGTTCTCATGACTAGTGCTATGAGCTTGGGAGAGTCGGTTTAACCTCGCTGGGATTCAGGTCCTTATCTGTAAAATTAGGAATAATAAAATCTTGCTTCAAAGCAGGAAGCTGGCTTAGAGAGAGAGACCTCTTGCTAAAGATTTATGATTCAATGACTTGGGGCCCATCTGCTGAAGCGAAGGCAGAGCTGGACCCCCTGGAGGTTTAAAAGAGGTCTAGAGCCTGTCCCCCCCTTCCCCCGCCCCCATGGCTGCACAGAGGCACCAATGATGCCCCTGAGGACAATGTCCCTTTGCAGCTGGGAAAGGACCAGGCCCACCAGCCCAGCTGCTGACCGTGGGGAAGGCATTCCTGTGGTGAGATGTCAGTGGCCTCCGAGGCGAAGCTTCCTGTGCAGTCCTTCTTGGGATGGAGGAAAGCCTCTCAGGAATTCACTCTAAGTCCTAGGAATGTCCAAGTATTACCTCTCCTCCTCCTCCCCCCCCCCCCCCCCCCAGTATTTCCATTATCAAAGAAAATGAGATAGAGGGGGGTGGGCGGGGGGCAGCAGGGATTCAGGGACTCTACACCTGGATCCAGTAACAACCTGTGTGATGCTGGGCAAGTCCCATAATTCCTCTGGGCCCAGGTTCCTCATATGAAAATGAGAGTGTTCGATTACACGAGCTCCAAGATCTGTTTCGAGCGTCTATGGACTCTCAAATGGTGGTGTTCAGGCACCCAAAGAGGGTTATTTGGGGGCAGTGAGAATTCCTTTCTCCTTCAAACCACGAGTAGGCAGCCATCCAACCATGTCCTCCATTGTCCCACCAGCCTATCAATGGAATGGGTTGTTTGGAGAGAAGGCCCTTGATGTTCATACCTTTATCCAGGTCTCCATCCATCCATCATGTCTAATCCTAGCCCTGTCTGGAGCACAACATATGTCTCCTGGTAATTCAGGTTTCTGTTTTTTTAAAAAAAGAAAGAAAATAATAATGAGATGCTTTGTAAGTATTCCAAGTTGATGCTTCATTGGTAAAGACAGGCTGTCCATCATGTGCGGAGTAGAAATCAGGTTGAAGAACTGGTAGCCAGGCAGCCAGCCAGGAGGCGGTGTACTAGTTCCTGTGCAAAGCAGTGAGGGCTGGGAGTGCCACCCAGTCTTCCAGCCTGAACACCTGCATTGACTTTGGTTCCTCCCCCTCCCCCTCCTCCTCCTCCTCCTCCTCCTCCTCCTCCTCCCCCTCCTCCTCCTCCCCCTCCTCCTCCTCCTCCTTCTTCTTCTTCTTATCCTTCTTCTATATATTTCTTTATTGATTTCAGAGAGGAAGGGAGAGGGAGAAAGAGATAGAAACATCAATGAAGAGAGAGAATCATTGATTGGCTGCCTCCTGCACGCCCCCTACTGGGAATCAAGCCCGCAACCCGGGCATGTGCCTTTGGCCGGAATCGAACCTGGGACCCTTCAGTCAGCAGGCCAACACTCTCACCACTGAGCCAAACCAGCTAGGGCTAGTTCTTCGTCTTTTTAAAAATATATTTGTATTGATTTCAGAGAGGAAGGGAGAGGGAGAGGGAGAGAGAGAAACATCAATGATGTGAGAGAATCATGGATCGGCTGCCTCCTGCACGCCCCCTACTGGGGATCAAGCCCGCCACCTGGGCATGAGCCCTGACGGGGAATCAAACTGTGACCTTCTGGTTCATAGGTTGGTGCTCAACCACGGAGCCACGCTGGTCGGGTAACTCTTGGTTCTTCTCGGTCCCTTGCTCCTCACACCTGGGTCAGTGTCAGTCCCTGTGGAGTCTCAGTCCTGGGTGGTTCTCAAATCTGCCCACTTGTCTGCATCCGCCAAACATCATGAGGGCTCCCCCCGGTGGCTCACCTACCGCAGCTGCCTCACAGCTTCACTGCGTCACACCTGCCCCCTTCTGGTCCATTTCAAAACAACTACGGACAATTTTGAGGAAAGTTGAGAGAACAGTTTCAAAACACTCAGGAGAGGAAGGTTCGCTTTGGAAATATTAAGAGAGAATCACCTTAGAAATAAACAGTTTTGGCTCAAATCTTGGTTCTGCCACTTTCTCACTCGGTGACACTGGCACGTTCCTTGATCTCTCTCAACTTTAGTTTCCTCATCTTTAAAATGGGTGGCGGGGGATGTGCACTGACCTCGTAGGGTGGGGAGAAATAAATGAATTTATTCATTTACAAGCTATGTGTGTTAGCCTTCCTCTCTTTCTTTCTCTGATGTTGTCCAACTTGAACCTAAATGATGTTGCACTCTTTCTCTAAAGGGAGCTCAAATCAACTGCACAAATCTAAACCTGTCACGCATCTTCCTAAATCCCCTAACGGCTCCCTGTTGCCCTGAGGACACAGTCCAAACTCCCTCACGTAGTTCACCTGAGCCTGGGAGGTCTGCCGCGTCTCCTCCTGCAATTGCATTGGAATGAGGCAGGGAGAGCGGACATCCCAGGCTGCGAACTCTTGGTGAGAAAGTAGAAATGAGGCAGGTAGGTTGCAGAGGCCGGCAGAGAGGTGGCTCTGAGCAAGTCTTGGTCTGCAGCTGGACTGCAGAAGCTCAGACTGTCAGCAAAGGTTCGCTGCCACCAAGTAATGTCAACAAAAGGCCCACATTGGAGTGCAGAGAGAGGAGACACTTTATTCAGGTAAACAGTTTGCAAAATGGGGGAACAGTCTCTAGACGAAAAGTGCGTTCTGTGGAGACAAAATGCTACCTAGGATAAGGGTGTCAAGGTCTGGACAGTTCTTACTAAATTATATTCTTTTGATGTTGTTGTTGTTCATCTTCACTTGAGGGCATTTTTCCCAATGATTTTTAGAGAGAGTGGAAGGGAGGGAGGGAGGAAGGAGGAGGAGGGGAGAGAGAGAGAAGTTGAGAGAGAGAAAGAGAGAGAGAGAGAAACACTGATGTGAGAGAGACAAATTGATTTGTTGCCTCCTGACCGGGACAACCCAGGTACATGCCCTTGACCGGGAATTGAACCTGTGACCCTTTGGTGCAAGAGCCAGTACTTTAACCCAGTGGTCGGCAAACTGCGGCTCGCGAGCCACATGCCTTCCCTGGTGTGAGAGTCACAATGTTTGCCGCACTGTTGACTAATGAGTTTGCCGACCACGCTCTAACCACTGAGAAACACCTGTCAGGGCCTAAATGCTATTCTTGTTAAAACGTAGCACAGTATTTTGTAGACACAGCTGTAAGCAGGACGAGCTTGACAGGGACCCAACAGTAAGTGTAGCCAACTGCAAATGGTTTTTCCATTTGGCAACATGTAATTAACCAAACATTGTATATAAGCAATGGCTAAGCCTCCCTTCAGGGAGACAGAGCTTTGGATGTGAATCCCCTGTCTTCTTTTCTTTGCCAGTAAACAGAAGTACCTAATGACAACCACGGCTCACTCATTCCTGAATAGAACACCTCAAGCAGCAACCTCTTGAGCTGGGTAACAAAAGGGGAGGCCTGCTTTTACAGAGGAAGTTCCCACTCCAGTCCCTGATTGGCCTATTTCTATGCAAATGAGGAATGCAAATTTGCATAGTCTGATTGGTCCAGATAGCACTGTTCTGACTGGCCGGAATCACACATCCTGATGGTCCTTACGGAGCTGCTCTCATTCTTCAGCAAAAATGCAAATGAAAATATAGCTGTACACTGCCGATTGGATGGGGCAGGGTTAAGCCCATTGGTTGAAAGATGGTTCCAGGAAGTCCTTTATAAGGGGCGGCTCTGATAGCAGGAACACAGTGCAGGAGGCTGGCAGTTCCGTCTGTGGCTTTCCCCTGAAATGCTGAGTGCGTGAGAGGTTCCGATCAGCAGTGACTGGTCGGCTCTGATTATGAACTTGAGCCCAGTTAACCACAAGGATTCATTCTTGGCAGGTATATTACTTCTTGGGGTCAACATTACTATAGTCCCGCTGCTATCTGTCCATGGGCTAGTTACTAAGCTTCTCACTATCTTGGTTTTCTCATTTGTCAAATTTCAAAAGAATGCTCCTACTTCATGAGGTCGTAGGAGGACTGCATGAGCTAATCTATAATAATAAAAGCATAATATGCTAATTAGACCAGATGTCCTTCCAGACAACCTTCTGGACAAAGCCAGGGCTGCAAGGGTGCCAGAGGGAAGCCGGTGCCAGCAGCCAGGGGAAGGAAGGCCTACTCTTGCATGAATTTCATGCATCGGGCCTCTAGTTAATATATAAAGTGCTTAGAACAGTTCTGTGCAGGTAGCAAGAACTCAAGAAATATTCTTATTTGGGGTAAGAGTCAAGGTGTGTGGTGCTGGTTTTGTAGAATCTCAGAGGCAGCTGGAGGTGTTAGACTGGGCTGGGTGAGGATAAGGCAGTCAGTTGTGGGCAGGATAGAGTTCAGGTTGAAGAACCGGACCTGGGCAGCCAAGCCAGGAAATTGCTGCCGGGATTAGGGCAGTGGGGGTGGCAGAGAAAGAAAAGGCACAGCTGAGACAGGCCTCAGCACTGCATGCCAGGTCAGATACACAGGTAAAAAAAAAAAAAAAATGCTTTGGAAATGTTCCATGGCAGCATTCTTTAGAATTTAGGTCTAGAAAGCACTCCATGTGTAGTAGCTGTTCACCTAAATGTGAGAAATGCCATTTACACCAGGGGAAACTATGCAGCCATAAAAACAAAGGAACTCTTACCCTTTGAGACAGCATGGAGGGACCTGGAGCGAAATAAGCCAGTCAGAGAAAGACATGTATCACATGACCTCACTCATATGTGGAATCTAATGAACAAAATAAACTGATGAGCAAAAAGGATCCAGAGACACAGAAGCATAGAACAGACCAGGCGTCCTCAAACTACGGCCCGCGGGCCACATGCGGCCCGCCGAGGACATTTATCCGGCCCGCCGGGTGCCACTGCCTGTCCTGCTTAGCAGCCGACTCGTCCCGGGCCCGCAGTGCGCATAGGAATTTGTTCATAGTTGTTGTTTTTTCAAACTATAGTCTGGCCCTCCAACGGTCTGAGGGACAGTGAACTGGTCCTCTGTTTAAAAAATTTGAGGACCCCTGGAACAGACTGATGCATCTCAGAGGGAAGGCGGGGGGTTGGGGGGTGGGGAGTGGGAAGAGATGAACCAAAGAACTTGTATGCATATGTGAATAATCTATGGACACAGACAATAGGGTGGTGAAGGCCTGGGGTGGGGAGTGGGGCGGGCTGGAAGGGGACAACGGGGGGAAAGGGGGACATCTGTAATACTTTCAACAATAAAGATTTAAAAATAAATACAATTGAGAAATGCCACTTATCTCCCAGTATGGAGAGTCACAGTGTCCATCAGGTGAAAGCAGTCCAGAAACCCCGCAGTAAACGAGCATTGAAAATTGTGATAAATCCAGGATTTCTGAAATGGTTTGATCACAGGACATGGCCGCCCCTCGTCCCCCAGCAATAACATAGATTAAGGTCTTGAAGAAGAGCTAGTGTTCAGTAGGACCCCCTGTGGGATCCACTGGCCTGAGCTGGATAAACAGAGCTGGAGAGAGGAGAACACACACATTCACAGCAGCTCAATGTTACTATTTTCCTTTCCTCTGTTCCCCGCCCCCGTGGGGAGCCCTGGAGGACAGTTTAAAATTAAATGCAGATTTCCCTTTCCTTCCCTGGTGTGAACGTTGTTGCCTCTCTCACCCTCCCTCCTGCCCCCTTCTTCCTCCAATAGCCTTTGTCTGCCCTAGAGAAAGCCATCTGGATATTAATGTTGCCATATTGACTGTTTCAAGGGACTCCTTTTGGCATCCCTTCCAGTTTGCAGTGTTTTACTTGCATCTCTCCACATTAGAAAATCGTCTGACTCCTCCAAGTGGTTTCTTTGGGGTGGTATCATTATTACCATGTCGCCTTTTCTCCCCGCCCCCTCAAGGACTTCATGGCATTTCCGCAAGGTTTATTATTCTCTTGTGCTTGAAGTATGTGGCATCCTGTTTGCACTGCACACAGTAAAAGAAGGATCACTCAGAGCCTCAGGGTCATTCTGCTGAAGGAATCCCAGCTGTTGTGGGTCAGCATCTGGACCCTGGCGGGCGACATGCTGGGCCTGGAAAGGGAGATCGGACCAGGGGAGGGGATGCTGACCTTCCGGCTCATGTCTGAGTCCTGAAAGTGAGAGGAAGAACAATGCAGACAGGGCCCGAGGTAATGAGGTTGGGTTAAGCGTGGGGTTTCATGAACTTGGAAAGGACAGCAGGCCCCACTTCTAAACCTGAAGCTGAGCCGTGCATGCTACTTACTGTCATTATTAGAAGTCATCTGGACCGATCTCATACCCCATGCAGAAGCCCATAGATAACCTTCCAGGAGACAGAGGCACCTGGTAACGCTACAGGCTGGAGAAAGGATGCAGCAGGGAGTGCCATGGGGAGGAGAGGAATGGGAATGGGAGATATAGGGAGAAGGGAAGGTGCCAGGGACTAGCTCAATAAATGATAGGGTGATTGAGTGATAATTATATTTATTCACTATTAGACTACCTACCATGGGCCAGGGCCTGCTATACGGCTAGAAATAAGATGACTATGAAATGGTCCTTGTCCAGTGAGAGACAGAAACGTAAACACATCTTAATTACAAAACAATGTAGTGTAGAACCTACGGCTTAATGGCTTGCTCAACCCCTGCATTTGGACTGTGTGGCTTTGAATCCCAGTTCTGTCACTTCCTGAGGAAGCTTGGTCACGTTAACGAACCTCCTTCTGCCTCCGTTTCTTCATCTGTTAAATGGGGATAATAGCCTTTTTCTTCCTCCTACCATGGGCGTGAAGACTGAATGAGTTGTTACACATAATGTATGTAGACCTCTGCCTGGCCCACTGAAAGCGCTATATGCCTGTTGGAAACTATTATTATTATCATCACAGATTAGGTCACCGTGTGCTATATGGACACAGAGGGAAGAGCAGGTGACTCTCTGGCGAGGTCGGGGGGTTTATGGAGGAAGTAACATTTGAATTGAGCCCTGATCTAGTTGTTTGCTGGGCAGGCATAGGGCAGGGGTAGGTGCCTGAGAGGAGAATCCACACAGAGACAATATCACACGCATGGACAAGGGCTCTTGAAAGAGAATGGAGTGACTGGAACACGACCAGTGGACCAATCACTTGTGGGACCTTTGAGTACTTCTTTATTTTTTCTTTCACGAAAGGACCAAAGTACATGGAGAAAACACACTGAGTGGCCAGATTATTATGATCTCTGAATGCATAATAATCTGGCAACTCAGTGTATATCCTATATCAGTGGTCAGCAAACTGCGGCTCGCAAGCCACATGCAGCTCTTTGCCCCCTTGAGTGTGGCTCTTCCACAAAATACCACGGCCAGGGCAAGTCTATTTTGAAGAAGTGGCATTAGAAGAAGTTTAAGTTTAAAAAATTTGGTTCTCAAAAGAAATTTCAATCATTGTACTGTTGATATTTGGCTCTGTTGACTAATGAGTTTGCCGACCACTGTCCTATATAATAAAAGGCTAATATGCAAATTGTCCCCTTGACCAGGGGTTCGACCAGCAGGCAGGCCGGCCAACTGCCCATATTCCCTCACCCTGGCCAGTCTGGCCGGACCCCACCCATGCACGAATTCATGCACCAGGCCTCATATATATACACACACACACACTGAGTGGCCAGATTATTATGCGTTCAGAGATCATAATAATCTGGCCACTCAGTATATATTCGGACTGTGTTTTGTTCTGGTGTTGCCCTGAAGTCTGAGTGCGTGTGGCGGGTGACCTCCAAAAGCTGAAGAAAGCTGTTTCCATGTGTACAGGAGCATACAGAAACCTACATGCACGCACATGTCAATTCCATGCGCGAGACAATTGTCCTTTGTAGCTGGTTTGGAAATCATCCTGCTCCTGATCTTGCAAAACTCACACTTGTTCTGATGGTAGTGATCATGGACTTTTCGACCACAGAGATGACATAATCCGACAACCTTGTTTTATAGCCAATAAGCCTGAGGCCCAGAGAGTGGCTTGCTTAGCATTACTACATCGCCCAGTTAGTCAGTAGGAGAGCCAGGGTGTTGTTATAGGCTGAGTGTGTATCCCCAAAATTCATATGTTGAAATCCTAATCCTCAGAAACTCAAATGCAACTTTTTTTTTTAAGATTTTAAAAATTGATTTGTTGAGAGAGAGGAAGGGAGGAGAGAGAGAGAGAAACATCAATGTGAGAGCAAAACATCAATTGACTGTCTTCTGCACGCCCCCTACTGGGGATCGAGCCTGAAACATGTGCCCTGACCAGGAATGGAACCAACAACCTTTCGCTGCACGGGACAACACCCAACCAACTGAGCCACACTGGCCAGGGTGGAGTCAGGGTCTTTAAAGAGGTAATTAAGTTAAACTGAAGTCATTAGAATGAACCCTAGTTCAATCTGACTGCTGTCTTTCTAAGAAGAGGAGATTGGACACGGATCCCTATAGACAGGAAATCACGTGAGACAAGGGAAAAGGCAGTCATCTCTAAGCCAAGCACAGAAATCCCAGAAGAAACCAACCTTCTGACACCTTGATCTTGTACGTCTCGCCTTCAGAATTGTGAGAAAATGAATGTTGGTTGTTGAAGTCATCCAGTCTGTGGTGGGTTGCTATGGTGGTCCTGGCACGCTACCATAAGTGTCATCGCCATAAGACCCAGGCTCGGGCACCGCCTCTGCAGGTTAGTAGGATGAGGTGTGATGCCAGACAGAGTTCTCTGCGAGTCCTCACTGCTGAGGGGAGGCTAGGCCTGTGCTTGGCCCAGGGCAAGGCCTCTAACACGGTGGCACTTACCCAGCTCTGGACTATTCTCAGGATGACTAGTACCCCAGGCCCCGCCCACACAATTCACAACTTCACCCAATGAATCAGTTTCTGGCCACCAGACTCAGAAGAAGTTTCACCAAGGTCAACTCAATGAAACGTCCACACCAAGGGTCTTTTGTAATTGATGTTGAGGATTTAATTTGTGTATCGTGACTATCAATAAGTATCACTTCTATTTGCGTGTCTTGACTGCAGTCTAATTGTAGGCAAAGACCATAATAACATACTCACTTTTGTATTCTTTGCTCTTTTTAAAAATATATATATAGTTTTATTGATTTCAGAGAGGAAGGGAAAGGGAGAGGGGAATAGAAACATCAACGATGAGAGGGAATCATTCATTGGCCGCCTCCTGCACACCCCATACTGGGGATTGATCCCACAACCCGGGCATGTGCCCTCCTGGTTCATAGGTCGACGCTCAACCACTGAGCCACACCGGCAGGGCTATATTCTTTGCTCTTGATTAAAAGAAAATCCTCATTAGATAATGAGAAGAAAACTTACCAGCAATAATCCAAACATGCTGCCTCTGTTCAGGAATCAGAACAAAGTCATTAATTGTCAGCTCCCCATTGACACACTGCCATCTGGTGGAGCCATGCCTGCGGAGCCTTTTCACAGGCTGATGCTGCCCGCCTCTCAGCATATGTTTGTTCTCCTTTCCCGCTGAGTTCCCTGACAGCTGTCCAAATCCAGGGGCGACAGCCACTCAGGTCCAAGGCTTTGCAAAATATGGCAGGGGGTCAAAGTTGTCTTTGATTTTCCTCCTGCTCTGCCTTTAAATGCTGCTAGCATTCTGGTGTTTCCCCTCCTCTGAATGAAATCTTGAGTTCCATTCACCAGATTAGCATCTCGCTCCCTCCCCCCAATTCCTTTTATTTGTGTAGAACTCACAGTTTAGACATTGCTTCTGAAACTACTCTCTCATTTGGTTCCCAAACAACTTTTTGGAATATTTACCTCATTCGGCAAACATGTATTGACTGTTGGCTGTGAACATGCTAGGCTGTGAACTAGGGATACGAAGATGGGCTCAGAAGGCCCCAATGCCCGGAGCCCACAGTATTTCTAGGGACTTTCAAAGTTCAAAAATAGCAGAAGTAAAACCAATGAATCAGTAAAGCAATCAGTAGTAAAAACTTGGTGCACACACCAAGAAAGACAGTTTGCAAACCAGGGCACTCAAACCAAAACGTGGGGTGAGGCCCTGGGGTATCCTATATAATAAAAGCCTAATATGCAAATTGTCTCCTCGACCCAGAGTTCGGGAGTTCCACCAGGGGGTGGGGCCAGCCGGCCAACCGCCGGGGGAAGGGAGGCCCTGGCCATCGGTGGCGGTGGCAGGGAGCTGGGGGAAGGGAGGTCCCAGCCAGCAGCCACTAGGGACCCTACCCATGCACGAATTTTGTGCACTGGGCCTCTAGTATTGTTATAAAGTAGCTTATATAGTGAGAAAGCAGTGACTGCGTATTCTTAAAGCAGTGATTGGTTACAAGATTATAGTTTTCTCAAATGATAGGGAATTGGTCAGTGCTTACCTCATGTCAACCTTGGGAGACAGTTTAACTTTTGCTTGCAATTTTCAGAGGCATAAGCAAGAAATGACCCAGGTCAAGCCTTGCCAAATGAGCTAAATCATGCTTCCTTGTATGACTCAACTGGCAGTGTCTGCTCAGGGAATTTTCAAGGTTGGCCTCTGTTTGTTTTTTATTTTAACAAGGCTCACCAAAATGCTTTAATTTCTTTGAAAATCAGAAGGAAAAAAGAACTTGTAGGTGGAGGAACATGTTTTACTCTGTAAT
Organism: Plecotus auritus; assembly: GCF_963455305.1. NCBI lineage: Eukaryota > Metazoa > Chordata > Mammalia > Chiroptera > Vespertilionidae > Plecotus > Plecotus auritus. The sequence goes on from NC_137779.1 coordinate 19,663,908, forward strand.
AGTAATATATTCATCTTTATGCCAATGCAAGTTTTTAATACAATTTTCATATTTTTAAAATATAATTTGTCGTATTTTTTTATATATAGAGAGAAGGAAGTCCACCAAGACCAATCTTCCTAGGAACCGCAACAATAAAAATGCAACCCCAGAAAAAAAGTAGGAATAAAATGAAACAGTCATTTATGCAAACAAAATAACCGGAATAAGGGGATTTTCGTTGGGTCCGAATGGGATCGAAGCGTGTTTGGCTGAACACAACAAGGAAACCAGAAAGTCAGTTGTGTGTGGGCTTCGGGAACCCCTGGGAGAGAGCCACAGCGACAGCCACTGCTGGGCTCACACGTGCTGAGAGCATTTGTTGAACTGCGTCAACACTCTCGGGTTAGAATGCAGGGGAGTGTAAGGAGTTTCCAGGGAGAGAAATCATCTAAGAAAGAAGAAAACAGCCACAATGTGCTGGACCCCACAAGAAAGTCCAGCTCGCCCTGACTGGTTTGGCTCAGTGGATAGAGCGTCGGCCTGCGGACTGAAGGGTCCCAGGTTCGATTCCTGCCAACGGCATGTACCTTGGTTGCGGGCACATCCCCAGTAGGAGGGGTGCAGGAGGCAGCTGATTGATGTTTCTCTCTCATTGATGTTTCTAACGCTCTATTCCTCTCCCTTCCTCTCTGTAAAAAATCAATAAAATATATTTAAAAAGAAAGAAAGAAAGAAAGAAAGAAAGAAAGAAAGAAAGAAAGAAAGAAAGAAAGGAAGGAAGGAAGGAAGTCCCGCTCACCCTCCTGATGGGAGAAACTACTTATAGGATGCCTGGCACATGGCTTTATCACCCGCCCAGTTCTATGAAGAGCATTAAAGTGACCAGTTCATTTGAGAGCACCTGTGAGGCCCTGGTAGACTCTCAGAGGCACTGTAGGTAGGGGGATCTCCCAGGGCAGGCCTGGCATTTTGATGGGCATAAAGTGGTATCTCACTGTGGCTTTAATTTCCATTTCTCTGATAATGAATGATGTCAAACATCTTTCCATGTGCTTACTTGCCATTTGTGTATCTTCCCTGGAAAAATTTCTAGTTAGATCCTTCACCTATGTTTTTAAAATTTTTTATTTTAGTTTTATTAGAGGCATAGCTGACATATAAAATTATAATATATTTAAAATGTAAACTTTTTTTTTGTTAATCCTCACCCAAGGATATTTTTCCCATTGATTTTTAGAGAGACTGGAAGAAAGGGAGAAAGAGAGAGGGAGGGAGGGAGGGAGAGAGAGGAAGAGAGAGAGAAACATTGATGTGAGAGAGACACACCAATTGGTTGCCTCCTGCGTCCACCCTGACTGAGGCCAGGGATCGAACCTGCAATCCAGGTATGTGCCCTTGACTGGGAATCAAACCCGTGACCCTTTGGTGTGTGGACCGATGTTGAGCACACTGGCCAGGGCAAAAGTGTAGATTTTTAATATGATTTGATATACAGATACGTTGTGAAAGGATTATCCCCATCTAGTTCATTAACATATCTATCAACTCCCATATATGTGTATGATGAGAATATTTAATTCCTATTCTCTTAGCAAATTTATATATATATATATATATATATATATATATATATACACACACACATTTATTTTAACACACATATCTTTAAATATATTTTTATTGATCCTAGAGAGAGAAGAAGGGATAGAGAGATAGAAACATCAAACGATGAGAGAGAATTATTGGGCAAAGTGGATGCTCAGTAAATATTTGCAGTATAATTTACCTCTACATTCAATTTGTACATATTTCTCTCCACCACAGAATTGCAATGGGCAGCCACAATTAAAGCAAGGCAAAGCAAGGCTTAGAAGAAAACAGTTCCATTCAGAAACACGGTATGAAATGCCCAGAACTGTAACAATATCCTATCCCCACACGCAGTTATCTGATTGGCAAAACAGCCATTAGGAATACAGTACCGCTCTCTGCCAGCTTCTGAATCATGGCCCATAGTTTTGTGGTAGTTTGAGCATGGCACGTGAATTGGCGTTTTTGTTTGGAAGGTTTTGTTGAGGGGGAGGGGTTGCTGTAGTCATATACCCACATGTTTTTCATACCTGGCTAGACTGACTGCTCTGGTTGATCCACTGCAAGAAAGAGAAAGAATGATGAATTAGGCGTTTATGGGACAGCTAGAGGCCCAGTGCATGAATTCGTGCATGGGTGGGGTCCAGCCAGCCCGCCCCAATGGGGGCCCATTGGGCCGGGCCAGTGAGGGGGAGGGGCTGCAGGTGGTTGGCCGGCTGGCCCCGCCCCCGATCAGGGTGTTGGGGGCCAATCGGGGGCCAGACCAGCCCAGGGGAAGGGGCAGGGGGACATCGGGGCCTGGATCAGGCTGATTGGCTGCCGCAGTGCATGTCATAGCCACCAGTCATTCCGGTTGTCCCACTGTTCTGGTCGCTAGGCTTTTATATAGAGAGATAGTACAGTCGCTAGTAGTTTTGAATTTGCAGTTTACAGTGTCAGGGCTTTCCCTTCTGGTAAGAAAACATGGGTTCTTCCCATTTCTCTTTTTTATGTTTATTCTGTTATTAACATTTTCCCTCTGAAATTTTCCTTTTTTCAGTCAGACCCTCCACTCTCTTTTTCCAGACCTTCAGCTTTAACCTAAGCTAAAGAAGACCAGGTGCTACCTCTAAATTCACAGTACCGTAAGTGCACCCACCCCACACAAACGGGGTACATTAAGATAGGGCCAAAAGCAGACAAACATATATAATTACATGTAAATGTATGTACAGGCTGCTGAACGTATGAGCTATCTAGCACCATACACTAATGAGATCCCTGGGACTAACGAACTTGGGAAAGTAGTCTTCGTACTTGTGGCTGAGATCCCCATCCTTAGGTCAGACTAAAGCTGCATCTTCTTCAGCTGTGGTATGGGGGGCTGTGGGGGGGGGGACGGTCCTGGATCTTGTCATTGTGTAGACCAGGGGTCCTCAAACTACGGCCCGCGGGCCACATGCGGCCCACCGAGGACATGTATCCGGCCCGCCAGGTGCCGCTGCCTGTCCTGCTCAGCAGCCGACTCGTCCCGGGCCCACAGTGCGCATAGGAATTTGTTCATAGTTTTTTTTTTAAACTATAGTCCGGCCCTCCAACGGTCTGAGGGACAGTGAACTGGCCCCCTGTTTAAAAAGTTTGAGGACCCCCGGTGTAGAATTTCTACTTGTATTATGTGCTGCTTTCCTTTCCCCCCTTGTCAAATGCCCCATATTCCAGTGATGTTCAACCTTTTTCATCTCAAGGCACATATCAGCTAACTACTAAAATGCTGTCGCACACTCAAAAACCCATTATATGTTTTGCCAATCTGACAAAAAAATAGGTATACTTTTATTCGTCCACACCAGACGGTTAATATCGTGTTGGCTGTTGTCATTTCTTTATTTGGCAATCGAAGGGCAAAGAGGTCAGGCTATTACATGTTTTAAAAATACTTGCGGCACACCAGTGGAAAAATCACTGCCTACTTAATAGAAGAAGAATTAAGTTGCGTGAGTTATTTTAGGTGGAGAACTTAAATCCGTGACCGTGAGGATATTAGGACTAAACCTGGAGTTTAAGGCCAGCAAAGAGCCTTCCTTGTGAAATGTAAAAAGTGTCCCTTGACCTGCTGCTCTAGTTTAGGAAAGAAGAGCAACTAGTGACCCCTCTGACACAGAATTGAGGTTAGGGGACCCCCCCCCCCCCCCAGAGGAGAACTTGTTTGCCGCTGATAGAATGACTGCGATGTCTGTGTTGAAGGCCCATCCAATGAGGACTACTGAAGACCACCGATCTTGCCAATGCCAAGAGAATGTTCTGAGACCAGCGGGCAGTCATGAGCACGACGGACTCAACGCCTCACTAGAGCCCGTTTTCAATTTTGCAATGATTTTCTGCCAATAGAGGGAGACAGGATTCCACAGCACAGACGCTGAGCTGCCTTTCCATCCGGTAGAGGGCAGTGACGGGACACTTTCAGCTCAGACCTCACTGCGCCCTTAGAACCCTCTCCTGATTCATCTTGGTCAACCGCTTGGCCCTGAAGTTCCCTCAGATGCCTGGGCTGCATGGCTAGACGGTGAAAAACGTGTGAGAACCCAGATAAACCCCGTTGACAGTCCACATTCTACGTAGTCACCAACCCATATTCTTTGATCATGAAATGTGTTAGCTTGTAACAGGTGAGTTGGGGATGTCTATATTTAGAGGGTTACCCAGTAACCACAGTTGCAGGACTCGGTTTCTAGCAGAGGTCTAGCTTTGATAGATCCCGACTGCAATATATTTTCCTATCAGCTTTCTTAATATTCAGTGTATTTCACTTTCATCAAGTGCTTAACATATTTTAAATGGGGAAGATAAGTGGAAAATAGACATTTGTAAAGCTGGAATCCTATAATCCATGTATATGATTAGTGGGGAAACATTGCCCAGTAGAAGGTTTGATGAACTTGGACTCAAAAAACTTGTGTTTGAGACTAGTCTGCAACTTCAGCTGTGTGTGTGGGTGTCCTCAAGTGAACCACTCATGCGCAGTTTCTTCATATGCAAAACAGAAATGATAAGACGCCTCTTTCTTCATTCACAGGGCTGTGTGAAGTTCAGGTGAAGTAAGGAATTCTATTACACGTTTGATTATTTTAATTTGCTTCCCCCTCAACATTTCAGTAATAATAGCTAAACTGTTATTCATCTCTCACAAGGTGTCAGCCATTGCCTAAACAACTTATGTGAATTCTCATTTAATCTCACAACTATGCTCTGAGGATGTGTACTTACTGTAAAGATAAGCGAACTGGGGTTCCGAGAGGTGAAAGAACAGATTTTGCAGTTTCCTGCAATTTTAAGGAATCTTACGAGCAACAGATTTGCTTCTGCTTATAGCTTTTCCCCACTTTTATTGTCTTTTTAGCACCCTGTCTGTTAAAAAGTAGTCAACTCAAGAGGGCCCCTTGTTTAAAAATGTCAATCCTCACACCTAAACGACTCCGGGGGGAAGACACCTAGAAGCCGGGAGTGGTTAAGCAGGCTCTCCTAGGAGATTGTTATGTGCACAATCATGTTTGAGAACCACGGCCTTGGTTTAAATTCCTTGGTTAGGATTGCTGGCTTGCTTTTGAATTTGAGACACAATGCTAAACTGCCCTCCAGAAATGTCATACCAGTTTACATTACCACAGAGGGTGGGTGACTAATTTAGGCTTTTTTTGTTTGGGTCTTTGTATTCCACAACATTACCTTGTAAATTCCTCCTTGGTTTGTCATCAGGAGAGTAATCTGCTTGTAGGCTATGTACCCTACGTGTGTGTGTGTGTGTGTGTGTGTGTGTGTGTGTGTGTGTGTTCTGAAGGGTGAGTTTGAGGTTGTGCACTTTTCTTTAAGCTTGTTCATCATTTTGAGGTTCCTGGGAACTTATCTTCGGATTCTGTTCGTTGACATCCCCTCTTTCTCTCTCATCTCTCCCACACCTTCCCTCCTGCCTGGCTTTCTTTCTGTTCTGCAGGGCATTGGCTTCAGGGCTGTAACGAATAAAGGCATAAACTTTGCATAGTTAGTCCTTACAGATGGAAACAAGTTCTAGTTCTTTCCACAAGAAGTCAACTACCATGTATCCTCTACTCCCATTGCCTGCCATTTGATGTCCCTAGTTTATCCTATTCTTAGTCTAGAGTCCTGCTTAATCTCCAAAAAGTCTTGATCATCCCAACTTCCCACCTCAACACCAAAATCATCAAAATGAAAGTCTTTCCCCTTCACTACATAGACATCATTCCTTTGCTGGACCTGTTTGAGCTATTAGCTATAATTTCTAGTTTTTCATCAAGTCAGATTCTCCTTATACTGAAGTTCTAAGTAAAACCTTTTTTCTCTTTCTCAAAAATTATCTTTCTCCTACCTAGAAAACTGGATTTCTTTTCATTTCTTTATCCTTGGGTAAAGAGCCACTTTCCCTCCTAAAGGAGACAGAAAGACTTTTTAAAACTAATTAATTAGCAATTAACTCAACAATTAAGTTAGACATTTAATAAGTGATAACAGACTTCAACCTATGAGACCGTGTACTCTGGAATATTCAGTGGGAGGGTGAGTCATCTCAGACTTATTATCAAGTTTACATTAGTCAGTTATGACAGTAATTATTTTTAATTGTCTGTGGCTTAAAAATACTTCAAATCAATGCACAGAGAACAAAGCCACAAAAATTAGACTGACAGGTTATCTGTACTTAATGTGACCCCCACATGAATATAAAAATGTTTTCTTCCTCCAGTGAATTTCTTCAAGGGAGAGCTGCATTTTAATACAGATTTCGTCATGGTTTCGAACATTTCAGATCAGAAGGTTTTCAGCCCGTGAGTGAGAATGTTAATGCCAAAGGAAAATGAGGTAACATGAGCAGAATGTTGGGCTGGGATCCTGAAACTCTCATCCCCTCCCCTGAGCATGTGTTTGTGGGGATGTCTCGATGTGATCCATAAAGATAATGATTTGAAATTCCACGTACCCATAGATGATATCATATAAGAGACAAAAGAAATGAAACGACAGTATTATTTTGATTTCATAGAGAAGCAATTTTGTGCCACAGTGGCTCAGACGAAAAGCTGTGTTCACCAATATTTGGTCATTCAAACCATGTGTTGGATTTCCTTCAAGTAAAGACACACGGGCATAGGAATGCCAATAAGTTAGAGGGCAATAAACACGATTGTGTGATCGGTGGTACTGCTAGTTTAATTTTTCAACACTTAGCGAGCCCCAGCCCAGCTTAATTCTGGCATAGCCCCAGCCTTGAGAACACAGAGTTCAAAGGAACACAGAAATGTCTTCGAGACTGGCTATGGCTAGCTCATCTTCATATCCATGACATTTTGTCCTGAAGAGCTGTCAGTACACCTTCCAAACATGGATTGATAAAAATCACAACCTCTTCCAGGAACTATGAACTGTGTTCTGGTGTCAGAGGAGAAAACCCAAACCTTTTGAACACAGCCCATTGTTCTGCCTCTACAAATGACTAATTTGACTAATTTCCCACCCTGCCTTGGCCAGGATCTTGATTGAACTGATTGAAATGGCCAGATGTTTTGGTAGCGTATGTAGACAGAATCCAAGAGACTCACTAATTGACTTAAGTACACGTATCAGAATGTGGACTGGCAATAGAATTGCGGATTCTCTGTTCCTGTGATGGCTTCAAATCCCGATTAAAAGGGCAGGCTGCTCCTGCCATTGAAATGCACAGAGATTGGCACCATCTCATTCATTTGCTTTGGTAATTTGCAGCCTATTTAGATCTGAGCATCCCTGTAACTTGTGAAAGTAAGCAAGGAGAGCTCCCGCTTTGAAGACCTATAAAGACGGCCTCTGAGGCTTCTGCTCAAAGTGAAATAAAGTATTTGTGGGCAAAAAAAACAACAAAAAAAAACCCCGCCAAATGAACAACTTTAAGCCAACTTGTATTCCACTTAGATGACCTAGCAAAGGATACGTTTGCATTTCCTTAATGTTTGAGCATCTTCTATGCGAATGTTTAATACCAGGATTTTCCGTATTATTTTTCAATTCTCCCATTTTGCTCTGAGAATATTGGCTATGTGATAACCTCTATTGGTGATTTTAAAAAGTCATTATAAATAGCTCACAGAGATCAACTTTGTCTTAAAAGCCTATCATCATAAGAACCACTTCAAACTGTGGTTTTACGTCATGGAAAAAGAGTCTACATGTCATCCCACGCATGAAAGCCTGTTCACCTCGGCTGAGAATTCGGGCCAGACAATTCACTTGGCTCTATTTTCTCTTTCCTCCCTCGAAGATTAAGGATTTCTCCTGAATTAGTTCAGTAAAGAAATTTTTCAGATTTCTCTCCTCCCCTCCCCCCCCCTTTTCCTTCTATTTGTATTTCCTTCCCCTCTCGTTCCTAAAACAAGCATACAGACCATGGACCCAGGCACGGGTAAACACACACACTCTCTCTCCACTTTGACCTGAGTAGGTGCTTAGCACCCGTGTCCAGGAGTTCATACAAGCTTCCTCTTCACAACCTGGAGAGCAGACACCATTACATTCTCTGACTGGCATACTGCCCCCACGGTTCTGGGTAAAACGTTGTTCCGAATTAGCAGACTAACCATCACGCCAGCGAGCTTCTGTGATCCTGAAAGCTTTCTGCGAGCGTGTTTTCCTTTCTGTGTTCAGGAGGCAGGCTGGCTCCGCAGGTCCTGCTCTGTGCCGGCTGAAGCAGGGCCCTTCTGGTCCTTGGTATCGGGAGACGGGAATGGGGGACCCACCAACCGCTTGTGCTCTTTGAAATCCTACCTCCTGTGGGTTGCTGACTGGCGCTGTGTCAGGGAAAACTACAGGAAATTCACAGAAAACCGGACCGAGGCCTGCTTGAGGCAAAGGAGAGAATAAAAAAAATACTTTATGAAATGATTTGGCTGAGACGTCACCCGTGGGTGCAAGATCATGGCATTTCTTTTGCAGACAATAAAAAAAAAAAAAAAAACACGTGACAACTATCAATGAGCCAGTCTCTTGAAAAGTGCTGGTTGGGATGATTGACACCTGCAGATGTGCTGAGCCTGTGGTCCTGGGTGCCAGATGTTCAGTAGCACTTAGGGACCCTCGGTGGCCAGGGCCATTTCCTTTAGTTAATGATAGTCCCCCACTCCCTATGCCTGCCCCTCCCACTCTTTATTTCTTGGTTGATCCGGGGTGTTAAGCACGGAGCAAAAACTAATCCCAAACACGTCTGAAACAGCAGAGGCACTGATGCCTTTTCAAATGCAGTTTTGTTTTGTGATTTAAAAAATATATATATATATATATATATATATATATATATATATATATATATATATAGCAAATTGCTTTTTGAATTGAACTCGAAGTAAAGGTGGTGGGAGACTGGCAAAGGATGAGTGAGTGCCGCGCACAGGGACTTCTATGGATCCCCCAAGAAACCTCTGAGCTGGCCATCATCTCCCACGGGTTATGGTTGAAGACTGCAGGTCAGGGAAATGACTAAGGGGAAACGGAACCAGATTTGTCTAACTCAAACGTTCTTTCACTCACCCACTGTGAATTTGAGTGCTTTTCTCTCTTGTTGCAGCTTTTCATTAGTAAAGGGATAGCATGTGGGGGGAGGGGAGGGAGAAAGTCAAAACCAATGTTACTCCAAACATCCATATCTATTTTCACCGCAATAGAGGAGATTACGTTTTATTTTCCTGGCTCCATCTTTGGGATAACTGAGGTGCACAGACTATCAGCAGAAATAGGGCTGTTTGGTATCAGGACAGCACACTTTGAAAAGGGAAATGGTGAGCGAAACAAACAATTTTAATCTGTATGCCAAGCTTTAAAAAATGTCTGAAATATTGAAACGATTTGCTATGTTTACTCTTCCTGTAAATGTTTGACCCTCTGTATGTATAGCCATTGTCTTTTTTCCCCAGTTTAACCTCCTCCTCCAGGAAGGTGTGGTGAAAAAAAGAACAGAAGGACTTCTCCAGTCCTTTCTAAGCCCGTTGGTCCAGTGGACTGCATCGGTGCCCTCTCCTGGAAGGATGCTTTGCGATGCATGAGAGCAGTTGTTGTAAAGGAACAACATCATTAAAAAACGAGCTGGGCTCCTTGTCCACCTCCTTCAGCTTCTTGTTCTGCGAGGCTTCCGCGCCGGGCTCTGCAGACGGCAGCTTTGGCATGGCCCTGGGGCCCGGGGGAATATTAACTTACAAGGCTTTCACTATGTTGCTTTTACGTGTCTGAAACTATTTCAAAACTTAGCGATTGAAAAACAAGTGATTAAGGGCACTTGACTAGAATGTAAGAAGTGCTTTTGTTCCCCTCCTCCCCCCCCCACCCCTGTTTGGGAGAGAAGAAGGTGGTTGGGAATGAATGAGTGTATTTTTAAGACATGTCCCGGCTGCTTCGGAATATCTGCATGGACAAGGAAGCAGGAGATTGTAAAAAGACAGTCAAACTAAAAATCAGGCAAGTTCTTCCAGGGGTAGACCTAGTTGCCATGTAAATGCCACTCTACAAACTCTTAAAGACCATTTTGTTTCATTACGTTTCTTGCGCTAGTTGAGTGGTGAGACTGGGTGTGTGCTGAAATGGGGAACAGGGATTCTTTGGCTTCTAGTCCCCGGGAGTCTCCTAACTTTGCAAAGGTGTTCTTGCACCCTGCTTTCTGGCTCGGCCTTCCGGGAAGCAGGTGCGAGATTGGGGAGGGGGTGGGGGGCTAACCTCCTGAAACCTCCTGGAGGGTGTGAATTTCCATTCCCCTCCTTGCCTGCCTAAGCAGCTGGGTGCAAATGGGAGGGTCCCTGTCTGTGGGTTCCCTCCCCCGACACAGGGACAGACACTGCCCAGTACGGTCACAGGAGGCTGGGAAGTGTCTGCGGGTCTCCAGCAGCTGGAAAGGTTTGAGTCTCTTTGGCAGATGTTTGCTGTTCCAGCCACTTCATTAATGTTGGAAACTAAACCCCTGACTCTTCCTGACCAAAGCCCCAAGTCATGATTGACAGCTGGGGTGTGCTTCCCCCCACCCCCACAGTCTGAGAGCAGGAGAGAGGGAGCGAAAAGAGAGAGGTGGGGGCAAAATGGGGACTTTTTGCTAGATGCTATTGCTAAACAACCAAAATATCAAGGAAGGGGAGGAGAGACTCATTGGAGGAGAAAGAAATTTAGTGCAACTAGTTAAGATCTGAAGTCCCATCGTGTGCTTGGGTCTGCATAATTATATAATTATCCCACCTTTCACGCATTCTTCAATTCACGACACCTAGTGTCAGGTACATGCTAGTATTGGTGCTATCCGATGAATAATAACGCAGAGATTGGCCCACCAGGGCTTCCTTATCCAGTGGGTGACACAAACATGCCAAAAGGCACCACTAAGACAGGCAGGAATTACCTTGGGGAGTGGGGAAGCGAGCAAATGTTTCACAGAGGGGGTGACATTTGAGATGGGTCTTGAACGAGTTTTTGGGGGCGAGGAGGAGGGAGGGGCTGGGGTGCGGCGGGCATTTCCATAAAGGGGACTGCTCACATAAAGGCATTGAGAAGTAGGTGTTATGATGACCACTTACAAATGAAAAAAAAGCTGAGACTCGGCTTCGATGATAAAGGACAGAGAGCTGGAGGCTCCAGACTCCAAGATCTGGAATCTCTCTCCCCACTACACCTGGGGACTTACGTCCTCAGACCCCCTCTGAGATAGCTGGTCTCCGTAGCAGAAAATAGAAAAGATGGAAAACAAAAGGATTTGTTGACTTGAAATGTCTTACTTCTTTAGCGACTTAAAACACGGCAGATTTCAAATCAAAGGACCAGTCTGCAGGGGAATATGGGCGCATTTTGTGCCTGGAGTCCAGTAGGAGCGGGGAGGAGGGAGAAGACGGCTGGGGCCAAGCGGCTGGAGCCTCGGCGCGCGGTCCCCTCTGTGAGCGGCGCGCCGCCATCCGCGTGGGAGCGCGCCGCGGCGCAGGGGCACGGGAGCTAGCGCCGCTCTGGCTCCCGGTTTGAAGAGAGGGAAGGAGGAGAGGAAGAGGAGAAAGAGCGAGAAAAGGAAAAGAAGGAAAGAACGGAAAAGAGAAACGGGGATGTAAGATGGGGAGAAGAAGGGAAGCAAGGGCAGAAGAGAGAAGAGACAGGGGAAGTTGGATAGAGAAGAACGAAAGTGCCGCAAACAGTGGGAGAATGGGAGGGAACATAGGAAAGAAGGGAGCGGTGAAAGGAACGGGAAGAGACCTAGAGGGTAACGTAGTGAGGAGGATGGGAAAAGAGGGCATGAAAGGACTGGAGGGGCCCGGAGATTAATTTGGAGCGCGCGCATTCCGTGAGCGCACGGCAGGGCCTGGGAAAAGAGTCCGAGCGGGCCACGCTCAGTGCCTACAAGCGCTCGATCGGCCCCGCAGTCCGCGCTGTCCGTAGGGTCCCCCCACCCGCCTCGCCGCCGCCCGCTGCGCTCAAATTCTGCCAAACACCCATTTCTCCGCGGCTGCCGACATCCCCTCATTTTCCAAGGGTCAAATACAACTCCCCACCCAATTCTGTCCTCGGCCGGAACGCCGCGCCCCTGGGACCCCTCTGGTCCCTGCTCCTCCTGCGCCCAGGAGAACCCCTCGGTCTTGACGCCAGACGGCGATGCAGGGCTGATTCAGGTGCAGCCCCTCCGCCCCGCGCGGGATAGCGGATCGGCCGCGGGGACTGCCGCCGGAGCCGGGGCGCGCACAGCCCCGAGAGCGGTGACCTTCCGCGGGACGCGCGCCACCATCCGGACACCTGGAGCCCCCTCTGCCTGGATTTGAATTAGGAGAATAAAGGAAAACGATTGTAAATGGAGAGGAGGGGACGGATGGGCACACAGACACTCCGGGAATGAAGTTTCTTAAAGGTGCCGTGTCTGGCGCTCGGCTCTGATTGGGTTTATTACTACCGGTACCTGTTTTCTCCAAGTGCTCAGAGATTAGTTCCCCATCTGTGTCCCTCTGAGTCGACCCGCCAGCTCGCGTGGTGGGGTCGCCCTGCTTCTGCGGCGACTCCTGAGAGACCCCGCCACGACTCGGGCCGCTTCCAGGTTTCGAGTGAGGAAATGTCACCAGCTCCCAAACTCGGTCTCGGAGAAGGCGATCCGCATCTTTAATTCTCGATTTCCTCTCAGCCCCGCGCACACCAGTTTGGAGACACACCGTGGGAACCCGGCGCCCCGGGGCGGTTTCCGAGGACGGCCCGCGCAGTGGCAGGACTCGGGCAGTGGGAGCCTCCCTGGCGAGAAGGCCGGGCGGGGGGGGGGGGTCCCCTCGCCCAAAGGTCACAACTGAAAATAAAAGTTCCGCCGAAACCGGTTTGGCTCAGTGGATAGAGCGTCGGCCTGCGGACTGAAAGGTCCCAGGTTCGATTCTGGTCAAGGGCACGTACCTTGGTTGCGGGCACATCCCCGGTAGGAGGTGTGCAGGAGGCAGCTGATTGATGTTTCTAGCTCTCTATCTCTCTCCTCTCTCTTACTCTCTGTAAAAAATTAATAAAATATATTTAAAAAAAAAAGAAAATAAAAGTTCCTACAGACACTGTCGGGAACGCACTCGGACGGTAGGCGCCCAGGAGGAGGAAGGCCAGCCGCTTCATTAGCATGTGTCTCTGCGGCTCCCGGAACCCTGCGGCGTGGCGAGGGAAGGGCGACAAAAGTTGCTTTGCCGGGAGTGTCCCTGGTCCGAGATGCCGCGGACACGCTGCCTGCGAAGGGCACACCGGCGCTGGCGACCGAAAAAGTTTATACGTAGTTTACAAATAAAAAGGAATACACACTTTTGTTGGTTACTTTTTTTATTTCTACAGTTTATTACTGGGATAACGGACAGGGCAAGGGTCATCCATAGTTTGGGATCTCCGTGGGCCGTCAAGTTTGCAATCGGCGCAAACAGCCCATGCTCGGCTCGCGCGGGCAGCGAGCGTAGGGGGCAGGAGGGGCGGCCGCAGTCATCTGGACCCGGCCGGCGGGGGTCCCAGCCCGGAAGGAGAAGGGCACACTGGTCCCTGGGGGAGCCGGCTCCGGAGCCTCGGCGAGAACTCGGCTTCTTCCTAGTAAGAGAACCATACCCGCCCGTCCCTGGTTTGAAGGCAAGGGGAGCGGGGCGAGGTGGGTAATGAGATGCGCGCGGAGAAGACGCGCGCGAAGGAGGTGCGCTGGGACGCGCTGGGGGCAGCGGCCCTAGTAGGCCAGGCCGGCGGGCGGGGCAGTGCGCGCTCCCCGCACCGCGCGCACCCTCGAGCGCGCACCCTACACACACACCTGGAGGTTGTTCCAGCAGAGGGGCGGGGAGGAGAGGCAAAGCGAGTGTCTTAAAATAGAGAGACGGGCAGAAGAGCGAGAGGCGAGGGCAGGCGGGAGGAGGCGAGGAGAGCGACGGGCACGCGGCGCGCAGGCTCCCGCCGAGTTGGCACAGGCGGGCTGGCCGCCGACGCCCCCTCGGCGCGACTCCGCACGCGGCGTGACTCCGCACCCGGCCCTGCAGGAAGCGCGCGCTGATTGACAGTCGCGGTGTCCCAAAAAGGCGCGGCGAAGATGCTGATCTACGGGTGGGTCTAGAGACGCGCGGCCGGCGCGCCCGGTGCCCGCTCCCCTCCGCGCCCCGCCAGGGCTCCGCCGCCTCCCGGCTGCCGTGGCCCCGGGAACAGACCCCGCCGGTGCGCCAGCCCCGCGGCCCCGGCTCACCATGCACTGCCACGCGGAGCTGAGGCTCACCTCGCCCGGCCAACTCAAAGCAGCCAGGCGGCGCTACAAGACTTTCATGATCGACGAGATCCTCTCCAAGGAGACCTGCGACTACTTTGAGAAACTTTCCCTCTACTCCGTGTGCCCCTCGCTGGTCGTGCGACCCAAGCCCCTGCATTCCTGTACCGGTAAGACGCCCCGCTGGGGGACTGGTGGGGTGTGCTACCTCTCTCGCTGGTGTCGGGCGCTTTACCCCCCTCTGTCCTCCAACCCGAGGGCGAGAGGACTAGCCTTAGCAGCGGCGGGCAAATGGCTAAGGCGGCTGCAGCCTGGGAATGGGCTGGTCAAGGTGTGGAACACAAGGTTGGAAAAAAAGGGAAGGCAACGCGCCCCAGGAGCAGGTCGCCTGAGCCACAGGACGCTTCCTCCTTCCCAGCGCCGCCTTGGTTCTCAGTCAGAAAGTTCAAACTCTTGACCTGGTTCAGCGCCTAAAACATTGTTTCAGGAAGTGGTGTTGCTTCTGGCCTGGAGTTAACGCCAATCTTCTGTCTTCACTGGGGATTTTTCAAGTAAAGCGGTATCCGGAGGCGCTCAACAAAATCCTATATTCACTGAACTTTACTTAAAAGGATCTCCCTTTGGGGGAAATATTTCCGGAATATGTCGCACGGTGTTGTAAGCGGAATTAGTTTTATGTGCCTGCTAAACTAAACTAAACTAAACTAAACTAAACTAAACTAAACTACTAAAAAACAACAATGATAACAATAAACACATTCCTCAAATCTGGGTTTCGTTCTCTGGAAGAACTAAGACCAATAGTGACCATAAAGAGCACTTCATAAATATACTGAAAAAGGCGTAGCTTTGTGTAGAAAATAAATCCAAAGGTATTTATAAAAGAAACCTTTGAGTACATGAAGAGAATTTAGACTATCTAAGCATAGGGATAGCAAAACAAAACAAAAGTTGAAGCAATTTTTATTGAAGTTATTGACCGTGCTTTCAACTCAAGGTGTACATGTGGCATTTCCAAACCAAAAGACCCTTTGAGGTTATGTTTGCTGCATGGATGGCATGACATAAATTAATTTAGTCATATTTACATTGAAAAAGTAAAGTGAAGAGCTAGCAGTGGTTTTGAAAGACGTTTTTGGAATAGTCAGGCCAAGACCTGGGCAATGCTTTACTTTCTGTTGGTTCCATTGAAGGTCCCTGTAGGATAGCCAGTGAATATGTGTGTAAACACATACCATAAAGCTCTTTTACAACCAAATTGTGCCTACATGTATTTGGCTATAACATGAATATTATGTTCAATTACACCTCTGTAAAATAACTTTTATCTGTACGGTGGAATTAGGCCTAAGAGCCCATACCAAAACTTATAATACTGAATTTTAAAAATCCAGAAATAGCCAAGACAAGAAAAAGATAAGACGTTGTAGAAACAAGGTAGATATCCTTGATGCTGATATGTTTACATTTGTGTGCCTGCCACGTATAAACCCTGGGTGAATAGTCTTTATAGATGTGGGATAGGGGAGGTAGGCTGCATCTTGTGTTAAGCATAAATTTAATCTTCTGCTACAATGACTCAAATCCTTTTCATCACAAATTAAACAGAGAGTATCTGTTTTAATCACAAATCTCAATGCACCCTGCTACGGTTACATACCTAGACATTCCCAGGATAAAACAGAACAACTTCTAAACACCCAGGTAGAGCGATAGAGCCTGCAGGTTATTTTTTAGTGACTTCGCGCCATCCATTGATTTGAAGGCAGCCTTTTCTGACTTTGTAACAGTTGTGGAACTGGATCAGAGAAGAAAACATGTCAGAAAACAAGTAATAAAGAGCCTCTGAAAACAGTGACACAGTTATCAGTGGAGGCTAAGTGCTGTGTTTTGCTGAACCTTGTGTGGGAAATTAATCAGAGGGAAATAGAATGACTCATCTGATGCCGTGTGTTAACAGAGGACTGCGCGTGTATCATGAACTGAAAGCGTTGCTCAGTTTTGTGCTTCTGATGTTCATTGATGGCTCCTGAGAGCGGGTCGTGGCTGGCCGTGGTTTTCTTGCCCTCTCATTCCAGGGCTTGCTTGCTTTGCATTGTTCTCTTGAAAATGTGTTGTGAGTTTGCTCTCGTTGAGATTTAAAATACAGAAACTGGGATTTGCCGGTGGAATTAAACCCATAAAAACTGGCTACAATAGTCCATACTTTCAGACCCAAAGCTTTGAGTGGGTTTACGGTTACAGTTAAAGCCTTACATGTATTAGATCATGGGAATCCCATTAGTGTCTTCGCAAAGGTTTTGCAAATACCCTACTTTCAAAGCATTTTGTTGCTTTTAACGGTTATGTTGAGGATCAAAATCTTAGCTTGGATGAACTTAATCTTTTTTTTATTATTAATTAAAAAACAACAGCAATAAGTTCTTGGCATCTGTCACCCATGATGAAACCGTAGTTTTTTTTCTGTATCAAGATAACTAGCACTTTTGGTGGAACCAATGCATTAAAAAATTCAAATCAAGGGAAAGGCACACATTGGAATAAAAGTTACTGAACTTTCTCATCCTTCGGTTTGCTGTTTAAGATGTGAATAACTAACAGAAGTGAACTTTGTCAGGTCAAACAATGAAAACTAAGATACAAAAAGTCACCACCCTGCATAATCAGTACATAAAATTGGGGTGGAAAGAAAGCGATGGCATTGAAAAGGCCTCTACATAGTTAAGCAGTCTATGTTGTTTAGATTAATAATTAAAATGTCAATTCATGATACTGAATCTCCTCAGGCAGAAAATCTTGAGTTCCGGTAAGCTGGGAAATGGAAACATTTTACATCAGGCAGATAATCACCTGACAGTGATTTATTATTAGGCACGCTAACCTGAATGGAAAACTCATCTTCAAAAAATTACTCTCTATTTTAACAGGCCCTTTCTTATTACAAACGGTGTGATTTTAGTCTTAGAAAGCTGTTTCTAAGTCACAGCGGATCTCCTAAGTCACATTATAGTCATTGAGAGGGAACCCGGGTGTGGGAAATTAAGCCAAACGAAAGGAACGTTTATTATTACATTGAAAGTAAGATTTAAAAAACGAAGCGCAAAGAAAGCCTCCGTTTGAAAACAGGTTTGTTGTTCAGACCACTGTTGAGATGTGCCGTGGGCTCAGAATTAATTCAGTGTATAACATGTTGGTCTCCTTTTCAATTTGATCGCAGCGATCCTCATTCAGAATGGAAATACATTGCCATTTGGGAATCAGTAACGATCACACACAAACATTAGAGCATTGACAGTGATTGAAGGCCGAGCATGAGGTGCTGTTGAGGGTGTGGTAAATACTGTTTGAGTCTGCAGTGTGTTGTCGATTCCTCTGGTTGTGATTTATGCTTCTTGGTGGAAGAGTCTCTTGCAGAAACCTGGCCTCCAGGACGGAATAGACTGCGGAGGGGCGGGGGGGGGGGATCCACACAGTAGCTTTGGTGGGATCTTTCAGTTTGATCTTTAGACACGGGCAGAGTCTCTAAATTTGAGGGGTGTTTGGAAAAAAAAATGAATAACTCGCTTCACAAAAACAAGGATGTCACAATTTACCTTCAGAATTTTCATATGAGGATACTGAGAAACCAACCGGCTGTGCTTATAATTTATGATAATTACTTATAATTTAATATAATTATTTTTAGTATAACCTAGATATACTGTAGAATTGCACATACACATTTATGGAGAGGTGAATGTAGACATTTGAACATTTTACAACCCATGACCAGAACGTGACTTTTAATTATTCCACTAAAACCATAGACCAGCCCTGGCCGGGTGGTTTAGTTGGTTGGAGCGTCTTCCTGTAAACCAAAGGTTTTGGGTTCAAATCCTGGTCACGGCACATACCTGGGTTTTGGGTTCGATCCCTGGTTGGGGTGCCTGCGAGAGGTGGCTGATTGATGTTTCTCTCTCCCCCCGCCCCTCCCTTTCCTTTCCTCTCTCTAAAATCAGTGAATATATCCTTGGGTGAGGATACAAAAAATTTAAACCATAGTCTAATTCCTTCCCCCTTCTCTGGCGGAATGATCCTGTTGAATCTCTCCATGATTGGCCAATCTTATTGCATAGCTGACCGGGTGTATAGAGGTGGAAGGGGTCATAGACCAGTGTCCCCAAGAAGAAGACACTTTTTTTTCAAAGTGCTAGGGTCACATCAGTGTTGGCTTTGTTTCAATCCTTGCTACCCATGCTGTCCTTCT
The DNA here is from genome assembly GCF_963455305.1 of Plecotus auritus. Lineage (NCBI taxonomy): Eukaryota > Metazoa > Chordata > Mammalia > Chiroptera > Vespertilionidae > Plecotus > Plecotus auritus. The sequence continues at coordinate 19,682,435 of NC_137779.1, forward strand.
CATTAGGGTACTCAGGGATAGGAAGACCTTTCCAACGTGGTTACACCCCCCCCCCCCCCGGGTAAACTCCTGCAGTCACACCCAAGGCACAGACAACCAGCCCATTAAAAGGGGCATTTGGGGAAGGATGTTTATCTTAGGAGGTGGCATTGAGAACATTTTATCCTTTGGTGGGTCCAAGAGAAACACGTTCTTTGGGGTGGTGTCTTTGGGTTCTTTTTTTTTTTTTTTTTTTTTTTTTTTTTTTTTAATCACAAAGGTTGGGTGTCATCGCAGTGAAAAATGAAAGGAGGTGCGGATGTGTGTCATGACTTGGTAGGGAGGTAGGGAGCCAGCCACTGCCTCCTGGAGTTGGCTCCTGTGGTTCCCCAAACTCAGCTCTGGCTTTTAGTCAGAAACCAGACCCCGTAGGATCTTGGGCACTGGAATGTTAATGGAGAAATGTAAACTGGGGTTTGGGAGAATGATCATTACGAACAAGCATTTGCATTTCTGCCAGAGGCAAATAGGCTTTTATTAGCAATTACTCATAACCGCTTCTCCTGTTCCCATTGTAAGGGCACATAAATCAAGGGACTCACCGGGCCGGCACTCATCAGGGTCAAACTATATTTGGGCTGAGTTCTTTTGAGATCCTCAGCTGTTGTTTTATTATCCCTTAAGTTTGATAACTCCTTTGTTGAATGGGGGTGCCGAGGGGTTCTTTAAGGAGTCAGTTTTAACTAGTGACTACTTCACGAGCAGTTTCTTCTCTGGCTGTGATTTTTTTCTAATGAGAAAATGATTAGAAGTGTCGTTCACACGTTACCATACCTCTCCAAACGCCTGTGATCGTCAGTTCCACGGAATGCAATAATTTAACTCAACCAATATTTTATGCTTGCTCGGTGATGGCATTGTTATGCGTCACTAATTACAAGTTTCTTCTAAATCTTGACAAACAGTTGGGATATTTTAAAAATGTCTCTAGACGACGCGTAGAACCACTGCCAAGCCTTTTTTGATGCCTTCTCTCGAGTATGTGATGGGCAGTTTGGAATTGGGATCGGGGAGCATTCTGACGCGTCAGTGCTTTTGCTTACCCTATGGAATGTCCTCTTTGAACTCCACCTAAAGGGCGTTATCACCAGCAAAACTGTCACGTTAACCTCATTAAGGACAACGCCAATGAAACCGTATCCATGGTAACGCTACAGATGTGCTCGTTGGTGTGTTTTTCGGTTGTAGGTCTGGATGGAAAACAATTTGTGATACAAGCGTAGACAGCAGTGATGAAGTTGCCCGTTTTAACATACCTCGGGAATCTAAATGCAAAGATCGTTAGGATTAATATATCCCAGGGATCTGTACGAAAAGCAGTTAAGGATTGTACAGAGATGAAGGCAAAAAAAATAAAATAAAATAAAGAGAAAGAGAGAGAGAGAGAGAGAGGAAGAGGGAAAAAGAAAAAGGGGTTTCTTTTGAAACTCTTGAAGCTACTCGTCTCAGCCTTGTGTGTGCCACAGTGGTCTTCAGTGGCTGTGGGGACCAAACAAAGGTGGCTTCTCAAATCCTTCTGTCAGCGTAGGGCCTGTAAGTGGCTCACGTTGATTCCGCTTGGACACACGCTGGGGCCCCTTAGGGGAGGAGACCCAGAGCCCGGGGCCTGCGGGCATGTGGCGTTCAGTGTGGAGGCCCGAGTACGTGCTAACCCTGGAGCAGTTTTAGGTGTCACTGGAGGTCAAGGAGGAAGAGGAACAGAGATAAAAGCCAGGCAGGTTGCCCGGATCTGGAGCTCCCTCATTTGCACGAAGCCTGTGAAGTTCTGTGGGTGTGGTGAGCCCGACCCCCACGCTTGCCACTGGTCCTGGCCCAGTGCAATGAATTCGGCTCCTGTAGCTAAGTCCGTTGACGAACTCTTAACTGGAATCGGCTGAAGCGGGCTGCAAGGATTTGGATGGGATGCGTGGATCGAAGCTTCAGTGTTCTCTTTTGGGGAGTCCTGGGTTCATGCAGCACTCGGTGGAGTGGGAGTTTTTAGTGTGGGGGGGTGGACCCCATGCTCACAGCTGGCTGAGCCTTCTTCGAAGCCAGAACATTCGCAGAACCGTCACCAGCCACTCTGCTGTAAGTGGCACCCTCGGGCTCAGTATGACAAAGAGACAGGGAAGAGAAGGATTGAGACTATGTGGGTGAAGACATTTTACATGTGACATACCCTCCTCTCCCCCCTGGCCAGGGTCTGCCTCTGTTCTGGCTGCTCCAGAGGTTGGAATGGTTCTCTCTCCCCCCACTGCATGGGGGACAGGATAGAATAGGCAGTAGAATATATAAATAACGGGGTTCAGAGCAGGGCCTTGTACAAAGTTGGTGGTATTAGCCAACGAAATACTCTGGTGTGTTTTTTTGTTTTGTTTTGTTTTCATTTTAACCAGAAAAAACTTTGCAAACCCTCAGGAGTTCATTGATTTTTATTGCAGCTTAATAACAGTTAGAAAAAGACATGTCTTGTTAAAACGAATGCTCTAAATAAAAACACAGTTAGTTTTCCATTACGGTGTCTAATTACTCATCATCGCCAGAGCATTTTTATACGGCAGTTTAACTTCTGGAAGGTGGAAACTTGGCACGCACTTAAGGAACAAAGCAGTACACCTAGATAGGTATCAGAAGATGGGCTAATTATATTTGGGCTGGGAGTGACTCTCACCCAGGATCGCTCTGAGAAGGCCTCTTTCTTTAGTCGTGAAAGAGAAGTCTCTGCTTTCTCTAGCGCCCGTTGAAACTGAATCCGAAGGGAGAGAATTGTTAGATCGTGTTCAAGTGCATCTGGAAGGGACCCTGCCAGTTAGTTACCCATTGGAGCTGATGTCAGGATACCTGATAGGCCTGGAGGACAGCTATCTACGCTTGCTGACTCCACTGGCAGGGTTCGTCAGGGTGAGTGGACACAGCCTTTCTCCCAGGAAAAGTCAGGCTGCTCCTGAATAGGAGCCAAGCTGGGAGGCTCTCAACACCAAACTAAGGATGTCAAGAGCGCAAGCAGGGGGGCTGACGCGGGGCCTTTTTATTGCGTCTCTCGCTCACCAACACGTCCTCAGGAGCGTGTCCTTCTGGATCTTGGTCCCACAGTGAGCACTGAATGGGACCGGCTGCCCCCTGGGGGATGTCAGTGTGCTTCTGGCCATTATTACCAAACACCGGTGTATGTGATAAGTGACAGGATAATTGTCCTTCGGCTTGTCTTATCCAAGGATCACGTATGACGTGTGGGGAAAGGGACTGGCTCTGGGCCTGGTGGAATCCCAGGAAGTCACGGCTGAGTTTCCATCTTAGGAAACCTGACAGGTCCCTAACCCTGATTTCCCTGCCGGCCTCCACAGCCCATTGCCCTCTGCCCAGAGTTCCTGCCACACTTGAACGTAACCGATTCGGGCCCACGGTCATTCACAGAAGATGCCACGGCCACGTGTGGATTGAAGGAAATGTAACTTCCATGTTGAGTTGAAGCAATTCAGGGGTCCTCAAACTATGGCCCGCGGGCCACATGCGGCCCGCCGAGGACATTTATCCAGCCCGCCGGATGCTGCTGCCTGTCCTGCTTAGCAGCCGACTCGTCCGGGGCCCGAAGTGCGCATAGGAATTTGTTCATAGTTGTTTTTTAAACTATAGTCTGGCCCTCCAATGGTCTGAGGGACAGTGAACTGGCCCCCTGTTTAAAAAGTTTGAGGACCCCTGATTCTAGGAGAACTGACTCCCCATTTTCCTGATGATAACTTACAGGTAACCAGGTACTGGGATCATGTCTTCGAATTATGGGAAATAGTCTGGACAAGGAGAGTTGCTGAGGCGGCCCCTCTGAGTCCTCCAGGTCTTATTCCAAAGGGAGCTACACATCTGGGAGAAAAGCTAGAAATCCTTTATATCCTGAAACTTATCCATATTCAGAACAATAGCAGAAACAGTGACAGTGTTTTTTAGTGTCTAACATGTCCTAGGCACTGACTGGACTGAGTGCTTCATGATCAGCTTCAAATCATCCGTAAGAGATGGCTATTACGGATGGGGAAGCGGAGACGCAAAGCAGCTTTCTCCAAGTCACAGAATAGGTAAAGATCTCTCACAAGCAATAAGATAAAAGGCAAGTACAAAAACGGGCAGTTCATAGAAACGAAGAGCGAGACGGCCAGTAAGCATGAAAAGAAGTTTGCTTCACTGGCTATCAGCCACACACCAGTGAACAGGAGAAGCCATTTCATACCCAGTGGGGTAGGCGAAAATGAAAGAATCTGACAACATCAGTTCCTGACAAGGATGTGGAGCAGTAGACATTCTCATACTCTGATGGTGGGAGTGGGATTTGGCACAGTTACTTTGGAGAGGTTTGTGGCAACACCCAGTAAAGCTGCAGATGCACACACATCCTGTAGCTCCCACTCCCACTTCGGCGTGGACGCCTTGAGAAATCATTGTACGTGTATCAGAACACTCACTTCTACGTTGCTTGTGGTATGAAAACTCCAAAACAATCACTGCTTAGAAGAAGGAAAAAAAAAAGAAGTCATATGTGCTATCTTTTTATGCAGTGATGAAAATGAATGAATCAGATCCACTTGTGTGAATATGGATAGATTTTAGAAACTCAATGCTGAGGAAGAAAAACAAATTGTAGATTGACACTTACAGTCTGACACGGTTTATATAAAGCTTGAAAACATGCAAAATATCTATATATTGTTTAGGGAGGCAAGGGTATGGGATTGGAGAAGGCTCCTCACAGGTTTTTATTTTCCTGTGTAATTACGGTATTTATTAAGGAAGAGGCCTAATGTAAATATGGCCAAGTATTAAGATTTGGCAAAGCTTGGTCATGGGTACACAGATGTTCTACATTATGCTTTGTGCTTTTCTGTATGTTCGAAATTCTCTGTAATATAAACATTGAAAAACGATAGTACAGGAGACTCCCATACGCATGAAACCCTTGATCTTGTGGGGCTTTTGATGGCTTTCTTAATAGCGTTTCTGTCCTGAAACAGAAGCTTTTCAGTCTCACAGAGGGGAAATAAGAACACTTTATAGTTAGACACGCGTACAGCTCACACTCACGCAACCACTGGAACTTCTGAAATTGGTGTTCGGATCTTCCTTACCTCCTCTGGCTGGGTGGGGACATGATTTATCACCAAGGTAACTGCTGTTCCCCCAGCAACGCGTTGGCATCTGAATGAATGGTTCCTGAGCTGGGCACCGGGGCTAGAGGAATTGCTGGGAAGTGTGTGTGTGTGTGTGTGTGTGTGTGTGTGTGCGCGCCTGTGTGTGTGTTTTCCCAAATATACATCGATAATCACGCAAGCAAGAGCGATTAGGTTTCTCTTTCCCCCACTTCTCAATGATGTTTCAAACCACAATAAATCACCTTTTATTGCATCTGCTGGTATGACGTGCCATCCTTGGCTTTGAGAATGGTCCATTGCTGTTGACTAATTAACTTGGGGAAAGAAAAAAAAAAACATCGAAGGACAGCTGTGAATGCCAAGGATCTAAACATGTTAATGTAGCTGCTTAGCGGGAAGAATGATGTTGATATGGGCTGATACGCCGGTGGCGTTCTCTTTATATTTTGTAACCACGATTGGATTTTAGACTTCGTTTGATGTGTGGTACCAGGAATTGTTAGCGAGGGATGGGAACTGTCACCATGGTGACCACACAGAGAGCTGTCTGTTCAGGATAATAGATAAATGGTCGTCCTGTGGTTTGGAGAAGGTAATCTAGACCACGTGACAGTGACAGTGGGGGTGGCAGATGCTTGGTGCAGCCGAGACATTTTTCTCTTCCCTCCAAAATACACACGGCCAATTTAGAAATGTTTCTTTAAGATATTTTTGACACAACTGTGGCCCTTTAGGGAGCTCTGCCTTTCTGTGCCCCTTCAGAGGGGGGAAAAAAACCACTCCTTCGTGTGGATGAAACAGTGTGTACTGTCGAGAGTTGGCCAAAGGGTTTCCCCTTCGCAGACCAGCCCTCTGGGTTTAAACACACACACGGGCAGAGAAGAAAACACGAAATCAAAGCGCCCCAGGGCCCTCGTCAGACCTTTTATAGCCAGAGGGCTGTGCTGTGGCGCTTGGCAGTGGCCGGTCAGCAGGAATTAATGACCACATCCAGGGGATGGTGGCCAAATAGGACATGACGGAAGGGATGGTGGATCTATCAGACCTGTGGCCAGCGAACAGACATTCCTGAGAGGCAGGAGCCAATCCTCTGAGCACGACACACACGGCGGCTGGGCTCAGGCCAAGGGACTGAGCCCTCACTGTGTCGTCAGCTGCCCGAACCCCTCCCAGTGAGACCGTATTCCTCATAAAGCGAGGAAGCAAGCTGGGCTTTGGGTGGGGGATGGAGGAAATGTCATTAAGAAAGATGGTCTCAGCCCGGCCGGTGTGGCTCAGTGGCTGAGCATCGATCTATGAACCAGAGATCACAGTTTGATTCCCTGCCAAGGGCACATGCCCGGGTTGCCGGCTCCATCCCCAGTAGGGGTCGTGCAGGAGGCAGCCGATCAATGGTTCTCTCTCATCATAGATGTTTCTATCTCTCTCTCTTCCCCTCTCCCTTCTCTCTGAAATCAGTAAAAATAGATTTAAAAAATAAAATTAAAAATAAAGTTCCGTACTACCTAGAATCTATATGAAAGTGTGTAAACGCACTCAAGTCTGTCCCTTTCCACAGAACTCACTACTGTCTAGAAAGCCAGGTCCATCGGCTGTGCCAGCTCCATAGGAGTTTATTTTGAACCTATGAACTCCTTTGTACATATTCATAATCATTTAATGTGTGCCAGTCAGTCTCTCGTCTCTCATTTCCCGTGATGATTTGGGTTTCTGCGTGATGCCAGAAGAATTCTAAGAAGCACGCAGACTTCACAGGAAGTGAAGTCGTCGGGGGATGATGGACTTCATGCCGTCCGACTGTGCGACACTGAACTCATCTCGTGGGCTCTGAGCTGTGGTTCTAGGGCCGTCCAAGGTGGAACTCCCAGCAGGTATTCATTGGTTATTGTGAACCAGAGAAAATATTTAACAACTAAAGGCCAGACCAATGCTTTGAAGAACTAAGACTTGGGACTATTTTTTATAAAGTACTTGTTGGGGGAAAAAAAAAGTCTCCCCAAGTGGTTTGGCATCACTTAACCCAGGGGTGGGGAGCATCCAGCCCGCAGACTGCATAAGGCCCGAGAAATCATTTGCTTTGGCCTTGCCAAGGGATTAGGGGTGAGTTAATACAATGTTTGACCAAATACAGCAGGCTCATTTTCAGGTGGATAATTTTGTATGGACCTTGAATGATGTTATAAATATCCAGATGGCCCTTGGCAGAAAAAAAGGTTCCCCACCCCTGACTTACACAAAAGAATACGAGCTGGGTTTTTCACATTATGTCTAGTTGGGCTGCGGTGCTTCTGCGGGTCTCTATTTTTAAAAAGCTTTCTCTATGATTATCCTGAAAAGTCACGTTGGGGAACTACCCTAGTGTAGATCACAGCTTGCCGATGAGGCGGGTGCAATTTACACCCCATGACTCACACGTGTGAGGCTGTTCAGGGGAAGGACCCTAGTGTATGGCTTTCCAGTTAGGTGGTCCTCGGTTTCTGTGCATTGGACACTCTGTGTGACCTTAGGCGAGTCATTTCATCTCCCTGACACTCAATTTCCTCATCTGTAAAAGGGAGATATTAATAACTACCTAACAGGGTTAGTCATGTAGGTTAAACGAGATCACGTATGTAAAGCTTTCGGCATAGTCCCTGGCACGTACGTGCTCGGTAATTGATAGTTTCTATTACAAATAATTATCTTATAACGATAACCTCATCTTGATTGACTGAAGCACAGCCCTTCAGGGAAAGATCACTATAATGGTGAAGTAAACCCGAGAAAAATGAAATATCCTGAAAAAAAACAACACAAAAACACAAAAGCACAAAACCCACCACTTCAGTCCGGAGCATTCTTGTCGGTTGTGTCATTGCCCTCGCGGCCTTTTGAGGCCTCTTGCAACCTGGGTGGTCCGTGAGCTGTTCAAGTTCATGGATAGATAGGTTTCATTCGCCCTCCCCTTTCTGTTTCATAATGGGGATTCAGAATTTTGTAAATTTGTAAATGAGTGGCATAAACAGGTCAACCCTACGGCATCAGAAAACGTGCTTTGTTACTTCATTTTTTACAAGACTTGCTTATGATAATTACCCTGAAGCTGTGTCTCCTCATGCAGCTGTGCGTCCCAAGGACTTTTGTTTTTTGTTTTTTGTTTTTAGAAAAGTGGCAGAGTTTCTCAACACATTTAATTTCTTCTTTGAAGCACAGAGATTAAGGAGAGTCTTTTCTTTTAGAAGAGAATATGTTGTGGGAAAAGGTAGCAGTTTGAGGGCTATTCGTTGTCCTGGTACAGTGGTCGGCAAACGGCGGCTCGCGAGTCACATGCGGCTCGCGAGCCGTGGTTTGCCGCTCCGTTGACTGATGAGTTTGCCGACCACTGTCCTAGTATATCATTGGGTCTGTGGTTCCGAGGGAGTTGCCGACAAAGTCCCTCTTTTAGGGCCTTGGAGTTGCTGTTGGGGCTGGTTTAGGATTGCACTCTGAGTGGTAATGCAGGCCATTCTGTGGACAGGGCCGCAGGGACAAGGGCCCTGCATGGATTTGTTTTCCTGGAATTGTGTTGCTCAGCTGGTCACTGTTGCCTAGGAAGTCAAGTATCTGCTGATGTAATACTCTACTTGGTGAATCCGCTCCATGGTGTGAGAAACGTTCCCTTGATGAGGCGTTCTCCCTCTTCATGGTGGGAAGGAACCCCCAGTGAATAGGGTGCTACCTCTGCCTCCCATTTAGAGGGAAGATTCCCATAAGCCGTCTCTGGTGACCTCATCCAGGTGCAGTGGTGGGTGGGGGCCAGGTGGGAGCAGGTGGGATGGGACCTGTGGCTCTGTCCTCCTGGCTGCCATGGAGCCCTTGATTTGTGTAGGGAGGCTGACTTGGTCCCCCAAGTTCCTCAGACCATTGTTCCAACAGGACTCCGTGGGAGATAGGGATCTTTGGCAGCGTGTGGAGAATATTCTGTTCAACATATGCATTCAGAGAGGCGAAGTGCGCGTGTCTGTGCTCCAGTAGGCAAAGTGCGCGTGTCTGTGCTCCAGTAGGCGGGGAGTGGGCAGGAGTGGGTGGTGTGGGAGGCAGGAGGTGAGAGGGAATGTTGGCAGGAAGAGTCCGGGTAAGGAAGCAAGTTCTGCTGACGCCTGGCTCTTCAGATGCCTGCTCAGCACTTGTCCCCAGAGGAAGACACATTTTCAGATGGAATGGAATATTTCACTTTGGAACTTGTCCTAGGAGTACGTGCTTATTATCAGAGGCGTTCCTCAGTGCCTTCTGATGGGGCAATGGCCTGCCCAGCCACACATGTAGCCAAATTACCATATATATTAACAGTGCAGCGAAGAATTTCATCATCCTGGGTCACAAAGGATCATTATTATTGTATCAGAACACAGTAATGGTATTCATGCGGTGCCTTGCCAGCAATCGCGTGTACTTGGTGTTCGGAGGCCGTGAGGGAGCCGAGGTCTCAGTGGAAATCTTGTCAGCAAACCCCTCTGCCACCCAGCCAGTGTGGCTCAGTGGTTGAGCGTCGACCTATGAACCAGGAGGTCACAGTTTGATTCCCGGTCAGGGCACATGCCCAGGTTGTGGGCTCGATCCCCAGTCGGGGGCGTGCAGGAGGCAGCTGATTAATGGTTCTCTCTCTCCCTCTCCCTTCTTCTCTGAAATCAATAAAAATATATTTTAAAAAAGAAAACCACTCTGCTTGGGACCCCCCCACTGACTGTGAGGTCCCAATGCCTCGGTTCCTGCTATTGGCAGAACAGACCTACCTCCCAGTGTGTTGGGGAGGAGTGACTGATTCAGGAGCATTCACTCGATGCTTTGAAAATGTTCAAAGCGTGGTGAACATACCCACAGACTGTGAGGGAAGCTGGCAGTCTCAGGGGACTGACACGTCACTGTGATTTTCTAGACGGCTTGACCAGAGGCCAAATCTGGCCTCCCGCCTCTTTCTCTGCTGCCACGAGCTCAGAACGGTCTGTACACTTGTAAATGGTTGAAAAGAGATCCAAAGAAGAAGAAGATTTTGTGGCAAAGAAAGCTATATGAAATCCAAACAGTGTCCCTGAGGATTTATCGGAGCACAGCCACACCCATCTGTTTGCGAATATCCGTGGTGGCTTTTGTGCTACGACCGCAGGTGTGAGTGGTCCCAACAGAGACAGCGTGGCCCGCAAGCCTGAAATACTGACTGTCCGGCCGTGTGCGGGGACAGTGTGCCGCCCGCTGAATTAGACTGTTGGGAGCAGGGTTCCGAGGTGGTGAAATAAGCTTGCTACTGATCCATGGCAGAGGATGTCATTCCAGGCCATCAAAATACCTCCTTTGACTCTTCACAGACCAGGGCTCTGTGATGGGTGAAAGGCCCTGGGGGTGGGAGTTTAGCGGGGAATTTTGCAAGGACTCTCTTAAATTGAGATCAGGCTCTGAGCGCCGAGGATACATTTCCAAACCTTTCTAGAGATGACACAGGATTTCTCTTGCACTGAGAGAAGGGTCAGAGTATTTACAATAAAATATTTGGGATTCAACGGAATTTGGGGGATATTTATTTATTTATTTATTTATTTAATTGCTGTTCCAACCCTCACTGATTTCCCCCAGAAAATTTGATGATGACAACTTAGAGGACCTCGGTAGTATCAATATTACTGACATTTTCCAGTTTGAGGTTTGGGTGACATTTTATAATGCTTCTTATCTCCCTTGGATGTGTTGCCCACCCCTTGAAATAACAGTAGTCATAATAATGCAAGTTGTACAATTAAGTCCATTTGCCCAGCCCCGCCTGGAAGGGTTTTGCACAGCTGGGAAAGCGCTGACTTGCTGGGGTGCCTCTGCTGTGGGAATGCACGTCTACCTGCGTCTGTTGGAATTTTCAACTAATTCGGGATCAGAGCTGCCAGACCGTTCAAGAAGGATGAAGCCTGATTCTCTAGGTGCCTCAGGCACGCTCTTGTTTTCACTGAGGCACTTGGGTTAGGGGAGACTTCACTCTCCGCAGCAGCCTTGGAGCTAATGAAACCCAGTGGGAAGTGGGAGATGTGACATTAACCTGATTCAGCTGTAACTTCCTCTCCACTGCTGGGTTTATCCAGATAGGCAGCTGGGAATCCTTACCACCACAAGGGAGTTGGAGAGGAGTGTGTATGTGTGGAAGGCAGACTGACTTCAGAGGAAGAAACCATTGGTGTTCTAGGTAAAACTCTACTTCAAAGAGAAGTATGTGTGGTACATGCTACAATGATTTTCTTTTTTTTTAATCGTCACCCGAGGATATTTTTCCAGTGATTTTTAGAAAGAGTGGAAGACAAAGGGAAAGACAGAGAGAAACACATCGATTGGTTGCCTCCTACATGAGCCCTCACCCCACAGAGGACCCTGCAACTAATGTATGTGCCCTTGACCAGAATCAAACCCGGGACCTGTCGGTCCACAGGCTAACGCTCTATCCACTGAGCAAAACTGGTGAGAGCTACAATGATTTTCTTACTTCAAATCAGAGGTGAATTTACAAAATGATAAAATACATATACTAGCAAACACACTGAACTATGCACCAGGAACTTTTCTGAATACCTTACATGAATTAACTTACTTCATAATAATCATGTGATACTATTATTCTTCTCATTTAGTCGAAGCGGAAAGAGAAAGAAGTAGAGAGAGCCCTCTTCTTGGGTGGGATAGTCTGGAAGCGGAGAGGAGAAGTAAAAGAACATTCTAGGTTGTCTAGAGATTAACCACATTAAGGGATAACCTCTGATTTCTACCATGCTAATTAAAAAAGAAAAAAAAAAACACCTACTCCAAAAATATGGGTGGAGGAGCAGAGGAGAAATCCAAACCTTGTCCCACACAGGGGAAACTCAGTTGCCTAATTTGGAGTTTAGACTTCTGAATAGTATCTGCTTTTTAAAAGTGTGGTGATGAGTCCCGATTAGACCTTCAGCAATGTTTTTTAAAATTTCAGATTTTTTAAAAATTAAGACTCATTAGATTTTCCTTACTTAGTTCTTTATTTCCAGGCTATCAAACTACCCCTAGAATGATTAGGACATCCCCCCCCCCCACCCCCCACCAAGGAGCAGTAAGTTCTTACCTAGCTGAAGGCCTCTGGAATGGATTAGCATCCAGATTTGCAAAGCGAGTGACTGATGGGCATGGTTCGGTATTTGACCCATTCTGTTTCACTGACTTAGGTAACTGTTCCAGGAAGGGTATGACTTAAATAAACTTTATCTCATTATTGATATTGAAACGTTAAATGTTGAATGGATCAAAATATTTATAAGATCTCAGTAGGATATAAACAATAATAACACAACGAACAGAGAACGTTTCTTCCGAGGTTGCCGTGTCCCTCGTGACGCGTGCCTTCCTGTCCCCGTTGGAGGCAACAGTGTCCAGTTCTGTGTTCAGATCCTGCTCTTCGCTGTAGTTTTGCCACGTTGGTATCCCTGCCTCGCATATTGTGTAGCGTGGCTGGGCTTTGAACCTGATATAAAGGTTATCACACTGCTGTATTTTTTGTGACTTGTGTTTTTTTCACACAGCATTGCATTTCCAAGAATCACCAGTGTTAGGTGTAGCTGCAGTTCACTTACTCCCATTACTGCATAGTATCCAGTGTATAAACAACCAGACTATATTTACCTATTTCACTGATGGACTTCCACGTCTTGCTATAGATATTGCTGCTTTGACCATTCTTAACAAATGCCTGGGCCAGGACTCATTTAATTATTTTTTCTATTAAAAGGACAGTCTTACAGTTGAATGAAAATGATATTGACTCCTTGCATAGATAAATGCTGTTTTTATTTTGGAACCCATACTGCATATTAAATGGGCTTATGTTCACTTGCTTTATTGGTGAATTTTCCCCGGGAAGTGACAATAATTTGTATATTTTCTTTTCTAAATGAATCAAGGCATTTAGTGTAAAAATCACTAGAAAATAAGCCTGCCCAGTTTACAGTAAAGGTTTCATAAATATGTAGTAAGACAAACAAATTAGAAAATATGAAATAATTTTCATTAGAACGTGAAGTACTTTCTTCTCTAAATTAAACATGAAATTAACTTTTGTCACCCAGAGCAACAAAACAAAACAAAATATTGCATTGATAGGTTAAGATGGTCTTTGCCCCACTCTTGTTCATTTGCCAACTAGAGAAGACATTTTTATTTTTAACATTTTTCAACTTAAAAAGATAGACCTTAAAAACCTTTTGAAATAATGTATAGAGTTTGCAAAGACTCGGGGCTTTAGAACCGCGAACAGCCTATAGTTCATTTGCTTTTTTGACTGGGAAGGAAAAACAAAAAACAAAATCCAGAGCAAGTAAATTACTTAACCAAGATCACAGAGGACTGCCAGGCCTAAAAATACCTCTTCTTTAAAATAGCTACACGAATCTATAGTTTCTCTACTAGATTAGAAGCCACAGCTTCTTCTCATTATAGATATGGATCGTGTAAATGGAATCTTCAGCGCGTCTGAAACTTAGTGTCGGTAAAACAATAGAACGAGGTTTGATTTTGAAAATTGCTCTTCTCCACCCTGTGGGTTGTGCTAACCCTGGAGAGGCTGTATTTAGTTCCCACAGCCTGGTGGCTGGCGTTGACAGTATTGCCATTGTCTGACACCTGGGCTGCCACCAGCTCTGTTGGGAGACACGCACTGAGCTCAGAGGACCCTGCTGGAGTGTCAGTAAAGCTAGCACAGGCGTCTCCTCGCCAGCCTGTCCCCACACCGCCCGGGGTTTCCCTCCAAGGAAGCCGCAGCTTTGCAGCAGAGAATTTAATGAGGTCATTTGGATTAGCCTGGGTTGGTGGGCAGGGGGCTCGTGCATTTAGGGTTGGGAGGGAGGCCTTTAATGTTCTTGGAATCTCGCTGGTCCCCCAGCACACCCCTGCAGTGCCCCATCCAGCCCTCTCCCTCTGCCCCATCCTGAAATAGCCCTGGTTCACACGGAAGAAATTTACTTCCCTAATCCTCACGAGCTGGCCAGCTCTGCATTTGCCACGGGGTGGGTTTTGACTTTCTTCCCCTGAAGGAGAATCTAAAAGCTTAAAATCCATTGTTCAAACCTAGTAGGAAAGCAACTAGACTTGAGTCGCAAGGCGTAAGATCGAGTCTCCAGCGCTGCCACTTGCTGAGTGACTTTGGGCTGGTTGCTGCACTTCTCTGGTCCTCTCCTTTTCATATATATATATTTCAGAGAGGAAGGGAGAGGGAGACACAGAAACACCAATGATGAGAGAGAATCATTGATGTGCTGCCTCCTGCGCACTCCGCACTGGGGATTGAGCCTCAACCCCAGCCTGTGCCCTGATCGGGAATTGAACTGTGACCTCCTGGTTCATAGGTCGACGCTCAACCACTGAGCCACCCTCTCCTTTTCCATGTGAAGTAGGTTGGTAACACCGATGCTTCTGGATCTGCTGTAGAGATCGAATGAGCTAATGCTCCTGAGTCTTATATGGACAACAGGTTTCACCTCTGAAGCAAATTGAAGAACAAATAAATATGATGATATTTCCACATCAGAAAGCCAGGGGACGCATTTGCAAGAAGCCAGAGCGATAACGGATGCTAGATTTACAGCATGTCGTGCACCAGCTGCCCCCTTCCCCTGTGCTCCGGCCCCACCAGGCTTAGTCAAGAGGGGATACTGAAACTTCTTGTTTGACCATCTCTCTCCCCTGTGGGGCTCTGGGCTTCCATCAGGCAAGGATTCTGCCTTATTCTTCTTTAGGCCTCTAGCATCTAGCATATTTTGGCATATTTCTGGCATATGGTAGCTGCTAACAACAGTATTGTTTTCAAACTGACCAAAGTGTTGAGAACTGTCTCTGCCCAGTGTGTCTTTAGTGCTTTGCTTACTGTAGTCCATCTATTTCCTCTTGCTCAACCCTTCCCCACTCTCTCCACACAGTTGACTTTTTCGGTGCTCAGATGTTGCTGCTCCTCTCCCTTTCTTGCCCGCCCCCCCACTTTTTTCCTTTTTTTTTTTTTTTGGTCTAAGAATTTATAATATGGGGCTCGTTACACTTTGTTAATGGACTTTATTATCTGTTTCAGTGTTATAGTCTTTACATTTAAGGCCTTATTTATCTATAGTAAATTGTTTGCTGTGTGTGTCTCTTTTAATTCCCTAAGTTGATATTGATTGCACTGCCCCATGCAGCATAATGGTTCGTTTCAAGTTCATCTACAATACTCAAGTGTAGCCTATTTGGGTGGCGGGTAGGAGTTAGATGGCAGCTGTTAAACAGTGCATAGCAACTCCTCACAACGGCTTAAACATGAAACGGGACTTGGAGTAACAGAATATGCTGGAATTTGATGAGGACACTGAGTGCTACAGGACATGGGATTTGAACTTGCAGTTGTAGACAATGACTATACCTCCTATGACCAGAGCCCTTGACCTTTAGCCCCACGATGCCCAGAAGAAAGGCTGGTGGAATTACCAGCAAGGTCCCAGTGCAGCTCGCACACCCTCCCTGTCTCACAACATTTGTTCCTTTCTTCCTTAACCTTCCATGTAATAGAGACACAGAGTCTTGCCCCCTTCATGAACCGTGAAGTTGATGATCAGAATAACTGCAAGACCTTCAGAAACTTTCAGGGATGAAAAGTGCTAAGAAACCAAAAGAAGTAAGTCACCTAACACACATAACTGGCATTAAACATATTTTCATGAAAGGATCTGGCCTAAGCTAGTGGATATTGAGAAATGCCCTAAAAGGGTATATAGCATCACTTAAGAGTGGCGCCCCTTTGGAAACAAAATTATTAATGAGCACACTAGCCTCTTTCTGTGCACAGGAAGTTGTACAGATGACTGTGATTTCTTAGATTTCATACAAAATGAGATTCTAAACAAATTTATCAAACACAATGTCTGCATTAAAACCTTAGTGATTAGATGTAACCCTTAAATGATGGAGTGATCCACACTAAATTTTCTGATTAAAGCACAGAAAAATCTAACAGCCCTTTCTGTTTCAACTAGAACTGTTTCAATGACAGTTCATTAATAAAAATTTTATTGGGTATATAACCCCCCTGCCCAAGGTGTTGTGCTAAGACTGGAGGTAGGTGGTGACCAAGCTGCCAAGTTCTGCCCTCGAGTTCTGGGAGATGCAGATGGTTAAATATGAAGTCACCAGTACAGCATCATATGACAGATTCTGTGATGGGGGAAGGTGGGTGCGCTGAGGGACACCTGACCCCAACTGGGACTTGGGGTTGCACTTAGGGAAGGCATCCTCTAACCTGAGAGAGCAGATGAACAGGCAGGCTGAGTGGAATGTTCTAGCAGAGGCAGAAGGTTGCTAAAATGAGTTCCTTTCCCTGAATGCTATAATGAACATAATGGAACATAGGGTTTTTTGAAGGTTGAAGGACTCATGACCTTCAGGTAATTGTTTTTATCATCCGTCTTTATATAGTGTTGTAGGTGTGGTTGTATGAAATTAGTAGAAGTTGTGTTTCCGAAGTAAACCTGCATCAACTCAACCTAATATTTGTGTGGTGGAAGGGCAATGAAAAAACCATTAAGGTGAATTGTGTGTTTTTGAGTCATGACTTACTGTCACTTCATAAATCCATTCTGTATTTCTCCCCCCTTTCATCATTGTTGCTTTGGAGGTCCAGGGTATTATCTATGCCTCTTGATGAAAGTAGGGCTTTATGTTTTACCAGGAGTAGAGGCTCATTTGATAAATGGAGTTTACTTCTAATTTTATAATGGGCCCCTAGAGTGACATGAGTAAGTTGTTTCATTCTTCTGGACTCTTTTTCTTTTGAATAGAGATATGCTCATTGGTGAAGTATGTGGAGGTTCTTGAATATCAAGTAGGAAACAGGAAAGTCTGAATATGATTATATATGTACAAATGTTTGACTGTTCTAAGCAGATGCTCAGTAAGTATTCGCTGAAATAAATTGAATTGAGAGTGTACCCATTCACAGTAAAGTGTTAGAATCCTAGTTGCAACAGGTGAATTAAAACAACAACAACACATCATGGCTGCTCCCATTGGAATTTCAGAGCTTCGTGTTAAGTATTTTTGATTCTGGCTCACTCATCATTTGTTCGCTAAGTTCATCAGAATCCGCATGGGAGGTCAGGCAGTATGTTGGTTCACTTTGCACAGAACACACTGCAGCCCCATTGGCAAAAGCTGAGTTTGATTCCAGTTCTAATACGTAGCTTAAGAAACCTCCAGAGAGCCAAGGACCATGATAGGCTTTGTGAGAGAAGGCGCCTCTGTAGCTAGGACTTTCCTTGTTCTTAAAAGCTGGGGATTCCTGTGTTTTGTTCCTTCATAACACAGTGGCTCAGAGAAAGTCAGACTGGAATACTTAACCTCCCTGACCTCCCATTTTGGGATTTCAGTTCCACTCTAAGGATATTTTCAGAAAGAGAAAACACATAATCAGTTGTTCTAATAGCTATTCCAGGAACATCATGATGCTCCATGGATCAGATCAGCTCATGTCCACCTTTGGGGTAGCCCATGGGTATTGCACTTGCAGCATCCAGGTTCTCAACTGTGTAGGTTCTCCTGGAGTGTAAGTGTAGTAAGCTTATTATTCGGATGACTGTTCTCCTGGGAAGACTGTCAGGTTGACCGTGAGGGGCAAAGGACAAGTGGTTCTTAGAGCCAAGAGAACAAGTTCAACTGTAAGCCAGCTGTTGCATCTCTCACATCTGGAGAGTTGGTTCTTTGATTAGAACCATAGACCTGAAGAGCACCTTCGTTTGGCAGAAGAGAAATAGATGTTTGTCAGCTTAGAAAACATTCATTGAGCGCCCACTCTTTGCCATGTTGAGGGAGCAGCTACAAAGATGAATTATCAAAGGGCTTACTGAATAGTAAAAGGATACAAACATAAGTCAATTTACATACTCCGAGGAGAGCTCTGTGAAAGGTAGGCATGATGGCACTGTAGGTTCCTACAGTGAACACAAAGGACGGGATTTAGCCCAGTCGGTGTAGGAGGAAGCAGGGAAAGGTTGGGGAAGATTTTCTGTTGAGAAAACCTGAGCTGAACCTTAAAGTATGAATAAGAATTAGCCTTGGGAATGGGACTCATGGAGGTGAAGCTGGGGGCATGTGGGGAAAAGGGGGAAATAGGACCAAAGATAAAGTGGCTTGAAACAGCCTGGTATGTGTCTGGGAACTCTGGGCAGGTCAATGTTAATTGAAAGTGAAGCATCAAGAGAAAGTGCTGAGAGTGACGTTGGAAAGGGAGGGGCCCATGCTGTGGAGGTTTTAGTCCCTAGACTCCAGAGAATCACTGCATGCATGTAAACATGGGAATAACACTTGGATTTGGGTTGGGGAGAATCATTTTGAAAGATGACTTTGACCAGGACAAGGCTGAAGGCAGGAGCACCAATAGGAGGCTCTTGTCCTCATCCAGACAAAAGCTGATGAACGAGGGTAGTGGTGGGAGGATGGCACCTGAGGGAATCCCAGCATTTAATGGGCAGGAGAAAATTAGGACCCTAAGCAAAGACCCAGTCAGAGAGAGAAAAGAATGATCAGGAAAGAATGTCAAGAAGAGAATTTCAAAAGGAATACGTGATCAGCAGGGCTAAGTTGTAGCTGAGGGGTGCAGTTGACTGAAGACTGACAAGTGTCCAGAGTGTGTTCTGGGGGCCAGCAGCTCCAGCAGCATCTGGGAATTGGTAAGGAACAAAACTCAGGACCCCACCTGAGAGATATGGCCAGGGTGTGGAAATGCTTGTTGATGACCAGGACATATTTGCATTGGGATGGTTGGGACAGAATACATCTTGCAGCCAATTTGGGAGGAAATAAGAAATGAGAAAGTGAAGATAATAAAGTCTAGACAGAAACTTGGCTAAGGTAGTAACGAAAGAAATTGGTAGAGACGGATACAAGTCAAGAAAACCTGACTTTGAGCTTTCAGAGATTTCAGCACCTGCGTTTTGGCTTAAAGGAAAGTAGAAAGATTAAGGTTTATGATAAGGAAGGTGGATAAAGAAAAAACAAAGATTAGAAGACATCAGTAGCCTTTTAGAGGTGTGTGAGCAAATGTAAGTTATTGTTGTGTGGGATGAAGTGAAGGGATCGTTGCCCAAGGCATGGCTTTTATAGTCTGGCTCTGTTTTTCAAGGTTTCTTGGAGAGGCATTGTTGTGTATTTATAATAATGTACAGCTTTTCGCAGCGTTTAAGGTACAGACCTTGAATTCTCAGTCCCTCGCCAGTAAATGTGTAAATTTGGACAAATTATTTAGATACTCTGAGCATTTGTTTCCTAATCTTCAAAAATGGCATAATAATACCCACTACACAGGATTGTAAATGAGAGAGTGTGTCCATGTAAACAACTGTGTGGCTCCACTTATACGTGTGTGTCGTTTTGTGGTTTTTTGTTGTTGTTGTTTTGTTTTGTTTTTTCAATAAGTACCTGTACTTTTTTCAATCTGAGTTTGGGAGTCTGCAAGTGCAGAGGGCCGACAGTATGCATTGATCTATCCCACTTAAAAAGAAAAAAAATGTTTTTATTGATTTCAGAGAGGAAGGGAGAGGGAGACAGAAACATCAATGATGAGAGAAGATCATTGATCGGCTGCCTCCTGCCAGTGGTGATGGTGCAAGGCATAACCCCACTACCGCATGCGACTGTTCACTTTATGTTACCATAGAATTGACTGGCATATCCTGCTGTAGTTTTCATGTGGAATTGTGGGTGCTTGGGCATGAAAACAGTAACTTAGTCCCCATTCTGTTTCTTGCTGAGATGGTTCTTTTTTAAAAATGTTTTTTATTGATTTCAGAGAGGAAGGGAGAGGGAGAGAGAGAGAAACATCAGTGATGAGAATCATCAATTGACTGCTTCTTGCATGCCCCACACTGGGGATCGAGCCTGCCACCCTAGGCATCTGCCCTGACTAGAAATCAAACTGTGACCTCCTGATCCATAGGTCAATACTCAACGAATGAGCCACCACAGCCAGGCCCTGCTATTGTTTTGACGTGAACTTGTGGGTGCCTGGATGTGAAATCAGTCAATTAGCCCCACTCTCTTTCTTGCTGAGATAGTTCTTGATTGCTTCGGCTGCCCCTGGATTTTGGATGAAATGGTAACTTGTACTTTGCTGAAGGCACCAAAAGGTCAGTGGAGGGAAGGACAGCGCCAGGACCGAGGTTAGGGTGCTGAACCAGGAACCCACGCGAAGCGCCGATTTGATCCAAACTTCTACGTGAGATAATCTAGTATCCATTTCACCTTGAAATTCCCAAAAGGAGAACCGTTGAGACCCAGAGCTTCACAGGGTGCCATTTTGGTTATAGTTTTGACTGCTATTGCCACATCCTTAAGTAAACCCCAGTCAGACTGGAGAGGGCACGTGGGTGGCTGGAGGAGGAGGTAGTGAACAATGCCCCATTCACAGGCGACAAGGCCAGGCCTGTCTCGTGTGCCCATCAGAATGGTGCTGGGGATAGATGTCACTTTTCTGTCTTGCTTCGGGTGATTAGAACCAATTAAGAGGGTGACACACAGCATCGATGGGGAAAGAAAACACAGAGGGTGTCCCCGTCTTCCCCCTCGTCCCAAGAGAGAGAGCCAGGGTTTGCCATCTGCTCCCCAGGTTCACTTAGAAAATGATGGAGGAAGCTCTTTTGTCAGCTGGCCTCCTGTCTGGGCCCTCCTCCCACTTCGGTTCATAAGACAGCAGTGGTACCCGCTCTGCCTTGTCTCGAGAAGCCTGGTGGGAAATGCTTTTCTCTTCGCAGAGCCTCGCTGTCCCTTCATGTCTCGGTCCCAGGACAACACAAAGCCTGTCCATTTGGTGTGAGCAGTGAAAGGAGGATTCCAACAGGTGCCATTGTAAGCGTGCCGCGGAGGAGCCATTCCGAGGGCAGCAGGCTCGTTTTGATCTTTGCTCAGATGGGAGGCTTTAGTGGAATACCCTCTCAGGCTGGGCACGGGGGCTCTTTGATCTTTCCTTTGCCTAAAAGGCAGAGCCCTCTTCTCTGTTTCCTCCAAGGACAAAAATAAACAGAGAAGCTGAGTTTGTGAACAGCTGCGTAAACAATGCAATTTGGAAGTATGCAAAAAAAAAAATGTGGGTTATATATACATTCATACACATATCCCCTTGATCCGCGTTTTGCATCCGCATTGCGACCCTCGCTTGATCTGGGAGAGGTTTCATTCGATGCGGTGAAATACAGACCCTTCATGTGCCTAGGGCAGTGGTCGGCAAACTCATTGGTCAACAGAGCCAGATATCAACAGGACAACGATTGAAATTTCTTTGGAGAGCCAAATTTTTTAAACTTCTTCTAACGCCACTTCTTCAAAATAAGACTCGCCCAGGCCGTGGTATTTTGTGGAAGAGCCACACTCAAGGGGCCAAAGAGCCGCATGTTGGCTCCCGAGCCGCAGTTTGCCGACCACGGGCCTAGGGGTTTAAGGCCTCAGATCATTGAAGCAGGAGCATTTCTTCCCCCTGGACACAGAGCAGTTCTGAGACGCTCCAACTATAGTAGAGTAAGAGCCTTCTGTCAGGCACCAAGAGCAGGCCACTCACACTCCCGAGGGTGCGCAGCTGGAGGTGATGGGTTTACACTTACGCGATAGAATCTGTAAGTCAGGAACCAAATTCATCTTCTTTTCTGTGCCTCCCTCTCCCCAGGAGGACTTTTTTTTGACACCTGTCCTGTATGTAATGGGATCGCCATTTGCCTGCTCATAGGCATGCAGCTCTAGAATAGCCTTGATTTATCTCCTTATGTTCCCCACCTCCGATCAGTCTCCATAAACTGTGTAGTTTCTCTTTTAATTGTCTGTCTCTTCA
This sequence comes from Plecotus auritus, assembly GCF_963455305.1. NCBI lineage: Eukaryota > Metazoa > Chordata > Mammalia > Chiroptera > Vespertilionidae > Plecotus > Plecotus auritus. Next base: position 19,704,434 of record NC_137779.1, read on the forward strand.
TTGACACCCTTGGTTCAGGCCATTGTTACCAGGACTAATGCAACAGTTCCCTCGTTGATCATATAGCTACATTTAAAGCTGATAAATAAAAATTGTTTGGGTAATACATATGACAGGATGGAAAACTCAGACATACTTTTTTTTTTTTTTTTTTTTTTTTTTAAAGAGAGAGGGATAGAGAGTTAGAAACATCGATGAGAGAGAAACATCGATCAGCTGCCTCCTGCACACCTCCTCCTGGGGATGTGCCTGCAACCAAGGTACATGCCCCTGACAAGAATCGAACCCGGGACCCTTCAGTCCACAAGCCAACGCTCTGTCCACTGAGCCAGACCAGTCAGGGCTCAGACATGCTATTTAGGCTCTTGGGAGAACGTAGAAGAAACAGTGACTTTCAAAAGACAGGAAAGGTTAAAATTATAGAAAACTCCTTTTCACATCTCATGCCACTCCCTAGTTCTCTCCCATGGCTTCTCCTCCCGAACCTGACTGACATGTTTTTGTCTTCATACCTCTGTCATGATGTTCCTTCTGCCTAGCATGCTTACGTTTCTTCCTTCTGCCTCAAAACCATCCCTGTTATCCAGGGTGCACCTCACTGCTGTCTCCTTCCCTCCACACCCCAGGCAGAAGTTTCCACTCTCTCTGCTGAATTTTTAGAACCCTTATATTCGTTATTCCACATTTCATTGAATGCCTGGCTTCTATAGGTACTTGTGTATGTTACTTATCTGTCTCTTAACTAGATTATGAATTGGGACAAATGTGTGTCTTTTTTAATTTGTTACAAAGGACAGCAGAGTGCCTCACCTATGCTAACACCTAAATGAATACTTTAAAAAATAAATGGATGGCATAAAACCATGATAATCACACATTCATCTAATATCCCTTGTGCCCATTATTTTTTCCAGCTGTATTGAGGTATCGTTGACAAGTAAAACTGTAAGATATTTAAAGTGGACAATGTGATGATCTCATCCTATCTAATAAAAGTGTAATATGCAAATTGACCGTCACTCCAACACACAAGATGGCTGCCCCCATGTGGACACAAGATGGCTGCCCCCATGTGGTCACAGATGGCTGCCCCCATGTGGACACAAGATGGCTGCCACAAGATGGCCAGCAGGGGAGGGCAGTTGGGAGGGACCAGGCCTGCAAGGGAGGGCAGTTGTGGGCGATCAGGCCAGGAGGGGAGGGCAGTTAGGGGTGACCAGGCTGGCAGAGGAGGGAAGTTGGGGGCAACTGGGTCTGCAGGGAAGGGCAGTTGGGGAGGACCAAGCCTGCAGGGGAGGGCAGTTGGCGGGGGGACCATGCCTGCAGGGGAGGGCAGTTAGGGGTGACCAGGCCTGCAGGGGAAGGCAGTTAGGGGCAATCAGGCTGGCAGGGGAGTGGTTAGGGGGTGATCAGGTTGGCAGGCAGAAGCGGTTAGGGGCAATCAGGAAGGCAGGCAGGCGAGCAGTTGGGAGCCAGCAGTCCTGGATTGTGAGAGGGCAGTCGGACATCCCTCGAGGGGTCCCAGATTGGAGAGGGTGCAGGCTGGGCTGAGGGACACATACCCCCGTGCACGAATTTCATGCATCGGGCCTCTAGTATATGTATACTAGTACATTTTGAAAGGCTTTTCCCCATCGAGTTCATTAACACATCCATCACCTCACGTATTTACCTTTTGTGTGTGTGTTTCAGAACATTTCAATGCTCTTCTCTGACCAAATTTCAATTACACAATACAGTGCTGCTATAGTCACCATGTTTTCCATGAGCTCATCTTATAGCTGAAAGTTACTAACCTTTTACCAACCCCTTCCCTGTTCTCCCCACCCCCAGCCCTGGCAACCACTTTTCTTCTCTCTGTTTCTATAAGTTCTACTTTTTTTTTTTTTCATTCCAGATTCCACATATAAATGATACTATGCAGTATTTGTCTTTCTCTGTTTTTGTACCCATTATTTTAAACAATCATTTAAGGAGCACTTCATTAATAAAAAAAAAATCACAAAACATTCATTTAATTCTCACAGTAATCCCATGGCATAATTATTACACTTGTCCTCATGTCACAGTTTAGAAAAAGGGAGTTCAAAGAGATCAAATCATTCCTCCAGGATGATCCAACGTGTTAATGGCAGAGTCTGAACTGAAATTGAGGTCTGACTCCCAAACTCGCGTTTATATTCCTGGTTGTATTGTCCCTCAGGTGTCCTACCTGGGGATCCAGGTGAGTAAAGCCCAGTTCCTGCTTCCCTGGAGCCTTCAGGCTGGTGAAGGGGCTGCTGGGTAAGCAACAGTTGCCCTGCAGTGAGGTGGTCACTCTGGGGACATAGGAGAAGGGGACACCGGGGAGACACCATGTCTGTGAGGGGACTGTGAGGAGAGTGGACACATGGCTCTCCCTGGGCTGGGTTCGCCAGCTTTAATGGAGATTGAATCCATAATTGCTCCTTCTTATGGTCTTAGTTCAGGTTAGCCTGCATTTCATGGTCAACAACTGCATTTACCCTAAGTGTTTGGATGTTTATGGCTTCTGAGGTAATAGGTAGTCTGTAAAATGCATAAAATAGATGATGATGATGATGGTGATGATGAAAGAGAGAGGTGACTGACTTTATGAGTCAAAGTTTAGTTGATAAATTAGGCACAGTAAGAAATCAACAACAATAATAAAATGGAACAATTATAACAATATACTGTTGACCCTGAACAACACGGGTTCGAACTGTGTGGGTCCACTTATATATGGATTTTTTTTTCAAAAAATATACAGTTGTCCCTCCTCATGTCTCCAGATTTCACATCTATGGATTCTACCAACCATGGACCTAAACAGTATTTTTGATCCACGGTGGGGAGTCCAAGGATGCAGAGGGCCGATTGTGTACATTGTATTACACCATTTTATATAATGGACTCCAGCATCATTGGATTTTGGTAGCTACCAGGGTCCTGGGACCAATTCCCCGTGGATACCAAGGGATGACTGAGTTTAGGGGGAGTCAAAAGTTATATGTGGATTTTCAACTGCGTGTGGTTGGCTCATTTATACCTTATTTAACACCATAATTTTTATTTATTTTTATTTAATATTAATTCTTTTCTTTTCTTTTTTAATTTAAAAAATAGATGATTCCCCCTCCCTGCCCCATGATAAACCTTATGAGCAAGAGTGGTTTCGGTGCTTTGTAACTTTCTCCGTTCACTCCCAGTGATAGGCCCCATAACTAGCTCTTGATCAATGGTTAATGGTTTTAAACGACAGCAATGACAAGTTTTATGTGCGCTAGCATTGCCTAACCAGGCTGACTCGGATGCTTTCTGTGAGTTCATTGTGTGGGCTGGCCATTTGTTCTCCTCACAGCCCTCTTCCCCTTTTAGGCAACAAAGCACACCAAGGGAAGCCTTTCACCTTATTTGTTTATTTACTTATTTGTAGCAAACCCTGCAGGATGTCCTGGGAAAGCTCTCAGAACTATCCCCAATAGCCAGCTTGGCTTCCTCCAGTTGTCCAGCAATTGCGGATAAGCAATATCGGTTGCTCTGCTGAGCCTAGGTGATACAACTTCCTTCAGCACGTCTTCCTTCTCCTCAAGAAGGATCAGATGCTTGCAACGCATTTCCCAGATCACAGAGCACAAGGGTGTATTAAAGCTACACCCTTCAGAGTCAGAAGCTGACGGATGAGCACATCCTTCATTGCACTCGACATGCTTAGACAAGGCATTTGTCAAGACTGGTTTCATAAACTCCTCTTCCCTTACCCCAACTTTCCTTTGGACCCCTCCTCCTGAATAGAAGATGCCAACATGCCATTTTAGTCCTGTCTGAAGCCATAGGTGACCCTAAATGTTTCTGAAGTGAATGGGTGGTTTAAGTCCCACTAACTAGCTTAAATCTTCCCATGACACTGTGTCTCGAGACTACTTATCATGGGGTCTGACATCACCTGGGCTTTCAGCTCCCATCTTGGGCTTCTCAGAGTCCATGCCCAGAAAGACCCATCCAGTTTCAGACATGTGGGCTTTTGTAGAACCTCCCGCCCCTTGTTTTATCTTTGTCTTTTATAAGTAGGGTTGGTTGCATTAAATGGGCTGGCTGATCTCCACGTAGGCACTCGAAATGAAAGCCTTCACCTGGAGAGTATTATGCTAAGTGAAATAAGCCAGTCAGAGAAACATAAGTATCACAATGATCTCACTCATATGTGGAATCGAATGAACGAAATAAACGGATGAGCAAAAATAGACCCAGAGACATAGAAGCATGAACAGAATGTTGAACCTCAGAGGGAAGGCAGGGGAGGGTGGGTGGGAAGAGATCAGCCAATGAACTTGTATGCATATATGTATAACCCCGTGAACACAGACAATGGGGTGGTGAGGGCCTAGTTGGGGGAGGGGGGAGGGGAGCGGGCTGAAAGAGGTTAATGGGCGGGGGAGAAACAGGAGACCTATGTAATACTTTCAACAATAAAGATTTAAAAAAAAAAAAAAAAGGCCTTCCATTTGGTCTGCAGGTGAGTTCAGGGCCAGGGACTGGTATGGAGGATGAGGCCAAATGTGCTATTAAAATCTTAACACTGTGGTTCTGTGGGTTCTGCCACTTCATCTCTGTTTGGGGATCAGGCCAGTGGTGTCTGCACCCTGGATTGTTTACCCAGCCTTCACAGATGGGTGCCGCTTTGTGGGTGTTATGGAGAGAGCAGGGTGTGGTTAGGGGTGGAGGTGGGAATGTGTGTTAAGAAAGACAAGCAGATGTTAGTGTGTGAAGTCGGAGGAATGGTGATGGGGATGGAGAAGTTTGATGGGCAGTCTCCTACAAAAACTTTTTCAGAAAGCATTCGGGAAAAAATGAGTTGGCTGTATTTCTGATTGCTGATCTTGGTCTGTAATGCCCAAAGAATTTTGAAACTAAGAATTGTATAGATCCTTGGTAGTTTCGAACTCTCCTGCCTTCTGCCAATCCTTCACTGAGTTGATGGCGTCATAATGTGGACACAGCCAGATTAGAGAGGGACACTGTGATGCCCTGACTCATTCTCAGCTCTGTTCCCCAGGACAGGGAAGGTGCTGCTCCTGGGACAGCCTCGTTCTGTCCTCTCACACGTGTGGTGAGGAGAAAGGCAGGCCACTGAGAGGACCTCAGTGGGCAGCGGAATTGAGAGCCTGTGGGGTTGGACCACGAGAGTGAGAGCCCTGGCCAGATTGGAGGAGGCCATCTACAGGGCAAAGGGCATGTTTAAGCTTTTCTGTTTTGGGGACCTAAACGTAACTCTTGTCAAAAATCTTCTTTCCCTGTGCTGGGTGTGAATAGCAGAGATGAGTATACATTGCCATTGTTGGAGGGATGTGGGCCTATGGCAGAATCACATTGAGTCTCTGCTGGTAGTTATACTTGGTGTGGGAATTGGGTTCTGTAATGTTGACAGAAGAAGGGAGATGCTTGGGAAGGACTGTGCTGGTCCAGAGGTCCCCTGTCAGATAATAGCACCTACATTTTTTATAGGCCTTTCAGTTATAATAGTACACATAGAGTGAGATATGTCGGTTAGTACATTGACATTTTCATAATTTTCCATTTCCTAATTAAAATTCAAAACCTTGTTCTGATATCCATCTCATTCAATAAGCAACAGATCTTAAAATCTAAAAATACGTACTTATTTCAAAAAATATATGTGCTTTGAAGTAGTCTAGGTAACATTCTACACTGCAATATTGACCTTATTTTTTTTTCCTGATGATAGAATGACAATTTTTGAGCCTATAACCCTGAGCTCAGAATTTCCTGAGGAGAAGGAGGATTCGTTTTTGCAATTACTTTTCTACAGCACTTGCTAATTTGCCACCAGCTGGGAAATAAATTTGACTCATTAAGGGCAACCCAAAGCAACACTGGTATATATCCCTAGGAATCATGGATAAAAATGCCTCTACTTCTCACATGGTCAGTGAGGAAATGGCTCATGGAAAATGAGAAACACCTGGGCATCTGGCTACCAATGTCAGTTTTTGCCCCTGTGTGTGGCTTGGCTCAGTTCTGTGGTCTTGGTAATAGAGTCATTATTTCTGTGTTAATGGGTTTCTGAATGTCATATGTTGTTTCAACCCAAGCCGTTCCCCAGGAAACACAACTCTTCGTTCTCTTTTCTTGCCTGGACCGAGGCTACAAGGCCATCATTCTTCTGGGAAGGGTAGAGTCTCTCCAAATGGTACCCACTTCATCTTTCAGAAATCTGTGCCCTTCGCTGGTTTTTCCTCTATGTAGGAATATGCGTACATTTTTTTTTTTTTTTTGGTGTTTGTATTTCTATAGATTTAAGTTTTCTACATGGAAACATGTTGCTTCCTATAGGAAAAAAAAATTAATGGGATTAATGAAGCAACATATATCCTTTACTTGCCTTTTTCTTTTTTTAAAAAAAAAATATATTTTATTGATTTTTTACAGAGAGGAAGGGAGAGGAATAGAGAGTTAGAAACATCGATGAGAGAGAAACACCCATCAGCTGCCTCCTGCACACCTCCCACCAGGGATATGCCTGCAACCAAGGCACATGCCCTTGACCGGAATCGAACCTGGGACCCTTCAGTCTGCAGGCCGATGCTCTATCCACTGAGCCAAACCAGTCAGGGCGCCTTTTTCTTTTGGGAATTGGGTGCTGAATATTATGACAGGAATGAATATTAAGAATAGTTTTGAATATTATCAATATTATGGGGACCTTGAGATCAGTATTCACTCTTCTTATGCAATATGAGCAAATACCAGTGCATAACTCACCAGCACACCCTGGAAGAAGCAGGAGGTTCTAAGTCTGGGAACACTGGGATATGGGGAAAGAAAGTCCCTGGTAATTGTGCTTTAACATTTTGGAAGGCAGGGTGGTCTGATTAAAAGAGCATGGCTGTGACTCAGATTTCTTTGGTTCAGATACCAGAGACATGCCCTAGTCATTGGATCTTTTTGTGAGGAGCAAAAGAGAGATGTTTGTGCAAAATCAAGCCCATGGTTGTGCTTAAAGGTTTCCTTCCTTCATCCCCTCCATCTGTCCAATGCCTTGAGATTATGGGTGGAATGTAAGAGACATGAGATTGATTGAATGGCTTGTTGAGCCCCTCTTCTTTTGGAGAGATTGCTGCTTCCTAAGGCCCTTACTACAAGGTGTTGGTGTTGTTAGCTGCATAACCTTTGAGGACAGACTTTTATGAGAAAACTAGAGGCCCTATGCACAAAGATTCATGCAAGAATGGGCCTTCCTTCCCCTGGCTGCCGGCACCGCCTTTGCTCTGGCTGTAGCCGCCTTTTCCCTCAGGCCCGGAGCCATCTTTCTGCCTTCCCATGCTGCCCAGAGCCCCCCCGCCACTTGGCGCCTGCATATGCAAATTAACTAGCCATCTTTGTTGGGTTAATTTGCATACTCACTCCTGATTGGCTGGTGGACATCGTGAAGGTACAGTCAATTTGCATCTTACTCTTTTATTAGTGTAGATAGGGGGATACCAGGCAGAGGAGATTTAACCATAGAAACCATATGACTGCAAGATACTGAGACATGCTGACGAAAATGCCTGTATTATGCCAATCATCCCAGCGAAGGGAAAGGTTTGATCGTTGACTATATTTTGGGGGTCGGGCCAGACACTGGTTTGTTTGAGAGTGCTCCTGCTTGATGGCTTGCCTTCCTGTTCCAGCAGAGAGCCCTCCCCACCTGTCCCCACTCAGTGGAACCAGCTTCAGCATCAGAAGTGCTGTGGGTAGTCCTCAGGAAAGCCTTCTTCATTTTCTCTCCTCCTGTGATTTTTGCTTTGCTTAAAAATATATTTGTCTACGTTTAGTACTTGGCAAATTTGTATGCTTCTGCCTGTTCCTTTTTATTCTTTATTTGCTTCTGGTTGGAATCTCAGCTAATTTAATCCTTCCAATCTCAGTTTATTTTTATTTTCTAAAATCTCAGTTTAAATGATACTCTCTCAGGAGGCTCCTGACTGCCTACACTTGGTTAAATCCTTTTTCTTAACTGTCTGCCATCCTGACCAGATTGTCAGTTGGGCAAGGACCTGATCTGTTTTATTCCAGGTTCTTGGCAAAGAATCTTCACTAGATATTCCATAATTTGTTCAATTGAATTGAATTTTTATTTTCTTTATCCCTTTTTGTTTCTAATTCTTTGCAGCGAAAGGCAAGCTATGAGACTATATTTAAGCTGGATTAGAAAGTGTAGGGAGAAGGAAATTAAATTGGATTTAGAAAATTACGTTTTGGCATCAGTGTTCTGAGTTTGGCAGGTGATTCTCCCTTCGAGTGTTCAAGAGCTTGCCTGTGGACCCACAGGGCTACTAGCAGAAGGCAATAAAATCTCCTGTGGTTTTTCTCTGGAAACTTTGCCCAGTGTCCTGACGCTATGCACATTTTTCCAACCTGCCCGGTGGAGAGTCCTATACCAGGAAGGTTAGGTCTGAAAATGTCAGAGGAGGGGGGAGTTTCCAAAGTTATGTCAAAGATTTGCTAGTGAGTGACTGTGTTGAACGTTTACCATTCTTGACATTCTTTTTGGCCATTTTCACTGATCCTGCGCTCTTGGGCTTTTGCTACAAGGCCTGTCTTGTTGATAAGTTCTGTTTCCTTTGCCAGCCCCTTTGGTGAAGATATACCCTAAGGCCCAGTCCTTCATCCTCTGATGTTCTTAAGTCTTTCTTTGGAGATGAATGTTCCTATGACCCCTTCATCTCTGGTTCTATGAAATCTACATCCCCATCTCAGAGCCCTTCTGCTGGGGCACCAGTTTGTGACTCTCCTTGCCTGGGAGGTATCATTCCTGGGATGTCTGTCATCTCCAACTAAATATGTCTCCGTAAGCCTTATCTTTTCTCCCAAAACATTCTCCAAGGCGCTCTGATTCCAGCAGTTACCACTAGAATCTGTGAGTCTTCCTACACCTTCTATATGCCGCCCTCCCCTCTCCCGTCCGCCCCCCCCTACTCCCCCTGCCTGCCCCAACCTAATGGTCTCCCAGAGGTTGGTTCTTCCTTGTTGTGCCTCTGGAATCCATTCCTTTTTTTCCCCCTTAGGACCCAGCTCCTCCTCTTTTCACAACTGTACTGTCTAGAGCAGCGATTTTCAACTGGTGCAACACGTTGGCCAATAGAACATTTAAAACATGCAATACCTGACTGTTTCATCAGGGGCACTGACCTCTTTTCCCTTAGCTTGTCAAATAAAACAATGACAACAGCCCACATACTTTTCTGGTGTGAATGAATCAAAAGTATACTTACGTTTTGGTCAGATCGGCGAAAAAAGTATATGTATTTTGTTGTGCCGCAGAATTTGAGTAATTAGTTGGTGTGCCATGAGGTGGAAAGGGTTGGGAATCGCTGCTCTAGAGCACAGCTATCCTGGATTCCTAGGCTTTGTATGCCACTCAGCTTTTGCCACAGCCTTCTTTGTTGTTGTTTTTTTATTTTTACCTTTATTTTCATGTCTCATTTCCCCAATTTGAAAATTAGCTCCTGTGGACAGAGATGAGGGATTGTTTCTCTTCCTCTCTCTAGCAGTTAGCACAGAGCTCAGTAGCTACCTGGTAGGGAGCATTCACTGCTGATAGTGACCTCGAGCCAGAGGATTCCTCCTGGTCAGCTCTGCGCACACGCTGTCCCTGTGATGCCAGGACCTTAACTCGAAACTGTGAGGCACAAGATGCAAGGCAAAGGGATGGATTAGGTGAGCACAAGTGTCGTGACTTCTTAGGGAATAGAGGCACCTCTACAATTTGGGAAATTCGTATTTTTGAGTGCTTAAAAAATTAATGCCTTTTTGGTATAGTTCTTCATTGTTTAAAATATTTTTTCATAATTATTATGCTATGTTATCCAACAAGCTTGTGGAGAAGTATTATGATTGCTACTTTATAGACGATACAACAGAAGCTTGGACGTCTAGTTTGACCAAAGCCATAGAGGCAAAGGTGTCAGAACCCCGTCTCCAGCCCCAGTCTTCTGATTCCAGGTAAAATCAGTTCAAGTAAGGCATGGAGTTAAATCCTAGGAAGATGCACACTTTGATTTTTTTAAATATATTTTTATTGATTTCAGAGAGGAAGGGAGAGGGAGAGAGAGATAGGAACATCAATGATGACCGAGAATCATCGATCGGCTGCCTCCTGCATGCCCCACACTGGGGATCGAACCCTCAGCCTGGGCATGTGCCCCCTGACCAGGAATCGAACCCTGACCTCCTGGTTCATAGGTTGACTCTCAACCACTGAGCCACGCCGGCTGGACACTCTTTGATTTTTTGTCCTAAAGAGGTTTGAAATCTAGTGAACAGTGGTAAACAAATGAACTCCTACTACCAGATTCGAATTAAGTAAAGGTGAGTGAGGACACAGCAGAATGCTGTGGGTGCATGAAGGTAGGAGTGATTAATTCAGTCCTGTGCTAAACAACAGCTGCCCTGGCTGCTTTTCATCAGGGAGTGATTACGAGGAATCTGAGAGCAGGTGTGGGCGTGGGCAGACAGCAGGATGGGCAGGAGGGGGAAGACAGTGCCATTTCCAGTGTGCTCTCGGCTGGGGGAGCTGTGGCGTGGGGAAGGCTAGCGGGTGGATGATGACCACATTGGGGTGGTATGGCACTTTCGGCAGAAGGGAAGGTCCCCGGACCTATCTGCCAGGCTGGCTTCCTTGGTTTCACTCAGCTCCCAGAGCAGCCTGGTGCGTTTGTGGGCGGCTGCTGTTTTGATGACGTCGCGGGTTGAACGTGAGAAGACAGAGCTTGTCCTATTGCAAAGACTCTGGAAAGATCCCGTGATGATGCAGTGGTCCTCCCAGGGTTGCTCTGATGTCCTCTGCTGATTTTGCAAACTGGTTCCATTTTTCCAGGTCCCCCCGATGTTATCTCCCCACTGCATCTCTTTCTCTTTCAACCTCGGTGAACCTTCTTAAGATTTTTTATTTAATGAGATGCTCATTCCAGAGTCTACGTTATGGCAGCCTCGTGGATTTTGGAATAACTTTATTCCATATGTTTCTAAGTCATTTATACTTAATTCATCAAATGCCCCCCCCCCCCCAATGAGGTAGTTAATGGCTAAGGCATTTTTGTAAGCCTTGGAGTTGGCCTCTTAAAGCCAACTTTCCTTGAGTCATACTAAGCCATAACCTATACAGACTGCTTCTATTTCGTTAACTCTTGCTGGGCTAGAGACTGAAGTGTATCGCAGAGTTCACAGCCCACTCAGAGCCTCTTTATATTTCCTTTCCTCTTCTGTCCCTTCTTTCCACGCTTCCAGATTATCCACACAGACCAACAATGACTGGAGGTTCATGTTCGTTTGCCACTTACCCACAGCCCAGCCTTTCTCTAGTCTACTTTCAGCATAAGGCAGGGCAAATGAATGTTAACCCCCACCCACCGCCGCCACCAAATATCTGTTTTCCTTGCAATTTAAAAAACTTGACTTGGGTCTGTCTTGTGTCCCACCAGCTTCATCCTTTTTTGCCGACGCCTAACCTGGGGAAGGGCTGTGCCTCAGGACTCATAATCTGCTCTGTGAATTTTTGAGACAGGGCTGCAAAAACCAAAGCAGTTCTTTCTGGAGCCCTGATAGTTCTGGGGGGACCTCTGGCCAGGTTGGCCCTTCCGCTGATTTCCCTTAGCTCTCCTGTTACTGTCAGTCTCAGTACACAGCTGTAAGGGCATTTGAAGTCCTCTCTTTGGCAAAGAAAAACTGGCAGATTCTGGTGTTTCTGGATCTTGCTTGGCACATGAACACACAGCAGGTAAGAAGATACACATGCATACATAGTTCAGAGGTAGGTCTGCTTTCTTTTTTTAAATATATATTTTTTATTGATTTCAGAGAGGAAGAGAGAGAGAGAGAAACATCAATGATGAGAGAGAATCAGTGATCAGCTGCCTCCTGCCCACCTCCTACTGGGGATGGAGTCCACAATCCAAGCATGTGCCCCGTCCGGAAATCTAACCGTGACCTCCTGATTCATAGGTCAATGCTCAACCACTGAGCCACACCGGCCGGTGGTGAGTCTGCTTTCTTGATAAGACAATTGATCCACTTTAATTTGACACACTCACAGAATGCCAGGCAACAAAAGTGAGAGGAGGAAAGAGAACGAAGAGCAATTACATGCCCAACGGGCACTTGACGTACGTTGACGCATTTAATCCTCACAATTACCTGCAATTATTAGCCCTGCTTTTGGAAGAAGGAATTGAAACTAAGAAAGTCTTAGTAACCTGCTTACGGTCACCCCACAAGTCACTGGGAGAGGCCCTATTCTTTCCACGACTCAAAATTCCCAGCCAGTGTGCAGGGGTGGGAGCCCATGGAAATACTGGGGTGCGGTGGTTTTATGACTATCCCCAGGAAGCAGCCAGAGCTATCCAGTTGTTCCTCCAAGTCTCTCTCCATCTGCACCCGTGTCTTTGTGCGCTTGTGTGTCTGTCTGAGGCTGTCTGCAGACATACGGATCACACATTCCTGCCCCATAAATCAGACAGGCAGGCAGCTCGGAGAGTCTTCTCCCCTCAGACCTGTGGCCCTCCCTGTGCCAACCGGAAGTGTGGGTGTGGAGACTCCATTGGGCACTGGTATGGTAGAGGGATGGAGGAGAAGCACACGCGGGATGTGTAGGATCAACAGCTCCTCTGAGGATGCTCTCCGACGTGGAGACGCAGCTGGGGCAGGAGTGGACGGGGCCCTGCGGTGAAGGGCTCGGTGAGGAGACGTGCCTGTGCGTGGCCTGAGCGAGTTCCCATCCATGAGCTCACCGGCTCAGAATCGGTGCAATGGAAAACTCACTGGTTAGCCTACCCAAGGTCCTACATGTGCCCTGCCTGGGGATCGAACCAGCACCCTTTCAGGGCATGGAATGACCCCCAATCAACCGAGCCACACACCCGCTAGGGCCCCAACTTCATTTCTTTGTGAGCTTAACTGTATCTTAACATTTTAAGTCACTGGACTAGTCATCATATGGTTTGGGGATTATTAGCTCTGCATTAAAAAAAAAAACCAACAACAACAAAGTGATATTCATATTTTACAAAATAAACACCTTGTAATGACATGTGTCAATAGATCAGCATACATATTAACATATTCGGAACATACCTATGTTTGTATGTACCTAGGAACAATTACGAAGTCTATCTCTACAATTTGGGGTTGAAAGCTGTGAAGGGGAGACTTCTTTATATGTTTCTGGCACGCCCCTGGGCATCAGCCTACCACTAATGTATTCCAGTTTTTCTGATCCGAAACAGACTCCCAAAGCGGCCAAACATTTGGCAGGGAACTATTTCTAGATACAGGACACACACGGTCCTGCGAGAGCCATCCTACAGCAAAACACGGGTGAGGGGCGCTGGTGGGAGAAGAAAACGATTAGGGAATGCATTCATTGCCGTCACATTTGCACGCCTTTTGTCAACCCCAAAGATGTTTGCTTAAACAGTGTCTTCGGTTTAGCACCGTCATTACTCCCTCTCCGGGGCAGAGCGTGTGCCTGAATTTTCACACGCGAATGCGCAGGGTCCAAGGGCGGCAGGCAGCTGTCTTCAGTCAACATGGTCACATAGTGCGAATTCTCGGGAAAAGAGAAAGACAAACTTCATACATAGTGTTACACATGATCTGCCCTCTCAGAAACCAAAGGACCCCCGCATGCATGCACTAATGGATACGTTTGCTCCTATTTTTAAAACCTGAATTTGACTGGTAGCCAACACATCATCAGTACGTGGCTGGACTATCTCAGAGCGCTTTTGTGCGAATAGGAGGTGGGGTGTGCGCGTGCTTTGTGGAATTAAGGCTCCGGGCCAGTGCTGTTTTGTTGGAAATCAGGTCATGTATGAAAACAGAAAAAGACAGCAAGCAGCTGGCCAGAGTCTATTTCGTCTCACTTTTCTGCGCCCCATTGGTTTGCCTTTAGGGCAGGGGTGGGCAAACTTTTTGACTCGAGGGCCACAATGGGTTCTTAAACTGGACCGGAGGGCCGGAACAAAAGCATGGATGGGAGTGTTTGTGTGAACTAATATAAATTCAAAGTAAAGGAGCGGAGGGGAGAGCAAGAGAACCCTCCGCTCTTTCGGTTCCGTGGACCAGATAGAACAGCTGAACGGGCCGGATCCGGCCCGCGGGCCGTAGTTTGCCCACGGCTGCTTTAGGGAGACTCAGTGGGTTGCAGACACGCATGCCCACCCTGACTCCTGTTCCAGCCTTGCTTGTTCCCTCTGAACCCTGGAGACAGGCACCACACACCCCGCACTCACACAGTGCCTCACCCCAGTTACTAGACTTATGGACAGCGGTGAGCGGTGGCCCTCCTGACACCCCCAAACATTGACGGGCATCACGTGGCCTTGTGTGTGTGCCCCCGGCATCAGAAGGGGCTCTAGCTAGCTGGTGGGAGACAGTGCGGCTTTGTCACAATTTGCATCAGATCGTTGGGTCAAGAACCCTGAAACTATAGACTTCGGTGAAGGCTGTTGCCTTAAATCACTACCATTCATCAGAAGCTGTGTTTTTATTTCTTCTTCTTTTTTTAAAACGAAGGTTTTCATTAAGTTTAAGTGTAAGCTTTATGCCCAAGCTATCTATAATAATAAAAGCATAATTTGCTAATTAGACCTGACAGCCAAACGACCTTCCGGACGTCATTCCGGATATCCTACCCGACGAAGCTGTGGTGGCGAGGGTTGAGGCAGAGGTGGTTAGGAGCGATCAGGCAGGCAGGCGAGTGGTTAGGGGCATCAGGCAGGCAGGCGAGCGGTTTAGGAGCCAGCAGTCCCAGATTGCGAGAGGGTGCAGGCTGGGCAGGCTCCCCGCCCCTCCCCTCTGTGCATGAATTTCATGCACCGGGCCTCTAGTTTTAAAATAACAGCAGTTACTTTCAACCTACCAGAGGACAGGAGCATCAAAAGAATTGTCTTTCCCTGAATTAATTGCTAAGGTTAGTGTAATTCTAATCACATTTTCATTCCCACTTGAGGGCTCCCCGTATTTCCTCGGGGTTCTCCACTCAGTCACTTACCTGCCGCAATGTCACCTTTCCCAGGAGGCCTTCCCCTCCCCTTCTAAAACACCTGCCCCATCTTCACAGTCCACTATATTTGTCCTCATAGAATTAATCACCACCTGACATTATGCATTTATTTCTTTACTGTCTACTTCCCAGACTGAAATGTAAAGTACCATGAAGATGGGACATTACAGTATTTACTGCTATCTCTCCAGCCTTAGCCCAGGCTGTGGCCCACAGTAGATCCTCCATAAATACTTACGGCAAGGTTGAATACAGGATTGGATGAATGCGTGTAGATTCCCTTTCACCATTTCCCACCCACTCCTTCTCCAGAGGTTATCACTGTGAATAATCTGGGGACTAACTTCCTGGGCTTCTTTTAAAAAATGCGTTTACAAACGCAGACACATACTTTTTTATGATAATGCAAATTGTTCTATTCCTTCATTTTCTCTCCATAATATACTTCTGAAATTTTCTAATGGCAGTTTATAGGTAGTTTACCCATCAGTAGACAGTTCTTTTTAACCATTACATTGTAGTCCATACTATAGATGTACCACGACTTATTTAACCGTTTTCTTATTGATAGATACTAGTATATGGGTCACTTCCCCCTTTTCACGATTATAAACAAGGCTGCAGTGAATATGCTTGTACATAAATCTTTGTGCCCCTAGCAAATAGGTCTCAAATGATGAAATAGCCTGGCCAAAATTTTGATAGATACTGCTTAATTTGTCCTTCTCAAAAATTATACTGTTTTACACACTCACCAACAATATATGAGTGCCCATTTCCCCATATCCTTGTCAACACTAATTATTACCACACTTCCGAAATATTTTTTAATGTGAGGCAAAAAAAACCCACAAAAAACTGTCTTACAAAAGAGAAAGCTGAAATGATTAAAAGCCGCCCTTAAAAGTAGGTAACTAGCCACTTCCTATATTGATAAACTCTTGGGTTTCCAGATTACATTAGCCTGCTTAGTAAAGAGAGATGGTTTCTTTGGAAGAATTGGCAGAATTAAAGGAGCAAAGCAATTATTTGAGATGAGACACATCTCCTGCCCACAGTAGATCCTCCATAAACACTTCAGGATCTTTTTTCGAGGAGTAGCATTTCATCACACACAGCCATTGGCCAGGTGGCCTCCTTTTCTGCTACAAAATATTCCCAGGCGCTTTTTTCTTTCTGGAAAAGAATCGACCACCCAACACCTCAGTGTCCGTGTTGGCGGGAGAGTTACTGGGAGTCATGGCCCTTGGGGCTTTATTATTTAGCAATGCTGTGGTTTGACTGCTAGGAGAGTCAAAGAACAGGAGGAGTCGTCTGTTTAGGTAACGATGGCCGGGTCCAAAACAGAAGCATAGGGATGAATAAGAAGGGAAACGCCAGCCCGGAGGAGAGAGAGGACATAAGTAGCACCTGGTGCTTCGTGATGTTCGTGGGTTTGAGCCCAGAACCGGCGTGAGGGCTGTGGGCTCAGGTGCCTGCCTTGCCCTCCTGCGAGCCGTCAGGACTGGACTGGGTCCCAGGGGGCAGCCCCTGAGTTTTCAAGACAGGCGTGGATGACAGACACTTTGTGGCATCAGAGTGTTAGAGTTTGAAGCACTCTGGAATGATCTACTTTTACTCACCATCTGAATGACAAAACTGAGGCCCGGAGAAGTAAAATGATTTACATTTAAAAGGTGTAAAACTGATAGGATTGAATCATGAAGAGGAAGAGCATCGTTACTTGAACTTTAAAGACATAACCAATTCTTGGGCAGAAAAGTGCTCTCACCTTGACATTCCTAAAGCGGGACTGTCGCATAACTAGTGTGTCTGCCACCATACCATCCGCCCCCTGCGTGTCCCGGGCAGACAGCACTGATCAACCTCAACCTCAGCGCTCCCCTCAACCAGCTCTGACCCAGCCTCAGAATCCCCCTGAACACAGTGCTGTAGGCAGCTGGCCATAAGGTGTCTGAGTTTTCATGTGAATTAAAGTCACTTTGCCGTACCCCCCCTTCTAAAGGAGGTATCCATGTGACTCAAGAGGCGGTGATAACCGCACTGGACTTCAAAGCCAGAAGAACTTGGTGTGCCCCCTGAATCGCAGGTTCCGAGCTCTGCGATCTTAGGCCAGTCGCTCAGCCTTTATGGGACTGTTTCCTGGCCTCGGAAATGAGACAGTTGAGTTAAATAACCGTGAAGCATCCTTCCAGGTCTGAAAATGTTTTGATTCCGGGTACACAGGCTTCTCAGGAAGCATTCAGAGTTACGACTTTTATAAAAACCACAGGAGGCTTGAAGAAGTTTGTCTATTACGGATCTAGGTTGGCTTTCTCAAGTGTGTGGTTCTAGCATTTTCTGACTACTTTTTCCCTTGCCCAGTCCTACGGACCCATGTCTCTGAAACCATAAGTCAGGGGTTCAAAAGAGAGGGGGTGGGGGAGAATCACTTAAAACCCCAGGTGCTTCTGGCTGTGGGGGACTCGAATGTTCTCCCTCACCAGGCTGAGCTCATCTGCACGCTTGCTGCCCACCCGGCCATTACAGGTCTTGAGTTGCTGCTGCTTCTCCTCCCTCCTTCCCATCAGGAGGCCCTGCCAGGCAGAGTCTCAGCAAGTGGTCCTCCAAGGGGCCTGGCCTCCTTCCACCCTGGCTCCCTGGGTGACCTGCCTCCCTGCTTGTCTTCCAGGCCCCGCTTCCCTCCGGGCATACCCTCTCCTCTCCGTGATCACCCGACAGCCCACAGTCATCTCTCACCTGGTCCCCGCCACCCCGGGAATCGCCCAGACGCTGTCCCGCCACCCCGCTGCTGAGGCGGCCCCAGCTGAGGCCCCGGGCGGCGAGGCGCTAGGCAGCAGCGAGTCGGAGACGGAGCAGCTCACCCCGCGGCAGAAGAAACCCCGCCGGAGTCGCACCATCTTCACGGAGCTGCAGCTCATGGGCCTGGAGAAGAAATTCCAGAAGCAGAAGTACTTGTCCACCCCAGACAGGTGAGGCCACGGGGAGAGGCTGGCCGCAGTTAAGGGCCTTGAGAAGGGAGACTCCTTTAGCTCACGCCGTGGCACACCCAGGCACAAGGACTGTGACATGCGGGACACTGTGGCAGGGTCCGGTCCTTGGCCCACATCTTCTCAGCCTTGGTTGAACAGCATCCGACCCATGTGAACGCAGCACACTGGGCCCCCATAGGAACCTGCCTGTTGCCGAACTTGTACTGCTCGCTGTCTCTCCCTAGTTTAACTTAACGACTCCAGTGTAAGCAGGAAGGTGAAGTTTAGTGGACAGTTGCCCAGACTCCCGGCTGGGGAGCAGGCTTGGTCTGTGCAGTCCCTCGCACTCAGGACCAGATGCAGTGGGACTAGATGGGGAGTTGGGATCCATGCTCTCGGCCGCCTCCTCACGGTCCAGCTCCTGGTGGACAGGCTGGATTGGTTGGGTGGAGGCGCTGGCAGATGTCCTGGTGCGTAGGATGGGTATCAAGTCAGAGGCACTAAAATCGGATCCCTCTCTTTAAACTTGAGATCCAGATGAGGGGGCTGTGACTCCTGCTTTACTCAGAGGCTTTAGCCTCAGCCGCTTGCTTTAACGTAGCATCTGAACCGCCAAATACCCAAGAGTGTGTGTCTTGTCTTGTTCCTCAAACTCACTCTGGAGAGGGCTGAGCTTGTTTTTATCGGGAGTGTTTTCCAGGAGAAAAGGAAGGAAATGCCAATGCCTCTCTTAAGCTCTTAAGTAGCTGTTAGATAAACATTTAAATGCAAATCTCTGACTAGAAGAGAATTCGTTGACTGATTCAATTAGGGGAGCACCCACTAGCTGTGTGCTGAGGGTCCCCTGTGCCGGGCGCTGTGGAAGGGATTATGGGCCCAGGAAGTAGGAGACAAGAGTCCTGCTCTTGAGGAGATCTCCAGAGGAAGTGACTGCCATACTGCAACCCAGTGAGCGGGACGCTGGCGCCAGGATGTGAGGGACCAAGGGCGATAGGAGCACAGAGATGTTGCTGAGTGTGTCAGTGGGGTGAGAGAAGGCTTCTCAGAGGAGGCAATGTTGAAGAAGAGCTTTCACTGCAGGAGGGAGAGAAGCATGCTCACTGGGCACGTTGAGGGAGCTGCACGCGGTCAGGACATCTCCAGCTTAAGGGGTGAATGGAGGTGTGGTGGGGGATGAGGCTGCAGAAGTGAGAAGAACCTAGCCAAAGGACATGGACTTTGCTGTTTAGGCCATCCATCAGCAGCCATTAAGAACTTGAAGTGACATGGCCAGATTTGCATTTTCAAATTCTCACATCGGTGCCACCATACATGACTGGTTAGAGAGGGAAGGCCTGGGGCAGGAATACCAGGGAGTCTAGGGACAGTTCCTGAAGACCCGAGTGAAGGTGGTCACGGTGGGAACAGAGAGGAGAGGAGAGGTTGGAGAACAATTTTGAAGGTGGAAGGGACAGTATAGACCTTGCCATGAGGAAGAGAAGCAGGGTTGAGAATTCCGGGGTTCCTGGATGGGGCCACCGGGGAAGTAGGGGCACCATGACCTGAAGTTGGAAGGCTGAGGACAGAGTGGGTTTTGCAGACAAAGAGTGAGTTCTGGTTGGACATGAGCGTGGGATGGACAGTGGAGACGGGTCTGTGTGTTGGGGATCAATAGATGGGATCTTGAGGTACCAACGAGCAGCGTTCATGCCCAGCATGTAATGAAGAGCCTCACACACCTGAGCAACCAGGTGGAGTGGGCACCGTTTTTCATGAACTGCGGGGTGGTATATTGAAAGGCCTTCAGCGTGCACAGGTGACGTTTTCGGCTTACCTTCTAGAAGTCAGAGGATTTTTAAACAGAAATGGTGGTTCCCAGTCAAGCTCCTGGGCTTCCTGCTACCTGCCCAGGCGCCTCTCAGGTGACCTCCTCCCCAGGACTGATTAACTTGCCTGGGGAGGAGGACACCGCCTGGCTGGCATCGAAGCTGCCGCCTTAACCTGCCCTCTCAGACGTCCCTCACCTCTGTACGTGACCAGGGCCATGAGCACTGCCTCCTCCCACAGCTCTCTCCCTCGTCCTCATTGTTTGTTTCTCTGGTTTCCTAGGTGACCCCATTTAAGTGAATATGCAGGGAAGTGAGAATTTGTAACGGTGGCAGGTAATGAGAGAAAGCTGATGACAGTGAAGTGTTTCTCTAGCCAGAGTGAGCCAAGGGTGCATTTTTCCCAAGTGAGCTAACCCGTTTGTTAATGTGGTGGCGGGGCTGTGAACTGAAGCTTCCACTGACGAATGCACCTGATGGCCTCCGGTGAACCGGCTCGGGAGGCACAGTGGGAGCCCGGGGGGACCAGAAGTCCTGGGGTTGCCCCCTGGGCTCTTCCTGAGTGGCTGCTGGGGAAGCAGTGACTCCTCCGTAGGGAGAGCTGAGTGCTGTTGGCGCTGGGAGTTGATTAACTTCAGTCTGTAAATTGCTTTTCATAAAACTGTCAGCTTCCAGTAGCCCTTTTACTGGGACGACCAGATATTTGTGAAGGCAGATTTAGGACAGGGTCTGAAGTCCTTTGAAGGAAGACTGCTTTTATTGTTGGAGATTTACTTATTTAATTTATTTTTTTGTGTGTGTTTTAATTCTCACCTGAGGATATATTTCCCAGTGATTTTCAGAGAGGATTAAGGGAGGGAGAGAAGGAGGGAGGAAGGGAGGTCTGGCAGGGAGGGAGGGAGAGAAAGAGAGAGATATCAATGTGAGAGAGACACATCCCTGACCAAGGCCAGGGATCAGACCTGCAACCCAGGTGTATGCTCTTTGGTGCACAGGCTGATGCTCTAACCACTTAGCTCACCAGCCAGGCTATTATTGATTTCAATTGTGCACTCTGGTCAAAGCAGGGGGCTGGGCAGCCGCACCTGGGCGTGCCAAGAGTTAGCACCTGGAACCTTCCTTGCCTGCACCTACTGCTCTTCCTGAGGGTGTGATGTTGCTCATTACCCCTCAGGTAGAGGAAGGTGCAGCCGAGAACTAACACCTGAGACTCCCCCTGGCTCAGGCTTGTGGCTGTGCAGGCCTGTGTGAGATAATAGATCTTAGCTCAGCCTTGGGCAAACTACGGCCCACGGGCCGGATCCGGCTGTTCTATCCGGTTCTCTTGCTCTCCCCTCCGCTCCTTTACTTTGAATTTATATTAGTTCACACAAACACTCCATCCATGCTTTTGTTCCGGCCCTCCGGTCCAGTTTAAGAACCCATTGTGGCCCTCGAGTCAAAAAGTTTGCCCACCCCTGTTAGCTCCACAAATAGCACTCCTCAGAAACGCAGTCTCCAAAAGTGGTCTCTGCGTACACTGTCTCAAGGGTGCTCGGCCAGGGTGCTGTCTTAGAGGCCCACACTGTCTCACCCACCAGGCCTGGAACCAGAGGGCAGCGCACGTGGGCTCCCGAGGTGGTTCTTCCCATCGTTGCCCAGCTAGACCTGGGGTTCTCAGCCACACAGGTCCACAGTTGCAGGCTCGAGGACTGAGGAGGGCAGCCTCACTCATGTGCTCCACTCCACTGTCTGCTCCTCCTGGTGAGGGAGCGTCCCCGCACTATCCTCACCGAAGCTGAGCAAGAGCTTCCCTTTGGCCCTGGCTGGGTTGCTCAGTGGTTGGAACATTGGCCTGCAGACTGAGGGGTCTCAGGTTCCATTCCAGTCAAGGGCACATGCCTGGTTGCAGGCTCAGTTCCCTGGTCCCAGGTCAGGGCATGTGCAGGAGGCAACCCATTGGTGTGTCTCTCACATTGATGTTTCTTTCTCTCTCTGTCTCCCCCACTCCCTTCCACTCTCTAAAAATCAATGGGGGGAAAATATCCTCCGGTGAGGATTAACAAAACAAAATAAAACAAAACAGAGCTTCCCTGAGACAGATCTAACTTGCATGAAAAAATGGTGGTGGCGGTGAGCCCCAATACAGGAGGAGTACAAGTCAGATGTAAATAAATTTGAATCCTGGCTCCACCTCTTACTGTAGGATCATCTACCAGCGGTCAGCAGATTTTTTCTGTACAGGCCAGGGAGTAAATATTTTAGGCTTTACGGGCCTGTGATCTCTTTCACAATTACTCAACTCAGAGGCTGTAGCATGAAAGCATCCATAGACAATATATGAACGAATGAGCGTGTCTGTGTTCCAATAAAACTTTATTCATAAAAACAGGCAGCTGTGAGGGTTTGACCGTGGTTTCAAAGAGATTCTGATCTCTTTGAGCCTCAGATCTCTGTCTGTAAAATGGGAATAATTATACCTATTTCACAGTGTTATGAAAGGAATAAGTAAGTTAGCACATGTCAGGGCCTTAGCACATAGCCTGGGCGCTGTGGTACCCAGGCATCAGTTGCTGTGTTGCTGGAAATTGCTCCAGCTGCACATTTCACAGCAATGGTTTTGACATTCAAGACTTTTCAGAAGGCTACGAAGAAATGCAGAACCACGGTTAGCAGTAGAGTGGGAAGCAGGAGGGGCTGCAGATTTAATGTGTGGTTTTTTGTGAGAATCTGGCATTATGACAATTCAGGGAAACTACAATGAGCCTATCAGAAAGTGTGTTTGAGCCACAGTTCTGGATTTAGAACGTGATAGGCTCTTTCGTGGTTACATACTCTGCTCTTGCAGTTGAATTAGGGAGGCAGCAATAACTGATGGGAAGCAATAAGAGACCAGCTGAGAACTTGGAGCCACCTGGGTGGTGGCTGGCCCAGGGGAGGGTGTAGAGGAGACATCCCGCATGAGCTGGGGGTGTCCGGGAGGCTCGCCTGCAGGAGGTGGGACTTGATCTGGCTCTGGAATGATGAGTGGGATTCCAATTAGGAAAATACGACTTTACCTTTGGATTCTGGGTCAGACTCTTCATTTTGTATAGAATCAGAGTAACGACTGTCAGGCTTTGCAGGAAAAGGACTTTGCAATGAAGACTCAGAAATTCTTTTCAGATCCCATGTAGACAGTCCTTGGGCACGGACATCCGTCTCTAGCTTCCCAGAGTTTCAAACATTGGATTTTTGGAAGGAAAGCAAAGCTCTTTGAGGAAGAATTGGTTTTAAATGGGGAAGGTCCGAATTTCGACAGCAGTGCCTGGAACCAGTTGCCAGGACCCCATCTCTACCGCCCTTTCTCTTCTTCCTCATCTTTCTTTTGTGCCTTCTGCCTTCTAGGTTGGACTTGGCCCAGTCTCTGGGACTCACGCAACTGCAGGTGAAGACTTGGTATCAGAATCGCAGGATGAAATGGAAGAAAATGGTAAGAAAGAAGAGAGTGAGTCCAGCCACGAGCCTGTCATGGCAGAACGAATCCTTCCCACGGGGCTGGGAAGAAGGCAGGAAGGACCATGTGGTTTGGGCTCATGGGATTGGAAGGCCTTTTATGGTGCTGGCTGGGAGGCAGGCTGTGTGAGCAGAAGGATAAGCCATTCCTCCTGACCTGGATTTCCTGATCAGAAGGATGTTCTTTCCTAGTTTCCTTAGAAATAACAGAAAGTGAAAGCCCACAAGCTTCTCAGTTGCTAGATTTAACCCCACCTGCTAGCCTTTTCTAAGAACTTCCTTCCGCCTCCCACCAGCAGCTAAGAATAGACGTCAGGACTCTTTGTTTATGATGACATTTAGGGCACATCTGTTCTCATAGCTGGGTGTCCTCTAATGCAGTGATTCTCAAACTTCTGTGGGCACCAGAGTGACCTGAGTAGCAGGTGACAATGCAGAACCCAGGCCCCTCCCAGGACTCTGATTCCCTGTCCCAGGACGGGGTGGGAATGTGCACTAACAAGCACTCAGGTTTCTCTGATGCAGGTGGTAGAATGACTGCCATTCCCTAATACTGATCTAGTGCCTGGCCAATGAGTCCGTCCATCTTGGTTTTTTATTTATTTTTATTTTTTAAAATATATATTTTATTGATTTTTTACAGAGAGGAAGGGAGAGGGATAGAGAGCTAGAAACATCGATGAGCAAGAAACATCGATCAGTTAGCTGCCTCCTGCACACTCCCTACTGGGGATGTGCCCGCAACCAAGGTACATGCCCTTGACCGGAATGGAACCCGGGACCCTTCAGTCTGCAGGCCAATGCTCTATCTGCTGAGCCAAACCGGTTAGGGCTATTTATTTTAGTTTTTAAAATATATTTTTATTGATTTCAGAGAAGGGGGAGAGAAACAGAAACATCAATGATGAGAGAGAATTACTGATCAGCTGCCTCTTGCATGACCCACACTGGGGATCAAGCCCACAACCCGGGCGTGTGCCCTGACTGGGAATCGAACCGTGACCTCCTGGTTCATGGGTCACCACCGCTCAACCACTGAGCTATGCCGGCCAGGCCCATCTTTATTTTTTAAAAGAACTTATTAGAGTAGATATCACTAAAAGAAAGAATAAACCTCTGCATTTGAGGAACTCAATTTTCATAGTAGTTTACCCCTCTTCTTTTTAGAGGCATGTTAAATCAAAGTTTTCCAAAGTGGTTGAGTGTTTCATTTCCAGTTTTGTAAACCACAAGGGACAAGGTCAAAGCCCAGAGGAGAGGGGCAGGGCCAGATGAGGGTGGGAAGAACCTCTGCTCCATTCTTCACAGACCAGGTATGGCAGGGCCTCTGACCTGGCCCTTTCTCCTCTCGTGTGGACCAGGTCTGCCGGGATGATGTCTAACTTGCTAACCCATCTGGTCACAAGCCATAGTTCCTGGTTGTTTTAAGTATTGGAATATGAAGTCTTCCACCTTTACCAAATAACTAAGGATTTCCCACCCATCCCCCAACCTAGTTTTCAAGCGATATTTTTCAATAGGTGATAGATATTAAGACATTTTCTCAATTTTATATTTTTGTCAAATAATCTTGCCATCCCTGCTAACAATGAGAAAAATAAGTAAATAAACCACCAATGAATATTCATGGAAAAAGTAGAAAAAGGCCAACAAGGTAGCATTTATTATATATCCTGAAAGGAACTCCAGGGCGAAGTTCATCATTTCCTTTGGGGGATCCTGACCTTCTGGGTGGAAGGATTTTCGGCTCATGAAGTGCTCTCCAAGTGAGGTGGAGATGCCAGTTGCATGTACAAACATAGATCGCATGATTCAACACACATGCAATTAGCATCTCTTGTGAACCATGCCTTGTGCTAAGCACTGGAGGAAGTACTGAAATAAAATATAACCCTTCCTGGAATTTATGATCTCGTTGGAGAATCAAGGTCCAGGAAGCAGTTGGGGATGACATTTTAATGAAGTCCTGGTTGTTTATTTAAAGATGTAATACCCCATAAGAGTTCAGAAGACAGGTATTGGGGACAGCTGCAGGGAGAAGTTGAAATTGAAGGATGAGTGGGATTCAGTTGAACAGGTAGTTACTCTAAAATTTCTAGAATGCTAAGGCACCCCTGAGACTGATGGCGGGAACCTTTGGGGGAGTATCTCTGGACGAATCAGATTTGGGAGTTAGAAACTCTGTTCCCAGGCTTGCCCCTCCCTGGCAGATTTTGGGCAAGTCCCTTCGCTGCTTTCTGTGCAAGTTCCACCGCCCACCTCCTTGCCCATCAATCATAGTCATGGAAATCAATGTCCCCGGAGTGGCAGAGGCATTGTTTAAATTGGTTATCAGCAATCTTTCATGAGTCAGATGATTAGGGAACCGACAGCCTGCCATCTCTGCCAGCACCGCCCAGTGCCCATGGGACCACGCGTGTGCCCTGGCCTCTGACGTCACTTGTTTTTCACCAGCTGGTTATAGATGGTTATCAGCGCCGTATAGAACAAGATGGAAGGCACTTAGCAGACTTAACCTCAGAGAGCACTCCGCAGGCCAGCCATATTCGGGTCCCTTGAGGAGACGAAAGTGCCAGATTTTCAGTTAACTTCAGCAGCCATTCATTGAGCACATGCAATAGAGGTGCCAAGATAAGACATGCACCCACCCACTAAAAAATAAAATTAGAGCCCTAGCTGGTTTGGCGCAGTGGATAAGGCATCAGCCTGCGTACTGAAGGATCCCGGGTTTGATTCTGGTCAAGGGCATGTACCTAGGTTGCAGGCTCAAATTGTGCTCTGGGAGGGGACCCCTAGATACAACCTTCCTCTTCCTGGCCCTGGTTGGGGTGCATGCGGGAGGCAACCAATGGATGTGTCTCTCTTACAATTGATGTTTCTCTCTCTGTCTCTTCCCCTCCCTTCTATTCTCTCTAAAAAAATCAATGGGAAAATATCCTCAGGTGAGAATTAACAAAAAAAATTTTTTAAACAAAATTAGAAAAGGTATTCAGTTAAGTGGGGGACACAGACCTGTAAACTAGTAATTATACACAATGGTCAGGGCAACAGCAGGAGGATTTACAGGCTTCAGAGGTGTATAGAGAAGGGTGGGGCATGGAAGAGGCGCCATCTAAGTTGGTATTAGTGGATGGATAGAAAGGTGCCAAGTCAAGGTGGGAAGAGTGTCACAGGCAGAAGAAAAAGACAGGAGTATTGGGGGCACTCGAAGGACTTCAGAACGGCCGGGGCTGAAGCGTGAGGGTGATTGTTCAGTCGCAGGTCTGAGCTCTGACGCCCCCAGAACAGCGAGGCATTGTTGGGCTCCTGATTGCTTCATGCATTTTCCTGGTGAAACGCTTTCAAGGCTATCTCTTCAGGTACTGGGAAGGAAAGAAAAAGCTAATTGGGTAATAAAGATGTCTCAAGGCTAGTAACCTAATTGGAACTGGAAAAAGATTAGCACTTGATTCTCGGAGTTATTCGCACGGCTGCCAAGGGCAGTGCTGCCAAAACCAAGATTGCATCTCTGACGAGTTTTTACCGGTCAGCATTGGTAACCTGTAGCGGGTTGGGTAAACGCAATCTTGCACACGAGATGGGACACTCTATTCCGGCTCTGCTTGGCTTGTGTTCCAGTAGGACTCACAGGGTTTTGCAACAGGCACAAGAGCGTCATCATCAGTGGTCTTTTTTGGCTCTGAAATACGACGCAAGCAGAATTGTGCTCTGGGAGGGGACCCGTGGATACAACCTTCCTCTCCCAATCACCGAGTTGGGTGGGTCGCATCCTCATCTTTTGCAGTGAAAGTCTCCAAATAACCAACAATTCCGTGAAATTGTTACCAGTTGCCATCTGTGTCGTCTTGTGCAGGTTACTTAACCTCTGTGTACCTGTTTCCTCATCAGTAAAAGCCTAATATATTCCTTAAAAGGTGAGCTAATCCTTGTAAAACTTCGAACAGCGCCTGCTGCATAGTACATGGCCAAGAAATATTAATTGCTACTCTTCTTCTCATTATTATTATTTTTATTTTATTATTTTTCAAACCTTTATTGTTGAAAGTATCGCATGTCCCCCTTTTTCCCCATTGACCTCTTCTAGCCTGCCCCGCCCCCGACCCCAGGCCTTCACCCTATTATCAGTGTCAATGGGTTAGGCATATATGCATACAAGTTCTTTGATTGACATTATTATTATTTTAAATATATTTTTATTGATGTCAGAGAGGAAGGGAGAGGAAGAGGGAAAGACAGAAACATCAATGATGAGAAAGAATCATTGATTGGCTGCCTCCTGCATGCCCCTCACTGGGGTTCGAGCCCACAACGGGGGCATTGGGTCATAGGTTGACACTCAACCACTGAGCCACACTGGCTAGGCTATTATTATTTTTATTAAAAATTATTTACCTATCCATGCAATTCACATCTCCAGAGAATCCAGACTTTTGGCATCCAGAAGAGATAAGCCAGCTTCTGGGACTCTGGTTAAGCACAGCCCCAGGTGTTTGTGGTTCCTGCTTCCCCACACATCAACCAGCTGCACCCTGTCAGCTCCTTAGCGTCAGGGCTTGTGATGCCGTGGAAAATGCCCCCTCCAACAGGAGAAAGCCCGCTGAGCCATGTCCTGGGAAGAGACTCGTGCTGGAGAATCCGAACTTGCTTCCCAGCTCTGTGGACACAGCCGTGAATTACGTGGCTCCCTTTCCCACAGAGCTGCAGGGAAACTTCGAGCAAAAAGAGCACAGAGCTCTCCCAGTAATGAGCCTATAGCCTGGGCTCTGCTGGGAGTTCGGGTAACTGCAGATAAACATTGGAAGGTCAGAAATCACAGCGGCACATTTTCCATATCCCTCGCACATTATGCACGATGACAGACTGGGAAGGGTGTTAGATTCAAATGGTCAGGGGTTTTGTGTTCAAATCTTGGCCCTGCCCTGGGCTTGCTCTCTGACGGTGATGAACCACCTCTGCCTCCTCAGCTCAGGTTCCTGTCTAAATAATGGGGCAGGTAGCAGGCCCCTCCCTGCACTGACATTTTGGGCTCGCTAGTCAAACTGCCTGTCCCCCACCTAAGCACCTTGGACAGGAAGCAAGGCCTTGTCCTGATGTCCTTAGCAAGAGGATGTTTGATCTAGTGTTAGAGCTCAGAGGAGGTCTGTCATTGGGCATGGCTACCAGGAGATGGTGTGTTAGGTGTTTTTCCCAGAGACATGGGACCTTGTGTGCAATGGGTTGTCTGCCTTCTCAGGGCCAAGGAGACTAAATGAGGCTCCAGGCATAATTGGGGAGTAGGAGTCCTGGGGGAAGGGCCACGGGGTGCATGGGAACGTGCAGCCCCTGGTATGGGGCGGTGGTGAGATAATTGCGTGTCAGATGTGCTGGGAGGCAGGGCCAGAGGTCGAGTATGGAAAGCAGCCAAGAGTGTAGGTATCTCCTAATTATTGCTGGCACTGGAGTGTTTTATTCCATTTAGAAAATGGTGTGATTGTTTTAAAGTGTGTGTGTGTGTGTGTGTGTGTGTGTGTGTGTGTGTGTGTGTGTATGAAAACAGCCAGGTGGGTCGATCCAAGCCGCGTGGGCGGTGTTCTCTAATTGCTGGGCCGGACTTTCTTTTGCCAATTAGGTGGCTTCCTTAGACTTGCCCTTTTATAACAGGATTGCTACATGGGGCACCTTCGCTCTGTGTAACCTCTTTCATACCGAGTGGAGCTGCTTTCAACATGTAAATTCCATCTTGGCACCTGCAGGTGCTTTCAACAGGCTGCGCTGAAATCAACATCAGATACCTACACTGACGTGAAAAAAACACCAGGGATGTCTTCTCCCCAAAAGTGGATTCTGTCGACATCTACGCCTTGTTAGAGGTGCCCTTCAAATCCGTGTGTTTTGATGGAAAGCACTGCGGTTGGGCAGATTCCCAGCTAAAAGGTGGTGTTTGTTGAGAACTTATGGTTTTCCTTGTACCGCACACAGAAATGAACTCAAGATGAATCATAGACCTAAATGTGTAGGCTAAAACAATAAAACTCTTAGAAGAAAGTATGAGTAAATATTCATGACCTTGGGTGAGGCAAAATCTTCCTAGATATAACACCCAATGCATAAATAACCAAAGAAAAAAGAAATTGGACATCAGCAAAATTAAAATATTTTGTGCCGTGAAGGACATCAAGAAAGGGAAAAGACAACTTGCAGATATTGACAAATCTTGTACCTGGTAAGAGGCCTGTATCCAGAATACATGAAGAACTCTTACAACTCAATAATAAAAATACAGTCAAATTTAAAAATGGGCAAAGGATTTGAATAGACATCTCTCCAAAGAAGATAGACAACTGCCCATGAAAAGATGCTCAACGTCATTCATCATCAAGGAAATGCAAATCAAAACAGAATGATACCACTTCACATCCACTGGGATGGTTTTAATAGGAAAAAAAATGCACCATAATAACAAATGCTGGTGAGGATGTGGAGAGCTAGAATCCTCATATGCTGCTGACTGGACTGTAACATGGTGTGGCTGCTTTGGAAAATAGCGTGGAAGTTCCTCAAAATGTTAAACATGGAGTCACCATGTGAGCCAGCAATTTCATTTCTGAGTATATACCCAAAAGATGTGAAAGCAGGGACTTGAACAGATATGTGCACGTCCATGTTCATAGAAGCATCATTCACAATAGAAGATGGAAACAACTCAAGTGTCCATTAACTGATGAATGGGTAAACAGAACATGGCATGTCCATACAATGGATATCATTTGACCATTAAAAGGAATGAAATACTGATACGTGCTATAACATGAATGAACCTTGAAAAGATTATGCTAAGTGAAAGGAGCCAGTCACAAAGGATGATCTATTATATGATGCCATTCATATGAAATGTCCAGAATAGGCACATTTGTAGAGGCAGAAAACAGGGTTGGGGGGGAAGAAGTTGCGGAGAAATGGAGAGTGGCTGCTCATGGAGATGGGGTTTCTTTTGGGGGTGATGAAATGTTCTAAAGTTGGATTCTGGTAATAGTTGCACATTGTGTGACTATACTAAAAATCACTGAATTGTACACCAGAAATGGATGAAATGAATGGTATGTGAATTATATCTCAATAAAGCTGTTTTTTAAAAAAAGGTCTATTGTTGAGCAAATTACTACATTCATTCTTATAATTCAGCACATGGGAGTACTCTTCTGCTGTTTCAGGAAGTCAACAAATATTCAGTGACTACATGGTGAGTTAGGTGGAAGTTAGATCTTGGAGTGCAAAAAGCAAGGAATTGATGCAGGATTTACCTTCAAAGAGCTTTTGTTCAAATGGGGAAGAGAAGAGTAAGCTAGGTGTGCAAGTAGCAAAAATATACCCTACTCCTGATTATCTGTTCTAGACCTTCTCACTAGCTGCCCAGGAAATGAGCAACTACTAATATATATATATTAGAGGCCCAGTGCACAAAATTCGTGCACAGGGAGGGGGGTTCCTAAGCCCGGCCTGCACCCTCTCCAATCCGGGACCCCTCAGGGAATGTCTGACTGTCGGTTTAGTGGGATGGGGTCTAAACCAGCAGTCAGACATCCCTCTCTCAATCTGGGACTGCTGGCTCCTAACCACACACCTGCCTGCCTGCCTGCCTGCCTGATCGCCCCTAACTGCCTCTGCCGGCTTGATTGCTGCCTAACAATTCCCCTGCTGGCCTGATGCCCCCAAACTGCCCTCCCCTGCCGGCCTGATGGTCCCCAACTGCCCTCCCCTGCCAGCCTGATGGCCCCCAACTGCCGTCCCCAGCCCCCACGACTGTGGCTTTGTCCAGAAGGAAATCAAATGTCCGGAAGATGGCCAGTTGACCCAGTCTAATTAGCATATTACCCTTTTATTATAATATATATATATATATATATATATATATATATATATATATATGTATGTGTGTATATGTGTGTGTATGTGTGTGTGTATATGTGTGTGTGTATATATATATATATATATATATATATATATATATATATATATATATTTCAGAGAGGAAGGGAGAGGGAGAGATAGCAATAGAAACATCAATGATGAGAGAGAATAGGCCCCCTACTGAGGATCGAGCCCAAAACCCAGGCAGGTGCCCTGATTGGGAACTGCCGCTGACCTCTTTGTTCATGGACCGATGCTCAACCACTGAGTCACACCAGGCCAGGCATGAATAGTCTTGCAGGTCAATTTTTGTCTCTGGAGACTTTCTTAGGCTAAATTATTAGAAATAGAATTTTCATGTCAGAGTGTGCACATTTTAAAACTTTTGATTGATTTGAACTCTCAGATTGCCCTTTGAAAGGTTGTGCTAACATATGTTGACACTGGAGTGTGAGTGTTTATTTTCCCGCTTTCTACAAATATTGTCTTTTTTTTTTACTTGTCAACTTCATTGATACTACATTAACATCTTAATTTTCATTTCTTTCCTCATTATTGAAGTTGGATTTTTTTTTTATGCGTTTGTGCTCCTTTTATTTAATGCCAAAAGGTATGTGATATTGACTAAAAGTGCGTCGAGCAGGTACAGGATGAAGATGTCTTTGTAGCCTGGAGGTGACAGATTGAGGATGCTTCTCGCCAAACTCCATCACTGCTGGGAAGGAACGACATAGATCAGGGGTGGGCAAACTTTTTGACTTGTGGGCCACAATGGGTTCTTAAACTGGACCGGAAGGCCGGAACAAAAGCATGGATGGAGTGTTTGTGTGAACTAATATAAATTCAAAGTAAAGGAGCAGAGGGGAGAGCAAGAGAACCCTCCACTCTTTCGGCTCCGCAGGCCGTATAGAACAGCCGAACAGGCCGGATCCGGCCCGCGGGCCGTAGTTTGCCCACGGCTGACATAGATGCTTTTGAGTGGTAAAGTGGAGGGAAGGAGTTCTTTCTTGGGTCTAATGACCATTTGTCTCCCATATAGGTTCTTAAAGGTGGCCAGGAAGCGCCCACCAAGCCCAAAGGTCGCCCCAAGAAGAACTCCATCCCCACCTCCGAAGAGATTGAAGCTGAAGAGAAGATGAACAGCCAGGCCCAGCGCCAGGAGTGCCCCATGCCCTCGCAGGGACGGGACGAGCCCTGTGACACCCAGGAACCTCAAGCCTGCCACATCCCCTTGGAGGTGGCGGAGCCGCCAGGCCAGCCACAGGAGTTGCCAGTAGCCTCTTCGGAAGCCCCGCCACCGTCAAGCTAAAAGAAAACTCTTTGAGGGGCAGGGGAGACTGGGAAAAAGGGAAAGAGAGAAGGCAGGAGAGTAGGAGAGCAAACTCCCCAAAGCCTGGTAAAGGGAGGGAGAAGGGAGCCACCTGCCTCCATCCCTCCCTCCTTCCCTCCCACAGGTCTCGGTGGCATTTTCATCGCAAGCATTTGAGAAGACTCGCTTGCCTTAGGCCTCTCTCTTCCTGAAAGGATGCTTTAGCCACAGGATGCCCTGCATAAAGGGAGACAGTGCCTTGGAACGGCCTGCCCCCCCGAAGGCTGTGGCGCTGGGTGAGCACCCCACCTGGCTCGGTGGAGGGCGGCTCAGCTCTCTCCCTGCCGGCCTCTGGGCAGCCAGTCAGCAAAGCAGAAAGATACGGAGGGCTTGGGCAGCTTGCTCAGGTTCCTTGCTGACTCAGCACTTATTTCTGTAGTTTTTAAAAGAGAATTTCAGGTTTTTTGGTTGTTGTGGAGGGGGGTGGTTGATGAGGGCGGGCTGGAAAGAGTCGGGGGAAGGGAGTTCTGAGTTATTCCCATTGTTTCTGAATAAAGTTTGTTTGTTTGAAGACACGTGTGCCTTGGAACCCCTGATGAGATTGTCAGGTGACTGGAAAGAACTGAGCAGCCTTGTTTTTTTCCCCGCTGCTTCGTTGAGTTGCCATCCTTGAAGCTGCAATGCGGACATGTTAAGATAACTTTTATTTTTTAAGGAAAAATAAATCTTTCAAAAGGGTCGTGTGCATTGGTTTCTTCGGCGGAGTGCGTGTGACTCTTCTCGACTATCTCATGGAAAGAGAGACCCACAGACAGAGCCCCGCTCCCCGAGCTACGACTTCCCAGCTAGAAAAGACCAGGCCGGGCCAGTGGTGTCTCAGGACAGAGGGCAAAAGGCAGACCCACCGGTGCCCTTGGGTGAGGACGGGGCAGGCGGTGGGGGCTCCGCTCACCCCCCTCCCACCGCCTTCTGCCAGCGCAACGCCATCAGGCACTGAACATTCTGGGCTTCCACCTTCAAAAATGGTCCTGTGTTTTCTGAAGAGATAATCAACGTATTTGCTTCAAAAATCAAGCTATGCAAGAAAAGGTCTTGCTTCCCTCCTGCCCCCTCTGCCCTGTGCCCGCCGTCCCCTCCAGGTAATTATGTTGATTGGTTTCTTGATTATCTTTCTGTACTCAGCGTACACTTGGATGATGGGTTCTGCCACTTCTAGCAGAAGAAGATTGGAGGAGGACTTGGCCAGATGTGCTCCGTGATTTCAAGATTGAAATGATGTCCCTCTTTTCGGAAGCCCCGGGAAGAGGCGGGCTGCAGACATCCTAGAGAGAACGCAGACTCCCGGCTGACTGCCCTGCAGACCGGCCCAGAGGCTGGTCCCCCAGGGGTTCATGGTCATCCTCCCCAGTGCGTTCACTTGTGATGTCCTCCAGGGCGGAGCGCCTGTCGTGTGCACTGTCCATGACTACTTACACGGTCACTGTGCTCAGCGCGGGCTCAGCAAATAGCAACGGACTTTAATAATGGCTCCACTAGAAAGCAGAACCTGCTTCTAGTTCTGCAAAGCAAACCGTGTCATTCTTCTCGACGTGAAACAGGAATGATCTGCTTGTGTTCAGCATTCTGGCCGCCCGCCGCTTCCCCCGTCAGCGTGGACAGTGAGAACGTGACTGCCGTGTGACCTGCGGAGGCCCTGCCTGCATTGCTTTCGCAGTTGAGATCAACAAAGAGAACGCAGTCTTTAGCCTTGACTCTTGTGAATAGACAAAGGAGGGAAGGCTTTGGCCTTGAAAACATATCTGTGCAGACCACGCCCAGCGTCTGTGCGAGGTCTCTGGTGTGGTGTGTGCAGAAGCTTCTTTGCCTCCAGCCCACCCCACGTACGAGTTTATGATCTGCCTACCAGATGGTGTCAGAATGGGCCAAAGAGTTTTTACAGAGTGGCCCAAGTCAGCAGGTGGATCTGTCACACTCCTTGCTCTGTCCTCTTCACCCCTCCTCCCGCCCCCAAGGGCCTTTCATTTGAATTCCGTTTTCCTACAATGGTGTTGGGTCTCTGGTCCTGGACTCTCATGTTATGCTTGCCTGAGGTGCTGGATAGTGACCGTCATTGCACGCATACATCTGTCCACACAGTGTCCCTGAGCCTGGGCCCCGCTGCTCTTTCGGACTTCCAGCCCCGAGTCCTATCCTGTCACCTTTGGTATTGTCTCCTGTCCCTAAGGGTTGAAAGGATTTCAGGGGAGGGTTCAAGACCTCAGATTAGCTTTCCTTCTGTTTGGAAGCCCTGAGCCCAAGGGCAAGGGCACTTTACCAGCCTTGGGCCTGCCTCCTGCCTCAGCTCTGTAGAGCTGTGCTCTGTGACCCAGGGTGGGCCAGGCCAGCCTTCCCAATGCCAGTGGACACTGATTTGGCACCGAGCCCTGTTCCCTCCTCTTTCCCTTTTGCACCCAGCACCCACTGCACAATATTCTATGCATGTAGGTAGATAGGTTGTTCTGTGCAGAGTCCTGAGCAGGGCCATCCAGTGACCCCTGCGCCCAGGAGTTCCCTCCTCACTTTCTCAGCTTCTTTCTGGGGTTTCCCAGTCACTTCAGAGGCAAGAGGGAGGGCAGAGCCGAATCTCTGTCACCTGCAGACACCTTCTAGTCACCCAGGGCAGCAGTGCTGGGCCCGTTTCCCCAGGGGCCAGAGGGCAAGGGTGATGGAAGTCCATACGTGAAGGCCCCCAGGGCCAAGGGTCAGTTTGCCCCATTCTGCTAATTCCTTGTGGGAAAATGTACTGAAGAAGATGCCCTCGGATTTCCCCGCAAGGGGACCACAGGCCGTGTGGCGGCAGTCAGCTTAGGAGGAAGGCAATGCCTACTGAGACATTTGACTAAGACAAAAAGTACAAGCCTGTCTGGCCAAAGTCATGTTTGGTAGCTGGCCATGCATTGGTGAGGTCGTTCGGCCTGGTTCATGAGGCGATGTTAGGAGGTGGCTGAGGGAGGTGCGTCCATCCTAGGGAATGGCTGGAGGGCAAAGGCGAAGGTCATAGCTGGAGTGAAATCTAAAACTTTGGGATGGGCTGTAGCTGGAAGCATCCTTTCCACCTGCAGAGAGGAGACTGGGAGAGACCCCAAACCACCGGGGCCAGAAGCTTCTGCCCTTAAAACACAGCCGTAAGCGCTGTCAGCCACAGTTCAAGTCCACAGGTCCTTCCTCAATGCCTGTCCTGTGAGGAGCACCGTGCTAGTGCTAATGGGGGGATGGGAGTGCAGCAATATGTCTCCTCCTCCTCCTCCTCCTCCTCCTTCTGTTCTTCTTCTCCATCTGAGGATATTTTTCCCATTGAATTTTAGAGAGAGTGGAAGGAAGGGAGAGAAAAAGAGAGAGAGAAAGATAGATGTGAAAGAGACACATTGATTGGTTGCCTTCTGCATGCACCCTGACCCAGGGCCAGGGATCGAGCCTGCAACCGAGGTACATGCCCTTGACCAGAATCGAACCTGAGACCCTTCAGTCCTCGGGCCGACGCTCTAATCACTGAGCCAAACCAGCCAGGGTGAGCTTGAATCTTCCTGGAGAACCTTACACTTTAGTGAGTTTGGGGCGGGGGCAGGGGTTCAGCTAGGTTTTTGCTGAATTTCCTACCCTCACCTGTGAGATGGCCTCTCTCCAGGCAGGGAAGGGCATTCGTGGGATGTACATCCCTCAGCATGCCCCCCCACCCCACCCCCCCCCCCGCCAATTAGGGCCGCTAGGAGAGGGTTAATGTCTTAGG
This sequence comes from Plecotus auritus, assembly GCF_963455305.1. NCBI lineage: Eukaryota > Metazoa > Chordata > Mammalia > Chiroptera > Vespertilionidae > Plecotus > Plecotus auritus. Next base: position 19,740,714 of record NC_137779.1, read on the forward strand.
CCCCTGTGCACCCGGAAGGGTGATTAACACTGGAACGACAATTCACCTGAATATGTCTCTAATCCCAGATTGTCACCCAAATCCTGGGTGGAGGTGGCTGGGGAGGGAGAGATCTGGTGATGCCATTGGTAATCTGGGTGTGGATCCTGAGGGGAGGTGTGGGCACCAGCCTGGTTTTGCTTCTTTGCGTTCTGTGCTTGCCTCCCAGCGGGCAGTGGTGGCCAAGAGTTCATTCGCGCCCACCCAGCGGTGCTCTGGAGGGGCCTCCCTCCGGCTGCCCTGGTGGCGGCCTCTGGCAAACCCAGGTCAGCAGCAGCCAGGAGGGGCCGGCGCTGCGGTAAATCACTGTGACAGGCGCCTTTCATACCTGGCCTCCTCTCATTCCCAAACCTCTTCCCTCCTGTTTATTTTTGTTGCAGATTTATTGGACACACGGTTAAGTGCCCATTTAGCTCTGCAAACTGTCAGCGCGCCCGCTCTATGAATAAGGCCATTCACTGACAAAAGCCCTTAAACATTTTTGAAAGAGAAGGTGGGGAGAAAAGGGGGAGAGGAGAGGCGGAGGAAATAGCGCCCCAGGTCAGTGAGGAGTCCAAGATCAACCGAAACCCAAGCGCCGGCCTCTCCTGCAGCCCAAGAATGTAACAAGGGCCCTCAGAGCCGCCGGGAATCACCCTGCTCGGCAAGATGTGTGTCATCTCTCCGCAGGCCACGGGGGTCTAGAGTTCACTCCTTTGTCTCGGAGCTGGGAGCTCACCGCTGGGCAGGCTGAGCGGCCGTGCACCTGCTCGGGGCGGTTGCCAACAACCTGGAGGCATGTCAGGCTGAGTCCTTGCCCCTTGGGAGCCCTCCTCCTGCTTCTGCTCAGGCTCCCCTCCTTCAGGTGGCATGTCTTCCCAAGCACCTGGCTCCTTCAACACACGGCTCTGTGGAAAGTTGCAAGACCCTGGTACACTGTCTTTGTACGCCCGCCATTATGGGTACTATTTACATCATCGCATCTAACCATCTCAGCAGCCCTCGGAAGTAGGCGCTGTGATCACCTCCACTCAGAGGTGGGGAAGCTGGGACCACGTGGTGGAACAACTCGCAGTTGCCTAATGCAGCTGGGCGGATGCGCTTCCCATCATCCCTGGACGGGGCCTGTGCCTGCTTGTGAGAAGGCTGAGTTGACCAAGCCTGATCTCAGGGCAGAGCCCTGAGGTAGACAGGCCATGTGTCTCTCAGCTTCCCCTGCACGTGTTCCTGCCCCTGCTCCCACACTGTTGTCACTGGGGTATCTCTCACAATGTGGGGTGCAGACAACATAGCTCAGGGTCCCCCCAAGCATGAGTGATCAAGCCCTCTATCTATCCACCCGGACCAGCAAAAGTGCAGGTCCCGTCCATCTCTTATTGTGTGCAGTCCGGGGTGTGTGAGTGTGTGTAAGGTCATCCTTTTTTTGCAGTGGTGCAAGCATCCGGAGGAGACTCAGAGAGAGGGGTCATATCGGAAGCACAGTAACAGAGCCGTGTCCTCACTATGGCGTGGCAAGCAGTGCCAGGGGTCATTGGCTTCTACTCCAGAGTGGGAGGGGCGCAGAGAGAAGCTGGTAGACCCCAGGTAGGCGCTCCCTGGAATGCCGAGCCCTCTGCTCCAGCACTGGGTGCAGATGCTGCTCTTTCTCGGCAGTTCTTGGGGTCACCTCTGAGGTCTAAGCCAGACTCGGAGCCCTGCCCCTCTGAGGCCCTGGAGCTCGTCTTCTCTTCCTCCACCACCTCCTCCTCTTCTTGGTTTCCTCTTCCAGCCATTTATTTCTTTTTATTTGCAGTTTGTGTTCAATGCAAATATAGGCCACAATATGAGAAAGTCACTATGAATCAAAGCATAGTTACACAATGCAATGTACAATTAAAACAGATGTTCAGCATGCAGATACGAAGCACAGGGAGTGTTCACTCACATATAAAAAGCTGGAGATGTGTTGGAGCTGGGTGTTTGGTATTGCTTTCTAAGGATGGCAAATATTTGCCTTTGTTATCAAGGCTACTGTGCTTACTTGGACCCTGGAACACCAGTGTGGTCATGGCATCCAAGAATTCAATGAGCCCATCTGGCATAGCTCAGTGGTTGAGTGTTGATCTATCAACCAGGAGGTGTCATAGTTCAATTTTCGGTCATGGCACATGCCCAAGTTATGGGCTCTATCCCCAGTGGGCGGGGGGGGGGGGGAGGGGGGGTGTGCAGGAGGCCGCCGATCAATGATTCTCTCTCATCACTGATATTCCTATCTCTCTCTCTCCTCCCACTCCCTTCCTCTCTGAAATCAATAGATATATTTTTTAAAATAAAGAATAATCATTGTAATGGGTTGAACTACATCATATATTCTTAAATCCATGTGTTCAGAATTTTAAAAATAAAACTAATTCATCACCTTTAGAGAGATGCTAGGAAATCAACTCATGATTTTAAAAAACTGGTAAATAAAGGGAAAACAAGCACTTACTCTCTATGAACTGTGTTTCTGGGTGAATGGGCAATTATGGAAGACTAGAGGCCCAGTGCACGAAATTCGTGCATGGGGGGGGGGTGTGTCCCTCAGCCCAGCCTGCACCCTCTCCAATCTGGGACCCCTTGAGGGATGTCTGACTGCCTGTTTAGGCCCATCCCTCTCACAATCCAGGACTGCTGGCTCCTAACCGCTCACCTGCCTCTGACTGATTGCCCCTAACTGCTTCTGCCTGCCAGCCTGATCACTTCCTAACCACTCCCCTGCCAATCTGATCGAAGCTTAACTGCTCCCCGGCCAGCCTGATTGCCCCTAACTGCCCTCCCCTGCCGGCCTGGTCACCCCTAACTGCCCTCCCCTGCCAGTCTGGTCACCCCTAACTGCCCTCCCCTGCTGGCCTGGTCACCCCTAATTTCCCTTCCCTGCAGGCCTTCCCCCCCCCCCAACTGCCCTTCCCTGCAGGCCTGGTCCCCCCAACTGCTCTCCTCTGCTGGCCTGGTCTCCCCAAACTGCCCTCCTCTGCTGGCCTGGTCATCCCTAACTGCCCTCCCTGCTGGCCTGATCACCCACAACTGCCCTCCCCTGCAGACCTGGTCTCCCCAAACTGCCCTCCTCTGCTGGCCCAGTCACCCCTAACTGCCCTCCCTGCTGGCCTGATTGCCCACAACTGCCCTCCCTGCTGGCCTGATTGCCCACAACTGCCCTCCCCTGCAGGCCTGGTCCCCCCACTGCCCTCCCTTGCAGGCCTGGTCCCCCGCAACTGCCCTCCCCTGCAGGCCTGGTCCCCCCACTGCCCTCCACTGCAGGCCTGGTCCCCCTCACAACTGCCCTCCCCTGCAATCCTGGTCCCACCCAACTGCCCTCCCTTGCTGACCTGGTCTCCCCCAACTGCCCTCATCTGCTGGCCTGGTCACCCCTAACTGCCCACAACTGCCCTCCCCTGCTGCCCATCTTGTGGCGGCCATCTTGTGTCCACATGGGGGCAGCCATCTTTGACCATATGGGGGTGGCCATCTTGTGTTTTTGGAGTGATGGTCAATTTGCATATTATTCTTTTATTAGATAGGATAATACGTGAATAAGGAATGATTGATTTAGAATGTCACCAGTCAGGACCTTATTGAATGAATGAATTTGGGCAAAGGTTGCAGAAAGAGACACAACCAAGTATTACATATGTCCTTATAAAAGTGCACCCCATTACCTGTGAAGGAGTCTTGCAAAAGAAAAGAAAATCAAACTTAAACCTGATCAAGCTTCCACCTCAGAATGTCAACTTACAGGAAATAAAGGGACAGCAAACATGTTCAATACTGCTCTTGTGATGCACTCAGCAACATCCAAACAATCTTCCTGATAGCACTCCATATGAGCTTCTGGCCTTGACCCCCAAGTCACCCCAAGTGTCCTACCTCAACAGTCCCACTGTGATCTTGTCACCACCCAAAGCTTCTCTACCTTGAAAATGACTAATTCAAGCATTTACTCTCTGCTCTCCGATCACAGCTTTCAATTCTTCCCATTGTTAATTCAATATTTCCCTTACCACTCTTCCCAGAGGCCCTCAGAACCTCCATCCCATAGGTTTATTTTTTTATCACAAAGTATTAGCTTTCTTCTTTCTTCTTTGCATCCTTCACCTTAGATTTCATTCTCCATTAATAATCTCAACTTCCTTCCTGTTTATCTCTTTGTCATGGCTGTCTAGCAAACTCTCCAACCCCATGTGAACTGAATGGTCTACTACTTCATGCCAGACATTGCCACTGGAGGAAATCCCATGGGAAGTGAGAGAGGAACCACTATTGCTTTATTCAGATCCATCTTAGCGGTTCCCTCATCACTTTCTGGAAACCATTCTTCCTTCTTCTAGACACATTATATTCCATCTGCAGTGATCATTTCAAACCTTATTCACCTCACTCCCAGCAGATGCTTTTGCCCCCAAATTTCCATTAAAAAAGGAAGTCATTAGATGGGACTCCCTCAACTTCCTGTGACCAAACCTATAGACATACACGTCTGTTCCCAGCTGCTCTTTTATTCCTTCTGTTGCTGAGGAGGTGTCCCCACCCCTACACAAAACTACCTCCTTCACCTGCGTTTGGGATGCCCCACTGCCTACCTTTGGAGACTCAACCATAGAGAGTATATCTCCTCATTCCCTCCTCTTCAACCTCTGCATCTATCGCTTATGTATTATTTTAAATAGTCTTATTGAGGTACAATTGACACATAATAAACTTTACATATTTAAAGCATATAATCTGCCAAGTTTTGACATATGTATATACATGCAAAGGCATTATAACAGTCAAGATAGTAAACATATCACTCAACCCAAAAGGTTTCTTCACGCCCCTTCTAATCCTTTCCTCCAGCCTTTCCCTGCCCATGTTCCCCAGGCAACCACTGATCCACCTTCTGTCACCATAGATTAGTTTGTATTTTCTAAAGATTTATATAGATGGTATCACATGGCATGTACTCTGCTTTTGTCTGCCTTCTTCCACTCAGCATAATTATTTTGAGATTCATTCATGTTGTGCATGCATAATTCATTCCTTTTTTTTTTTTTTTTTTTTTTTTTTTTGCTAAGCAGTATCCCAATGTGTGTAAAACCCAAAATTTGTTTAACCATTCACTGAGTGATGGACATTTGGGTTGTTTTTAGTGTGAGGCTATCTATATAGCCTAAGCGACCGTTTGACTGTTCAACCATTTGACCGTTAGACCATTTGACCGGTAGCTATGATGCACACTGACCCCCAAGGGGCAGACTCTCAACACATAGCATGGAAACATGGAACAGACTGATGAATCTCAGAGGGAAGGGGGGAGGGCGGGAAGAAATTAACCAAAGATCTTCAGCCTGTGGGGATTGGGCCAAAACCAGCAGTTTGATATCCCCCGAGGGGTCCCGGATTGCAAGAGGGTGCAGGCCAGGCCAAGGGACCCCACCAGTGCACGGATCCGTGCACTAGGCCTCTAGTTACAAATAAAACGGATAAGAAATCAATGGGCGAGTCTTTGTGGGGGAGTCTGCTTTCTTTTCTCATGGGGAAATCCTTAGGAAAGGATGGATCATAGGGTAGGTAGGTTTAATTTTTTAAAGAAAACTGACAAACTGTTTTCCAAAGTGGTTGTACCATTTCACATCCCCACCAGCAGTGTGGGAGCGTTCCAGTTGCTCCACATTCTCAACAACACTCAGGATGGTCGCTCTGTCTACTACTAGGCATCCTAATAGCTGTGTCAGGGTTTCTCACTGTGGTTTTAGTATGCATTTCCCTTGGTCATGTGAAAACGTAGTCATTTACACTCAACCATTAGGAGCACAAGAAAATACTGCAAAGGGGGAAGTTCATAGTAGGAATGTATTATACTATATGTTTATAAAACTTTATCTTTTTATATATACATAATATATGTTATATATTATAAAGCACAGTTACTTTTTTTTAAATAAATCTTTATTCAGATTATTACAATTATTTCTCCTTTTTCCCCCCATAGCTCCCCTCCACCCATTTCCCACCCCACCTTCTGCCCTTACCTCCCCCCACTGTCCTCATCCATAGGTGTATGATTTTTGTCCAGTCTCTTCATGAACCCCCCATACCCCTTTCCCCCTGAGAATTATCAGACCACTCCCTTTCTATGCCCCTGATTCTATTATATTCACCAGATTATTCTGTTCCTCAGGTTTTTAATTCACTTGATTTTTAGGTTTGCTTGTTGATAGATATGTATTTGTTGTTCATAATTTTTCTCTTTACTTTTTTCTTCTTCCTCTTCTTTAAGAATACCTTTCAGCATTTCATATAATACTGGTTTGGTGGTGATGAACTCCTTCAGCTTTTTCTTATCTGTGAAGCTCTTTATCTGCCCTTCAATTCTGAATGATAGCTTTGCTGGGTAGAGTAATCTTGGTTGTAGGTTCTTGCTATTCATCACATTGAAAATTTCTTGCCACTCCCGTCTGGCCTGCCTAGTTTCTGTTGAGAAGTCAGCTGACAGTCGTATGGGTGCTCCCTTGTAGGTAATTAACTGTTTTTCTCTTGCTGCTTTTAATATTCTCTCTTTGTCTTTTGCTCTTGGCATTTTAATTATGATGTGTCTTGGTGTGGGCCTCTTTGGATTCCTTTTGTTTGGGGTTCTCTGTGCTTCCTGGACTTGTAAGTCTATTTCTTTCACCAGGTGGGGGAAGTTTTCGGTCATTATTTCTTCAAATAGGTTTTCAGTATCTTGCTCTCTCTCTTCTTCTGGCACCCCCATAATTCTGATGTTGGTACGCTTGAAGTTGTCCCAGAGTCTTCTTACATTATCTTCAACTTTTTGGATTTTTTTTTTTGCTTTTTGCTTTTTCGGTTGAGTGTTTTTTGCTTCTTTGTATTTCAATTCTTTGACTTGATTCTTGTGTTCCTCTATTCTGTTTTTGGGTCTCTGTATAATATTTTTTATTTCAGTCAGTGTATGTTTAATTTCTAGTTGGTCCTTTTTCATATCTTCGAGGGTCTCGTTATATTTATCGGCCTTTTCTAGGATATTCTTAAAAAGCCTTATAACCGTGGTTTTGAATTATATATCCAGTCATTTGTTTTCCTCCATTTCTTTCGTTTGTGATCTGATTCTTTGACGCCGCATTTTCACTGCTTCCCTGAGTTGGTAAGGTAGATATTTGTGCTAGGTTTCCAATATGGCCCAGTGGGTCTGCCTCCCCAGTTAACCTGAGGTGGACACTCTTGGTGCACCCCTTTGTGGACTGTGTGTACAGCCTTGTTGTAATTAAGTCTTTATTGTTGTTGGTATCACTGGGAAGAATTGACCTCTGGGCCAGTTGGCTGTAAGGATCAGCTGTGTCTATGCTGGGAGAAGTTCGGTGCTGGAGACAGCCTTATAGTATTAGACTTGCCAAATTGCAATAGCCTCTGTGCTCAGCTTGGATGGGGTGGAGTCTCAGTCTTGGCTTCCTGTCAGCCTTGCCCTTGCGCACATGTGCGCTTTCAGTCCTCCGCCTTCCCCAGCTCGAGTCTCCGCCTGGGAGTCCAGACTCCCCCCACAAGAGCGTGGGTCCCCAGGGGCTCACCTGGAACTGGGGTTCACTGCAGTCAGAACTGGGGCTCAGTGCCGTCAGGAGCCGCTGACTCCCTTCCACTAGGGAAAGTCTGTGGCAACCTCCGCAGCCTTTGTGCACACTGGCACGCGCGCACGCTTTCAGTCCTCCGCCTTCCCCGGCTCCCGAGTCTCCGCCTGAGAGTCCAGACTCCCCCCACAAGAGCGTGGATCCCCAGGGGCTCGCCTGGAACTGGGGCTCACTGCAGTCAGAACTGGGGCTCAGTGCAGTCAGGAGCCGCTGACTCCCTTCCACTAGGGAAAGCCTGTGGCAACCTCCGCAGCCTTTGTGCGCACTGGCCCGCGTGCGCCTTCAGACTTCTGCCTTTCCCAGCTTGAGTCTCTGCCCGAGAGTCCAGACTCCCCCCCGTAAGAGCGTGGGTCCCAGGGGTTCGCCTGGAACTGGGGTTAAGTGCAGTCAGAACTGGGGTTCAGTGTGGTCGGAGGCTTCCTTCCCCCTTCCGCCAGAGAAAGTCAGGCAGGCTCTCAGCCGCCCTTCCTCTCTGCGCGCACAAAGACCCTTTGCCGTACCTCCAATTCTCTGTGAGCTTTTCTCTTTCCTTCTAGTTGTAGAATTTTCACTCAGCCAGCTTTCCTGTGGTTCTGGATGGTGTCCGTTCTGTCTTTTAGTTGTAGTTTTGAAATTGTTGTGCGAGGCAGCAGTTTAGGTGTTTACCTATGCCGCCATCTTGGTTTCTTGGCCACAGTTACTTTTTCTTTCTGTTATTCAACAGACACTTATTCAGTTTTCAGTTGTATCAGGCAGTGCATTAGGCACGATTTGAATAAGATATAGGTCTTTTACAAGGAGCTCTTAGTTTAGGTAGAAGGATATAAGCATGTAAAACTATTAGAAATCCCTACAAAGTACAATAGGGCACAAAGGAAAAAGTGATTATTTCCAACCAGGGAATCAGGAGGCTGAGCACAGAGAAGTTTCATAGAAAGATAATGGTTGAGCTGAGTCATTTATCTTATCTAATTTTGACAACATCCTTGGAAGGCAGATAATGATGGAGTGAGGGAGGGATAGAAAAGGGCCTTCAGAATAAGAAAAATGTGAGCAAAGTTGTGGTAGTTAGGAAGCAAGCTTTTGGAATGGCCAGAGATAAATGACCCATAGAGTAGTGGAGCTTCTGGTCAGAAAGGTAGGTGCTGGCCCGATCAGTGTGGCTCAGTGGTTGAGCATCAACCCATGAACCAGGAGGTCACAGTTTGATTCCTGGTCCAGGCACATGCCCGGGTTATGGGCTCAATCCCCAGTAGGGGTCATGCAGGAGAGGAGACAGCTGGTCAATGATTCTCTCTCTCTCTCTCTCTCTCTCTCTCTCTCTCTCTCTCTCTCTCTCTCTCTCCTCCCCTCCCTTCTTCTCTCTAAAATAAATAAAAACATTTTTTTAAAAAAGAAAGGTAGGTGATGGCTAAAGTGTGATGGATTTGAACCTTATACCAACAATAGAACCTCCAAGGGAGAATAGACTGGAAAAGGAGAATTACTGAAATCCTATATGCAACAATCATTGTCTTCGGGTGAACAAATAATGCCTCACTTAAGTATGTATTATGTCAAATGGATGTAGATGCTATTGGGACTAATAAAATAGAACTTAATATAAAAGATGCCCTGATTAATATGTAGCTTTTGGTTATTTTCAGCAGATCATACAGTCCAATTTTCATGATGTGGGAAGCGTTGAATTTTTTTTAACCAAAAGATTGGGAAGAGCTCCTGGAAGCAGGGGGAATCCCTGGAGGTGTTTGAGAACAGCAATAGGCGCTCAGGATGGACAGAGAAGGGAGCTGTTGAAAGTGGAGACACCTGTGAGAAGTTGCTCAAGTTGCTCCGAGATGAGGCATGAGGATCTGGACGGAGATGAACAGCAGTGGTCAGCACCCTAGTTGGTGGTCTGGCTATGAGTCAGCTGCTCCCTGATCTTCGTTCATGTCTATCCTTTACGGACCCACCCAAGCCCCCATGCCCACACTGCGTTACAGACCCCTGAGGCAGATCCCTGGCAGAGCAGCTGGTAATAAGGTTTTTGATGAATATATTTAGCTAATGATGATCTTCCATCACAGCCCTTCTGGCTTCACAAGATCCTCCTGAGCACAGAGATCTAGTTCACTGGATCAAATGATAGTCCTGAATGAACGATAGTAGAAAAATGAGCTGAAGAACAGCCTCGTAATAACCCTGAGAGAGATCAGATTTAAAGAGGCGGCAATACTTTAATCCCAGGTGATAACGCTTCTGCTGCAAACCCTGGAGTCCACCTCAACCAGCCACCTGATCCTCAGGAGAGGCAGGGGACATTAGCTGTTCCCAAAGTGGGCATGATGGGCTGGCTACTGGGGGTCAGGTAGGGCTGGACACTGTAATTATAGCCACAGCCTACCTCTCTCTCTCTCTTCTGGGAGCAATTGGTGTGATCGAGATGCAGAGAACCCTAATCCTATCTTGGCACAGAGGCAGCCTGACATTTGCCAAAAATTTCTACCCAGAAATTCTGCTTTATAAATAGAGGAATTAGGCCGGATCGGTGTGGCTCAGTGGTTGAGCATCGACCTATGAAGCAGGAAGTCACGGTTCGATTCCCAGTCAGGGCACATGCCCGGGTTGCGGGCTGGATCCCCAGTAGGGGTGTGTGCAGGAGGCAGCTGATCAATGATTCTCTCTCATCATGGATGTTTCTATCTCTCCCTTTCCCTTCCTCTCTGAAATCAATAAAAACAAACAAACAAACAAATAAACAAGATTGTGGCAAGGTCACTGAGGCATATTGCATGGTGACAGAACAACGGAATTTCCAGGAGGGAGGGGCATGCCTGGCACCAGGTCTAGCCTTCCTGTCTCAGTCAGGACTGTATTGTGAGTTGATTTGGTTCCTTTCTATATCACCTGCACTTCCATGTTAGTGAAAGAAAGTAGTATATGGATACAAAATCTAAACGGAGGAGGCTTTCACTGGTCCCTGATGCTCAAGAGATCTTTGGGCGATTGAAATTGTGTGTCTGGGTGTATTAACTCATTAGCGTGCCCAATGAGAAACGGGGGTTACAAATGGATATTTAAATCAATTATGATATTGTGCAGTGGACATTAATTATTTGTGGTCATCCTCCAACTTTCAAGTCCTCTTCACATTTTGGCAACCTGCCATATTATAAATCCTTTCTTCCCAAGGAAGAAGCCAGAATACTCACAACTATAGACCTCTCCCAGCTGTGGGGTGGTCATACGATCTAGGTTCTGGCGATCAGCCACATCTTCAGGAGACCTGGACTCAGAAGTAAGAAATAAGGGGCAAGAGTCACATATGAGGGACCGATATTCAAGCAGATATGGTAGCAGAAGTCTCCAGATCTTTGGGAGTAGCAATGGTGACGTTTCTGGCTGTAACCTGTTATGAGACCAAGAGGTTGTACATTGTTTCTGGCTGCTTCCCTTCAAGGCCTGGCTCTCTTGGCCTCCGGGAAATTTGGTATGTCATCAAACATTTTTAACCTTTTTCTTTTTTTTAGCTTATTGTACCAGAATAGCTTTTGCTGTTTGCATCTAAGGACCCTGATAGGTACACAGATTGGTACTTAAGATGGTTACCAGCAATAGATCCTCAAGGAAATGGTGACAGGGTGGTGGGTTAGCTGAAGAGGCAATATTATTTTGTTAGTATTAAAGGATGGGATTCCTGGTGTCCTGTGAGGGAGAGTGATGAAACAATTCCTTAAATGCTTACCTGACCTCCCTACTCAAAACTCTGGCGGCCTCCGAGATGGAAGGCTTTAGGAATGCAAATACTGTGGGTGGGTCCTGTTGTTTGCAAACACAAACACTGCCTAATACAACAAAAAATCTTCTGGTGTGTGTGCATTTTATTTTATTTTTTTAATATATTTTATTGATTTTTTACAGAGAGGAAGGGAGGGAAAGGGATAGAGAGCTAGAAACATCAATGAAACATCAATTAGCTGCCTCCTGCACGCCCCCTACTGGGGATGTGCCCGCAACCAAGGTACATGCCCTTGACCGGAACTGAACCTGGGACCCTTCAGTCTGCAGGCCGACGCTCTATCCACTGAGCCAAACCAGCTAGGGCTCTGGTGTGCATTTTAAACAGGCCCCTCAGTGGAACTAGTGTTTTATGCCTTCCACAGTGAGGGGAAAAAAAGAGAGAGAGAAACTTTCAGAAAACAAATACACAGTAGGGATTTCAAAGTATATTTAGAGTTCAATAGACACTTAAATTTTCTAGCCATCTCTATAAATTGGGCTTATAGAGAACAGACATTCACCGAGGCTCTCCATGATCAGATATCACTAAAGAGAGAGATACTGGATATAATAATGCTTTAGCCAGATATGTATGCCTTGCAAACATTTTCTCCTGGCCTGTGGCTTGCTTATTCATTCTCTAGACCAGTGGTTCTCAACCCTTCTAATGCCGTGACCCTTTAATATAGTTCCTCATGTTGTGGTGACCCCCAACCATAAAATTATTTTCGTTGCTACTTCATAACTGTAATTTTGCTACTGTTATGAATCGTAATGTAAATATCTGTGTTTTCCGATGGTCTTAGGCTCTACAGCAGCGGTTCTCAACCTGTGTGTCGCGACCCACAGGTTGAGAGCCGCTAGCAGGGTCGCCTAAGACCATCGGAAAGCACAGATATTTACATTACGATTCATTAACAGTAGCAAAATTACAGTTATGAAGTAGCAACGAAAATCATTTTATGGTTGGGGGTCACCACAACATGAGGAACTATATTAAAGGGTCGCGGCATTAGAAAGGTTGAGAACCACTGCATATTGTTTTATTTATCTATGTATTTATCCTTATGCCAGTAGCACAGCCTTGACTCTTATAGCTTATAATAAATTGGGAAGTCAGATAGTTTGTCTTTAGAGTTTGCTCCTCCTTTTAAAATTTGATTTTAAAAATTGACATATGGTAAAAGCGACTTTTTATATTGCATAGTTCTATTCATTTTTTTAAATCCTCACTTGAGGATATGTTTATTGATTTTTAGAGAGAGGAAGGGAGAGAGACACAGAGAGAGAAACATCGATGTGAGAAAGAAACAGATTGGTTGCCTCTTGCACACACCCCAACCAAGCACTAAACCCACAACCAAGGCATGTGCCCTGATCAGGAATCAAACCCGCAACCAACTTCCTGGTGTACAGGAGGATGCTCCAACCGACTGAGCCACATCAGCCAGGGCTAGTTCTATTCATTTTAACACATATGTGAAGATATGTAATCATCACCACACTCAGGATATGAATAGTTTTACCTTTTCTCCTCTCCTAATCCCTGGCAACCACTAATCTGTTCTTTGTTATTACAGCTTTAATTTTTAGAAAATGTCACATAAATGGAATCATACAGTATGTAAACTTTTGAGACTGGCTTTTTTTTTAACTCCGTGAAATGCCTTTGATATTTAACCAAGTTGTTGCACGTATCAATGTCATTCCTTTCGTTTGTTGGCTCATGTTTCATCTTATGAATGTATTGCAGTTTATTCATTCACTCGTTGAAGAACATTTGGATCACTTCCATTTTCCTGGCAATTATAAATAGAGCTGCAATAAACATTCATGTACAGGTTTTAGTATAACCACGTTTCCATTTTTCTAGGGTCGTTCTTTAATATGATAGTTTTTGGATGTTCTAGGCCTACTGCGTTATCGTATTAATTTTAGAAACAGCTTGTCAGTTCATATAAAAGCCTTGCCTAGATTTTGAGTAAGATTGCATTGAATCTCAGATGGAAAAACCTGCTTCGGGAAGGCAGCCTTAGCATAATCACCCTAGTGTTAGGTAGAAAGACTCCCAGCCAGAGCCTGTTAGCTACATATTGTCTGTGTCCCATTGTTTCTGAGTTGCCTAGCAACAATTTGCCTGTCGAATATGTTCCACTCTTTCTCAGCTACCTGTAAATCGCTTACACTTTAGTATGCAAGAGTTTAGTTTCCTCCACTAATTATTTTATCTCATTTTAGGGAACGGAAGGCTTTGCTTCCTGTTAAAGAAAATTTCATGTTGGAAGAAAATAAAAATAGGCACCATTTAGTGAGTACTAGCCATGTGTTAGATATTTTGTACACATTATTATACATTATTATATCCTAGCATTCCCATTTTACAGATGGAGAAACTAGGGCTTAGTTAAATTAACTAACCTGATAAGATCACAGCATATTGGACCCAGGTAAGATTTCAACTCAGGTATGACTAGGTTAAAACACCATGGTCCTTCCACTATACTACACTTTCTCTGTCCCTTTCCCTCACAAAAGTGAACCCAATTCAAAATGACTCTGGATTTGGGAAATTTTCTGAAGAATACTTGGCTTCTGGTCAAGATGGGACATAGGTAAATGAGGTACTTGCATCTCCCCTAAAAACTCATCAAAATTACAATTGGCCCAGTCGTGTGACTCAGAGATTGAGCATCAACCCAGAAACCAAGAGGTCACGGTTAGATTCCCGGCCAGGGCATATGCCCAAGTTGCAGGCACAATCCCCAGTAGAGAGTGTGCAGGAGGCATCCAGTCAATGATGTTTCTCTCTGTCCTTCTCCCTTCCTTTCTCTCTAAAAATCAATAAAATATATTTTTAAAAATTACAACTAAACTACAGGACAACCAACATTGAGAACCACCGAAATCTAGCTGAATAGAAGTCCTACAACTAAGGATATAAAGAAGAAGCCACATTGAGACTGGTAGGAGGGGCAGAAATGAAGAACAGGCTGGTCCCACACCCATGTGTGGCCGATAAAAATGGGAAAGGGTATCTTGACTATGGAGATCCCCCCTGAGGATCCAGGAGTCCTAGCTCCACACCAGGCCCCCCAGCCCAGAGTTCCAGTACCAGGAAGAGAAGTCCCCATAACTTCTGGCTCTAAAAACCAGCAGGGATGGAGTAAGAGAGAGGGCTGTTGGAGTCCCAGGTGTTCCTCTTAAGGGGCCAGCACATGGACTTACTCGGGCTTACTACCTCTGAGATCCAGCCCTGGGACAGCAGCTCAGAGGCACCAAGGACATACGGGAAGGAAGTGAATTGTCTGATGTCAGAGAGAGAGCTGGAGGGGCATTTTTCTCCCAGACAGAAAGGCTGGCAGAAGCCATTGTTCCTTTTCTGAGCCCAACCCCCGACAGAGCAGGCAGGCAGGTGCCATATCTGAGTCTCCATCAACCTGGTTATCACTGTTCGCCCCACCCTGGTGATTCCTTGAGACCATGCCCCACCCAACTTGCAGGTTCACCCAAAGCTGTCTCCCGTGGCTTTTCCATACAAGCTGCCTGTCTTGGTTCATGCTTCAGACTTCCTTAAAATCTCTCAAACAAGCAGTACCTGGCCTTGGTGTGCCCCTTTCCTCATGCTAAGCAGCCCCATGCCTGATAGCACCATGCCCGGAACGAGTGGCAGCTGGCCTTGATTTGCAGCTTGGCCTCTCCTGGGCATCTTCAAGCCATCTACAGATTGCTCTGTAGCTCATGCCAGCTGGCCCAGGGCAGAACACAGGTGGCAGCTGACCTTGGCCTGCACCTCCCAGGGGCCCCAGAGCCAGCATACCCAGTGGACAGCTTCAGACCATATTGAAGCACCACCCAACCATCTCCACAATTGACACACTCAAGGAGCAAATTCAGTGGGCACCAGAACCCAACTAAAGTAAGTCTTGGTTCAGTGGGCCCCTGAACAGTTGATCCTCCATGGTGGTGGCAGCCAGTTCTTGTAGCTGGTTGGCCTGAGGGTAAATCGCTCCCATTGATTGCCAACAGCAATCAAGGCTCAACTACAACAGGAGGGTGTACACAACCCATGGGGGACGGGAGCTCACCTGGTGTGCCCAAATGAATAGGGAGGCTGTGCCACTGGACCCTACAGGACACCTGCTACATAAGGCCACTCTACCAAGCCCAGGAGACCTAGCAGCTCTATCTAACACATAGAAACAAACACAGGGAGGCTGCCAAAATGAGCAGACAAAGAAATATGTCCCAAATGAAAGACCAGACAAAACTATGGGGGGAAAAAATGAAGCAAAATGGAGACAAGCAATCTACTAGATGCAGAGTTCAAAACACTGGTTATAAGGATGCTCAAGGAACTTAGGGGAAGAGTGGATGAACTTAGTGAGAACTTCAACAAAGAGATAGGAAACATAAAAACAACTAGAAAACATTTTTTAAAACCTATCAGAAATGAAGACTACATTAACTGAAATGAAGAATATACTGCAGGAAATCAACAGTAGAGTAGATGAAGCACAGGAACAAATCAGAGATTTGGAAGATAATGAAGCAGAAAACACCCAATCAGAACAACAAAAAAAAAACAAGAATCCAAAAAATGAAAATAGCATAAGGAGCCTCTGGGACAACTTCAAGCATACCAACATTCACATCATAGGGGTGCCTGAAGGAGAAGAGAGTAAGCAATGGGTTGAAAACCTATGTAAAAAAAAATAATGAAGGAAAACTTCCCTAGCATGATGAAGGAAATAAACATATTACTGAGTACCTAACCCAGTACCTGGCACTTTGATTTGAAAGACACAATGAATAATGATTTGGCTTTACAGGCCTATTCCTGAGGCTGCAAAGGGAGAAGGGTTATGTAGCCTCTTTTAGGATCATAGATTACACTACTGTACTAAGCCTGTATTTTTTCAATGGATTCCCTTGCTTCAGACTTTTGAGTAAACAGATCTAAATTCAAATTCCTGGTTCTTCCACTTACTAAGTGAACAGGTTACTTAAGCTCTTTAAATCTCTTAGGGTTGCTAAAGGATTAAATGAGAGAATTCATTTAAAGAGCTTGAACAATGTCAGGTATAGAGTAAGTGCTCACTAAAGAGAAACTATTATTACTGAGATGATTCCATAGTTCTTTTTATGCCCAAACACAGATTAAGTCCCCTTTGCCCTCCCCTACATATTTTTCACCCTTATCATGCACTTACTTTGTATAAATCTGTTTAATAAATTAACTTATTTTGAGATAGTTATATGGAGTTGTAAAAAATAATGTGAGATTATATGGAGTTGTAAGAAATAATAGAAATAAATCCTGTGTGTCCTTTACTCAATTTCCTGGATGGTCACATTTTACTAAATCATGGTATCCCCTCCTGAAACTAATATAAAATAATATTAAATGTAAACTGTACATGAAAATTTTAAAAATCATTTCATAATATTATATATGTTAATGTGAATTTAGGAGAAATCCAAGAAATAATTCATATTCAATATGTGTTTTTATCATTAAAAATCAAGTTTAATTTCTATATATGGTTTCATCTACTTTTGTTAGAAACATTTTGTCATTCTTGAACACATTCTAGTCAATAAAGTAGACTTTCCTCTTTTTAAAAAATGTTTTAAAATTCAGACTTAATCCTGGGCTGGTCAGTACAGTATTCTTTCATTATACCAGTTACCACTTACTGAAGAAGTACCATGTGGTAAGTATAATTATATGATTACATTTAATCCCCATCAGAGCTTCCTTATGTAGCTATTATAAATCCCATTTTACAAACAAAGAAATGTTTAGAGACAGGTAAGTAAACTTTCCTAAGACTACTCAATGAATATATGACGGTGCCAGGCTTTGAACCCACTGGGCCAGCAGGTTTCAAAGTTTATGCTCTGAAATGCTCCTCTGTGCAGCCCCTTCTGCTCTAGCTGCCTCTTGACATTGAGAACTCAGAAGTGATGGAGAACATAGCTGTGTGTCCTATTGCCTTTCTTAGGGCTGGTTGTTTTGTACCCTAATCTGAATGTCACCATGTCAGAAGTCCTTAACAGTGCCTACTTGGAAAGGGGAACATTGTGGCCCAGAGCAGTGAACACTCCATTCAGATACTCCTAAAACACTTCAGAAAGACAGAGTCTGCTGTGTTTGAGCGACTTCAGGCCACGAGTGTTCGTTCCTTCTGAGCATTGCAAGGGAGCAGCATAAGACCTGCAAATGGACTTGACCTCTCCACTGGGCATCTGGACCTAAAGTGATTGACCCCAGAGTATCATGTGAACCAGACAGCTTGGTGCCGTAGAAAGAGCATAGGATTTTAACTGAACGTTGGTTTGGACTTGTCCTTGACCCAAGCTATTTTTGTACTTTCAATGGTCTATGAAAGGCCTCAGGAAGAGAGGCGTTACAGGCATGCCAGCCCGAGAGATTGTCCAATAAAGACACAATCAGTGCAGGAATGGGAATCATCAGGAGGGCTTCCTTTAAGAGGTGAGTTTTAGAAAAGATTTTGAAAGTGTAGACCACTCTTGCCCTGGAAAACACACACATGCCAGCGTGACCCCAGAGGCCACCAGCGAGTCCTCATCCATCCGACACCCCAGTGGGGCTCAGACTCGTTGGCTCCCACTGCAGGCCTTTGGGGAGAGGCTGACATTAACTAACAAAGAGATTCTTTGAGAGCCCAGAAAGAAAAGCACAAGCCGGACTCTCCATCTGCCTGCCGGCCTGTTGTGTAAGAGCCGGAGGAGGAAGAGGCGTGGCAGGGGCAGGGTGGCTCACAGTGGCCGCAGTCAGTCCCTGGCTGTGGAGGAGCCAACTGTGCTGACAGGCTGGGCCTCCTCCCCAGGTTTTCCCTGGGCCCAGACAAAAGAGGAATAGAGAACAGGAAAAGGGTGGAGGCCTCCAATAAAAATTAATTAACACTATCTATTTTTATTTCTTTTTCTAAAGGTAATCTCTTAATCCTAAGAACTGGGATTCGTGTGTGCCCTTTGGTCTATAACCAAAAACGGAAGAGTCAGAAGCAATCATCGTGTTCAAGGTCTCACCTATTAGATTTCCTTCTCTCAATGGCCCTTTGTGTGGGATCGCCTATGAAGTGAAACAGGCCTTCTAGGCTCTGACTTGGATGAGGCAAACGTGGCCAAGGTTAGCCATCACCAGGGAAGCTCTGACGTGGAGAGATTGGAAATTGGCATGTCAGGACTTGGGTTACCAAGGGAAAGGGGACACTGTAATCATTTCTCAACTGCTGTTGAAGTCACTCTTTATCCCAGTAATAGATTTTCTCTGTATCCCATTATGCCCACCTTCTCTCTGTCTCCATCCAGCCACCATTTTGAGGACCAAGAAATTACAGGCCTTGAAATTAGAAAGTTCCTTGTGAGGACTTTTAGTCTAGACTCCTACACAATGAAGACAGGAAAGCCTTTGCTACCCTGGGCTCCACCATCTGGAAGTGGGGGAAAAGAAGAAAGAAAAGGAATGACGGGAAAGGACATATGAAGAGTCGTTGGAAACTGGGAAGTTAATCTCGTTATTCTTTACCCAAGTAAATGGCACCACCATCCACTCAGTCGCTCAGGACAGACACTTGTGAGAACATCTCTAATTCCTTTCCCTCATCCCCTCTATGTCCACAGCCAATGATCCAGGCCATTACTACCTCTTGCCTAGGTTATTGTAACGTTCTTAATTGATCTGCTATGATATACTTCTATTCTTCAAGCTAATTTACAAATCATAATCAAAATTTTCTTTTTACTACACAACTTAATCATGTTTCTCCCTTGCTTCAATGGCTCCCCGTTGCCTTTAGAATAATTTCCAAACTCCCTCGTACAGTATTCAAAGCCTTCCATAACCACTGAGCTGCCGCCTCTATCCTGAACTAGTATGATATGTTCTAACTTGCCTCCTGAACTTCGTACATTCTTCCTGGATCATCCTTTTCCCCCCTCTGACTGACTCATATCTGCCCTTCAGGTCTCAGACTGCTTGCCCCCTCTTATGGGCAGCTTTCCCTGACCTCTCCTATATGGATTAGGCACCTCTTCAGTGGGCTCCCAGGACCTGTGTACATGCTTCTGCAATGGCTACTACTCCCATTGCCCACTCCCAGTCTGTTTTCTAGATTAGGCTGAAGAGGTTTGTGGAAGTAGAGTGGAAAGGCCTTCTTTATGTTCTAATTTGCATGAATTCAACTATGTGATCAGATTAAAAGGAGAGAGAGAAAGAATGAGGAAGGGGGAGAGTGAGAGATTGTTATCTCAGTGGTACAAACAACGCTGAGTGATGTTCTACTCAGCATCTATCAGCCCACATATGCCCCCACATCGTATCTTAGTGAGATGAATGGGAACCTCTGCTTAAATATTTTTGTTTTATTTCACAGGGCCACTAATCATTATCTGCAAGCATTATCTAGTAAGGAAGCAACAATATGATCCAACACTGGAAGAAACACTGGTGATTTTCAAGACGCTGGGTTTAATTCCCTAATATGGTGCATCGCTAAGGGATTTCAAGGGTAAAATCGATGCTTATATTTAGTTTTTGCCTTTTTATATGGTTTTAGACTGATCATCTTGGTAAAATACTCTATCAGCTAAGCTTGCCTTCTTTCTCCTGGCAACTGCATCCTCACCTGGCTATTCCAGGAGCTGCCATGCCCTCACCTGACCCAAGGTAGGCCAACAAATACCTTCTGCAAGATGATTAAATTCGAAATCCAGGTAATTGAGGCCATGTCCCCTCTTGTGGGTAAAGCTGTTAGATGCAAAACTAAAGGGATGTATTTTCCAGCACGTGGCAAAAGCTTGTTCGCTGAAAGGAATAGGCAAGAGAGAGAGAGAGATGATCTGAAATGGCAAAGATGAATTTAGCAGGTGTGTGCTCCTTGTCACTGGAGGGCTGGGTGGAGGTGGTCAGGAGAGAAGGCTACTAACTGGGTGTCTGCTTGCTTGGTGCTGATCTTAGGCATATGAGGAAGGATGGCTACCCTAGATTAAGGCCGAGTCTGTGTGACTCCAAGGAGTGTGAAGATATGGGGGAGACAAGTAAATGTGAAGAATGAGAATGGCCTCTTGAGGGAGAAGAAGTAAGAAAAGAAGAATGGTGAGTGAGGATGGGAGAGCACTGAGCTAGTTGGCACAGGAGATGAAGTAGAGTGAATAACATTTAAATATTTAGCCTACGAACTAACCTGGGCTAGACAGTTAGAAAATGGAGGAAATTACACCTCAGAGAAGTTAATGACTTCAAAGTTATGCAGCTGCTAAAGCAGCAGAGCCCCAGTTTGAACTGCAATTTGTGTGACTCTAAGGTCCATGCTTACCAAATATCTGGTCTAATCCCACCGTATTATAGATGAGGACAATGAGGCTTTGAGAGGTGAAGTGACCTGCCTGGGGACATCAAGATATGCCAGTAAAACCAATCCTAGAACCACCAAAACCCAAATACTCTTTCCAAGCGATTCATTGCTTCCCATCATAATCAGAGAGGAAGGGGGGAGTTACTGAAGCCTTACAATTGCTCTGAAAGAGCCTCCTCCCTCATCTGTGCCCCATCATCTCCTTGGTAAATAGGAAGGATATTGACAAAGTGTCACTGGAGTGTGAGACACTTGGAAAATACAAATCCTTCTATTAGGAGAGTCCGAGCAATTACTGACTTGTCAACTTAGGAGGGCAGGGCAGGATTAATTAGAGCTAAAAGGATCAGGGTAAAAATACAGGTGTAATTATTATTATAATGGCGATAATCTGCAGATTCTATGTAGATATTACTCCACCCTCAAGTGGCTAATCTACTATAGTAGGGAATAAGCCAGTGGTGAAGGTGGGGATGGAAAGGAGAGAGATGACTGGCATAGTGAGGGACAAAAGACAGAAAACCAAATGGGAGGGGAAAAAAAAAACAGGCTGATTTGCTAGTGATGAAAGGGTGAAGATAGTCTGACAGGCAAGACATTTGGTAGTAAGTCATAAGTACTTGTACCAGGGACGATCTTTCAATGGAGCCCAAATTGTCATTTCTCTTATTAGGAACTAAAGACAAGAATGTTAAGTGGATGCCTCAGATTACATAGCTTGTCAGTGGCAGGACTCGGACTAGAATTTGGGTCTTTTTGCACTTAGTTCTGTGTTAGTCCAATAAAAGCCCATAGGGCGCCGGAGAATGCCCCAAATTGGAGAAGAGAAAGACCAGAAGAAAAGACATTGAGATATAGGTCAAAGGGGCTAGTCCACTAGGATCAAATGCCCATCTTTGTTTTCCATTCACACCTCCCTCCCAATGCATTTCCAAACAAGATCTGGGCCTGCTCTGAATCAAACTGGCTAACGAGAGTGGTAGAGAAATTATTGGCTCATGAAAAGGTCATGTGGAGCTTTTTGATTTTTCCAGAAGTTAGATGCCATATAACTGGAGAAAAAAAGTAAAAGATATCGTGAACACATGCCTTCTAGTCATTGTGCACATAGTATATGCTAATTCCACACCATTTTGCATCTAAAGCTCACAATTATAAAGGACTAATAATTATTATCCCTATTTTACATATTTTGGAAAACCGGGGCTTAAATGACTAACTAGATAGGAGGCAAAGCAGGCTGTGAACTCAGATTCATCTGTCTTCACATCGTAGGGTTAGAATGTCTGGCCGTAGGCGAAAAGAAAAGAAAAAAGAAAAAGCAGATAGAACCCACTCATCTTTCCCACAAGGCATTTTTTACAATTATAATAACTGGAATTTTAAAAATTACTCAGCCTAAATCCTACTCCACTAACATACACGTTTGCTATTTTTCTCTATTCCTTGTACACTTTATGCCTATGGACACGTAAGCTCCCAGACTGGCTTCTCTGCTGAAATCTGGTCTGTACACGGCTGTCATGGCGATAGGCACCTCCCCCTCAAATGCACTTCAATCTGGCCATTCCCACCCTGGCCCAGCTTTTATTGAAACTCCTTCAGCTGGATTGCGGGACAGACCTCCCGAATCTTATGCCATGCTTTCTTCCTCTGTACTCTCTAACTCCATCCTCACTGGCATCCTATCACGTTCTTGAATACACATGGTCCAACCTTTGCACGTGCTATTCTCTCTGCCCTAAACATTGTTCTCCACTCTTAAATCAAGCATCATCAGGTCTCTCCTCTGCATATTCTTAGGATTACATGTACCTCTTCTCAGCAGCACTTACCAAGGAAGTGATGTTCCTGGAGTTGTTGGGTTATATGATTAATACCCGTTACCCCTGCTATATTGCAAGTGTGGTAAGGACAAGAACTCTCTCTCATTTTATCACCACGTTGTCTTTGATTCCTAATATGGAGCTTGGTATTTGTACCAGATCAGATGTACCACCCAGACCCCCTTCAAGGCAGAACCTGCTGCCCATCTGGGGAGCAGAACCAGCCGTCACCCTCCAGCTGTCAGCAACTGGAGTCTGCCTCAGTGGCACAGAGGGACACCTCTGGAAATCATCCCCTTCTTGAGGCAGTCCACATGCGGTGACCGAGTAAAGCAGGCATTGTTGGTTGAATGATGGCTCCCAAAATATATGTTCATGTCCTAACCCCCAGAACCCGTGAATGAGACCTTATTTGGAAAAGGGGTCTTTGCAGGTGTAATTAAGTTAAGGATTTAGAGAGGAGATCGTTTTTGGATTTTGAATGGGCCCTAAGTCAGTGACAGGTGTCCTTATGAGAAAGAGGCAGAGTTGAGACTGAAACACACAGAGGGGAAGGCCATGTGGAGACAGAAGCAGAGAGTGGATTGATGCCACCACAAGTCACAAAAGGCCTGGAGCTACCAGCAGCTGAAAGGCAAGGAAGAATCCTCCCTCAAGAGCCTTCGGAGGGAGCACGGCCTGCTAACACCTTGATGTTGGACTTCTGGTCCCCAGGACTGTAATCAGTCACGGCACAGAGGCAGAAGGCCAGCATTTGGGCCACCGTGTCATGACTCTGATGAGCTGTCCCTGCTCCAGAGTTCACTGCTGGGTCCTGAGGGTCTGAGGCCTGAATCATGTTCAACTTTTTCATCTCTCCAGTCTTGCTTTCTTCCTTCCCCTTTTAGTAAATGTTGACCTCTAATCACTATCTCCCACTCCAAACTCTGTCCTCACCGACGGCTTCCAGAGATCCCAGCAAGACATGCTATAAAGAGATATTTGTTAAATAAACAAAATGAACAGATATGGAGTTCCTGGAAGGTAAGAACTATGCATTATCCCATGTTTACAACCTTAAAGCTTAGCACAGTGTCTCAGACATAATATATGTGCAATAACAATTTGTTAAAGGAAGGAAAGAATGCATGAACATATAAGTAGATTGAGGAGAAACCATAGATTGAAATGAACGTTGTAAAATACTTTTGTGTAATTCTTGTGAGCCTACTCTTGGGAAGAAAGGAAGTGAGAGGAAGGGAGGAAAAAAAGAGAGATTGATTGATTGTTGCTTGCTGTGTCGTGAACTCAGCTAAACATTGTCATCAGGCTTTTGTGAGGGTGGGAGTGGAGAGGACACAACCTCCACCCAGGACAGCTTTTCCCCTTGAGGGCAACATTTTTGTTCTCGCAGAACTCAGACTTTCCCTATAAACGTGCAGAAATCATTTCACGACCCTGCCCCCGGCCATTCTGACATAAATCCTAATGGATGAACATTTTTAGTGTAAAGAGCAAAAATAAAACAGAAGGGACATGTTCAAACAAGGCAGTGGAATGTGTGTAAAGGAGAAAGAATTGCCACTATTTTCAACAGTTGAAAAGTCTCCCGAAGGAGATGGGAAACATTTCCGAGGAACAGGGCATAGAGCCATCCTCTGCGGCACCTTCTTCTTCTTCTTCTTTTTTTTTTTAATGTTTTTATTGATTTCAGAGAGGAAGGGAGAGAGAGTGATAGAAACATCAATGATGAGAGAGAACTATTGATCGGCTGCCTCCTGCATGCCCCTACTGAGGATTGAGCCCACAACCCAGGCATGTGCCCTTGACTGGAATTGAACGTGGGACCCTTCGGTCCGCAGGCTGATGCTCTATCCACTGAGCCAAACCGGCTAGGGCTGCAGTGCCTTCTTTTACAGGTGAAAACACTGAAGCTCAGAGTGAGCAGATGAGTGGCACAAACTCTCCTTACTAAGTTGTGGAGAGCGGCTACAGTGTATGGACAGGTTCAAGCCTCAGACCAATGAGAGGGCAACGTCCTCTCGTGGCAAAGCCACATGCAAGTCCCAGCTTGGAGGGCAAAGCCCTCCCAGCACAATTATAGCCAAAGGCCACAGTTGTAAGCTTGACCTTATGATCTGAACCTGTGGTCCCAGTTGGCTGAGTGGTGTGGGCTGCGGGAGTGCAGCAAGTGCTGCTAAAACAAAGCTTGATAGAGTTCAGGTGCGTGTAACTGAGTAGATTCGAAACCCTCGAGAACGTTGTTAACATCTTGACAACGCCTTTACTTTGCCTCGTGGGATCTGGCTATAAAATAAAGACGCGCTGTCTGTCCATCTGAGGACAGCATCTCATCCAGCCCCAGCTTTACTCTCTTGTCTGCCTTCTTTAATCCTTCACCGCCCACCCACCCCCACCCAGGTTCACCCCTGGCCCATGCTGAGTGCCACACACCAAGTTAGTGACTAAGACGAGGCTAGAACCTTCAAAATCTTTTCAAAAATTTTGATTGGGTGGCAGAAAGAAAGGAATGAAATCGGGGGGTGTGGAGAGCAAATGATGGGGGAAGGGGCTGCTAGCAAAATGGACGGGGTTTTAGCATGTATAGGGGGGAATATAATCTGGCTCTGGCTTGGTGCTTTGGACGGATTATACCAAGTTTTCCTACAACAACAGTGAGACAAAATCTAGCTTCGTTTTATCCTCTAGGATGGGCAACTCCCACACTGGGCGAGTTTCCCTAATAAATGGTAGAGCTAGGTAGGATTCAAACTCTAGTCTGTCTGGCTCTAAAAGTCATACTGGTCCCGGAGAGCAGGTTACAAGAGAGATTCCAGTGGAAAGTCCATTGAAACCACACTCCTCCCCACCTTCCCCCTCTCCACATGCCCCCTTCCCCTCATAAGCTTTGAGTCTCATAATTTCAGGGCTCTGCTCCTGCAGTATAAATCTCACAGCACAAGCAGGTAAACGCCTAACCCTCAGGGCGTTGCCTGGAGGGAAGATGAGCTGGGGAACAGGTGTTACTGAGATGCTCAGTGGGAAAATAAAAGAGCAGGGGTCCTCAAACTATGGCCCGCGGGCCACATGCGGCCCAACGAGGACATTTATCCGGCCCCCCGGGTGCCGCTGCCTGTCCTGCTTAGCAGCCGACTCGTCCCGGGCCTGCAGTGTGCATAGGAATTTGTTCATAGTTTTTTTTAAAAACTATAGTCCGGCCCTCCAATGGTCTGAGGGACAGTGCACTGGCCCCCTGTTTAAAAAGTTTGAGGACCCCTGTAAAAGAGGCTCCGATCCAGGGATTTTGTGTCCGGATAGACAAACATAAACACATAAAAATTAACAAAAGTCATCCACTCTAAATCTCTACTGGTTTTCCTAGAGTTGTCTGCACCAATAACAATGGCACTATTAATGAAACTAGCCACAGTTATTGAGCGCATCCTCTATTTTAGGCCCGGGACTGAAGGCTGTCATAGGCCCAAGGTCACACACCTGGCCCGTGGTGGAGCCAAGGGGTGGGTGCCTTCACGTAGGCGCAGGTGATGCTGCGTTCAGTCAGCTCCTTTCCCAGAGAGCGAGGCAGTGATGGGCATGTGGAACAGAGCACAGGTGAGCTGGCTCCTTGTAGGCAGCGATGCAAAGTCACAAATGGAGGAAGTCTACAGAAACGGGAGCTTTCTCTGCGGGGCACGATTCCCTGTTAGCTGAGCTGGTAGCCTTTCCCATTTCTCGCTGTGGGATTCTCCTGTAACTAATTACCGTGTCAGCCCTCCATTCGCCAAAAGTATGAAGATGCCGAGTCTGCCAGACGGTCTCCCGTGGCTTCCCCTGCTGCTCCAGCCAGTGACAGGTTAATGTCCCGTTAGTGAGAGCCATACACTGAGCTGGACTCCCAGTGCTGGGCCATGGGGGGCGGGGGGGGGGGGGGCGGGTGGGATCTCAGAGTGGCCTTGAGGTGGGTGGGTGGGTGGGGTGTGATGCAAAGAGAGGAGACTGAATGGGACCCCCTGCCCCCATTCGCTATTTCTCCCCACCCCCTCCTCCTAATAACATGGATGGAATACCTCCCTGACTGCACCCAGTGAGCACGCACTGAGCACGGGCCCTATGCTAGGCAGTCACTGCTCCAGGCACAGACGGCACTCGCTCTGGCCTGCACCCCTGTGCTCACACTGTGCCTCCCTCTGCAATGCCTTCTCCCTTCCTCCACAGCACCCCAATTGCACCGGTTCATAGGTCGACCTATGAAGTTACACTGACATAGTTTGAACCCGTTCTAAGTAAGAACCTTAACAATATGAGTAACCTGAACGTGGAACTGACTGCCTTGTAAGGTAATGAGTTCCCTGACACCACAGGTGCTCAAGCAGAGGTTGGGCAGTGGGTGATAGGGGGTGACATCAAGGACATTGAGACATTTGAAAGAGGGCCTGATGGAGCCTCAAAAACCTTCCGACTAAAATTCGCTGACTCCATTCAGGTTGAACCATGTGCAATTGCCACGCTTCCTCTCTCTGGCCACTTAAGCCTCTTTAACATGAGAACACTCCAGTCAATTCTTGGTCATCTGCACCAAAGGAGAGCCATAATAATACAAACAACCACGTTAATAGCACGTTGTCAAACCAATTGGATTTGATCATAGAGGAGGTTTGGTTTGGGGCCATCTCCCGGGAATTTGAAGACTTTTCTTACCCCATTGGCTCCCATGCTGTGTACTAGTGTTGCAAGAGAAAGACTATCCATTAATAGCAAGGCCTTCCCACATTCCTGGCAACTACCCCATGTAGCTCAGTGGCTGACATGGCTCTGCGCTGGGCTGAATTCTGAGCTAAGGGGAGTGTCAGTTTTTCGGGGAGGCCCATGCTAAGGGACCACTGGGAAAGTCGAGCTGGACTGTGTTGGAGACAACCCCAGAAATACATATTGCCTGATTGAATCTGGGGGATTCTTTAAGCCCCGGAATAGGGGGGAGATGCAGCTTGAAATCCTTTTCGGAGCATTGCCCTAGACTTGGGTCAGCTCCATTCATGAAAAGCAAATATTCCTTCTGCACACGCTTCCAGTGCAAAGGCCCCCTGAATGAATAGGAGGAATGGCAAATAGAAAAGCAAGGAGCACACACAGCTTTGGGTCACTGTTGACTTTTGAAACTGAAGTGAACTTGATCCGTAAAAACAACAGAAACTAAGACTTAAAAAAACAACACCACCAAAACCCAGCATATCAACATTAAAAAACAGGTTTTAAATGGAAAGAACGCATTTCCTTCATCCTTGTCCAGCGTTGTGGCTATCTTTGGCATTGCTTAGGGAGTCTAAGTGAGGTAATGCTTAAGAGAGTTGGCTCTGGAATCCGACTTCCTGAGTTCCAATCCTGGCTCCAGCACTTACTGGCTGTGTGACCTATAGCAAGTTACTTTACCTCTCTGAGTCTCAGTTTTCACATCTATAAAAAAGATGTGGGCCGAAACCGGTTTGGCTCAGTGGATAGAGCGTCGGCCTGCGGACTGAAGGGTCCCGGGTTCGATTCCGGTCAAGGGCATGTACCTTGGTTGCGGGCACATCCCCAGTGGGAGGTGTACAGGAGGCAGCTGATCAATGTTTCTCTCTCATCGATGTTTCTAACTCTATCCCTCTCCCTTCCTCTCTGTAAAATATCAATAAAATATATATATAAAAAAAAAGATGTGGATGATAATAGTATCTACCTCATGAAGTATTGTGAAACTTAAATGTCAAGTGCTTAACATGATGGCAATTATATGGTAAATATTCAATAATCAATTTGTAACTAAATGAAATACTCAATTTCTTATTACAAAATATAACAGTTCATCTTCTCACAATGGGAAATCAAATCCTAGGTACTCTGGAGGGATAGGTGGGGTAGTGGAGGTGGGTGGATTTTTTGTGATAGTTTCAATGAGAAAATGTGGAGTCGAGGTATTTGATCAGAGCTGTAGTTCTCAACACTTGCTGCGCACAGGAATCCGCTGGGGAGCTTTTTAGACAAAGACTGGCTGTACCCAGGCCAAGTACCTAGTAATACTTGGGAGGGAAGCCCAGTCACCATAGTTTCAAAAGATCCCCAGGTGATTCTAGTGTGTAGTGAGGGCTGTGATCCGCTGGGCTAGATTCTTGCTACTGGAAGTGTGGTTCAGAGTCGGCAGCGCCGACATCACCTGGGAGGGTTAGGGGTGCAGAAGCTCAGGCCCCCCTCGTCCAAGACCTGCATCAGAAGCCGTGTTTCAACAAGATGCCCCGGTGGTTCCCATGCCCACTGACATTTGAGGAGCACTGGAGAAGATGACACCCAAGTTTCACTTCTTGCTCTGCAGTAGGTGCCCCATAAATGCCAAATGAAATAATGGCCCAGTTCTCTGAAGTCCCAGAGAAGTCCTATACACTAAGGCTTTTGGAATCTGGACCAGGAGGGATGCCATCAGAGCCAAAACCTGATTTCTCCCCCCAGGCATGGAAATCTTGACACAAGCACACCTGTGCTCGCAGGCCAAGGGTAATTAATTAGCAGGGTGCCCCTGGCACTGAGGCTGCTGGTGCCAAGGGCAAGGGATGATGGGAAGTGACATAGATTGATAGAGACAGAGAGTGAAGGAGATAAGATAACTTTGTTTCCCTGAGGTCTCCGTGAACTCTGGTTTTGACAGTTTGTGCTGTGGATGGCTCATGTGAGTCAGTCACACAGCGCTGGCAGCCTCAATGAGGTGTGCTTCCCAACCAACCCACAGGGATCCTGAGCTCCTGGGTACTGTTCCTTTTTTCTCTTCTGTCTCTTTCTTCGCCGTTTAGAACACAGCTTCGCACTCCTGCCAATCCCAATTACTCCTGTCCTCCTAGTTCACCCCCCAAATCCACCTCCCCTTTTTTTAAATATATTTTTATTGATTTCGGAGAGGAAGGGAGAGGGAGAGAGAGAAACATCAATGATGAGAGAGAATCATTGATTGGCTGCCTCCTGTACGCCTCCTACTGGGGATTGAGCCTGCAACCCGGGCATGTGCCCTTGGCCGGAATAGAACCCGAAACCCTTCAGTCCACAGGCCAACGCTCTATCCACTGAGTCAAACCAGCTGGGGGTCCACCTCCTCTTAACCTGAGTTTCCTAAGCACCTTCTTTGTGGGCTGGTGAGTGAGGCCCTGTTCTGTGTGGCGAGAGATATCAAGAACCCAGGGATGGCCACCATACAAAAAAGAATCAAATATTCAAAAGTACCAACATATCCTATTCACTCTGCAAATGGGAACTCGCCAGACCAGGGGATGAGTACAATAAACAAAAGATTAGCAGGCTTCCAGAACTTGGCAACCCAGCTGAAAAAGCCCAGTGAGAACTAAACCAGGCTCCTTGTGCAGGGAGACAGCACTCCACTTAAAAAAAAAAAAAAATGCACAACATAAAATTTGCCATTTTAACCATATAGTTCTGTGGCATTAAACACATTTGTACTGTGTGCAACCATCACCACCATTCATCTCCAGAAAGTTTTCATCTTCCCAAACTGAAACTCTATCTCCATTGAATACTAACTCCCCTCCCCATTCCTGGAAACCTCTATTCTACTTTCTGTCTCTGTGAATTTGCATAGTCTAGGGACCTCATAAGTGGATTCATACAATATTTGTCCTTTTGTGATTGGCTTATTTCACTTCATGTCTTCAAGGTTCATCCATGTTATAGTTTGTCGGAATTTCTTTCTGATTCTACCCAACATCATGCCACTCTGAGAGACAATGAATAATCCTTTATCTAGACAAGGTTACACTGTGTTGAGAGTGGAAGACATAGGGAGGATACAACTAGTTATAGCTTCATCAACAAAGGCAATCCACACGAGAAATGGGTCCTGGAGGAGGGGTGAGAGCCTCCATCTATGAATGTAATTGGACAAGATTGAGGGGTGTGGAGAGCGGCTACAGCGTTTGGACAGGCTCAAGCCTGGGGCTAATGACAGGGCACGGTCCTCTCATGGCAAAGCCACGTGTAAGTCCCAGCACAATTATAGCCAAAGGCTATAGTAAGCTTGACCTTATGGTCCGAACCTGTGGTCCCACGTGGCTAAGTGATACGGACTGCAGAAGTGCAGCAAGTAAACAAAGCTTGATCAGGTGCATGTAGTTGAGTAGATTCGAAACCCACGAGAATGTTGTAAACATCTTGACCATGCCCTTACTTTGCCTTGTGGAATCTGGCTATAAAATAAAGACTCACCTTGCAGGTCATGGCACTGTCTCTCCATCAGAGAGGGCAGGGTCCCACCTAGCCCCAGCTTTGTTCTCTTGTCTGTCTTTTCTAATCCTTCACCGCCCCTCTCAGGTTCACCCATGGCCATGCTGAGTGTGGCGCAGAAGGGGAAACAGGAGGAGTTGATACACAGGAGAATAGGACCTAAGACCCAGAAGTGCCCGTGAAGCTAGTGGGTGTGCATGTGGGTGAAAGGAAGCCTCCTTCTACAGTTAGCTTAGCTTCCTAATTCCATCTGCACATGGGTCAAGCATGCAGGGCTGCCTCTGGGGAGAACCATTTGTTCTAGAGCACTGGTTTGCAAAATGTCATCCCTGCCCTCGGGTTATTCTCAGCCTGCTGGGTGGCTGTCCTCATTGTGTTTGCATCTGGGTCTGTTGCTGACTTCACTTGACTCAGTCCCTCCTCTCTCCCTGACCTCACCCAGGCCCCTGCTCCTGGGGTAATCCAAGGCAGGGCCTGGGACAGAGTTAGAGCCCCCAGTCTTCAGGGAGCTCACGTCTCAGGAAGGAGCCAAAGTGGGACATTTATCTCTCTTGTTCAGAGTCTCAGAGCTGGAAGGAACTTTACCAGTGACATCCCCTCATTTCATCCTGAGGACACGGAGGCCCAGAAGAGGGGGAGGGGTAACTTGCCCAACGTCATACAGAGGAGCAAAGACAAGAGTCCTGGTCTCTGCTGTTTCCTCAAGCCTCGGTTTCTTCCTTTAGTTGTGATGCCTCAGCAACAATGACTTCTCCTCCCCATCCTTGCCAGCCTTCAGGCCCACCTGTCTACTTACTATCTCTCCCCAGGCCTGGATCCAGGGTTGAAGATTGGAAATCCCATTTCAGAGGCAGCCCGTGAAGCTCCACCCCCCAGTCATTTCCTATTTGTCCCCCTCTCTCCAGGTTGCCCCTTCTCCCTTGCCCTCGGGGCCCCTCTTCCTTTTGTTAGGGTTGCTTACTTTTTCAGCCCAAACTGCTGCGAGGCCTTGGGCAAACCATCTGCGTAGTTAAATCCCGAAAAGACTAAGAAATTAATGAGCAAATTGAACGGTGCCCCATAGACCTTGAAATACCTTTTCTATCGAATACACCCCCTCTTTACACACTGTTATTTCTAGGCCCCCCTCCACGGGCCTCTTGTTTCCGAGAAATGACTGAAATGCCCTAAAAGGGACAGCTCAGAATTTGTAATTACTATTCTATTGATTCAGACAAATTCTTACCTTAGGAATTTTGGATTGATGGGGCAAAAAAAAAATTTTTTTTTAAGTTCCAACACACCTCCTTTAATCTCATTAGTGCACATTCAACGGACAGGCACGGAGGCTACGCTGGGGGGTGGGGGCCTGGCCAGGCAGACACTTACATGGGGCAATTTCCTTCACACCTGGAGATGAGAAATCACAGTTTGTCAGGCCTCTGCTTTGAAAGACAGGAAGATTGGTGATAAAGTCAGACTTGCATTGGGAGAAAGGACACATTCCATTCCCTCCCAGGGAGGGAGCCGCAGCTGATGGAAACAGGGAGTGGAAGGGAGCACGAGAAAGAGAGAACAGGCATCTCAAACAGTGCACACCTCCCAGGAGAGAGAACAGGGATTAAAGCCATTGAAACAAGTCAAGCTGCCCCTCCTCTTCGGTCCCTAAAGCCTCATTGGCCACATCGCTGTCCTCAGCAGAAATTACGAAGAAGCCCGAAGCCTTTGCCTGACCTCTTAAGAGTTAAACCAGTATTACTTGCTCCTTGTGTCCATGTATCTCAGTGACTCTCAGCAGTAGCTCCAAGAATCTGGTCCTGGAAGCGTTACTTCTGACCAAGAATTGGCAAATCTTTATTTTGTCAAGTCATGATGCTAAAACTAACCAAAATGAAGGGAAAGACCAACAACTATCCTCACCATGATTTCTTTTTTTTTTTTTTTTAAGGCATTTTAATAGTAAATGACTGCATAAAGCTCTTTAAATAGCTCCTAATTTTCTCGTGTTGACATGGGCCCAGGGAATAAAGACCTAAAATGCCTTTGGATAACTAAAAACTTCATTTCCAAATCCCATCCCTCCCTCTGTCTCTGATCTGCTTCCCTCCTCTGAAATATGCCCCTTAATCCCATCTCAACAAACAGAGTATTCTTCATCTCCTCATCTCTGCACCCTCCGAAATGTTCTCTCTCTGGTAACTCTTGCTCATCCTCAGCTCCTCTTCTCCAGACCCTGCCCCTCCTCTGCAGACAGAGGGCCACCGTCCTCTGTACCTTTCTATACAATTATATTTGTTCCCCTTACCCATGGGTTTGCTCTCCTCTGTCTCAGTTATCCGCAGTCAACGGTGCTTTGAAAATATTAAATGGAAAATTCCAGAAATAAACAACTCATAAGTTTTCCATTGCACACCATTCTGAGTAGCATGATGAACTCTTGTGCTGCCCTCTCCGTCCCACCCGGGACGTGAATCACCCCTTTGTCCAGAGTCTCCATGCTTTAGACTCTCCCCACTCCTTAGTCACTTAGCGGCGTATTGTCAGGAGGTCAATAGTAACCTAAGGCTGCATCGCGGTGTCTATGTCACTCACCCCATTTTAGTTCATCGTGTTGGTTGTGTATCATCTCCCGTCGTCACAGGAGGAAAGGTGAGGACAGCTCAGTAAGCTATTTGAGAGAGGACACGATTCATATAACCTTTGGTACAGTATGTTGTTATCATTGTTCTATTTTATTTTTAGTTATTGTTAATCTCCCTAACAACAATAGTTATTGGTGTGCCTAATTTGTAAGTTAAACTTTATTGTAAGTAAGTATGTATAGGAAAAAGCGTAGTATATTTGGGTTCGGTACTATCTGCGGATTTTGGCATCCATTGGTTGTCAGGACTGCTGGAATCCTATTGCACTACAATTCCTTACCGTCACACATCTGCCTCTCTCCCTCTGCAAATTCCTTGAGGGCAGGGGTGATGCTCACCCATCCTCCTGGTCCTATGCATCCTGCAGAAAGTGGCCTCCCCAGCAGAGGTGCTCAGCCACTGGCAGAGGAGGGAATGACTGGCACATGGGCCCCTTAATCCACAGTCCGGGTACAAAGATGACTCCAAAGTGGAAAACAGGGCCCTTGCCCTTAGGAAGTTTACTTTGAGGGAATTGGGTGAATCAAACAGACTTCAGTGAGACAATATAAAGCATTTGGAATCAGTGTGACTCAGATGATGGGCACAATAGCTGAAGGAATTTTAAATGTAGGGGAAGTCATTTCAGGGTGGGGTTTGCCGAGATGGTTTCATGGAAGAGTTGAGTTTTAATCAGGGCCTTGAAAAGAAGTATAGAATTCAAATTGGCAGAGGAAAGCAAGGATAAGCAGGGAAGGGTGAAGGGTAGGAGTGAAGGCCTGAAGGAATTACGCCATGGCAAAAAACAAAACAGGAACTAGTCCCTGGGGTGAGGGCATGGGTAAGAATTAGGAACCAACACAGGAGTTCTGAGATGGGAGGCAGGGTAGGTGGGAAGACTGGGACTCGCCAATAGGCGGACCTAAATGCCAAGCAGAGTTAATAGAATTTTAGTGCTGGAAATAAATTTTTATTTTTTTTTTATTGGAAAGATTAGGCATCATCTAATCCAACCCACTCCATTTCACAGATGAGAAAACTGAGGCACAGAGAGGGAGCATCCCTTCCCCAAGGTGGTAGAAACAGCAGCAGCAGGAGGAAAAATCAATGCAATGGCGGACTTTTAGAGAACTTTTTAAAAATATATATATTTTTTTATTGATTTTGAGAGGAAGGGAGAAGGAGAAAGATAGAAACATCAATGATTGGCGAGAATCATTGACTGGCTGCCTCCTGCTAGGGATGGAGCCCACAACCCCAGCATGTGCCCTGACTAGGAATCTAACCATGAGCTCCTGGTTCATAGGTTGACGCTCAACCACTGAGCCACTCCAGTGGGCCTTTTACAGAACTTTTAACAACACGTTGAGCATGACTCTGAGCACTTTCTCTGCATATCTCTTTTAATTCTCACAACAAACCTAGTAAGGTAGGAACACTATCCCCATTTTGCAGATCTGAAAGCTGAGGAGTTCAGCAGCTTGCTCAAGTTCACAAGGTAGCACGGAAAAATGACAGACTCGGCACTCTGAAATTGATCTCAGAGGTGGTAGTGCTGGTAGAAGGAACATAGGATTGAAATCAAAGGACATGCATTCAAATTCTGGCTCCACCCCGGTAGTCATGTGACCTCATGCAAGTTACCTAACTTTGTTGATCCTCTGTTTCCTTATTGGTACAAAGGGGGATAATAATTCCTACCTCACAGGATTTCTGTGGGGATTAACTAGATTATATGTGTCAAGTTCTTGGCACATAGTATGTGCTCAGTAAACATTGGTTCCCTCCTCTCCCCATCTTCATTCTTCCAGGACCCCTCACATCACCTCCGTGGTCCTATGGCTTCAACTCCTCCCCTCCCCCCCATAGGTCTCCTCCAGACACTGGTCTCCCAGGCTTCGGTGTCCTGTCCTGGAGCCAACTGTGGGGGTGGGGGGGAGGCCGTGAGGGCAGAGGAGGAGGAATCTGGCTTTCCTGATAGATTGGCACTGTTCTCATTTGGCTCTGCTGATGCTAGCAGCATGGGTGGCAGGACAAATCTGCTCCCCTGCTTGGGGTGAGGTCTGGTCAGGAAGCCCCATCATGAACCAGCGGAAAGACAAAGCTACACTTCCCCACCCCTTGCATGGAATGATCTTGCCCTGGCCCAAGTCCTTGGCTCTTAGGTTTCTTGTGTTCCTTATTCCCTCTCCACCCTCTTTACTCAAACTATCTCACATGCTGAGTTGTGCTGCTTCATTGTTCCATAGGAGGCCTCCAACAATATGCATAAGGAGGCTACTTGGTAGGGGTCAAGCTTTTGCTGCAAGAACTTTGCTCAGAGCAGGTTGCTTGAGATGGAGAGATACGATGCATAGTTTCGGTCCTGACTACGAGATGGGAGAGGATGAACATTCATCTCTCCTTGAAAACATCACTCTGGTGTTTGGATAATTTAACAGCTTCATAGCCTCTTGGTTGTAAACCACCATCTTCTACCCTCTCAAGTGTCAGCAATTTTGAGCCCATTTGGAAATTAGTGTTGGGGGTTACTGACATGAATGAACTGGGTTACCAAGTCCTCCTGAAGGAAAGGTCACGGTCGGGGAACCAGAAGTTAGCAAACCTGCACACTGCACACACTCTCTCTATTGCATTTAAATGAAGGGAAGGCGGATGCAGGGAAGACATTGGAATGGGACCTAGCATTTCGCAAGGGCCTGCTGTGTGCACAGCGCTGTGCGAGCGCTTTGTGTGTGTGTTCTTGCTCAATCTTTCCAACCACTCGCCAAAGCTGATGAAACCAAAGTGCCCAGTCAGCCAGTCCTGGGTTTCAATCACAGTCTCACACTCCAACCGTGTAACCGAGGCCTATTAACCTCTCTCGGCCATAACTTCGCATTGAAAAGCAGCGATGACAGCACCCATCTCACCGAGGAGCTCTGGAGGTTGGAAGCTTGTCAAGAACACAGCACTTCTGCCCAGCTGGCGTGGCTCAGTGGTTAAGCGTCAACCTATGAACCAGGAGGTCCCAGTTCAATCCCCAGTGTGGGGCATGCAGGAGGCAGCCGATCAATGATACTCTCTCATCACGGGTGTTTCTATCTCTCTCCTTCTCCCTTTCTCTCTGAAATCAATAAAAATATATTTTGAAAAAAGGAGAACCCAGCACCTCCTGGCTCAGGGCTGGTGGCTCAGGATTGGCTCATGCATGAGCCAGGGAGTAGAGAGGCCTGCGGCTCTGGGCCTGGGAAGGGTTCGGTTTTGTCATGTTGCATCTAATGGGTGTTTGTTCCAATGAAAATGAAGATGAGCAGTTTGGTCAGCGCTGGAGTGTTTTGGAAAGTGTGAGAGGCCCTGGCGTGGCAGTCAGCTGGCCCGTGGCTGTCCTGTTCACATCTGTGAAATGACACGGCTGGACTCGGTGATCTCTATCCTTCCTTCCCGCCCCGCAAGGCACCTGGTGTTCCCAAACATAGACTCATCTGTATCATCTTCACAGTCCCCTGCTGGCCTTTCGAATGTGACAGGCAGCCTAAGAGGTGGAAGGAAAACATCTCTTAAGCAATTTCAAAACAGAACAAAGCAAGCTGCAGGCACGGCTTCTGGACTGGATACGTTTTCCATTTCTTACGCTGTTCACCTGCGCATGGAACAAAAACAAGAAACGTGTTTTTCTCCTTCCTTTTTCTTTTTTTTCTTTTAACAACACACACATTGTCTTTCTACCTGGCTTTTCATGTGGGCCTTGTGCCAGTAACATGGATAAGATCTTTCAGGAAATTTCATAATGTCACATACTTATGCAAATCGGCAAAGTGTTTATAGCAACAGGCACCACAACAGCACCCTGAGGTCCCAATTAGTACAGAGCAGCCCGGCCCCCTGCGCACTTTGGGTGCTGTGAATGCGGGAGGACAGCTCTGAAGGAGGAGGGTGGAGTGAGAGCCGTCAGAGACGTTCTAAGCGCTCCAGGCTTCTCCCTGGCTGCTCTGGTCAAGCAGCACTGGTCAGAGCCACTCCATCGCTGAGCCTGGGTTTCCGATCTGTCCAGGGAGAGGGTGTGGCTGCCCCATTTCATGGGTCCCGGGAGGGCTATGGGCCCTACACTGGGTCGGTGGGCCACTGGTTCCATTCCATCTTCTATCATCCAGGGGTCCTCAGACTTTTTAAACAGGGGGCCAGTAAACTGCCCCTCAGACCTTTGGAGGGCCAGACTATAGTTTAAAAAAAAAAACTATGAACAAATTTCTATGCGCACTGCGGGCCCTGGACGAGTCGGCTGCTAAGCAGGACAGGCAGCGGCACCCGGCGGGCTGGATAAATGTCCTTGGCAGGCCGCATGTGGCCCGCGGGCCGTAGTTTGAGGACCCCTGATTGTAGACTCTGGAGGCCCCGCCTCAGCAACTACTCCAAAGGCCCTACACAGAGGCAGGCCCACAGGGCAGAGGCCCACATTAGGTTTCAGTGATTACCTGGATGTTGGCCGGGGTCATGGGCCAACTCCACCACTTACTAGCCCTGTGACTTTGGGTAAAAGACTCACCTTCCTTGAGTCCCATTTCCCTTATTTTTAAACAGGTAGCCAGGCCTGAGTTCTCAACGCAGTCCCACTTCCTAGCTGTGTGTAATGCAGCCACCTCATTGGGTCGTTTGAGAGTTAAATGTTTATACAGCACAGTGCTGATGTGTAGCAAACTTTCAATCAATGGGCATTGTCATCATCCTCCTCCTCATCATCTTTATCATCATCATCATTATTTTGGGACATTCCCCAAGCTGTATTGCAGTGAGTGAAGGGAGGAGGGGGGGGTGTTAATAGGCAATATTTGAAAACTGAGCAAATTAAGTAGGGAAGTGCTAAGTAATAAAGGAGCAAAGGTGGACAAGCTTTCTTCCTGCAAGATTTCTGCAAGCCCTCATGAGAACTGTGCCTTTCTGAAAGGGGGTGATAGTGCTCATTATTTCTCAAATTGGTTTGTCCTCGGGACTCCCTTCAGTTGTGGACCATTTGGGGGGGACCCATGATTCATGAAATACCTTTGGGAAATTCTAATCAACGCTTGGGCTGGGAGAAAAGGAATCTCAAAAAAGAAGAACCTGGTGAGAAGTGAGGAGTGGGAGGGACATTTGAAGAAAGAGGAAAAGGAAGGACCTCAAGAGAGAAGATCCTGACAAAGGTGTTCCCTGGAGCCACCTGGATGCCACTGTGAGGTCCAAGCATCCAGTGCAAGCCCTGCTTCTCGGGGGGCTCTCGTCACGTTAGCTTGTTCTGAATCTCTACACCGATCTTTGGGGGAGCTAGGCCGATTGTTCCCATTTTACAGACGTCCATCGTTAGGCACCAACAGGTGAAGCCACGAGCCCAGGACCACATAGCTAGCAGGTGGTGCCTCTGAGACTTAAGCCCACTTTCTCTAAGGTCAAGTTCTACTTTCCTGTGTGAGAAGAAGGTCGATTTACATTCCAGCATGCAGATTTTTCTAACTTTACTTAGCCTGGAAGAGTTCAATACTCAAGATCAGTTTTGGCTTAATCTCAGCTTTAGATGACACCTGGTTGTTTTATTTGCAGCCTCTTTCCAACGTTTACATTTAGAAACTTGTAAAAATTTGCTCTGTTGAGAAGTATAATTGGACCTTAAAAATGAATTTAAATGAATCTTACCTTTCATTGACTCAAATCCCACCCCCCATTCTACCTGTCTTTCTCTGTAACCCCATCTCTAACTTTACAGCTCAGTGGTCTTGGATTTAGTCTCCTGCACTCAGGTAACCCTTTTAGAGCCCTATGACCTCATCACAGAAATTGCTGGAGTCAGCCTGTTCCCTTCCCAGTCCTTTGGGATAAGGAAAGTCTGTGGGGCCTGTTAATAGTGCAAGAAACAGCACCCCACCCAGCACTCTGTTTAGCTTGGATGAAGAATGGACGCGGTGACAATGCAAAGTGCCCTGGGCAGCGACAGGACCCGGTGATATTCCTAAACCTCATCACCTGCTGATTAATTACGAGGCCACATGCACAGAGCGCTGCCTCAGTTGTGGCCTTTGAGGTGATGCTGTGTGCTGTGGGCTTGTTCTGCTGAGGGGTAAGTGCAGGCAGTAAACAAACATTCTTGTCAGGTGATGGCGATCAATTAGGGCCTGAGTGGGAGTCCACCTGTCACACCCAAGCTTCTGGAAGCCAGCTCCAGGCACCTGGGAGCCTGTGGAGAAAGGCCTCTCTCCCCTGTCTGTTTTGATGGCTGGCTTTTGTTTTCTGTTTCTGTTTGTACTGGGAAACCAAATTCCAACAAAACCAAAAGGCTCCCTCTGAAGTCCAAGACCCTGAGAACAGAGACACTTTCCCCCACTCGGTCGTTCAGAGATCATGGATCCAGGCTTCGCTGTGAAGTCTCTGGAGGCAGCTGAGGAGGAGGACTGACCACCAGAAGCTCACAGGCTGGCTGCAGGGACAAGAACCTCAAACCAAGTAGCAGGGGAAACAGACAAGAGCAGATACTACCCTTGGAGGCTGTGTTGGATGGAAACAGCAGCACTTCTGTTAGTTCTTTGGGGCTGGTCCATCTGCAGATGGTCCTGGAGCAGCCGGCCACCACAGCCTCCTCTGCCCCAGCCGCTAGCGGAGGAGCGAATGAATGAGACAGCCCCGTTTCTGCCAAGGATTTCTGTTTTAAGTGGGACACGGAGGGAAGACACTGAGGTTCAGAAAGAGTTTAATTTCTGAGAGGTTGCTGTGGTAGAGCTGAGCCTGCAAACCAGGCCTGCCCGGCTCTCGGCCTGTGCTGTTTTCCACGGTGTCATTAATCTTCCAGGAAATGAAGGAAACAAGGAATGAAGAAGTGGAACTCGGGCCCTAGCTGGTTTGGCTCAGTGGATAGAGTGTCGGCCTGCGGACTAAAGGGTCCCAGGTTCCATTCTGGTCAAGGGCACATGCCCGGGTTGCGGGCTCAATCCCCAGTAGGGGGCGTGCAGGAGGCAGCTGATCAATGATTCTCTCTCATCATTGATGTTTCTATCTCCCTCTTCCTTTCTCTATGAAATCAATAAAAATATATTTTTTTAAAAAAGTGGAACTCGGGGCTGACCACAGGAACTGCTCTGTGGAACTGCCAATGCCCCCAATACAGCCTGGAATGTGTTAGCATGAAACTCCTAAGTGGAAGAAATCACTTAGAAGAAGGACCCAGTGTGGCCCTCAGCTCCTGATAGTGGACAAGGGTGCATGCCTCGGTTGCAGGCTGGATCCCCAGCCCAGGTCAGGGCCTGTATGGGAGGCAACCAATTGATGTATCTCTCTCACATCAATGTTTTTCTGTCTGTCTCTCCCCATCCCTTCTACTCGCTCTAAAAAAATCAATGGAAAAGTATCCTCAGGTGAGGATTCACAACAACAGCAAAAAGAGACAAGGAAATGACAGGCAATGGCAACTCAGGGGAGCGCTTCTCTCTGGGAAGGACACAGGGGGTATGAGAAGAGAAAACACAAAGATTATTGGTAAGATATTGGTAATAGTGCAGCCTCGGCTTGGGTGGTGGGTCCAGAAGTGTATGTGATGTTACTCAGCGAGCACACATACATAAAATACAGTCAAATCCAAGATGGGCTCCAATGGACCGATGGGGAAGCAGTGATGATGACTCATCCAGTTCTGTGAAACTAAGGCTCAATCAGTCAACTAATAACTAGGAAATCCTGGGCCCATTACATGCTAATTATATGGGCCAAGTTAAGTTGCTTAACATAGCTTAATCTCCGTTTTATTGACTGTGGGGAACTAAAATCCATGAGTCATTATAGAGATTAAAACTTAGCAATAAATGAGAGCTAATATATTTTATAACA
Source organism: Plecotus auritus (assembly GCF_963455305.1). Taxonomy (NCBI): domain Eukaryota; kingdom Metazoa; phylum Chordata; class Mammalia; order Chiroptera; family Vespertilionidae; genus Plecotus; species Plecotus auritus. The sequence goes on from NC_137779.1 coordinate 19,781,957, forward strand.
GCGGTATTGAGATCTCATTCACATCCCTTACAATTCACCCATTGCAAGTCTGCAATGTAGTGCTTTTTAGTGAATTCAGAGCTGTGCAACCATCAGCACAATCGATTTCAAAACATTTCATCACTCGGAAAGAAAATTTAAAAAAAAAACACCTTGTGCCCATCACTCCACTACCCCCAGCCTGAGGCAACCACTAATCCGCTTTATGTCTCTGTGACTTTGTCTGTTCTGGACATTTCTTATAAATGAAGTCATATAATAAGTTGTCTTTTGTGATGGGAGCTAATATTTTTATCCTCCCCTAGAGGAGAAATTCTTAGAGGGTAGCCGTGTGAATCCCTGTGAGAGAAGTTAGCTTGAAACGCAGGCAGATAGAGCAGGGGCCCAGCGGGAAACAAAGGCAGGTAGAGCCCTAACCGGTTTGGCTCAGTGGATAGAGCATCAGCCTGCGGACTGAAAGGTCCCAGGTTCGATTCTGGTCAAGGGCATGTGCGTTGGTTGCGGGCACATCCCCAGTGGGAGGTGTGCAGGAGGCAGCTGATCGATGTTTCTCTGTCATCGATGTTTCTAGCTCTCTATCCCTCTCCCTTCCTCTCTGTAAAAAATCAATAAAATACATTTTTTTAAAAACACACACACAAAGGCAGGTAGAATATAGACAGGGGCAGACACCGCAGTTTGAGCAAACCTAACCACAGACACAAACCATGCTGAAAAAAACACAATGTTTTTGGAGACAGAGCGGGAGGCATGGGAAACCAAGGGAGGGCCTGCAGTAACAAGATGTACGTACACATAGAAACAGAGACAGTTCAGGTCCGTTGCTGGGCAAGAACAATGAGGGAATCGATCAGGTGGTGACATAGATAGATATGGAGCAGGCTTGTGGCAAATATATACCCTGGACTACCAGGCTTTAACTGGCAGCTCATTACTGCATGTTCTCCCACCCCCTTGTGGGGAGTCTGAATCTGCTTGTAATACATTTTTCTAAATAAATAAATTTTCCACACTTTTGCTTAAATCTTCTGGTCCAGGGAGCTCATTCTTTGGCATCGCAAGACACGACTCAGGGAAAACACCTCGGCTCACCATTCTGGTTATCACCTGTTGGCCTACAAACACCTGCAGCTCGGCTGCTCGTGTTAATGCTAGCTGCAGTCCTGACCACGAAAATCATTTTCCTTTCCCTGATGAAGCACTATCTATCATCAAAGTGTTGCAACATGCCGTCTTATCGACACACGTCTAACAGTGCTCTGTGAAGCAGGCGTAGAGAAGCCTAGCCACTTGGTCAAGGTCACATGAGTGGTTACTGGTTCAAAGCAGAGATCCCTACCCAGGTCTGTCTGACTCCAGCATCTGGGATCTTAATCATTACCTAGTCATGTCCCTGTGCACGACGAAATCCTATACCTTTTGGGAGGAGTGGGAGTAATTAGCTTAATTTTTAAACAATTACTTTTTTGTTCTGGCTGGCTTACCGTTTCCATTGGAATCAAGCAGGGTTACAGGCTTGAGGGATTCTTTCCCTGACTAATGTTATTCATTCTGAATCTTCTTTTCTAGAAAAACGTACCGGTGGGGAGAGCAGCAATTATCACTTGAGAAAAAAATGTGCCGCCAGCCGGCATGGATCAGCGGTTGAGTGTCGACCATTCAGTTCCCGGTCAGGGCACATGCCCGGGTTGTGGGCTCAATCCCCAGTGTGGGGCCTGCAGGATGCAGCCGATCAATGATTCTCTCTCATCATTAATGCTTCTCTCTCCCTCTCTCTTCCTCTCTGACTGTGGTCGGCAAACTGCGGCTCGCGAGCCACATGCGGCTCTTTGGCCCCTTGGCCCCTGGAGTGTGGCTCTTCCACAAAATACCACGGCCTAGGCGAGTCTATTTTGAAGAAGTTAGAAGAAGTTTAAGTTTAAAAAATTTGGCTCTCAAAAGAAATTTCAGTGGTTGTACTGTTGATATTTGGCTCTTTTGACTAATGAGTTTGCCGACCACTGCTCTCTGAGATCAATAAAAATATACTGGGGAAAATAAATGTGCCAGTGAATGAGCAGGAGGCTGTTGACTTACAGGTTGGTTAAAAACTACAAAGCGCTCCTAAGCCCTTAATTATTGGTGTTCAGTTAGGATGCACCTTCTGTTCTGAGTTCCTGTGGGTGTGAAGGAAGCCAAGCAGGAGCTGCTCTTCCCTGAGCACTTGGAGGCTTTCTCTGAGTTCCCGGCAGCTCCCACTGCCTATTGCAGTGGTCGGCAAACTCATTAGTCAACAGAGCCAAATATCAACAGCACAACGACTGAAATTTCTTTTGAGAGCCAAATTTTTTAAACTTAAACTTCTTCTAACGCCACTTCTTCAAAATAGACTCGCCCAGGCCGTGGTATTTTGTGGAAGAGCCACACTCAAGGGGCCAGAGAGCCGCATGTGGCTCGCGAGCCGCAGTTTGCCGACCACGGGCCTATTGGAAATAAAGGACAGGCAACAAAGAAGTGCGTGGGGGACCAGCTCCCCCTAATTGAATGTAACACATATATTTAAACTGCTGTGTGTATTGCTACTGGGCTAGACCATGTGATTCCAGAATTTCTACAGGAAGGGCCAGTGTTTTTGTTGGAAGAGGGCACCCAGGAGGGTGTTTTTGTACTAATTTTACAAGGTGGAGAGCACTGTTTTTTCTTTGATTACACATTTGTTTGGAGAAAGGGCTGTTGCTTTTGGAAATTACACTTTCCCACAGAAAGACACAAACTTCATGGCCCCTTCTTCGTACTTAGCCCGAAGGGAGCTTAACAGGGCCTGATTAAGCAGAGAAAGTCATCAAACGTTCTTCGACAGCTCAGAAATCCCTGGGGTTGAGTTGAGTGGTAGGTGAAGGGTTCATGCCGGTGTCAAACGCATCCCCACCATCTCATCACTGTCCATGCTTGACACTCACACTGACAGCCAGGAGACAAGCATTCATGCCTGAGACCTGAAGGGAGAAACACCTGGCTGCGATGACCTACAGCACACAGTTACATTTTTATTAAATACCTTCATGGCCATGACTGGGACAGCAGGGACCTCCAGTGAAGCCCGGGCTCTAAGGCAGTGGTTCTCAACCTTCCTAATGCTGCGACCCTTTAATACAGTTCCTGATGTTGTGGTGACCCCCAACCATAAAATTATTTTCGCTGCTACTTCATAACTGTAATTTTGCTACTGTTATGAATGGTAATGTAAATATCTGTGTTTTCCGATGGTCTTAGGTGACCCCTGTGAAAGGGTCGTTTGACCCCCAAAGGGGTCGCAACCCACAGGTTGAGAACTGCTGCTCTAACGTCTGCCTTTCTGTCCCTGTGCCCCGGCCTCCTCCCCACAGTCTACCTCAGAGGCTTCTAGCTTTTTTCTACTTGCTGAGCACACAGATTCTTCATTTCTGTTTCCCCTTGCAAAGGGGAAAACACAGCATTGAGTTGTATGACAACTTCAGCCACGCGACACGTGATCTCCGCCTGCCCCAACTCTCAATAACAGGGAAGAGGGGCCTGAATTCATACCTTACTTAATCAGGAAAACTTTCCTGCCACTCTGGAAGAACAAAACAGCCTTACAAGAAAACAAACTTTGTAAGTTGGCTAGTTCTTGGCAATAGGAGAAAATCAGTAGAGGCTGGTGTGTGTCTATGAAAGGCCTTAAGTTGCCTCAATTTATCCTTATCTGGAGCAGGTTGAGCTGGGAGACTGGGGGAGGAGGGGTAACTGGGTAACTTAAAGCAATAAAGACATGAAAGAGCTATATTAAACTCTGGTGACCCGGGTTTAACCCCAAAACTCACTAGTACATAAGCCCTAGGAGGGCGGGGATTTTGTTGTTCGGAACTTACAAGGCTGTCAATAAAAAAAAATGTTAAATGTGTGAAAGCCAATATGGACCAATGATGTGAATGATTGACAAAGCTGTTGCCACCTGCTGAAAGGATTTCCACTGAGAAGATTGGAGGCCAGTCCCTCTTATCTCCACTCCTAGGAAGACTATGGCACACATCGCTACCAGCAACACCCCTCCTGCCACGGTCAATGCTGTGAATTATACTTAGTTGTCATTATTGATTGTCTAGTCTACGCCAGATGTCATGCCAGGCAATTTACATTCATATTGAAATTGAACTTCACACTGACCCTGTGAGATAGGGGTCATCCCATTTTATAAATAATACAGCTAAAGCTCACAGAGGTAATTTGTTCATAGTTTCACAGTTAACAAATAGCAACGTAGGGGTTTTCATGTAGATCTCACTAGCTGCAAAGCTCACTGTTTCGTGGTGTGGTTTGTTTTACTACACGACCAAGGTGTAAAGGGGAGAAGGATATCTATTGGTGTATTGTTATTAAGGGATCCTAAAGGGAAACCAGGTGCCTTGTTATAAGAAAAGAAGATTCCCCAGTCAAGGCCAACGTGAGTCCACCGTTTCCATTTTAATGTTATAATTTGTGGGATTGATGTTATGGGCTACTATTATATTCTTCTAGAATTCATGTCAAGTTTGTAATGCAGGATCTGACATTTGTAAGGGTTCTCACTCATGTATATGTAATTCCAGGCATAGAGATCTTCTCTGAAACAGGAATCAAGTCTTCTGATGCCCGCTCCATCATACGTAGAAGACCTTTAGCCACGGCCTAAATAGACATAGAAAGATCAAGAATCCAGCCAGTTTGGCTCACTGGATAGAGTGTCGGCCTGGGGACTGAAAGGTCCCAGGTTCGATTCCGGTCAAGGGCATGTACCTTGGTTGCGGGCACATCCTCAGTAGGGGGTGTGCAGGAGGCAGCTGATCAATGCTTCTCTCCCATCAATATTTCTAACTCTCTATCCCTCTCCCTTCCTCTCTGTAAAAAATTAATAAAATATATTTTTTAAAAAAGAACCCAGCCCTCAAAGACTATTTAAATAGTTCCTTCATGCAATATCCTTACTGATGGATTATTTTAAAAGATTATGAACCATATTGTGCCTACCCTAGAAGTGATAAATTACTTCACCATATAATAGCCAGATTATATTCTAACACATGCATCAGGCATTATCAATGCATCCAGTGATTTATCTAGCCAGATGTCAGTCTTCTAGAAAAGAGGTGACATGGCATGGTAGCTATCCAATATGAAATGGCAGGTGGTCTCCTTGGTTAGCTAAATACCATATGATGTTGATACAAAAATGAATGTTCACATGGCTCATTCCCTAACTTTGTTCAGGTCTCTGCTTCAATGGTGCAGCCTCAGAAAGCCGCCTTAGCAAAATTCTACTTCTTTACTCTGTGTCATCTTAACTGGCTTTATTTTCTTCACTGAATGCATGAGCAGTTAACACTTTCTATGTTTATGTATCTGTGTGATCTGCCTGCCCCTGCTTCCTTGTAATCTCTATGAAGGCTGGAATTTGGGGGTATTTTCTTCACGATTGTATCCCAAGTTACTAGAATAGTCCCTGGATCACAGTAGATGATTAATCAGTATTTACTGAATGAATGGTTCACTTCCTAGAGGGAGGTGGATCTTAAAGAACCGGTAAGAATTATCAGGCAGGTGAGAATGGAAGAAGATTCTGGACAAGGAGAAAAATCATCCCCAGTCAACTCCAACATGAGTCAACCATTGCCAAGGCCACAGAGGCCTGAAAGAACTTAGAAGGTTCAATAACTTACAAGTAGGTCTAAATGACTCTGAGGACCCCCTCCATTCATATCCATGTCCTTTCAAGGGTCTCTTGCAAAATTGGGGAACCCTTTGTTCCAGGGTTTGGGCCATCATGTGGCTAGTTCCTGGGAGAAAGTCTTGCAGTCTGTGCTGGCTAATTGCTCTTTCTTCCCAGCTCAAGAGCTTCCACCTGAAGGGCAGAAGTTGGGAGTGGGGGGTGGAGATCTGGGGAAGGAAAGGGCCAGGGGAAGGGAGGCAGTAAAGACAGAGAGGAGGGAGGAGCTCTCAGATTCACCTTGTGGGTTCATTACGCCGGAAAGGTGGGTCCAAGAAAGCCATGTTTAGCAGGTAACGGGCCTTGGCTGTGTGACTCAGCAGCCTCCAGCATGGCAGCCACGCTGAGTCGGATGAAGGAAGCATAGATCCCCAAGGCCTGAGTGAGGATATAAAGAGCTCACTGAAACGCATAGCATAGCCGTTCATTGTCCCATCGACATGCTTCAAGACTGGGCTCAGAACTCATCCAAGAAGAGGGTGCCTTGATCCAAGTTTACAGTGTACGTGAACAAGTGGCCCAGCATCTGCCAGGAGGCCTTAATTCCATGCGAACTGGGAAACTCACAAAGTGCTGCTGAGCCACAGCCCATTAGTAAAGGGCTACTGGCTCCCAGAGGCTCTGGGATTTAGATACTCAGCCTCCACAATGAGGCTGCTTCATGCTCCTCTGGCTTCTTCCACTGAAGCGTCCCTGAGTGCTTTCCCAGGGCGGGTGCTTTGTCCCATTAGGTGAATGAGCCTCAGAGAAGCCAAGTCTTGCCTGTAGCCACCCAGCAAGTCAGTTCCGGAGGGCGGGATTGAGACCCAGACCACCCAGCCCAGTGGTGTGACCAGCGATGGCACCCCCCGAGGGACTCCAGAGGACAGCAGAGGCCATGGGCAAGCCTCCTTGTGTGGGACTTCTTGAGATAGACAAAGGGGACAGGGCAGGTGCCAGGGTGGAGCACTGCCCATCCGCCAGCACGGCAGGGAAAACAACTCCGAGCACGCGTCCTACCTGAGGTGTGTCGGTGGCATTTTCTCAGTAAATGAAGGACATCAGTGCTGAGATGAGGAGTTGCATAACCATAAAATGTTGGAGTTGGAAGGAGCCCTGGGAGAGCATCACACCAGTTTGTTTTGTTTCTTGGTGAGGAAACGGAGGTCCAGAAAGATTGACTCATGCTCAAGGTCATGCAGCTGGCTCAGGTCCAAGCAAGGACTGGAGCCCATGTACCTTGGGCATTGACCTTGTGCTCTTTCCAAATGCCAGAAATCCTCACCAGAATCACCTGTCCTTTGACAGCACCTTGAAACCAAGTCAATCAGCCCCTCAAACATTGGCCTAAAGCTCTTCCCCTCTGCTGTCTTGCCATCTGAACTGAGATGGCGTGAAGGAGCCAGAGCGAAGGGATGGTGAGCCCTGCTCAGACCTGTAATCTAAGACTGCAAACCTCCCGAATCGTCTACTCGTTTGGTTTTGGAGCCAACACGAACAGAGCCATGGAAAGACCAGCTGGAAAGTCTCAGAGAGCCAGCTTCTGTGCTGGGGAACCTGGTCTCACTGCTGAGTCCACCCCTCTGGGGCAGGTGCCTCAGGGAGACGTGTCGGGAGAGGTGTTCTCGGGCTTCTTGCCTGGGCCTTCCATTCACTGAGCGATGATCGTGGCTCTCGGCAGAGGGGGCAGCTGCCAGCGGGAGGCTCTCCCATCCCTCACCCACCAGGTGTTCTTCCCAGCAACCACATCAGCTTGGCAGGGAGTGCCACAGTGTTGCTGGGATGGGCAAAGAGGTGCAGCTCTCTCTCCTCTTCGGTCCAGGTGTCAACAGATGGGATATAGATAGATGTGCCCCGCCCTTCACAAATAAAAAGGACTTTTATAGGCTGATTAATCCACAGGGGATGAGCCAGACTGTCAGTTACCCAGGGTTTCCAGCCAGGGTCTGACCTCAGTGCTGGATGGGTTTCTGGGAGCTGCTGCTTGTCCTTTAAATCCCCCCTCCCTTAGGCACAACACCCCCCCCCCAAACTTATTCTCCTGCTCTCCGACCTGTGAAATGGGCCAGGAGACAGGCTCCCGGGTCCTTTTCCTCTGATTCGCTGCCAATGCCAGGCCTCTGAGCGAGAGGGGCGGTCTGCTGGGTCCTGACAGGTGAGGAGGGGCACTGCAGGTGGACAGTCCAGGTGAGAGGCCAGGTCTTTGTGTCTGGCATGCCCTCCTCCCAGCCGCCTGGGAGAGAGCGAGAGCTCGTGGAGGGCGCATGCGAAGAGCACCAGGCTAGGACCCAAAATCCCAGGGCCTGACACACTTGTTCAGGCGTCACCAAACCTTCCTGAACTTCAGTGTCTTCATCTACAAAATGGGGATGGGAGCCACTTCTAATGAGTTGGGATAAATGAAAGCTTTGAAAAGCTGATGAGTACTCACTCGGTGGAACCCTCATTTCACTCCTTCAGGTTGGGGGGTTACAAAGGAAGTGGGTCCTGAGGCTTCCGTTTGCCCCCCTCATTCCTATAAATAAAGATTCTACTAGCACTGGGTCAGGTATTGCCCACAAGAGCAATGTGCAAAGTCCCTCATTTCAAGGAGGGAGAGTAGAATAACTCCCGATAGCCCATGAGGGTGATGTGCCCATTGATTGGGACAACGCTGCCTCGGCCTTCAATGTGCCCATGATGGACGATATCCAATGATGACGAGAGACCTTTCCGGCCCAAACGCCAGCTAAGCACCTGGGGGACCCAGCAACCCAGCCCCTCCGAGTGCTCGCCCACCTTCCAACTTCTGCCTTCATCAGAAGCGCCCGAGCCTTTGACATCTACAAGCCTGTTTCTTAGCATGGGGTCATGGTGGGGTCAGCCGTCAATCCCTAGCGCTAGACAAACTCACCTCTTAGTCAGAATCTCCAGATTTTTTTTATCTACCAAGCAATGAATTGGCACTTTTCACCAAGGAGTGACTCCCGGGCCCTTTATAGCCTCATTAAGCTCCGTGACTTACTGACTCTCCTGTTTAATGGAAGCCAAAGCCAGTTAAGTGGTCACAGCTGCCAGGAACTCGGTTCAAGAGGGAAACTTTCCGAGCAGGTCGGGAGTAGCTGCACTAATCTCCGTGCCCGCACCCCTCCCCTGCCCTTATCTCAGGCTTGTTTTGACAGCTCAGAGCTGGGTCCCATGAGAAGAACCTCAACATCGCTCCTTTCCCTTTTCACGTCTTTCGCTCCAGCCCAGCATTTGCCGCAGGGGGAGGGAAGAAACAATCAAGCATTGTCTTGTTCTGGCCCGTGTGTCAGGGCCTCATGGAATAAATATTATTTGCCTGGGAGGGGAACTGGCTGGGAGACAGCTCACGGTGTAAAGTAAGGGCTGGGGAGGATGAGAGGGAGGGCAGTGATGTTTGGGTTTGGGTTTGGTTTTAGTATGAGTTTAATCTTTTTCTCCTGTAGTTCTGCGGGTCCCCTCCTCCCCCCCCCCCACACACCCCCCAAATAGGCCATTAAGCATGAAGCCTGTGCTAGGCAGAGCCCCTGCCAAGAAGGAACAAAGGAGTTTTCTGGCAGTGTGTGCCCTTGGTCACTCGCTGTCCAGCTCTGGGTGAGCAAGATGCACATTCCAGGGGCTGTCACAGGCTGAAATGCATCCCCCTGCGTGGCAGCCCCTAGGCACCCAGACATCTCACCCACTGTGGCTGCGGCTCTGCCCCTTGAACTCCACAGGCAAATATGTCGGGCAGCAGCCCCCCTGTGGGTCCGGCGGGGCTGGGCCCCAGATTTCCCAGTGGGTCAGCATGTATGGAACTCCTACTGCGCGCAGTTCACCAGACACTGTGGTGTACAGCCTTTCACTTGTCCTTCGTGTCTTTTGCCCCAAGGAAGCCTCGTGTCTCTCTGGAATAAAGAACTAAAGGAGCCCTAACCTGTTTGGCTCAGTGGATAGAGTGTCGGCCTGCAGACTGAAGGGTCCCAGGTTTGATTCCGGTCAAGGGCATGTACCTTGGTTGTGGGCACATCCCCAGTAGAGGGTGTGCATAAGGCAGCTGATCAATGTTTCTCTCTCATCGATGTTTCTAACTCTCTATCCCTCTCCCCTCCTCTCTGTAAAAAAATCAATAAAATATATTTTAAAAAAATTTTGAAAGAACTAAAGGAGACCCAGAGACATGGAAGCATGGAATAGACCAGGCGTCCTCAAACTACGGCCCGCGGGCCACATGCGGCCCGCCGAGGACATTTATCCGGCCCGCCGGGTGCTGCTGCCTGTCCTGCTTAGCAGCCGACTCGTCCCGGGCCTGCAGTGCGCATAGGAATTTGTTCATAGTTTTTTTTTTTAAACTACAGCCCGGCCCTCCAACGGTCTGAGGGACAGTGAACTGGCCCCCTGTTTAAAAAGTCTGAGGACCCCTGGAGACTGTCAAACCTCAGAGGGAAGGCGGGGGAGGGTGGGTGAGTGGGAAAAGATCAACCAAAGAACTTGTATGCATATCTGCATCACCCATGGACACAGACAGTAGGGTGGTGAAGGCCTGGGGTGGGGGTGAGGGTGGGCTAGAAGAGGTCAATGGGGGAAGGAGGGGTCATATGAAATACTTTCAACAATAAAGATTTTTTTTAAAAAAGAACTAAAAGCTAAGAAACAGGCATTTGAAGAACTCGAGAGAGGCCACCCCTCCCAGCCATCACCAGGGCCCTGCAGCCTGGGACAGCCACACAGCCGAGAGGCAGTGCAATCAAAAGTCCCCCTTCCATAGCCGCAGAGCTTTCCCTCACCCCAAAACTCCACCTGGGGGACAAGCCACCTACCCCACCGCTGTCACGTGAGCTGCTGCTGATGGAGAACTCCCTGCCTGTCGGGCCTTGTGCTGAGTGCCTCCCTAGAGAGTCTCACTTAACAGAGTGATGCCCCGTCCGTCCAGTTCCGCAGGCGGGAAACGGCAGCGTGGAGAGGGGAGGAATTTGGCCAAGGTCACAGCTAAGTAGAAGGCTTCAAACCCAATTCTCGCTACCCCCAAAGTCTTAGCCGCTCAGAGGCGCTTCCCAGAAGTGGGGACACATTTATAAAGTCCTTCCCACGCCTCCATGCCCACTTCCCCTTGTCAGCTGGGGAAGGGGTGCCTTCTGTGACTGGTGAGAGAATGGCAGCCACAGCCTTGGCTTCGGGGGCCACTGTGCCACCTTCATGTGCTGGGAAGCCTGCTCCCGGAGGGCAGAGACCCTGTCTGTGTACCTGTTTTGGCACACAAAGTACTTCAGCGCTTTGCTCCGTGCCAGGGACCATGAGGGATTTAACACGTGCTTCTTAAGGGTGACCATAATCTCGCCATCCAGCCAGTGAAACAAACACTGCCCCCTTCTCTCGGGGAGGAACAAAGAGCCACAGCAAGCCAAGCCATCCGTCACTGTGCACAGTGTGGCAGGAGCAGGGGCACATGAGTCCCACAGACCTGGCTCTGGATCCTGGCTCTGCCACAGGCTCGCCAGGCACCTGGGCAAGCCGGCTGACCTCTGTGAGGTCAGGTTCCCCACACGTGGGGAAGGTCACAGACCTCCCTTTTGGGTTATTGGGAGGATTGGGTGAGAAAATGCCCACAGAGCTCCTGGCAGCCTGGCCTGGAAAGGTGGGCATTCGGTGTGTGTTTCCTCACTCTGTGCACCTTCTTTCTTTCTCAGAAGCTCTCATTGTTCAAGAATCTTGACCTACCTCTGCCTCGGGGACATTCCCAGCACCGCATGCTGCCGGCACCTCGCTAGGCTGGCCGGCGTGGGCCCACCGCCCTCCGCAGCAGCACGGTGAGACCAGGCTGGGGCTTTGTATCAAGATGCCACTCAAATGGGGAACAACCAAGGAGACACAAAGCCAGACGAACATGCATGTAACAGGGTTACTTCTGGACCTCGTGGCCAATCTACCCAGCCTGCTCAGGGCACCCTCCAGCCTGGCCAGGGTCCTCAAGGTCCCTGCTGAAGAGAAAGAGGCCGAGGCCCTCGAACTCTCTCTCCCAGCCAAGACCCACCTTTGGACCTATTTTCCCATCTGAACCCAGACATCCGCCCCAGATGATAACAGGAGTAAGCGTTCCTTTCGGAGGGCCCCACCTCCTTACGTTCAGGAGAATGGCATCGACTCCGCACAGCCAACCCTGCATGCATACATGAGATCCTGGCCTGGACCAGCAGGCGAAAGAGAAGAGGGAGGGTTATTACAAGAGCTGGATCTTTTTTTTTTTTAATATATGCTTTTATTGATTTCAGTGATGAAGGGAGAGGGAGCGAGAGATAAAAATATCAATGATGAGGGAGAATCATTGATTGGCTGCCTACTGCGCACCCCCTGCTGGGGATGGAGCCCACAACCTGAGCATGTGCCCTTGACTGGAATCGAACCCGGGACCCTTCAATCCACAGGCCAATGCTCTACCCACTGAGCCAAACCAGCTAGGGCAAGAGCTGGATCTTTATGCGGCCTCCCTGGATCCTGACAAGTATTTGGGGTTATCATCCCTAATCTGCAGAGAAGCGCGTTTCAGCTCAGAGAGGTTGCGTGAATTGGGCAAGGCCACACCTGCTAGTAGGGGGCAGAGAGAGCACTGGGGCTCAGTCATCACCTTCCAAGCCCAGTTCTCTGGTCCCCAAGCCCTGAGCCCAGGATACCAACCCCAGCAGCTGCACCTTCCCGAGGAGTCAACCCAGGGCTCTCCTACCGACCAGCATGAGAGAGGGCTTTCCGGAAAGTGTCAAGTGAAATGAGCAATGGATGGAGCCACAGGTACGAGGCCAGGGGACCTGGCAGTCGCCCCTTTCTCTGCCAGCTTGGAGGCCAGGACACCTGGGTTTGGGTGCAGGCTTCGCCACCTGGTAGATTGCATGGGTCTGAAATCTTGACTCTCAGTGCCTCAGTCTCTGCATCTGGAAAATGGGAACAAGTGAATGTTCCAAACTGGTCCAAAGGTGGGTCTTGGGTGGGAGAGAGCGCTCGAGGGCCTCGGCCTCTTTCTCTTCAGCCTGGACCTCGAGGACCCTTAGAATGGTGCCTACTGCACAGTCGTTATTAAACAGAGATAGTGTGTAAACATTGTTGCGGTTGTTACTATTATTCCTTCTCAAAGTTTTGTGACAAATAAATGAGACCAGGGATGTGAAAGCATGTTTACGCTGCAAAGGTCAGGGGTGAGCACTCACCTATGCTGAGAGGGTAACAGGAAAAAAGACTTGGCCTCAGACGAGGTATTTGAACCGTTTCAAATTCTTCAACATGAAACACAGAACTGCTTCTCCCAAAAGCAATCACTCGCCTTCTGTTGCTGTTGTTGTTGTTTGTTTGTTCTATTTCCATTTTAGAGCAGGTCTTTTCTATCTAGCTGTGTGCACTGCATGCAGTTTGGGCCTTGTTAGGAGCCGTGCCTGGATGTCACCTCGGATATCTTAATGGGAACGGAGAATACAATTATGCTTTGTCTCGCTGTCTCAGGTAATCCAGGTGCAATCATTCTTGACAGTCTGGAGGAACCAGGCAGGCCAGCCACCCAGGGAGGAGGAGTTGCCACTGGTTGATTGATGGCTGAATGCCCAATAGTACCTCCCGTCAAGATGCCGAGGCAAAAGCTCTTTGGCCCCAGTCGGCCAGGTTTAGTAAGCGTCCGATCAACCAGGCGTCCTCAAACTACGGCCCGCAGGCCACATGCGGCCCGCCGAGGACATTTATCCGGCCCACCGGGTGCCGCTGCCTGTCCTGCTTAGCAGCCGACTCGTCCCGGGCCCGCAGTGCGCATAGGAATTTGTTCATAGTTTGTTTTTTTTTAAACTATAGTCCGGCCCTCCAACGGTCTGAGGGACAGTGAACTGGCCCCCTGTTTAAAAAGTCTGAGGACCCCTGGATTAGCCACATGAGAGCCAGGGAGTCCGGCTTTGTGCCCAGCCCCACGCGTGATACAATGGGGGTGCATCAGGGAAGTGTCTGTGCCATGGTCCCTGCCCTTATGGAGATTCTCAGTGTGGCTGATGGAATAAGACCGCTGGAACCAAAACAGTGATGTCATGGAAGGTTAGATTTTACAGCACAGAATGTAAGCTCGGGAGTGTAGAGTGAACGGAGCCGGGTGAAAGCTAAAGGGGGCAGGAGGAGGCTTGTGCAGGAGGAGGCTTGTTAGCTGGGCCTTCGTGGGCGTGCAAGAGCTGCCCTGTTGGAAGGGAGAGAGCATTCCACGTCAGGGAAATGGTGAGAGGAATCTAGGCGGTAGAAGAGGGCTGTTTATAGTGAAATTGGCATGACTGCCATGGAGGGAGTACAGGCACCCCAATTCCCAAACCCATCCCCTGCGTTGCAAGAACCAGGAAAATAAATTCCCATTGGTGATAAAACTAGTCCAAGTTGGTCCAGTATGTCCTGTTTTGCCTCTCACATGGATAGCGATCCCTGAACTTCGGCAGGTCACTTAAACCCTTCTGAACTCGCTCTCCTCCCCTGCAGAATGGAGGTGACAATGCATGTGTAACAGAGGCCCGGGGAGAACTAAAAGGGGTGCTCTGTGGAGGCCCCCAGGGCACGAGCTAGGAGACAGGTAATGAGGGGAGCCAACCCTCCCTCTAACTGCAGGTCAGCAGCCCCAGGCTCAGGTGCACCCAGAGAAGAAACGCCCTCCATGCTCTCGCAGGAGCTAGCGCCCATCTCTCCTTCCAACGACGCTTTGTCTCAATCGTGTTTGGGGCAGAGGACAAAGGCAGCGCTCTCTTTGCTCCTGGGACTTGTGCCCATGCCAAAGGGAGACCCAGACTCTGTCTTAGTCTCTCGGAGTTGACATTGAGCCATAGGAGGTGCGAAAAGAGAACGCCTTCAGCCCACAGACCCAGAAAGCATGACCTCAGCCTGACTTGTGGGGGCCTAACAGACACCTGCCAACTTGGGGGCCCTTATGAATGCAGCCAGGAGTCCTATGGGGCGGGGGCGCTCTTCTCCTGCCTTGCGCTCCCTTCTTTCTCCTCCCTGAGAGGACAGAAAGGTAGGAATAGCCTTTGGAGAACCTCTCAAAAGTGCTGACTGGCCCAGGAAACGGAGGTGACCTGGTAACAGCTGGGGGTGCATGGGAAAGACTGAGTCGGAGATGGAACCGGGCGCGCTGTCCTGTGCGCAGACTCGCGGGGGCTGTTCTGTGCGGAGAAGCAGAGGCAGGCGGTTGCTAGGGTTAGAAACAAACAAACAACCGACGGAAAATGCCTTGGGAGGAAGGAGCATCTAATCCATCACCCGAGAGGCACACGTCCGCACCTCCTGACGGTGCTCCTCGGCCTGGTTTCAGGCCACTGAGTCCAAGTTTCTGCCACAGACCCAGGGCCGAGGCTGTTTCCAAATTGCTTGATAATTGTTTTCCACCGGTGCCTTGCCCAAGAGCTACTGCCGAGCGCACCTTCCCTCTCTCCTCCCACCAGGCTGGGCCCCAGAAATCATTACTAAGAAGGGAGTAATCTGCCCGGCGAGGCCGGGTCTGGGCGGGGAAGCCCTGCCTCTCTCCTGGGCGCTGCGGCTGTGGACCTGGGGGTCACCTGGGCCCGCCCACCTGCCCCGCAGCGCGCCAGGCAGGACCCTGCGCTGCACGTGGGCCCCGGAGAGGTAGCCGGGCAGGCAGGTGGTGACCACCTGGAATCAGGGGACTCCACGCCGGCCTCTTTCCTGCGCAACCGGCCTCAATCCCCGCTGACCGCAGGGGGCAGGGGGCGTTCAGAGCGCCCTCCAGGGCTGCTGGGACCCACCACCGGTGCCTCTTCGCTACCCTCAGCGTGGAGCAGGTGCGTGTGCGTGTGCGTATGAGCACGCGCGCGTATGTGTGTCAGTGTGTGTGCGTGTGTGTGCACATGTGTATGTGTGTCAGTGCTTGTGTGCGCGTGTGTGCATGAGTAAGAGAGGTTTGCAAGGCAGGAGGCCTGGCGTGTGTGCGCGTGAGAACGCGTGTGTACTTGCACGTGCATGTGAGGGCGCCTATGTAAGCCCCTGCGTGTCCGTGTGTGCATGCGCAGGTGCGCATAAACAGGGGCCAGAAGGGGGCACCCTAATGGAGAAGTCTAAGTAGCCTAAAGCCAGCCTGAAGCCACTGGATAGAAACCCCTAGAACTATTGCTCTTTGAAGGAGGGTTTTTGATTGGTCACTGCCATATCCCCAGTGCCCATTAGGGAAGCTGGTACCTAGCAGGTGCTTAATAAATAGTCGTTGAGTTGATGAATGGATCCCAGGGCAGAGGGAGGCATTTCTGGAACTGGAGAGAATGGGGAACAAGCTACATTTCACCAACATGGCTATTATTCCTGGTACCAGCCCTGGCTCTGCCTCCGAGGCCAACCCTTTGCCATATCCAGGTTGCACCACGTTTTCTTCTCTGCACCTGCTCTTACACCCTCTCCCCTTGACCTGTTTCCCCGCTGTCCCCTTCCTGTTAGCGCTCAGCTGTCAGCGTGGGAGGCAGGGATGCAGGGGAGCAGAGCGCTGCCGACGGGGAGCTACCACGGTGGCCTCCCTCTCCGGAAGCACATGGTACGCTGGGGTGAGACTGGGCACGGTGCCCCTGCCCCTCCATTGAAGAATTTAGACTTGGAGCTTCCATTTCCCCACTTTAAAATAGCGCCTGTACCATCTGCCTCACAGGGTTGTTGTAAAGAGTCAAGGAGACAGTGGGAGGAAAGTTCTGGAATGCATGGTAGGTCCTATAGAAATGTTCATTTCTTTTCTCCACTAGTAGGCAACAATCTGGGAGTGCCCCACGCAGGTGGGGATTGGTTGTGGTTTAAGAATTGCTACCAGAACATCCCCCCTCTTCTTTTTTTTTCACAAGATGCCTCGGGGGGAATTGAGTGGTTGCTGAAAACCAAGGCAAGCTTCATTCCTAAAACATTCAGGAGTTCATATGCTATGCGTCACGTATGCTGCTGGGGCCTCGCCACACTCAGGAGGGAAATTTTCCAAGCAATTAAACCATCAGGTTGTAGCTGACCTGAAGTGCCCAGCTCTGGCCTCGCCCCTTGGACACCTTCCCCTGCCCACACCGGCTGCCTCCACGACCAGCATGGAGGACATTCGAAAATTCTTCCTTCAGCTGCAGAAGGAGACACTGTGTGAAAACCGAAGCCTGCAATAACATTTTTCATCACTTAAAGGAAGAATCGGATTTCACCCTTCTCGCCCTGATTTTAGGACTCCCCAGAAATAACAACCTCCATGGGGTGGTAATTAGGAAACGATCCTCTTACAAATTAGTAGCTGTCTCCTTTCTTTTCCTTGGACGAGATGGAAAGGATGTTGTTGTTTTTACTGTGGGGAAGCTGCTGGATTAACCACGCCACCTGGGTAATTGTTCACTTGTGGGTAAGCGGATAGCTTGCCGTTCCGGGGTGCGCCTGCCAACGCTCTGCGGAATAACATGTTCCGTCCTCCGTGCAGCCCTTCCTGGTGAAGGGAAAACGTCCGTGGTATTTAGTTGAAGGGGCCCTTTAAACCTGGCCTGTCTGGAGGTGGAGAGTTGCACGAAGGTTAAGAAAAGGTTTCCTAGAATTGGCTAGGCATGAATTTATTGGAAGGGATTGGGTGCCTTCGTTCTGAGCCTGATCAATACCGCCTGTGTCTGGGCTTGTGGAAAGCAGTGCGGATATTCCACGGAGAACCCAGGAGGTCCCCACAGGCCGCAGGAAGCCTTGTTATTTGATAGCAAGGAGAACTGTAAGATCGCTGAATCCTGATCTGTTTTAATTTAGTCATCTTCTTTTTTTTTAAAAATATATTTTATTGATATTTTACAGAGAGGAAGGGAGAGGGATAGAGAGCTAGAAACATCGATGAGAGAGAAACATCGATCAGCTGCCTCCTGCACACCTCCCACTGGGGATGTGCCCGCAACCAAGGTACATGCCCTTGACCGGAATCGAACCCGGGACCCTTCAGTCCACAAGCCGACACTCTATCCACTGAGCCAAACCGGTTTCAGCTAATTTAGTCATCTTCTAAAATGATATTGCCTACAAGAGCAGAAGCCCAAAGGCTAAAATGGAATTAACATCAGCTTCCTCCTTCCATGCTGACTTATTCTCATTCCTCCTCCAATCCCTTCCCCTCTCTCTCTCTCTCTCTCTCTCTCTCACCACTACCAGCACCACCACCACCAACAGCAACAACAACCCAACAGACTTGACAGACCTCGTGGATTCATCACATCTCCTGGAGTTCTCACTATGTGAAAAGAAGGACTGAACGAGATGTCTCTGTGTGAGTGTACACAAGCACATCTTTTAGGGTTTCTGTTTAGCACTTGATATATTCCAAGAGCTCTTGCACATTCTCTCAATGCAATCATAAAAAAAGACGGTGTGGCAGATGTTATTACCCCCAATTTCACCTGGGAGGAAAGAGAGACTAAGACTCAGGGAGGTGAAGTGACGTGGGTAACGTCATGCCATTGGGGTGCCAGGATTTGAGCCCATGTACCCCCCCAGGTCATTAACAATGGCCATCATCTCATCCACTCCGTGTGGAAATGAACTCGTCATGAAATCAGTGCTCTGTGGTCAATGGCTGATAGCAGTTCCATGAGATGCCCCTTCCAGAAGTGTTTGCATTTAAATAGAAAACAACTCTTAATCCAAAAGCAGAAAGCACTAATGGTTTAAAAAAAGGTCAGGCCCCAGAAACTGGCTGGTAAAGAAAACACATATAATTATGAAGAGGAACTGAGATCTCTTGAATTACAAACATTGGCGGAGGTTTTCTTTTTAGGAGCCCCTACAAGCCTCCTGGAGGCTTGCCCTCAGCCTGTCTCCTCCGACCTGCCCTGCTAGTGCCAGCTGCTCACGAAAGCCTCAGAAGGGAAGACTTCCTAGCGCAATGGGTCCCAAAGTGTTCTCCCAGGATGGGCAGCATCCGAGGAACCCGGAGCTTATTAGAGATGTAGACCCCAGACCATTTAACCAGGAGCTCTGGGGGTGGGGGAGGGCCCACTCTCTGTGGTTAAGCCCTCCAGCTCATGCTGGTGCATGCTCAGATTTGAAAACCACCGCTGTAGAGCCTCTAGGAGAATGTCCAGACACCGGCCCCGGATACAATGACCCCAACAGGTCCCTTAGTGTCTAACTATATCCACCTAACACTCACTGTCCTCTCGACATTTCTTTTTCGTGTATCTTTGATACCCTGTTCCTGTTCATTCGAATGGCCTTGGTTTCCGCTTCCCTGCCTGGCAAACTCCTACCAGTCATTCAAAGATCTCCTCCTTTAAAGACGTAGCCTACCTTCTCCCAGGGAGTTTCACTCACCTTCCTCAATCTCCACAGCATCTGCACATGCCTCAAAGTATTGTCCTGTCCTATTCTTTCAGTTTCTCCACATTACCCCATAGTGCACTGTGATAAAGTCAGGGACACTGTCTTATTCTCTCAATCCCCAGTACCTGGCATTGTGCCAAGACTACAGTAGGTGCTTAGTATGTATTGAATACATGGAGAAGTGAATTCATGAGCCCATGTATTAGAGCAAGGATCCTGAATGCTATGCCCAGCCGGCATGGCTCAGTGGTGAACATTGACCTATGAACCAGGAGATCAGGGTTTGATCCCCCATCAGGGCACATGCCCAGGTTGCGGGCTTTATCCTCAGTGTGGGGCATGCAGGAGACAGCCAATTGATGATTCTCTCTCATCATTGATGTTTCTATCTCTCTCTCTCTCCCTTCCTTTCTGAAATCAATAAAAACATATTTTTTTTTAAAAAAAAAAAAAAGAATACTGAATGATAGACAAGCGACTGGCCTATGGGCACACAGCTAGTTCCTTCAGAGCCTGATCTGACCCCAGGCATCCTGAATCCCAGCCCAGGAGAGTAGTTGATTCATTTGTGTCCCTTAGACTCGGTGGCTTTAGGTCATGTACTTGGTAAACAAGAGAGTCGTTTTTGGCTACTTTGTGCCACATCATTATGCCAAACTCCCAGAACAGGGAAAATTCTTCCCTTTAGGCTACAGAGCTGCCATGTGGTGAGGTCACAGCCTCTCTCGGTTATCTCTGCATCTCTCTGTGTTCACAGTTATGTGTGGCACCGACCTATCGCAGTGGCATCTAGACCAACGATTAAACGATTTAAAATGCCCAGGAACCAATCTGTGGCAGCCAACAATTAGTTCCACTCATGTTTTTCCATTTTTCTCCCTTTGAAGTATAATAGATGGTTATAGTGATGTAGTCTGCACGCCTCCAAGTCTGCAGGCTGCTTGCAGCCCAGGTTGGCAGCTAGGGAGGATGGGACTCCAGAGGGAAACTGCATGGAACCTAACACAACTTTCTGGATTCCTTTTCCCAAGTCTGTTGCTTTCCCTGCGTCTTCCTTCTCCATGAAGAGAGTCAGGATGAAAAAGGATAAGGAATCTCCCCCAGGGGTCCAATCAGGCAACACATGTTGCCTTACCACGTGTTAGGTACTGGGGATACACAGAGAATCAGACATGATACCCACCGTCACAGAGCTCCGAGCCTAGTGGGGAAGCCAGGGTTGTGAATAGGAATTTGTGCTGTGATACAGGAAGCCCGTGGAGAGAAGGATATTCAGGCTGAGAGCCTAATATAAATGACTTTTCTGATAGATTGGTGGTGATATTAACAAATGTGTGGGGTTTGTGTGAGTAGCCCTTAGCCAGCTGAGACAGAGGAGTGTCCCAGGCAGAGGAAGCCCAGAGTAAAAGGAAGGCACTCCTGAAAAGCAGTTTCCGTGGGCAGACTCGGTGTGACAGATGTTGGTGCTACATCTTGGGTGGATGCCTTGAAATCGGGTAATGCACCAGAGGCCCGGCTGGGAAGGATGGAGCGGATGGACAGTCTGGTGCTAGGACAGTAGGGAGCATAGTTTCTCCACAGTGCCTTCCTTAAAAGTAATAGGCACAGACAAAAGTTTGCCCAAAATACATTTCATATCAAGGAGAATCTCTGTCTCTCCAAGCCATTTGTGGATTTGGGGACTAAGAAGGTTGCAAGAGACAAAGGAAAGGATTATAATTCATCATGATTGTCAATCTTCCCCTTTCTACCAGCAACTTCCGCGGAGCTTATAAAACATACTCAAAGTCTCTTTCATCCTAACTAAATATAAGTCCTTGCTCACCCTGTGATAGGTGCAAGTTACCTTTTTATCTCTTTTCTTTCTTTTTTTTTTAAAAAAAAATATGTTTATTGATTTCAGAGAGGACGGAAGAGGGAGAGAGAGATAGAAACATCAACGTTAAGAAAGAATCATTGATCAGCTGCCTCCTGCACACCCCCGACTGGGGGGTCGAGCCCACAACCCAGGCATGTGCCCTGACTTGGAATCGAACTGTGTCCTCCTGGTTCATGGGGTTGGCACTCAACCACTGAGCCACACAAGCCGGGCTCTTTTCTTCCTTTGATAATCAAGTTCCTAAAAAGTGTGTGCACTCACCCTCTCCAACAGTGCTTATTGGGCCCTGACCAGTTTGGCTCAGTGGATAGAGCGTCAGCCTGCGGACTGAAGGGTCCCAGGTTCGATTCCGGTCAAGGGCATGTACCTTGGTTTCGGGCACATCCCCCGTGGGGGGCGTGCAGGAAGCAGCTGATTGATGTTTCTCTCCCATTGATGTTTCTAACTCTGTCCCTCTCCCTTCCTCTCTGTAAAAAAATCAATAAAATATATATTTTTAAAAACAGTGCTTGTTGGCAATGATAAAATTTAATCTTTCAAGCAAAAATTAGAAGTTTAGAAAATATGCATCTGCCCCTATGAGCATGACAGTTTCCCAATACTTAACGACTTTTCTGATAGATTGGTGGGGATATTAACAAATGTCTGGGGTTTGTCTTGGATCTTGCATAATGATATATATCAACATTTGGAAGGTCCACATAACTCATTAAGCCAATATTTTTCAAATGGCCAATGGTTGATGTTAAAAAGTTATAAGTAAAAAAGATCTATTCAGGTACAAGATGGACCAATGGGTTTTAATGTAATAGCTTCAAATGTTCATTAACATGGTTTCAGATTACACATTGCAACTAAACTTGAAGAAACTGCCACTTATCAAATCTTAGTGTATTGTCAAAGAATATCCATAATTACCTAAAAAGGCTGTTAAAATATTTCTCCCTTTTCCAACTACATATCTATGTGAAGCAAAAGTTTCTACATATACCTCAACCAAAACAACATATTGTAAAAAACTGAAAACAGATATAAGAATTCAGCTATCTTCCATTAAGCCAGACATTTATAACAACCTTTTTGTATTGAATAGTCAAATATGTTATTTATGTTAACCTGTAATGAGTTTATTGTTATTTTTAAATGATTAACAAAATATTAAACATTCTTAGTTTCCATTTTGAATAAAATAAATATCAATGTTTATAATCCACATAAACACAAAATTCTTTGAATCCTCAATAATTTTTGAAAGTGCAAAGGAGTCTCGGTTTTAAAATTGCTGAGCTATAGGATTAAGGTCCAAATTAGTTTTTTCCTCAGTATTTTTATTTTTTAAGGTTTAATTTTACAGATTAATTTGATTTTGAATGTTCAAGGTTAAAAAGCGAATGGCTGATAAATAACAGTAAGTTGGAAAAGGATTATGACCACCAAAGTTAAATCTCCAAATCTGAGAAATATTCCTCCTTAAAAATAAATGATAATTTGCCTTACTGATAAAAAAACAAAAAACTTTTTTATTTTAATATAGTTCAATGAATCTATTCTTTTGTTGCCTGTGCTTGGTCTCACATCCATGAAATCGCTGCTAAATCCATGGCATGCAGCTCTTCTATGTTTTCTTCTAAGAGTTTTACAGATTTAGCTCTTACAGTAATTTTTGTTTATGGTATAAGGGGTTCCAACTTATTTGCCCAACATGTTGATCATTCATTCTTTGGCCCCCACCAATCTCTCCAGCCTCTGCTGTCAGTACCGTGCGGTTGCCAACACACCAGCACGCCATGACCTCCCCTCCCAGCCCGGCCAGGTCGCATCCACCGTCCCCATGTGCCAGGCCGTCTCCTGCCTTTATGCCTTCGCCCACCCTCTGCCTGAACTGCGTTTTCCTCATTTTGTTTTGTCTTGTCCTTTTTCTGCTTTTCATACTTCAAAACGCACTAGTGTCTTCTCCTTTAATGAAACACCCCCCCGCCCCCAATGACCCTCGGAAAGACTTGACCACTCCCACCTTTGTGTCCCTAGCTACTTCTATCCAAGCATCCGTAACATTTCAATGCTGGCTCTCCAGTCCATCCTGCAGGCCTGAGCCGGGTGCATTGTGGACAGTTCCCTAATCGAAGGCAAATGAACTGTTTTGCATACATTTTTTTTCTGTTCCTAACAAAGCGGCCTTGGACGTGCCCGTACATGTCTTCTGGGGCACTTGTGCAAGAGGCTGTCGAGAGGAGAATCCTGGAAGGGGAATTACTGGGTCACAGGGTTTGCGCCTCTTCGCCTTCACCAAGTATTGCTGAGTTCTTCTCCAAACCAGTTGCACCGATGTATACCACCAGCAGCAATAAATTGAACCTCCCGATGTCCCCACATTCTCATCAGCACAACGTCATCAGACGAACGTTTTAAGCTGATGGCTGGGAAATAGCATCTCATTGTTATTGTAGTTTCCAATTTCCTCATTACAAACGAGGTAAAAATCTTCCCACAACCCACTCAGGTTTCTGCTGTAAATTGCCTGTTCAGAAATAGCCTGCGTTGATGTTTGGGTTGTCTTTTTCTTACTGATAAGTGTAGTTCTTCATGGATTCTGGATACCAACCTTGTTCTGCTGTGTGCATTGCAGATCTCTCCTCCCTGTGTGTGACGAGTCTGTGAACTTGGTCTGTGGAGTCTCCTATTACACAGAAGCTTCAATATTTAATATGATCAAATGATCAATCTTTTTCTTTCTAGTTTAAGCATCATGTTTAACAGATTCTCCCCCAACCCAGGATCATAAGCTATTCCATCTATTTTCTAAGCAGAACTCTAAAACTTTTAAGAGTTCTGCTTTTCACATTTAGATCCTTAATCCTTCTAAAAATGTATTCTTTGGTAAGGTATAAAGAGGCAATTTACTTTTATCTATTCCCATATGTATAGTCGATTGGTCCAAATCCGTTAATTAAATAGTTCATCCTTTCCCAATGTTGTGAAATGTGATTGGCCTTTTATTTTATTTCAATGATCTACTTCTAGGGTCAGCAAAATTGTTCCGTAAAGGCCAGACAATAAATATTTTACGGTTTGTGGGTCATAGAGTCTCTGTCAGAATTACCCAACCGTGCTGTTGCAGTGCAAAAGCAACTACATGCGTGTGGCTGTGCTCCAAGGAGGCTGTCATTACAACACAGGCTCTGGGCTGGGGCTGCACACAGGCCATGATGTGATGACCCCTAGTCCATTTCTCTATCCTCGCACCAATAGGACACTGTTTCAATTCTGTGCAGCTTTTTTTTTTAAATGTATTTTTATTGATTTCAGAGAGGAAGGGAGAGGAGAGATAGAAACATCAATGATGACAGAGAATCATTGATCCACTGCCTCCTGCACGCCCCACACTGGGGATCCAGCCTGCAACCCGGGCATGTGCCCTGACTGGGAATCGAACCGTGACTTCGTGGTTCATAGGTCAATGCTCAACCACTGAGCCATGCTGGCTGGTCATTTGCAGCTTCATTTTTTTTTTTCCTTTGTTTGGTAGAGTCAATTTTCTCTCCAATGTTTTTTTAAAAATTGTCAAAGCTAACCTTGGCCCTTTATCCTACCAAATAAACAAGATCACCTTTAAAATCCCATCAAAATCCCTGATTTAAGGGGCGGAGGGATTTCTTCTTTTTTACTTTTCTAACTTCTCCAACTGAACAGCTAACTCTTCGATGTTTCACTCTTTCTTCCTGTTATTTATTTCCTTTAGCTATTGCCTTAGGTATGCCTCACAGGTTTGGTTGCTGTTATTTTAATTGTTATAAGTGCTGTCTAACAACATACCCATTGTGATTTCTTGTTCGAATTATAGATTATTTAGAAGTATGCTTAAATTGTCCACCTGTAAGGGAGTGGTGAGGTTTGTCTATTTTGTAGTTATTAATTTCATATCTAATTACACTGTGCTTGGAGAACCTGGTCTAATTATATAAATTAGGTTTTTTGGTATTTATTAAAACTTGCTTTGTGGCCTAGTGCATGGTAACATTTTATAAATATTTCAGAATGCTTTGAAAGAATATATTGTTGAGAGCCAAGTTCTAGGTCAAACTTATCGCCTGTCCTGTTCTAAACTTTGCAACATGGTTGCAGAGTCTCACTTTTTCCTCATACATCTGTACATGTTTGCTCTCTCTCTCTCTCTCTCTCTCTCTCTCTCTCTCTCTCTCTATATATATATATATATATATATATATATATATATATATACTTGAAGCTGTGTGATTTGCCTGGTCTGAATACAATGAGAAAACAAAAAGCAAAGATGTAGGTCAAAGCATTCGCTAATAGAGGTGAAGTTGAAAGACATATCTTGGTATGACACCAGAATGGGCTTGCAAATGAACCCGAAAACGGGCCAACATCCTCCCCCAGCTCCAGGCAGCTCTAGAGCAGGGCAGTCCTCCCCCACGGGGAGCAGAGCCTTTGAGAAAAGTGGAACAGACACTCTCCACGGGCAGCTTGCTTCCACAAGGGAGAAGGCGCGGGCACCACTGAACTACCCGAGCCTTTTATCAGCGCCCAAGTACCCATCAGACTAGTTAGTCCCAGGGGTGGAGTGCGTAGGAGGCCGAGGGAGATAGAACATGATTCAGGAACCTGTCGCCTTGTGGAAGTCAGGAGCCAAAAATGGTTCCCTTTAGCATATGCCTACACGTTTAAAATGGTTTCATCTTCCTGGGGAACTGTTTTTTCTATTATTGTGTGTGGACTTTGCTTATGACGAATACTACCTTTTGAATGAAAAATCTGTTTTGTGTGACATAATAGGAGCTGCACAGCAACTGTAAAAAATTAGTTTATGCCTGGTTTATCTTTTTTTTTGGCCCTTTATTTTTAAAGTCTCTGTGTCATTATATTTCACTTGTATTGTTTTCAATCGCACCCAGCTGACATTCTGATTGTGGTAAGAATGGTTGAGTAAATTTATTCAGTCAGTTTCTTTTCCTTTTGAAAGAAACGTTTAAACCCAGACAAATGAGCACCACTGTACCTCTCAGCTAAGGTTCGCCACTGCTGCAGTCTTGCCAAATCTGTGTTCCCTCTCTTATTCCCTCTTTTCTTCTCTCCCTATCTGTCTGTCTTTTCTACAAGTCACTTACGCTATACACACCATGACACATCACTCCTAACTACTTCAACACACATTCCCAAAGAACAGAGTCATTTTTATACAACTTCATCACCGTAACCGCACCTAGGAAAACAACATTAATTCAATAATATCTGGAGATATTCAGATTTCCCCGGTTGGTTTTCCCCTTTGATTTTTGAATTGCGTCTGGCCACTATACCTCTTTCATTTCCAGCAACCTAGATATCCCCCACACAGAGACTTCCTTCTGCTTTCTATGATGTTGAATCCTTTGTTGAGTCTAGGCCTATTGTTCTGCACTAAGTTCTACACTCTGGATTTGTCTGACTTTCATCCTATTATTAGATTAATTTCCTGGTGAGAACACCAGACAGAAGATGGTGTCCATCTGTGGGTAATGCCAAGCTTGACTCCTTGGTTAAGTTAGTAACTCCCAGATTTCTCCACTGTAAAGGTACGAGTTCTCTCTTCTCACCAAAAAGTAATCTGTGGAGTTTTTTACCTTGAGACCAAATAAATACCTTTCACTCAATCATTTTAGCATTCATTGATGAACTTTGTCTGCATAAGTTATTATACTATTACAAATAGTGATTTGTGGCTCATCATTCCTTCCATAGTTACCAACTGGCTTTCTTCCATCAAACACACTGCATGTGTCCAACTTTATGATTTAGCCAACATGTCTCTGATGGCTAGTGGATGATGAGTGGACCAGAGCTCACCTAGCTTATGATGGTGTTTCAGATCACATAGTTACCTGGTCCTCCTGGTCAGCCACTCAGTCTCTATCAGAGCACACTCACAAGCCAAGAACTGTTCTTTGTCGTTCTCAGCAGAAGATGAACCGTCTAACTGGCTCAGGGATTGAGCGTCGAACTATGAACCAGGAGGTCACGGTTCAATTCCTGGTCAGGGCACATGCCCGGTTGCGGGCTCCTGCAGGAGGCAGCTGATCAGTGACTCTCTTTCATCATTGATATTTCTGTCTCTCTCTCTCCCTCTCCATTCCTCTCTGAAAGCAATAAAAAAATTTTTCTTAAGTCTGAATATATTCAGAAAATATATCTGAAATTCGCTTATGGAAGGGCAGTTCCAAGGACTTCTTTTTGGCTCATCACACCCTAACAGCTCTCCACGGATCAGAGAAGCAATGTGGAGATTGTTAGCGACTAAGCATGTCTAAATTCCACTATGCCTTTATGGATCGGGGAAATAAATACGCCAAGCTCCATATTTCACTGGACCCACCATGAGCTGAGCGGGAGGAAGGGCTCTATTGCCTGGCATTCATAAGTCTCCACTCTTACCCGTGGGGGCTGGGGGCATTTTGGAACTCGAGATATTAAAATCAGCTCAAAGTCAATATCTAAGAACACCCAGGAGTTCTGCATGCTTCTCTTTCACCCCCACCCAGTCATCCTGACAAATGGGTACTCGTTTCTCAGGAAAAGATTTGAAGGACCCTTTTCCTAAGGGACTCAACGTTCTCCTTCACCAAGAGACTCCAAGTCTTTTGGAACTGAGTGATGTCTGAGAAACAGGTCAAAGGCTATGAAACCCCTGCAGTACCTTGAGCCACACTGTGGCCCACCAGACCCAGAATGCTTCACTTACACATTTCGATGAGCACCTCAGCAGATGGACTCTCCATGCTGTTCCTTGGTAAGCCTCATTCGTTTGTTATGGTGCAGATTCATGTGAAAACATTTGCTAGGAGATCTGTAAAAGCATAGACTGCCCCTCTCTCCCAACAGCTGGTAATGGTAATTTTGTCCAGCATGTCTCCGATGACCGATGTCCCCACCAGGCCTCCACAGGCCAAGATCCATTATTTCCACTGAAATCAGGGAACCTAGTTGCACTGACACTTCTGCCACCATGACCTCTGACCCAATAATTCTGGTGCTTTCCTGAGCAATGCAGTTCTTTCACCTTCATGAAGGGGATAGCCTCTTAACCCTCCTTGAGAGGATAGGTAAACAGTGGCTGAGCAAGTCGACTTGCTCAGAAGTCCATTCCAACATTCCCATCTCCAGAGCCTTTAGACTCCACTCTCTACCATCACTGGTTGGAAGTTTCTGCTATTTGAATATGATCCATGAATCAGAACTTGTTCTAAATGCATAATCCCAGGCCCAGCCCAGACCCAGAGATTCAGAATCTGCTTTTTAAGATAACCAAATGATATTCTGCATATTAAAGTTTGAGGAACCACGCTGTCTACCATTGTTGAGTCCAGGCTACTGTAAGTACTACTTCTAGATAACTGAGTCAATATATTATATCTAGAATTCCAGGTGAGTGCTCTAATACCAATAAATCCAACCTGATCTAATCTTATATTCTATATTCTTAGTCTCACACCTTCAGAATCCATAACCACACATTCTGCCTATAAGGAAACAAGCGCCTTAACATATGACCTGGCAGAGAGGGAGCCAGGAACAGTGCCACCGCTGGGGTAAGCAGGGTCCTGGGAAGATATAGTAAGGGTTTTGTCTACATAAACAAAATAATTTTAAAATGAATTGCAAAATATCATGGGCACGTGTGAGCTGAAGTAATGTATAATATATGCACACCCCTTTGGAACCTGTTTATATTGTAACATGTAGATCTTTTGCTTCTGCAATTCCTAGAACCACTTATCAAATGCTGGTTACATCACTACTTATGATATCTCACCATCCATCATGAACACTGCTGCCAAGGCCTCTCTTGAAAATGGTTACTGTGCTTCATGCACAGTGACCATAAGCACGAGTCTATCCAGAGACTGCAGGATGAGAAGGACAGTTTGCTTTCTGATCATGTTAAATTTACCGTTCAGAATTTAATACTGTAAATATAGAATAGCCCATCTTCCACCCATGGTTTGGACTCTGTAGGCCATAACAACTGCACTCCTAGCATGTAGTCTCTTTCACTGTTGCACACTCTCCTACCCCACCCCACCCTCCCAGCACCACCAGGAGGGAGAACAGGCAAAAGGCCAATGAGCCGAGTGAGACTGTGTGCAGTGAGGTCTAGCCCTCAGTCAGCATGGCGTAAGTCTGACCTGGGAGAGCATAATGATGCCGTGTCGATCAAGGGCAACAGAGGGTGTGAATTAGGACATAAACAACAGTCTCCAAAGCCTTCAGAGGAGACAAACACAGCCACTCCTGGATTCCCTGGCCTCTGAAAGGGGTGGGTGGTCACCCCGAGAGCCAGCAGTGAAGGGTGCACAGGATAGAGGACATCTGTTGTCACCCCTACTGCCCTTGGGTACTGGGAATTATAGTGCTACCGTCAGAACACATTCAGGCAAGAGCCATATAATGAGTCCACATAAGAGCCACAAGCCCAGAGAGCAATAGTCCAGTGCCTACAGCTCTGAACTCATCTTCTGTCTGTTGTGAGCGAGAGGCACCTAAAATCAGTATCTTAGCACTATCCTGGTGGCCCCAAACCCAGATGTGGATAAAAATGCCTCAAAAGGAATCAGTGGGGACTGGGGCCCATGCAGGTTCCAGCCCAGGCTCAGAGCCCCCTGCCCAGCTGGTCCCAAGCACTAGAAAGAGGGCTTAGAAAATTTTGAGTTAGATGCTTTGACCTTTCAGCACCCAGGTGGGACTTGATCTGGTCTGGGGCATTTTGCCTGGACAGTTCCAGCCTCCAGAGGGGGAGTTAGAAAATTATGAAGTAGATGTTTCTGGTGACTCCAAATCACATAGAACTACAGACAGACTTGGGCTGTCCTGCCTGTACAGCACTGCTGGTCCTAGCTGGTCCCAAGCACTAGAGGGGAACTTGGAAATTTTTGAGGAAGGCACTACAAAGCATGTCGCTACACCCCCCTTGAGTGTAGGGTCTAGAGTAGGAGCCCTGCTTGTCTGGATGTACTAGCCAGGAGAATAAATAGCTCTCTTCTGAAAAATCCTACTATTCCCACCCTCGTAGTGACTGAACCGAGCCAGAAGCCAAAAGAAAGACAAGGGATTTTGAGTAATGCGGTCTATAGAGGTCAGCCTCCTGGGACAACAAAGCAGTGTGCAGAAAGGTGAAAGTAGTCTGTGGAAGCAAATTGAAAATATTCACATAGCATAAATTGACAATTATTTTTCCTCATCCCATTTGTGAAATTAGCCCATAGTATTCTAATTTCTATTATTGCTAATAAGTTGATATCAGTTGAACTGTTCCTTTGTAGAGATTCTGGGTAATTTTCTCAGCTCTATATTCCATTTCACTAATTCTCTCTCCAACTGGATTGCATCTGTTATTTAAATAGTGCATTGAGTTTTTCATTTCAAAACTCATTTTCATTTTTTGGCTATTCTAATTTTTATTTTCTTCTTCTTGATTTTTCTTTTTAGTTTCTATTCTTTTATCTCTATAATTATTTTACTTTTCAATAAAGTACAGCTTTTTAGGTGAAATTTCTTAAAAATTTGTTTGCTAGCTCTTATCCATGATAAGTTACTGCTTTGTGTGTTTTGTAGATTTTAATGGTGAGTTCATCTTCAGTGGGATTTTACTTTCTATGCAAGTCCTGTACAACCTGAATTTTGGAGGAATTCCTTCCAGAGTGGTCCTGCATTTGCTTTGCCAAATGAGTTAGATTTATTACTGGCCAAGTTCCAATTTTTATGTTACATTCTCACCCTTGAGTTTCCTGAACCATATATGATTCAATAATATTTAGACTCCAATCCTGTGCATGGTGCAGGCTTGGCCTAAGAATAATTTTTAAATATTAAATATTTGCAATATTATCTTTCAATTTTTAAAATGATTTTACTAAGCATTTATTTTGTATTAATGTTCCCTGCTTCTAATTTTATCTCCTAATTATTATCCAATGTCTATATAAGGTAGAGGCTATTTTTACATATTATTGAACTAAGTAATTTTGTCACAATATTTGGGTGCATAAAAGTAATAACCAAACATATATTTATGTCTTTTTCTTCTTTACAGAAAACCTTCACATATTTAGTATAACCTATCACAGAAAAACTATTCATTGCTTACTATTGTAACCAATCTTTATTATTTAAAAACACATAATTTGCCCTAACCAGTTTGGCTCAGTGGCTCGAGCGTCAGCCTGTGGACTGAAGGGTCCCAGGTTTGATTCCGGTCAAGGGCATGTACCTTGGTTGCGGGCACATCCCCAGTAGGAGGTGTGCAGGAGGCGGCTGATCGATGTTTCTCTCTCATCGATGTTTCTAACTCTCTATCCCTCTCCCTTCCTCTCTGTAAAAAATCAATGAAATATATTTTAAAAATAAAATAAAAATAAAAACACGTAAGTAGTGAGCTATGAAAAATACAGAATAACATGATTTTAAGAATCCCTTGGCAATTACAATTTCTTTTTTTTTTTTCTACATCACAAAAATTGCTATCTGTCAGGAATTTGGAAAGACTGGCCTATACTCAGACAGCCAGAGTGGAAGTGGAGAGGAAAGAAAAGACTAGAGAGGTTGTAAGAGGTAGAATGATCAAAGTTAGTGGCTAAGTAGATGTGAGAAATAAGGAAGAAGTGCTCTAAAATAACTCCTAAGTGTCTGGTTTTGTTGACTTGGTTGATGAAGATTTCAGGAAGAAAAGCAGTATGGGGCGGTGAGGTTGTTGGACCATACAAAGTTTAAGGAGCCTGAGTCATTGGGCTGGGGTGTCCTCCGGTATCTGGGCTCAGCAAAGAGGTGTGTTCTGGAGCTGAAGACTCAGCAGCGAAGAGATGGCAGTTAGAATCATGGGCAAGTTAGTATTTGTTTCCAACTACTTTGGACTTGCTTGATGCATCTAAAATATAACAGAAGAGGTGGGTGTCTGAAAGCAATATGGGAATACATATTTTATAGCTTTCCCAACCTTACACATTATCTTAGTCATTTTGGCAAGCAAAATCTGACAGCTGGCTATGGCTCTGAGCCTCAAAACCTTCCAGAATTAGAGATTTATGTATGTCAAAAAATAAAGCAGGAATGCCTTTTGGTTTTATTTTAAATTGAAACTAAAATTTTAGTGAGAAGGAGAATTCTTCTTTACCCATCCCTTTTCCTTTAATTTCAACATTTGCACAAATATAGAGGGAAAGCTGATGAAAATAAGTTAAATAAACTAGGAAATAATGTAGCATAGAGATGAGATGAACTACTATGTTGTGTTAATATCAAATGGGAAACTTGTGTGCTGAAAGCACCTCATTCTACCTAATTTTTAAAATCTGAACAACATGTGTGACTACGTTCTGATTTGCTTGCTCTAGAGCTCAGAGTAAAAAGTGAAGGCTCCCGAGTTAGACAAACTGGGGTTTCAGTCCTGCCTCTACTGCTGCCGAGCTACCTGACCTCAGATGAGCTGTAAAATCCCTCTGAGCTTCAGTTTTCATCTACGCAAAATGAGTCATTCTAGACTTCTCCTATTCGTTAACCCCACCACCTGTACCTACTACACACTTCTTGTATCTGCTCCTGTTTCCCCGTCCCCAAGTCCAGGCTGTATAAACATCTTGCGTCTGGACCATTGCAACAGCTTCCTAATTGGTCTTCCCACACTCAGTCTTGCTCCCTTGAAATCCATTCTTGATCCTACAACCAGAATGATCATTTGAAATCATAACTCTGTACATGTCACTCTGCTATTTGCCACTCTGCACTCTCCCCATTGCCTGTAGGGTTTTCCACCCACCTCACCCTCCCCCGTCCAGTGGGGCGCCTACCAAGACACTCTCCGAGCTCCCTCTGCCTCTGGGTCTTTGCTCGGGTTAAAGACAACCTTCATCTCCTCCACTCCATGCCCTTTGACTTCCTAACCCCTTTCATCCTTCAAGTCTCAGCTGAGAGGTCACTTTCTCAGGAAGTCTCTCATCCTCCAGCCCCCAACTCTGGATTAGGTTCCCATCGTAGGTGTTCCTGTAACACAATACACTTCTCTTATTCATTCTGCTTTAATAAGTTTGTATTTAATTGTGTATAATTACTTTTTATACTGGTTCAGGGTTTTATCAGGAAAATAGAAGCCACTCTGTCTATTCCAAGTCTTAAGGGTTTTAAAATGGGAAAATAAGACTTAATGCAGCCACTGGGCAAGCGAAGACCCAGAAGGCCACATCTACACAGCAATGAAGGACATGCTTCTGAAGAGCTTATCTGGGAACAACAAAACACATGAATCTCTAAGATGATCCCACTCACTATTCCAGCATGTGCACAATCCTCAGGAAGTCCACCTGAACGCTGTTTGAAACTTGCATTTCTCTGTGTACCTGCCTTCAGTGTCTGCCTCCGGAGAACAATGGTCTCTCCTTTGCTCACCTAGGTGCCTCTCATTGGATGATCTCTCCTGGAACCAGACAGAGAGAAGGGATTCTGGGAAATACAACCACCAGTTTCTCTTCTGCAGAGTGGGAACACATCAGAAGGGGATGTCAGTGATTTCCGTTGATGACCCCACAGTTCAGCACACTTGTCCTGTGACCACTTAAAACAGTGATGCCAAGGAGACTGGATGATACTGAACTTAATAGATATTTTGCTTGTTTACTGGATACCACTGCTCATTTTCCTTAAAACTGCACACACAAAAATGAAATGGTGATGCACATTTAATCTGGTCCATACGATGAGTGTTATGACTGAAGCTGAGTTGTTTGTGTACTTCTTTATGACTGTCAAGTGGATAAGTGAGTCACATCCTTGTGTCCTACACATAACCTATTAAAACCAACAGGCCTCTACAGACCTGGGAAGAACAGGGCAATCTTCCATCCTTAGATTCCATTCCTGGCAAAGGTGCGCTAAGTCAAAATGATGTAAGCTGAGTCAGATTTTCCAGTAGCAACTCAGCCACGTGCATTACCAACCCCGGATGACCAACGTTTTATAGGAAGATGACCACAAATGCCACAACTAACTACATCCTAAGTATGCTCCCATGCACAGTCAGCATAAAGCTTTACACAATGTAATAATAGCAAACAGGGCGATATAGAAGCCAGTCGCTGCAATCTAATAATCAACTAAACTGTTCGTGTCTTTTAATGATTTTGTGTTATATTGCCACAATGAATAGAAAGTCAAATTGCATTTCTCCAGAGATTCTTTGCTTAGATTCCGATGAGAATCCTTACATAGAATGTTGAGGAAACTTAGGAGTTTGAGATGATTTTTGAGAAATAAATCCAGGGATGTACACCTCCGCTGCCAAGCTGTTAGTGCAGATCGGCTGCCAGCCAGCAAAGGTCTGAAGCGACAAATGACCGGTCGTTCCGTATGAGTTCTGTGTGTCACTTTCTGAACTACAGTTCTACCAGCACTAGCCACTAACTTCTACTATCTTATGCTAAGCATACTTTTTTAAAAATTACTTTGAATATGCATAAGCTAACCTTGGTTTGCACTGGAATCTCCATCATTTTATCACGTGTGGCATTGTTTCAGAGTGCCAATGTGCTTAGGAATTACAGCCAGACTCACTAATATGCATCACTGGGGTGGCCCAGAGTCCAGAGTGATCCTTTTGCAGCTATAGTGGAATTGAATTCTCTAGTGGAGAAACGTACTTCCATTTAAAAAAAAAAAAAAGACTCTAAAGGAGTGAGTAGTTAGAATATTTACAAGTTAGAGAGCTCCTTCTCTTCTCCATAGCATGTTAGAACACAGAGACCCAAATCCCGAGCATTCGCCGGAAGTGGCTGCCTTGGTCTACGCACTTCTGCAGTTCCTCTTTGTGGATTGCCTTTAGAATCAGAATCATCAAGGTGCTCAATTTCACCCATCTATTTTTCACAAGACAATTTTCACTGGTCTGCAGCCTGTCCTTTCTTCCTCTTTCCAACTCCTCCCCTCCCCTTTATCTGCTAAAGTGCAGTTTCCCTTCTGCTCTGCTGCCTCCACGCTGGAGCCGAACAAGAGGGAGCTGTAAGAGCTGGGGACACGAACAGGGCTGGGACTGCCCTGGGCAGGGAAGGGAAGCTGGGATGGAGCACACTGGGAAGGCGGACCCAAGGCCGTGGGGTAACAGCACGGCACTGACAAGCATGACTGACGTCGGTGTTCCTAAATGCACTGACAAGACAAGTTTTGTAGAACCGAGTGTTCTCATCTGTGAGATGAGTGGGCTGGAGCATTAACTCTTCCTCCTCCTCTAACTTTCTACATCTCTCTGAGGTGTGCTGTCTGTGTGCTGAAATGTAAATACGTGCCAGAGGCCAGTGCAGATTTAGGCAGAGAGCAAATCTAACCTGACCGTTTGCATTCTAACACCATAGGCCAAGGTGAAGATACTGGCTCTGAGTGGACACGTCCAGGGAAGGTCTTGTGGAGGAAGTGGGATTTCCTGAGTCATCGGAATAAGGAGAGAAAGAAGTCAACTTGGCAGCTTCTCCATTCAAGCAGCCACACAGGTGAAGGCCCTGGGACACGCTGGTCTTCATTGGATGAGCTCGTCCACTCTGCCTTGAACTACCTCCCGGCACTACCTCTTCTCCTTCCAATTGCCACATCAAGTCAACCCTATTGACCTCCTGGAGTTCCTTCCAGCAGGGCAACTTTCCTGACTGGCTGGCACGACCTAGCGATTCTTCCTGCTGAGAGCGCTGCCCCATATCTCACCCCACAGCCCACACCCCATCCTGAGTATATCAAGCCCCTGACCTGATCTAATCAACGTCCACGTTGAACTCAATGCTCTTGAAGGCTGTGTGGGCTTTGTTTACCCCCATTGGGAGTTTGTGCTGTTTCACTGAGAT
The DNA here is from genome assembly GCF_963455305.1 of Plecotus auritus. Taxonomy (NCBI): domain Eukaryota; kingdom Metazoa; phylum Chordata; class Mammalia; order Chiroptera; family Vespertilionidae; genus Plecotus; species Plecotus auritus. The sequence goes on from NC_137779.1 coordinate 19,817,718, forward strand.
TATAAACTCTCAGAGGGAAGGCGGCACCTTTGTTTATTTCATTTGGTTGGACTCTGAATTTGTGCACTTAACAGGCTCCCTTTAGATTAACTGTTGAAGAAAAAAGTGGCCTCAGGCTTATAAAGATTCATCACAGCTCATAATCAGGGGTCCTCAAACTTTTTAAACAGGGGGCCAGTTCACTGTCCCTCAGACCGTTGGAGGGCCGGACTATAGTTTAAAAAAAAAAACTATGAACAAATTCCTATGCACACTACGGGCCCGGGACAAGTCGGCTGCTAAGCAGGACAGGCAGTGGCACCCGGCGGGCCGGATAAATGTCCTCGGCGGGCCGCATGTGGCCCGCGGACCGTAGTTTGAGGACCCCTGGCTCATATCATCCTTCAAGAGTATGGTTGTTGAGGTAATCTCTGCAGACCTTCCACTGGACACTCTGAAGTTGTGAGAGTAGCCAAGGCTCCATGCGAACAGGTGGGTAGATCCCCACTACCCTGTGGTCCAGGCTGTCCCGTGAGGCCCCATGTGTGAGCTACTCTTCCCTCCTTTGTTTTCTTCTTCCGAAAAGAGGAAGTGTTCCCTGTTGCTTGTGTGGGTCTTCCTCCCCCGATCTGGCTGTGCTCTAGAGATTCTTCCGGAAGGAATGGACCAAATCGCCTTCTCTGTCGGATGCTCAGGTTCCTTGCCAAAACTTAATGGGAGGAGAGGCCAATGTAGGTGTCCCTATTTTGCATCTAGAAAACTTGAAATCAGAGAGACACAGAAGAACTTACTATGGGATTATAGTAAGTGAGGGGAGAGATGAAAATAATCTGAGTAATAGGTCCCGTCACCCACTCCACGGAGGATGGATGGGCGGGTCACTAGATAAAGCCTGCAGAAAAAGACCTTAGTCATCCAGGCCAAACGCTTCATTTTACAGGAAATTGAAATCTGGAAAGAAGCAGTGACTTGCTCTCTTAAGCTACTAGATTCAATCTGATGCTTTGCGCTTCCGCTTTAGACAGAGTCGAGCTAATTCTAAAACAACTGCATCCCTCCCAGGGCCCCAGGGAGTCACGGAGCACAGGCAGGCCACCACTACTTACCCCACACTCATCTACTCAGCCTCATACTCAAAGCCCCAACCAATTCACTAGCAAATAAGTAAATTTCAACAAAATAAATAGATATGTATTTCAAATTCCCAAGTCTATGAGGTCACAGAATAATATAGAAAGAAACTAAGCCAAGCAAATGGTATAAAATACAACTAGAATAACTGACTATAAAAAAGAAAATTCCATTTCCCTAAAACCCAAGGGTGTATCTCATTGATGTACACGAAGTATTTTTTTCATCAATGATACCTTGACATTTGTTTCCTTTCTGATGAGCATTTCTAATGAGCTAATCTGATGGTTCATAAAAACCCAGCTTTAAGACAAATTCCCTGGCTTCGCTCCTACAGAAATTCCAGAGTCGCCATTGTCAGAAAACATGGGGCACCCTCCAGAGTTCCAGGGCGGTGTGGGCCAGTGTTCACTGGGCAGCCCATCTGAAAAAAGTTTGTAGAAACTCAGGTGTTTCATCAGAAGGCTGTGAAAATTGGGGTTGTCTCTCCAAACAACACAACCCCTAGTGCTGACAGGAGCCCCGAGCGCTGGTGCCAGAGCCGGGGCCATTGTGAAAATTCTCCAGTGGAGTCAGGATCCCCACCTTGGAGAGTAGGAGCTGACTCGGCTCCCTGTCTGCCTGGCCCAGTGGCATCTGGGAAACTTGTTGGCCACCCTGCCTCTTAGAAGGAAGGGCATGTCACCCGTGGGAAATTTACTCCAGGGTGCCAGGCAGACAGAGGAGCCGATGTTGATGAGTACTTTCGAACCTCGATTGACGGTGTTTGTCTCTTCCTGGGACGCAGAGTGCTCTGTAAATCAAGCCTTTCTCTCGTTGCCAGCCTTGCTAGTGTTTGCTGAGTCCTCCAGTCAGAGGCAAGTTGAAACAGTGCGGAGACTTTGGCAAAGGGCTTGTCCCCCCCCTCTTTTGGAGCTCCCCGTTTTAATGAAACAATTCTAGGGTGAGGTTGGCCCTAGGAGTTATTTCTCTGACTCACCTTCCCTTTGCTCTTTTCACACACTCAGAATGCAAGGACTCGGAGTACCTCATCGCCCTGGGCAGAGAGAGGCCAGGGTTGGGGCAAAGCCCTACTGGGGCCCACTCCCAAGGCTGAGAGACAAACAGGGAGGTGTCTTTCCCAAACTGATTTCTGTCATCACCCCAAGCTATTTGGAGACACCATTACCACACACCTCACGAAGAAGCTCAAACTGGTTCTAACTCTCAGGGGTGGAAGTAGGCCTACTTAACCTCCATGCCCAAAGCTGACAGAGAATTAGCGAAGAAAGGAGGGAGGGGGCTGCTTTGGCATCTGTCCTTCTATTGGAAAAGGGAGTAAGGGGGGTCCTTACTGCATCTTCAGAGACTTGGGCTGACATGAGAGATGGACCCTGGCCCAGAAAAGCAGCTGGAATCTCTCGGCATCTTGTCCCAGGCTTTGTGTCTGATCATGTGATTCAGCAAAAATTACTCTGTTGGTACAGAGGGTGCAAAGATGATAAGGACGCAGTACCCACCTGCAAGGAGCCCACAGATTAGCAGGAGAGGCAGACATAGGCAGCTTCAATGTGATGGCAAGTGCCGAGGCAAGGTTACGTGTGGAGGACTGGTTTTCGATTCCCAAGAACACAGGCAGTAACACACACTCACCCCACACATGTACACCCTGGTGCACACACATGCTCACTCTGAACATGAGCTCTGTATCGTGATATATCCCCGTTGGTGACTGGAAGAGCAGGAGCATGCAAGGTGGAGCAGGAGAACCCTGGCAGCGCTGAGAGTGGGAGAGTTTGCACAAAAGCCACCTTTGTTCCGCCACCTTCTAGAACGCGCTCTCACTCCTGAAATGTCACAAGCCGTGGCTCATTCAGTCCGAAACAAACAATCAAGCATACAGATCCTGTAACGTGCACAGCTCAGCAGACCTGTCCTCGCCCTTCCTAGAGAACAGAGACACCCGGATGTCTCTGGGCCACAGGATTTCCAAATTCCCTGCCCTCCTTGGCTGACCTTGAACCCTGCCTTTCTACATCCTGGGAGCTCTTTGAATAAAATGTAGAAGTGGGGTTTTTCTTGGAAAGTGAATTTGGAGTATTAAGATGATGGTGCCAGGTAGCATTCATTCATTCATTTGTTCATGCATTACCTCTGCATTTCACAATTACATCCAAATGTGTATTATGTGTTAATGTTGGTGCAAAAGTGGTGTGTGTGCAGGAGACAAAGATGAATACAATGTGCCTGCCCTCAAGGAGTTTGCCCTTAATGTGAGACTTGAGTTAATCAATTAACAAAAATCCAAGGAGGAATGACATAAATGCACGACTAAAAATGTATCAGTAGAATTTCTAGCAACAAGCCTGCCTACACTGGTGTGGGCTTCCCCCCTATTTGTCTGCACGTAGAAATGCTAGCTCAACAGAAGAAGGAAAGAAAGAACTCAACCCAGAGAGAGTGGAAAGTGGGAGCTAATATCATAATGGCCCAAGAGGAGTTTAGGCCTGCATGTGGGCCCCAGGAGGACCGGTATTTTCCTGGTTACATTGACATAGGGCATGGCCTGGAGCAGGCATCAATTTGGAATCGTAATTGAATCCCCTCAATGAAGCACAATGACTTGAAAGGTTCCCAGTCCCTGGAAAAGAAACTAGGAAATTTCATCTGCCATCTATGGAAGTGGCAAGGAATCTTGACATCCATTTGAAGCTTTGATGGAGTTAAAAGAAAAAAGTCATTTATGAGAAGGCCAAATTCCAGGCCTGTGTCATGCGACGGTGTGAGGTCTGTATGTGCACATGGGAACTCCAAGACATCAACATAACACAGGTCCTAAAGCCTGGAAATTCCTGTGGCTCCCATAGAAGCAATTGAAAAGTCGCTTTGTAGAGGCACGTAAGCCTTAGTAGACGTAGGTAAGCCATAGTAGACGTTTCCTGGTGGGGGGCAGAGGGGAAACATTGTGATAAAGATAAGCTAAAAACCAAAGTTTGTAAACCTCATGAAGAAACAAACAACCATGGGATGAGGGAGTGTACATGGACCTTAAATAAATGCAGCAAATAGACTTAGCACCTCAGTACCTGGAGACAATGACACAATTCGAATGAGATTATAATATACTAGAGGCCTGGTGCATGAAATTTGTTCATGGGTAGAATCCTTAAGCCTGGTCGGCGATCAGGGACAATCTCTGGGGTGACTGGTGGGGCAACTGGGCGGCCCCCGCTGGTACCTGCCTTGGCTGGCCTGGGGCCTGTGGGCTGGAGGCAGCTCCTGTGTTGAGTGTTTGCCCCCTGGTGCGCGTCATAGCAATCAGTCGTTCCGCCATTTGGTCAATTTGCATATTAGGCTTTTATTATATATGAGGGATGTTTAAACTAACTAGACAGGTAAGCGAAGAAATAAAAGCTACAAACACAGTGGAAGATGGTTTGGAAATGTAAAAGCAAATTCGATAAAGAACTGCATCCTACTTTTACAAGTGACAAACATGGTCACTGAAAATGAACAGCTCAATAGACGGGTTCTATGGCAGATGTGTGTGGTTCAACCGCCTACGAACGAGGGCAGTGCTATTTTGAAAGTTGAGCATTCACACTGTCTCCCTCTCAGCAAATCCATTTCTTGGAACAAAACCCAGTAAAGCCAAGAGACATGAATAATGGTATTTACAGTAGTGCTGTTCACAATTGCACAGACTTGGAAATGGCCCAAATGCTGCTGACAGACTATGGATAAATAAACTGAGAGATAGTCACACAATGACACAACGGAACATTATAGAGCAGTCAAAACAAATGAATCACAGCCGCATGCAGCAAGATGCATGAATTTAACATAACTGTGAATGAAAAAGCAAATCCTAGTGGACTATCTCAGCATAGACTATTTTTATAAAGTTACCAAAAATTTTATGTTAAAATAAAAAATTGAAAAGGGTGCTTTTAGAAATACATATGTTCTTAAAATAGAATCTATTAAAAATTTAAGTAAGGGACTGATAATCACAACATTCCAGGTAGTGGTTACTTTGGATGAGAGGAAGTATTGGGACAAAATGGGAGGGAGCACGTAGGTAGATATAATATTGCTAACATGCTAGTCCCTTTATTTTTTATGTTATTAATGAATAGATTACCATATATTAGGTTGTGACTAATTGCAGGAAATTATCATTTTTCTGTCTGCAATCTTATCTTCAATTTAAATAAATACAAATATAACAATCCTATTTTTATAGTTCCCGTTTTTGCTACCGTGTTTTGGAATAAGGCGCACTTATGTGCAATGCTGGAACAAAGGAATTTACTTTCCAGTGTGCTCTTTGTGCTATCCCAGGAATGGCTTCTTTCTCCCCGGATTTTGTAAGCGATGGTGGAAGAGGTTCCACAGAGGTCCTTGACTTTGTTGTTGATGTTGTTAATTCTCACCTGAGGATATTTTTTTCCATTGATTTTTGGAGAGACTGGAGGGAGGGGGGAGGGAGAGAGAAGAACAGAGAGAGAGAGAGAAACATCTATGTGAGAGAGACACATCACTGGGTTACCTCCTGCACACACCCCAACCAGGTTGTGTTTGTTATTGAATTGTAATTGTAATTTTGTGATCAGGGAACATGAGTTCAATCCTTTTAAATATATCGAGAATTGTTCTATAGTCCAGTTTATAATTGATCTCAATGGCTGTTCCATGTGTCCTAAAAAAGAATGTGTATTCTGCTGCTGTTGGATATGCTGTTTCTAAAATGTCAATTAGTACCCCAGCTGGTGTGGCTCAGTGGTTGAGCATCAACCTATGAACCAGGAGGTCTCGGTGCGATTCATCAGGGCACATGCCCAGGTTGCAGACTCGATCTCCAGTGAAGGGTGTGCAGAAGGCAGCTGATCAAGGAGTCTCTCTCATCATTGATGCTTCTCTCTCTCTCCCTCTACCTTCCTCTCTGAAATTAATAAAACTACATTTTAAAAAAATAATACTAGAGAGAAACCAAGATGGCAGCATAGGTAAACGCCTAAACTGCTGCCTCGCACAACAATTTCAAAATTACAACTAAAAGACAAAACAGACATCATCCAGAATCACAGGAAGGCTGGCTGAGTGGAAATTCTACAACTAGAAGGAAAGAGAAAAGCACACTGAGACTCAGAGGAGCTGCAGGAGGCTGAGGTACTGAGGCACGTGCACATGCACGCGAAGAGGACTGGCAGCTGAGTGCACGGCTGGCTTTCTCAAGCAGGAGGGAGACAAAAGCTCCCGACTGCACTGAACTCCAGTTCTGGGTGAGACTCTGGGGACCCAGACTCATTCGGGGAGAAACTGGACTGTCTGGCAGCAGGCAGAACTCGAGGGTGGCTTTCTCTCAGAGGTGCTTGCAGCAATTACCACGGGACACTGAGACACAGGGGCCTATTAGGGCAGGGCTGATGGGAAACCAATGCTGTCTGCTCCGCCCTGAGACTCCGCCCCATCCAAGCTGAGCACAGAGGCTTTGCAGGTCTTGTCTCATAAGGGTGTCTCCAGCACAGAAGTTCTCCCAGCGTAGACACAGCTGATCCTCACAGCCAATTGGCCTGGAGGTCAATTCCTCCCAGTGATACCAACAACAATCAAGGCTTAACTACAACAAGACTGTGTACACAGCCCACAAAGGGGGTGCACCAAGAGTGTCCACCTCAGGTAACTTGGGAGGCTGAGCCACTGGGCCCTATAGGACACCTAGCACACAAAGCCACTCTATCAACTCAGGGAAGCAGCTAAAATGTGGAGACAAAGAAACAGATCACAAATGAAAGAAATGGAGGAAAGCAAACGACTGGATATAGAGTTCAAAACCATGGTTATAAGGTTTTTCAAGAATTTTCTAGAAAAGGCTGATAAATTTAGCGAGACCCTCGAGGATATGAAAAAGCACCAACTAGAAATTAAGCATACACTGACTGAAATAAAAAATATTATACAGAGATCTAACAGCAGACTAGAGGATCGCAAGAATCAAAAAAAGATTTGAAATACAAAGAAGCAAAAAACACTCAACCAGAAAAGCAAAAAGAAAAAAGAACCCAAAAATATGAAGATAGTGTAAGGAGCCTCTGGGACAACTTCAAGCGTACTAACATCAGAATTATGGGGGTGCCAGAAGAAGAGAGAGAGCAAGATACTGAAAACCTATTGGAAGAAATAATGGCAGAAAACTTCCCCAACCTGGTGAAAGAAATAGACTTACAAGTCCAGGAAGCACACAGAACCCCAAACAAAAGGAATACAAAGAGGACCACACCAAGACACATCATAATTAAAATGCCAAAAGCAAAAGACAAAGAGAGAATCTTAAAAGCAGCAAGAGAAAAACAGTTAGTTACCTACAAGGGAGCACCCATATGACTGTCAGCTAATTTCTCAACAGAAACTATGCAGGCCAGATGGGAGTGGCAAGAAATATTCAAAGTGATGAATAGCAAGAACCTACAACCAAGATTACTCTACCCAGCAAAGCTATCATTCAGAATTGAAGGGCAGATAAAGAGCTTCACAAATAAGAAAAAGCTAAAGGAGTTCATCACCACCAAACCAGTATTATATGAAATGCTGAAAGGTATTCTTTAAGAAGAGGAAGAAGAAGAAAAAGGTAAAGATAAAAATTATGAACAACAAATACATATCTATCAACAAGTGAATCTAAAAATGAAGTGAATAAAAAATCTGATGAACAGAATAAACTGGTGAATATAATAGAATCAGGGGCATAGAAAGGGAGTGGACTGACAATTCTCGGGGGAAAGGGGTGTGGGGGGTGTGGGAAGAGACTGGACAAAAATCGTACACCTATGGATGAGGACAGTGGGGGGGGGGCGTGGTAAGGGGAGAGGGTGGGTGGGAACTGGGTGGAGGGAAGCTATGGGGGAAAAAGAGGAACAAGTGTAATAATCTGAACAATAAAGATTTATTAAATTAAAAAAATAAAATAAATAATACTAGTAAAATAAAAATATATATTTTTTTAAAATGTCAATTAGGTCAAGGCCCATTGACAGTGCTTTCAGGGCCTCTATATTCCTAATCATTTTCTGTTTACTTGTTCCGTCAACCACTGAGAGAAGAATTTTTAAATCTTTAACCATAATGTGGATTTATCTACTCTTTTCTGTCAGGTTTGGCTGAATGCGTTTTGAAACACTGTCAGTAAGTGCATAGACATTTAGAACTACTTCTCTAATTAATTCACCCCACTATTATTATGAAAAATCCCTTTTTATCTCTGGTCCTATTCCCTGTCCTGAACTCTACTTTATCTTTTATTAATATAGCCACTCCAACACTCTTATAATTAGGGTTTGCGTGGCATATACTAGTATTTTTCCATCCCTTTTAAACCCTTTTTTTAAAAAAACACTTTATTGAGATATGGCTGACATACTAGTACAAAAAGCTTTACAGACTTAATGTATACAATGTGATGAGTTTGGATGTCAGAATATACCCACGAAACCATCGCCACCATGATCTATGCATTGAACACATCCATCACCTCCAAAACTTTTCTCCTGCCCTCTTTATTACTGCTAGAGGCCCGATGCACAAAATTCGGGCAAGAGTATGGCTTCCTTCCCCCGGCTGCCGGCACCAGCTTCCCTCTGGCACCCGGGACCCGGGCTTCCCTTGCAGCCCCAGCTTCGTCTGGAAGGATGGAAGGACATCCGGAAGGATGTCCAGTCTAATTAGCATATTATGGTTTTATTATAGATTTTTATTAATATTATTATTATTTTGTGAAAGAACACAACGTAAGGTCTACCTTCTTAGCTAATTTAAAGTACGCAATACAATACTGTTCTGTATTCTGTGAAGTAAATCTCTGGGAGCTATTCATCTTGCAGGAATGCTGGCGTAGGCTCTTGGAAAGCCACGGATTCGGACAAGTGAACTTGTCCTACAATTTGATTCTCTCCTCGCACAGCCGCAGCAGGCATGTCCCCCCACCCCCGCCCCCAGCTACAGGTTTGAAAGCCTTTGGCTGCATGGCACTTTTTTATTTCCAACAAGGGTCTAGTCTGGGATCATTTCCAGCCCTGAACACCTGGCCAATGGGGACCTGCTCGCTGGTGATGGAGAAGTGGAGGTGATGGTGTGTGGGAGGTGCCTGGAACCAAAGGCAGAGCTGGCCTGCCTTGCAGCTGGGCAGGGAGAGGGAGAAGGAAAAAGGATCCCTGAGCACCCTAGTCTCCTCTCATCGCCTCTGCCACGAAAGGGGAAGTTCCTCCTTTCTGACCCGCCTGCACAGAGTCTTTGGTGGCTGCTCCAGGCAATCAGACGGGGAAGGTGTGCGCTCTCCTGGCTGACGTGCTGGTCTCAGACCCTCGGAGTAAAACAAATGCAGCTCTGGTGACAGGCAACTTTCCAGCCTTCTCCGCACAGCCGGTCACCAATGCTGCAACCAAATCCTGCCACTGCCCAAGGAAGGGCTCCCCTACCACATCCTGTCCCCTCCCAGAGGGACCTGTCGAGGCCTGTCGCGGGTTCCCTCTCCCGATGCTGCCCGCCAGCCCAGCAGGGGGGCGTGGGGGCAGGCCATGGGCTTCCCGGCCATGGGAACCTGCTTCACGGTGGGTCACAGCCAGGAAAAGGATTGCCGTGGGAAGGTGGTACTCAGCTCCCGTGGGCGGGGCGGGGCGGGGAAGTCAGCCCTCTCTCCCAGTGGCACTGGCTCTCACTGTCCATGCACCTGGGCACTTGGGTTCACCTCTGACTCACCCGTTTTGCCAAAGTGTGAAGACGGGTTTGAGAGAAGCTGTGCCGCTGTGTTCTTTCCCAGTAGAGACAGGCCCCAGAAGGGGCGGGCCCAGAGCTCCCGGCAAGTGGCCCTTCCAGACCGAAGATGGACTTAGATATCTTGCTGCCTTGGTCCCAGGAAGGAGGTGGCCACAGCTGCCTGAGAGGAAGGTGGACTCTGGCTCAGTGCCTTACACAGGGGCACAAGCGGGAAACAGAGCCCCAAATACAGTTGACCCTTGACCTGTGCAGGTGTTAGGGGCACCCATCCCAGGCAGTCAAAAATCTGCATAGAACTTCTGACTCCCCCAAAGCTTAACTACCCTGGTTTTGATGAGGGGTTGGTTACAGGACCCCTCAGATCAGCAGATGCTCAAGTTCCCTCTCTAAATGATGTAGATCAATGCATATAGTTGGCCTCTGCATCAGCGGACTCCCAACCACAGATGGAGAATAGTATAGGTTTATATTAAAATAAATCTGTTTTTTGTTGTTGTTAATCCTCACCAGAGGATATTTTTTCCATTGATCTTTTAGAGAGAGTAGAAGGAAGAGGGGGAAAAGAGAGAGCGAGAGAGAGAAACATCGATGTGAGAGAGACACATGGATTGGTTGTCTCCCTCACACACTCTGACCCAGGCAACCCAGGTATGTGCCCTAGACCAGGAATCAAACCCATGATCCTTCGGTGCACGGGCCAATGCTCTAACCACTTGGCAACACTGGCCAGGGCTAAAGGAAAGCTGGGTATAAGTGGATCCACGCAGTTCAAACACGTGTTGCTCAAGGGTCCACTGTAGTTTCAGTTATTCCACGTATGGATTCTCTATCTCACTTCTCACTGTCAGCCTAAATGCTGGGAAAACTGTGTGGAAGCCGCTCCCTGGAGACTCTGGGGGAGGCAATGGGGCTAAATGCAGAAGCCCCAGGCAGGCAGGGTCACTGCCTCAGAGCAGGCGCTGGGATGCCAGGACTCGCCCAGCCAGAGAGCTCCCTCCTGCCTCCCTGTGTGGAGCAACCAGGCACCCTGTGCCCTCAAGGTGGCCTTGACCTCTGGAGACAGATGTTGGCTCTTCCAGGCAGGACAGAAGGGCATATGCACTTTGCAAGGTTTTTCTAGGAGGGGAAGCTCTTGTGCTGGGCCAGTCTCAGCCTCGCCCCCTGGTGGTCAGAGGGGTTCTTTGCAGGGTGGGTGGGTTCAAGAATTGAACCAAGTTACTCCCCACATGGGAATTGAACCCTTGACCTAAAGGACACCAAGTCCTGTTACTGTCACTACCTTGGGACCGCTGCTCTGACCCCGCCATGGGGGGGCCTCCCAGTGACAAGATGTCGTAGCACATTGGCTGACATATTTAATGTATACAACCTGATGAGTTCTTTCATAAAATAATAATAACTCCTCCCAATTGTAATCATGTGGTTCTAGAGTCCATCCCCGTGGGGAAAGCCTTGACCTTGTTATAATGTTGGGCTCTAACACATTGTCTGTGCTCATAACCAGCTTTTTTGAAAGCGTGTAAAAGTCTTGGGTGTCCCAGCTCCATTGCATGAAACCCCTCTGCCTCAGGGGAGAGCCGGATCCTTGTAAACAGTGGGGCCAGCGATGTGAGGCCGCCCTGCCTCCGGAGCGTCCCTCTAAAGGGCCTGGCCAACCATCATGTGCCTGAGCCTGGCACTCTGCAGGTGTGTCTGGAGCAGGACCCATAAGGGGTGTGGAGAGAGCGGGATGGAGTTGAGCGAGATTTAGAGAAAAGGACTTGGAGCTCAGTACTGAAGGGGGTGGGGAATGTCAGGGATGGAGAACAGAAGCCAAGCACTCCATTTCTTCCTGCCACCGCCTCCCCCCGAATCCTTACTCATTGAGCCATAAACCCTCGGAGCGCAAAGACCCAGCTCACTGATCAGACTCTATATATCTCAGCAATATCCTCTGACAACGAGGGATATGTCAGAAACCCTAAGGTAAGACTTCCGATAGTCTCATTGGTAACAATATTGTACAGGTAGCAGCACTTAAGAGGCACCTCAAAATATTAATTAATTAGTTAATTAATTCCTCACAAGTTATTCTTCCTAAGACAGCCCCTGACTAGCAGGTTTGTCCTTAGTCAACAGAGCCCCCCAACCCCCCAGCCCAGCTGGAGTGGCTCAGTAGTTGAGTGTCGACCTATGAACCAGGAGGTCACGGTTTAATTCCCAGTCAGGGCACATGCCCAGGGTTGCAGGCTCGATCCCCAGTAGGGGGCACGCAGGAGGCAGCTGATCGATAATTCTCTCTCATCATTGATGTTTCTATCTCTCTCTCTCTCCCTCTCCCTTCCTCTCTCTAAAATCAATAGAAAAAAAAATGTTTAAAGTGCCCCCCACCCCTGCTTTGAGCCCACGTGTGCAGGGCCCGCTGTGGGGCCCAGGTTCCCGCAACGTGCAGTCATTCATCCCAGCTTGCCTCTTTGGGAGTCAGAACTGCAGGCCTGGGTTGAAAGTTGGGTTCTAGAGCTTCCTCCTTCTCTACAGCGGCTGGAAAGATGGAAAGGTAGAAAGGTGGACACCCCTCTATTTCTCACCAGTTTTTTTGGCAGCCCTGGAAGAAACTGTTAGGAGTCACTCCTTGCTTTCTAAAGGATCGTCTTTATTGCCTGGAGACGATTGCATGACCTCCACGCAAAGGCGGAGAGCAAAGAGCTGAGATTGTGGGAGAGATTAATGTCCCCATACAGGGAAATCTCCCCCCCTTTTTTGCATAGGCAGCAGTTCAATAAATAATTAATGCTTGTTAATCTCCTAGCTATTTCTCCCATTGTAAAAAAATTAATTGGTCTTCATCATGTATTGCACTGTAACCTGGAGGGATTTGGCCCCCATCCGCCACCTGCCGGAACACGCTCTCCTAAAGCTCATTGGTGTGTGGCAGTGACACTTGGCAGCCGTGCCCAGCCCCCGGGTTCAGGGCATGAATGAGAGCGCACGGAGCTGCGCAGGCACCTGGGGAGGGAGCGCCGCACACAAACACTGCCTCTTTCTTCCCGGGGCCGGCAGTGTGCAAGCACGCTGCCCACATCTCCTCCCTCGCTGCTGACAGCCCAATTTGCAAAAGAGGTTGAGCAAGATTCACGATGGGGTGGGGGAGCAGCCGCATGTCTCTCTGGGCCTCGGATTACAGACAACAAATGCCCTGGGATCTCTTTCTGGCCTTGGCCACTGAGCTGTGCCTCAGTTTGCCTGAGCAGAACTCTTAGACCCATGGGAGGTGAGATGAGGAGGGTCAGGATGGGAGGGAAACACCCTAGGTGGCTCAGTTCCTCCAGCCTCAACTACTACATTTTTCTTTCATATCATCAATCAATCATACCACCTCCTCCTCCAGGAAGTTCTCCTAGATGAAACTAGTGTGGCTACCCCCACCCAACGCCTGACTTGCCAACGCCTGACTTGCCCTTCCCCCTCTCTGCCCTTAGGTGATTTTCCTAATGACAAAGTTCCGTCAATGATGATTGCTGCCTCCTTTGTTTTCTCATATTACTAGAGGCCTGGTGCACAAAATTTGTGCAGGGTAGGGTCCCTAGGCCTGGCCTCCCCGCCGCCCCGCCTCCTCCTTCCCTCGCCCCCTCAGCACCCTGCCGCCACCGCTGGTCACCTGCCATGTTCCATGCCGCCCCCTGGTGGTCAGCACACGTCATAGTGAGTGACCGAACTCCTGCTCTCCTGGTGGAACTCCGGAGTGGACAATTTGCATATTAGCCTTCTATATATATAGACTAGAGGCCCGATGCACAAAATCTGTGCAAGGGGCTCAGCCCTCACAGCCCCGGCTTTGTTCAGAAGGTTGTCCAGACGGTCGTTCGGCTGTTGGGTCTAATTAGCCTATTAGCTCTTTATTATACAGGATAATGTAAGCCCTGGGAGGGCAGAAATCATGTTTGCTGTTTCAAATACACCAAGCACTGTGTGGCTGGGAAGAATCTCAGAGGAGAGAGGAGGCAGTGAGCTGGGGTAGCCAAGAAGTTCAATGAGGGCAGACCTGAGCCAGCACTTGCAATGGTCCCACCCCCCCCCCCTTGGAAAAGCCATGCAGCTACATGGGTGCAAGGGACAAGCAGGGGTCAGGGGCTCGCTCAGGTCTGTCCCAACCCTGCTCCCTCTGCTGCTGATGAGTAATGTCACTTAGCCTCTCCCAGCCCAGTCTCTCATCTGAAAAATGCCTCCCTGCTCCAGCCGGTGTGGGTTACATGGGCTGATGCACGTGGCAATGTTTGCAGACAGTGGACACGAAGTAAGTATGCGGATCCGTTGCTCACATCATGTGTGGTCTTCTCACTCTAGTACCTGCCCTAGAGCCGGCTTCAGAGACACCTCCCATGCCCACCTTGCCAGCAGCCTGAATTCCCAGGTGCTAACTTCACACCCTCCTTTCTGGTTTCTCAAGGTAGCTCGGTGACAGAACGCTGCAATGTCGGAGCCAGGACAACCCCAAGGTCAGCCAGCTCCTCGTTTCATGAGTAGGAAAACTGAGGTCGGAGGGACTCGTGCAACTGACGAGGGCTTGGGCAGCTGCTCACAAGGCTATCTCAGACCATGTGCCCTGACTCCCGCTGCTTGAGAGGGGATTCCTTCAGCAGAGCATCCGTGTGTGTGTGTGTGTGTGTGTGTGTGTGTGTGTGTGTACTTACCTTGTGCCAGGCTCTATGCTAACTAAGCACTGTGCAGGGATCACTAATTCTCATGAAACTCTGTGCGTCAGTATAACCTTTATCCTCACTGGATAGACGACATAACTGAGGCACTGAAGGTCCCCAGTGGGAAGTGTCAAAGCCCGTTCTTTGGTGGTCTCGCTCAGGGGAACTGTGACCGCGCGAGAGGACTCTGCTTCTTTGGGGGAATCTTGTTTCTCCCAGGGTATTGGAGGTCTAGGTGCAGGGGAAATGATCATATCCTAAGGCAGGGGTCCTCAAACTTTTTAAACAGGGGGCCAGTTCACGGTCCCTCAGACCGTTGGAGGACCGGACTATAGTTTAAAAAAAAAAACTATGAACCAATTCCTATGCGCACTGTGGGCCCAGGACGAGTCGGCTGCTAAGCAGGACAGGCAGCGGCACCCGGAGGGCCGGATAAATGTCTTCGGTGGGCCACATGTGGCCCGCGGGCCGCAGTTTGAGGACGCCTGTCTAAGGGATGCCGGGCCAGTGGGAGTGTCCTGGCTCACAGAGCACTCTCCTCTCCTCATGCTCCGGACACAGAGGAGGACTATGCAGGGAGATCAGCAGAAGCGCTTGAACGCAGGCATGAGGTTGGGCCCGCGAAGGTGTATCCATGGAACAAACAGTCAAGTTGGCCAAACGACAGGCCAGCGCACATGACTCTCTCTGCAGCTCTGAGGAAGACTGTGATGAGGAATCAAGAAGCTGCGGGCTAACACGTGTTTGTACCGCTGGGAGGTCCCGTCACCACAGCATGGCAGGACAGTCACGGGACAACCTTGGGCATAGTACCGTGGGCAAGGGCAGGAGAACCTTTTTCTGCCAAGGGCCCTTTGGTTATTTATGACATCATTCTCGGGCCATACAAAATTACCAACTTAAAAATTCGCCTGCCATATTTGGTCAAACATTTAATTAACTCACCCCTCATGTCTTGGCAGGGCCAGACCAAAGGATTTCGTGGGCCTTCTATGGCCCAGGGGCCGAATGTTCCCCACCCCTGCCATGGGCCAAAAATGGTGAAATTCATAATCTCTCATACCTACGTTCTGCCTCTAACTGGGACTTTGCTGGAGACAATGCTTTACCCTCAAAAAGTGAGTCCCTGGTCAGAATCCTGGGCTCCAAGGCAGGGCCGTGGAGGCAAAGGTTCCTGGATAGACAAGCCTGACACCACCCCTCAAGTGCCAGCATCTTCCACTTGCAAGGGAAGCCCTCTCCCCCACAAACATGGGGTCAAGGTGGGGTCAAGGGATCTGTGTCCCAGCCCAGGCCCAGGCTCCACCACTGGTTTGCTGTGTGGCTTTGGACAACCTCTTAATTCCCGTGACCTTCCGTGACCTTGCATTTCTTTTCCGTAAATTGGAGATAGGGTATCTGTCCTGCTTACAGGGTTTGACCAAATATAGCAGGCTAATTTTTTAAAATATATTTTTTATTGATTTCAGAGAGGAAGGGAGAGGGAGAGAGTCATCAATGACGAGAGAGAATCAATGATTGGCTGCCTCCTGCACAACCCCTACTGGGAATCAAGCCCACAACCCCGGGCACATGCCCCGACCAGGAATCAAACCAGCGACCTCCTGGTTCATAGGTTGATGCTCAACCACTGAGCCACGCTGGTAGGGCATACAGCAGGCTAATTTTTAAGTTGGTATAGGTGTTAAGCTTTCTGAACTAAGAAGACAATTGCCTGCGCAGAGGATTAGCTGTTAAGACCTTCAATGAGGGTTCGCCTTCTCTTTCCAGACTAGAGCATTCTTTCTTAGTCATCAATAATTGGAGTGGGTAATGATTGTTGGGTGATTTCGTGTTCAGCAATTACTTGATGAAAGCTAAATTTAGCTTCCTACGTGAGGTGAGGCTTTGAAGTGTGACCCGATGAAACCGGGCTCCGCAAGCACAAAACAGGTGCAGCCTTGAAGTCCAAGCAAAGTCCGGTGCCCAGTCCTGGCCCATTAATCCCAATCCACTCACACAGAGGGAAACGTTAGCGCAATTAGCAGACAGGATTAGGAGGGGTGACCAACCCAGAGAAGTGGAGTAATTTGTCTAAAAGGAAATCAGCTCCCAGAGGCCCCGAAGGCCCAGCCGGTGGCCTGCACCCTGCTGGCACCTCTGCCCATTCCCAGCACCCTGCAGGAAGCCAGGTCTGACCTTGAGCAGATTGTGCAACCCCTTGCGATGAAATGCCTTATCTGTTACCTGAGACCGCAAGCCTTTCATGATGGACAGGTGGTCTGGCGCAGAGGGTGCAGCCATGGGTTGGAAGCAGGCAACAGGGAATTTAAAACCAGCCTTGTCACCATCGGTGCGATGTGACCTTGACGGAGTAAAGTTCTTCATTTGAAGCTGTTTCTCTCTCTCTCTCTCTCTCTCTCTCTCTCTCTCTCTCTCTCTCTCTCTCTCTCTCTCTCTCTTTCTCTCTCTCCTAAAGAAGAGTGGAGTTGGTGATGGGCTAGAACATTACAGGATGGCTGTGGTACCTCCCTGGCCCGAAAACATAATGTTGAACCTGGTCTGAACCCCAGTTCCTTGGCCTGTAAGAGTTCAAAGGCCTTCACTCCGTTTCTGTGAATTCACCTGCCACCAGGTAGGTACCTCACTGGTGTGTCTTACCTCTGTTCTGCCCCACATCAACCCGGATGTCAGCCCAGCCCCCCATTGCCACAAGACACTCACGTATATACAAGCATGTTGTGAATGCAGAGAAACTGAATATGGGCAAGGTGGCCTGGAGTCACTTCATGCACCTCTCAGCCTTTCACCACCCCTCCCCCACACCCCCTTGGGACAAGGTACAAACCTCCCCAGGCACATTCCACCCAAGCCCGGGTGCCCCTAAATATGAGCTTCTATCCCAAAGCACAGATCAAAGTATTTCCCCAACAAGCCAGCCTTCTGCTAGGGGAGATGCCAGTAGGTAAACTTTTCTCCACTCTGTCACAGTTAGAACTTGCACGAATATGCTTTGTAGGTACTTTACAGGCCATGCATTCATGCCTCACAACAACCCTGAGAGCTGTGACTTTACAGATGGGGAAACTGAGGCTGGGAGATGTGGGGTAACCAATGGTGTGCACCTGGAATCAAAGCCAGGTTGACCAGAAAGCCCGTGCCTTTCCTTCCATCTCCTGCCCCTTGGTGTCCACTGCTGAGGGCCCCTCCGGACTGGCCTGGATGAACACGGACTCCCAGGAGGCCATTGGCAAGCAACCCCCTCCCTGCCAGGAGGTCGGAGACCCTGCTTCTCCACCACCCCTTCCCCAGCAAAGCCTGCTCTCTAACCCCCAGCAGAGAACGCAGGTGGGGACAGGGACATGCTCCCCAGCTTCTCTCCTTCCTGCATTTGTCACTAATCAACCTCCCATGCCCTCCTTCCTCAACCTCCAGATTCTCAACCAAGACATCCATGTCCTGGCAGCAAAGAGACACGTGTGAGATGTGACTCCAAGAGAAAGCCACAAGCAAAGAGGGAACGGCAGTCGGGCAGACACAAGGGTAGGCACAGAGTGGAGTGTGAGGAAGGCTCTGGAGACAAAACCTTGGGCATAGTGGGAGCTAACAACGGATGGAGACAGAGTACATGTAGGTACATATGGTGTGTAAAACGATTCTCAGGTAATAAGGATAAAGATAAGAGGGTGTATTTCTGAGCAAGACAGACTCATTGTCTGCTTTGCAGTGTAGTGCAGCATATCTTACAAGCTTCCTCTAACACAGGCTGGCTCAGGCTGGTCTTAAAATGCAACTGTAATTTCCCGAGCACACTCCCCACCTGCTGATAGTGGCGGGAGATGGCAGAGAAATGTGCTGGGTAGTCCAAGTAAGTCAGCCTCTGATTAGATTAAAGATTGGCTCTGGGTAATCTATATATATAAAAAGCCAGGGACTGTAACGCAGTAATGACCAGTTGCTACGACGCCCACTGTGGCCAGCAAACCAGCCTAATCAGGGGGGTGGGACTAGCAAGCCAACCTCCCACAGCCTTCCCCCTGGCTGGCCCTGCCCTTGATCAACCACCCCCACTACCACAATAGGGGGCGGGGCACCGGTCAACCTCCTGCAGCCCCTCCTTCCACCCAGCCCCACCCCAGATCGGCCCCCCACCCCATCAGAGGCAGGACCGGCCAGCCCCACCCCCAACCATCCCCCACCACCTTGATTGGCCCTTGGCCCCTACCCCCAGCCAGCCCAACCCTGATCAGGGTCCCAATCAGGGTGGGCTGACTGGCCAACCTCCCGCCATCTCCTCCTCCCGAACAGGCCCAGCCCTGATCTGCTCGATTGGGGCCAGGCCGGCCAGTGACCACCTGTGCACGAATTCGTGCACTGGGCTTCTAGAATACTAAATAAATACCAGCAAAAGCTGACAGTTGACCACGCTGCCTAAAACCAGGGGAGTGTGTGAGCTGAGGGAGAAGGGCGTAAGACGCTGCCGAGAGAAGTTTTAGATCATCGAGTGAATGAAAGTGCAGTTATTGTTATAGCACCTTCCAGTGACACAGCACTTAACAGTTCGTCCAACACTTCCACTTACATCATTGTATTCAGAGAACGGAATCGTCTCGACTCCAGAGTTCAACCGCCTCATGTGAGCATCAGCCCCACACACGCTCCTGACTTTAGGAACATGATTTTCTTCTATGTGCCAGGCCTCTCACTGTGCAATGGACATGCTAACGGTCCCCATCTCCTAGGGTTGTTCTGAGGACGCGCTCTGAGTCCTATTCATTCATTCATTCGGCAAGTATTCGAGTGTCTCCTGTATGCCAACACAGTTCTAAGCACAGTGAACAGATTATGCCAAAAGCACTCTTTGCATAAAATGTGCTTTCCAGCGGGGGGAAACAGAAAATTGACCTAATAAAGGAATACACCGTATTGTATCTTAGGAGATGATTTAAGCTTTGAAAAGAATGGAGCAGGGTAGGTGGGACCACAGTGCCTAGCACCTTCGAAACACTGGGCAAACACCGGCCTGTTGGTAGACAGGCGTATGACTCACATTTCACAGGTACCACTCCTGAGGCTCAGAGAGGGATCTGACCCACCCCAGGCCCCACAGCTAGCAAAGGCCAAGCCGGGACTCAGAGTCCTTCTTCTTCTGACTCCCACTCTGGCGCTCACTCCCTGCGCGGAGGGAGACCAGACCAGCTGCTGAAGGAGAGGTCACAGTTAGAGGGGACTCGGCTGCACGCAGACAAGCTGCTGACCCCTGCAAGGGCTCTGACACCTCCCTCCCGCCCGCCTGCCCCGGGGAGCTGCCCGAACTTGCTGAGCAGGACACTCCGGGCAGCTGACAGCAGCGGAGGCCGGGGCTGGAGGGCCCGTGAGGAGGCCTGTCCCAAAAGGAGGCTCCTGGGGAGAGTTCCCACGCTGGGGAGGCTGTCAGGGCGCCAGGGGGAGATGCACCGGCTGGTTTTATGGACTCCTCCTGCGGTTAGGAGACAATGAACAGGAGCGAAGAGGCATGGCAGCCTGCAGCCTGTGGCTGAGCCGCAGCCCACGCAGGCCCTGCCTTCTCCCAGCTGGGATGCTGCCCTGCGTGTCCCAGGGTTGTGCGCAGGGACTGTGTGCAAACAGGCCGGGGACAGGCGTCACGCACGCACAGTGCAGAAGGGACCCATCTGGGTTGGAGCTCTGACAGGCTGCCAAGTGGGAGGGAGGGGTTCATTTCCAGTTCAGGCCTCAGCCATGTGGGCACTGACTTATTCTGAGACCCCACGGCCCTGCTTATCCACAGCTGGGCCTGTCTGATTCTCACTGGGAGGCCTCCCCCCATCCTTGGAATTAATCTGAACACACGGGGGGCGGGGGGGGGGGGGGCACTGAGTTACCCTCGGTACCAGGTACCATTGAGACCAGACAGTGACCTGCCTGCCACCTGGCTCCTGCTTGTACTGTGGTGGCTGGCTTTCTCTGTTTCTCTCCACGCTCTAACAACTCGCTACCCTCCAGAAAATCCTCATTGCCCGACGGGTTGTGGCTCAGCGGTTGAGCATCGACCTAGGAACCAAGAGGTCATTGGTTTGATTCCCAGTCAGGGCATATGTAGGGGTGCGATTCCCTGGGATGGGAAGCTGTCTCCCTGGTGAAACAAACAGGCTCAATGTCCGACCTCCCCTTTGCGTCCTCTCCTTCATTAATATCTAGCGAACTGCGGTAACAGTAGCGTTTTGAAAACCTCCAACTGTGGCCCCTGTGTGGCCCCCACTCCTCAGAGCCTTTACAGAGGCCATGGCTCTTGTATTGAATGACCAACTATCCTTGGGCTGTAGCCAAAGCAGATGTTTGGATGGTGACCTTGGCATTGTTCCTGCACTAATTTAGGATTGTGTATGCTCATAGCTGACGCTCCATTATCTCTTCAGGGCCCCCAACTACCCCAAGCTCTCCACCAGCTCTCCAATTAGCTTACCCCTCCCTCCCCCAGAAGGCTCATTGCTTACTTCCAGCCTAGATGAGGTCTTGGTGCCCTAAGTTACCAAGACCCCATATGCCCCCACTGAGCACTCAATGTGCTTTGTTGCTATTGCCTCCTTATCGGCTGTCTTCCTCACCAAACGATAAACCCCTTGCAGGCAGGGACCTGGTCCATCTTGTTCCTTGTTGGGTTCTACTCCCTAGAATGGTGTTGGACACATATACGCACTCAGTAAATAGTTGTTAAATGAGTCCCCAACTTTCATTTAATAATGCATTCATCGCCCTAGCCAGTTTGGCTCAGTGGATAGAGCGTCAGCCTGTGGACTGAAGGGTCCCACGTTGCAGGCTCCATCTCCAGTAGGGGGTGTGCAGGAGGCAGCCATTCAATGATTCTCTCTCATCATTGGTGTTTCTCTCACTCTCTCTCTCTCTCACTCTCTCTCCCTTCCTCTCTGAAATCAATAAAAATGTATTCCAAAAAAAGAAGGAAAACTTTAAAAAAAAAATAATTCATTCATCAAAATGTTTAGCATGCTCAGCACAGAACAAGGCCCTAGAGATGCAGAGATCAATGGGCATCACTGATGCTGTAGAATGTCCTCCACCTCCTCCCATATCACATGGAGCCATGGAGCCGGGGCTCCTGCCACTCCAATGGGGGAGCAACCAGGTGAGCAATGGGAAGCAAGAGGAAAACTGTGGATTCCAGCTATAAATTATACAAACGCTTGGCATTAAAAAGGCATTTTAACACATCACCTATTAAGTCATTCGTGCGCTCTGCAATTACTTTATCTGTCATCAGCATATTCAAGCCATTTGAAGTGGTGACAGATGGGAGGGAGCCCATGCCAACTTTTCCTGCAGGTGTGCATCTGGGCTGGAGGGAGGGCCTGTACGTGCAGGAAGGGAGGGGAGGAGAAGGTGACCGAGGTTATGAAATGGGAGCCGAGGTGAGAGGCTTGGCAAAAAAATAGAAAATTACCAATTTGCATCCTGGCGAGCTGCAGGCATCGCGCTGCCTGGGACCTCAGAGGGACCATGCGCTGGGCAGCTCGAGGGAGGCGAGAGGACATGTGGCCCACTTTACAGGAGGGGAAGGTCAAGGCCCAGCAGAACTAAGGGGGTTAGTAAGGCAGAGCTAGTGACCAGACCCAGGAGCTCCGGCTCCGCTCACCTTGTGGGAGCCTAATCCATTCGGCTAATCAATTCTCTGAGTGCAGCAACCTGGAGAAAGGCAGGTTACGTGGCAAAGGGAGGGAGGAGGGGGTACAGATGGCGTGTGGACTAGGGCTCCTCAGAGGCCCCCAGATGAGGGACTGAGGGAGCATCAGGTGTGGGATGGAGGGATGGGAAGAGCACCATATACCAACTGTCTGACCCAGGCCAAGGAATTTTCTAGAAGAGGTTCTGGTACAGGGTGTGAGATCCGGTCGGGAAGAGGTGGAAGCGTGCCTCCAAACCTGGCAGAACTTCCTGGGTCTGAGAAGGTACTCCCACCAGGTGACCTGACACATGTGCCCGTGTCCACTTGCCCCTCCCTAATCCCAAATTCCCAGAACCTGGGTTCTGCTTCAGACACAGCATCCTCGGCTTCTCTGAGGCTAGGAGGGCGCAGCTTGCTCTGTCTCTTCCTGTGGCCCCAAACGGGTCCCCCCTCCACTGCTCCACCGCCCACCTTCTTCCAGATCACACTATCTTCACTCTCTTAATTGACTTGGACATTAACGCTCCCCTCTCCCCTTTCCTTCTAAACCCTTCCTCATAAATCTGGGCCAATCAAAACGCCCCCTTAGGCAGATGAGCCCCTACCTGCGCCCCACCCCAGCCACACACACACACACACACACACACACACACACACACACCCTCCCCGGGGTGATGAGGCCAAACGTAGAAGCAAATTCACTCTGCAGGGCCCCTTCCCTGAAGCAATAGCCTGTTGGGCACAGGATGATGCTGGTTGTCTTCCCTCTGCCCGGGCAGAACGGCCGGGAAACCACCGACAGCGTGGCAGGGAGGGCCAGGTTGATGTGAGCAATGACTTCCAGCCGGTGGCTGGTGGTCCAGAGAAAGGAGCTCTTTGAGCCTTTTCCGCGGGGCGGGAGGAGACGCCTCAGATCTGGGGAAGCTTGGGCAGGGCCTTGCCTGGCAGACGGACGAGGCACCTTCCCCATGCCAGGCTGCTCTCGCTCTGTGATGGGCAGTGGGCCACCTTGCTGGAAGCCAATTGCCAGGGAGACAAAGTGCCAAAAACCGTTGACTTCCAGCAACCTGTCTTTCGGGGAATTGACCGAGAGCCACACGGTGGGGGCCAGGCGGGACCATGACTGCACAGGCGAAGGGCAGACCATTCTGAAGGGGTGGCTGTGCAGGCGAAGGGAGCAGGGCATACTCCAGTTCCTTTGCTTCCATTTCATTTAAAATGTTTGTTTTAAAATGTTTGTTTCTCAAAACAGGGCGTGGGATTTTCCAAAATGGGGAAACTTTGTTCTTGGATAATGTGCATCTTTTTTATACATTTTTCTTATTGATTTCAGAGAGGAAAGGAGAGAGCTAGAAATATCAATGGTGAGAGAGAATCATTGATCGGCTGCCTCCTGCACGCCCCACACTGGGAATTGAGCCTGCAACCTGGGCCTATGCTGTGACTGGGAATTGGACTGTGACCTCCTGGTTCATTGGTCGATGCTCAACCACTGAGTCGGGCAATAATGTGCATCTTTATTGGAGCAAAGGATGGATTGAGATGCCTGCTTTATTCATTCTTGTATTTGTTCATTCCTACAAGAAATAGGGACTCACTTCCCGCTGAGGCAAAGCACTCGCCAGACCTGGGATTATAAAGATGAGTAAGGGCCAGTCCCCAGCTTTGAGGGGGAACTAATCTGGCGGGGGAGCTGGCATGAGAGCAGAGAATTACCCCACAGGGGGTTCTGGGATGTGGGTGCTCTGGGAAGAGGATAAAGGGACCCCGGGCTTGGCAGGAGGTAGGAGGCCTTCCTGGAGGCAGCAACCTTTGAGCAAGGGTACGAGAAGCCAAGCAGAGGACGAGTTTGGGAGCTGGGAGTCCTGGTGTGAAGCAGCAGCATTATTCCAAAAATGCCCCCAAAGCCCCCAGGACTGAACCGCATGGACCAGCGGCAGGATCTGATGCAGGGATGGGGAGGGCGGGGCCAGATCAGGGCCAGGCCTGTGCGCCAAGCTGAAGGCTTACGGGTAAAGTTCCCTGTGAAGGACAGACGGGAGAGGAGGCCAGCTCTGCGTGTAGGGAGGGGCAGAGAGCCTAGAGATTACTGCATATCGGGGTGGGAGCGAGGCCCGTGTCCTGGAATCTACTCCATATTGGAGATCAACGAGGCCTTACACGTCTTCATCATCCACCACAATTGTGAATCCAACAACCTTAAACTTCATTAGATTCCAAGCAGAAGTTGAGACTAAAACTGGAATAAAAATGCAGAAACTGCCCAACCGGCGTGGCTCCGTGGTTGAGCGCTGACCTATGAACCAGGAGGTCACGGTTCGATTCCCAGTCAGGGCACATGCCCGGGTTGCAGGCTCGATCCCCAGGACGTGCAGGGGCAGCCATTGATGGTGCTCTCTCATCACTGATGTTTCTCTCTCTCTCTCTCTCCCTCTCCCTTCATCTCTGAAATCAATAAACTTTTTTTTTAATGCAGAAACTGCAGGGGAAACATATGCAGCTACTGCAAGATGAAGACACTCGGATGGATGAAGAACAACTTTAGGAAAGAACCTAGGGTATGAAGAAGAAGTCAGGCAGACCTATGGCTCCCCTTCCCGGAGGGACTGAGAGCCAGACTCCGAAAGAGTGCCCAGGAGCCTCAGTGTCTGCATTTCCAGGAGGCTCTGCCGCTGAGGCATCTACCCAGTGCCTGGAAGCCACTCTCCTGTGGCCCTGGCCCAGGGGACCTTCTCACGGGCTGTCTCTGCTCACTCTCCATGCAGGTCATGAACAGAACCACCTTCCCAACTCAGTGGCTCCGGCAAGGTCTCTGTCCCTGGAGGCCAGGCCTCCCCCCCCCACCCCCCCACCCACCCCGGGGGGCAGGCACGGCCCCTCGCCGCACCCGATGTCAAGAGAGGATGATGCATGCTCCTGAATGGACTGCGGCCAAGCCCTTGCCGGTCAAGTGCCACAGGGCGGCTCTGAACCTGCCAGGCGGAGTTAGTCATCACCTTTGCAAAATAAAATACCCCAATGGTTCATGGAAGGAAGTGGGAGCCCCGCGGGGTCCCCTAGGGACTGGGGGAACATATTAGCCAGCACAGGAGGAGGGTTAGGGAGTGCCCCTAACTCCTGCTTCCCTGGCAATAACTAAACCCCCAAATCTAAACCCCCAGTAACTAAAACCCTCTAAAGGTCAGGAAGAAAAAGAGTGGGGACACATGAGATGATGCCCTTGCTCAGCCCTTTTGCCCAGTCATTTCAGGCATCCGAGAGTTTTCTAAGCGTCTCTGTCCTCAGCAGGCTTCTGCCTACACAGTCGGTAGGAGAAGCAGAAGTAAGGGCCATGAACCCTATAGAAACCAAGCCATTGCTTCAGCGATGCCTCCCCCACCTTTCCAAGTAGAACTTCCTGACTCAGGGGGGAGGGGGACGCCAGCTCTCTGGCATGGATCCACATCCATGTGAGAGACACACATGAATTGGTTGCCTCCAACCAGGTCTGGGGATTGAACACACAACCCAGGTATATGCCCTTGACCAGGAATCGAACCCACAGGTTGGAGTGCAGGCCAACGCTCTAACCATCGAACACCAGCCAGGGCTAGCCATAAGTTTTGGGGAGAAAAAAAAAAATCCCTGTTAATTCTTCAGCTAAAACCCAGTGCGACTACCTTTTAAATGTCTCCATTCCCTCCACTTCTCTCCACAGCACTCGGCCCACATCAGCTCTCGGGTGCCCTGTGCCCAGCCTGCGGTCTTGCTCTCTTTCCCTCCATGTGCCAATCCAGCTGGAAAGATCTCCCCTGGATTCCTCCCCTAAAATCTCTCCACGGCTGCCTACCGTGGTCCTTACCCTGACCTCACTCCTCCCAACCACTCCAGCCTCATTTCTTTCCCACTGCTCCATCTGTCACTCAACAAAAGAGCATACTCAGCTCCTTTCCATTTCCCCTGTATGCTCTTTCCTCTACAGCCACATTCCTATCACTCACCTCCCTTCCTCCCTCTTTCTCTCCCGCCCCACTGCTTTCAACCCACCTCTTCACTTATAAACTCCTGTTCATCCTTCTAGTCTGCTGCCTTCAGGAGAACTTCTCTGGTCCCCAGACCAGGTTACATCCCCCTGTAATATATTATCATCTGTCTAAACTTAGCCTGTCTTGCCCAACTGCCATGGCTCAGTGGTTGAGCATCCACCCATGAACCAACAGGTCACGGTTCGATTCCCAGTGAGGACACATACCTGGGTAGCCCAGTGAGGGGGCGTGCAGGGGGCAGCTGATCAATGATCCTCTCTCGTGATTGATGTCCCTATCTCTCTCTCTTTATATCTCTCCCTTCCTCTCTGAAGTCAATAAAAAAACATATTTTTAAAAATATAAATAAATAAACTTAGCCGTATGACCCTCATCAACACATTCCAGTGTCAGGCTTCCCATGACTGAGCCAGCCCTGGTCGGTCTCATTTGCTCACCACTGCTTTCCCAACGCCCAGCACATTTCTGGGTCAACAGATGTTCTAGGTGGAAACTAAACCCATTTTCAGGGCAGCTATGACTCTCCGTCTCTCTGTTGCCTCCCCAGAACCCCTCCCTAATGTCAGCCTTTACTAGTTGTTCTGAGTTCATTTAATATCTGGGATCCTCCTCCTTTTATTCAATCGACACTAGACCAATTTACCTGTTCTACTTCCCTGTGAAATATCCTCTGTGGTCACTTTTTCTTACTCCCCCCCCCCCCCCCCTCAACACACACACACACATTAACTCAGTCTCCTACTCCTTGCCTGGACAGTAAATTCCATCTCACCAAGAAACTCAAAAGCCCCCAGAGCATTGCACGATGTTGAGGAATTAGCTCCTTAATCTTTTCAAGGCTGAACGGAGGGCTGGCACGCCCCCTAGAGGTGACGATGAGTGCTTCTGTAAAAATCATCTGACCGCTTGGATCCCTGTTTGCAATCTCCAAAATCACCCCCAGAATCCCTAGGTGTAAACCCGGAAGAGCTGTTAGGAGTCCTCAGTTCACAGATGAAGCTTAACCCCTGAGCTCCCAGAGTTATTCAAGAGGGAATCGCATTGCAAAGCCTCGTTTCTAACAGACCTCCGTCACCCATATAATAAAACACAGGGAACACGCTCTCTGGTCAAATTTAGTAATCCTATGATATGGAAGATATTTGCTTGTAGACATTTTATGGTACCTACAAAACGAATGCTATTTTAAGATGTTCTTTTTTAAAATATTTTTATTAATTTCAGAGAGGAAGGAAGAGGAGAGAGAGATAGAAACATCAGTGATGAGAGAGAATCATTGATTGGCTGCCTCCTGCATGCCCCCCACTGGGGATTGAGCCCACAACCTGGGCATGTACCCTGACCAGGAATCAAACGGTGATCTCCTGGTTCCTAGGTCGACGCTCAACCACTGAGCTACGCGGCTGGGCCTTGACATGGTTTTAGATGCCGCATTGCAACTACCCTTTAAGAAACTAGTACCCGTCAATTTTTTAGCTAACAAATATCTGTCATTATCTATTAAATATTTCTTCTCTTTACAAGTACACATCTGTGTGAGGTCAGATTTTCTCCACATATTTCAACTGAAACAACACAACACATTTTTGTTGGTGGGGGGGGATTTTTTGTTTTGTTTTTCAGAAACAAACATGGGAAATCAACTGTCTTTTCTTCAGCCAAACTTGGAAAAGTTACAAACATCTAAAACACTGTCACTCTTGCACTGGCCCGTGTGGCTCAATTGGTTGGAATGTCGTCCGGTACACCGGAAGGTCATGGGTTCGAGTCCTGGTCAGGGCATATACCCAGGTTTCAGGACTGGTCCCTGGCCAGGGTGCCTACAGAAGGCAGCCGATGTAAATCGATGTTTCTCTTTCTTCCTTTCTCTTAAATCAATTTAAAATAATAATAATAATAACATACTGCCACTCTCCTCATTAAAGTTTCTTTGCTTTGGAAAATGTAGTTATTTTTTAATAAAAATTATGTTATTTATGTTGACATGTAATGGGTTTGTTGATTTTATTTTTAACACTTTTTTAAATGTCTCAGTTTTCATTTCTACTGTATATGAGTAAAAAGTAAACCATGGCTGTAATGTAAATCAAGCTATAGCACTTCCCTCCTTAAAGCCTTTCCATGGATTCCCACTACAATTAGAATAAAATCCAACCCTCTTTTGCAGGCCAGGCCCACAGCGCCCTCCACCCTACTCCGTGCTCCCCACCCAAGCCCCGGCACAGCCCCTGGCTCTCTGTTTCAGAACACGTCCAAGTTGCTCTCACTTGGATCCTTTGCACTTAAAGTGCATGGCAGCCTGGTCATCGTACTGACGGGCTCCGCTGCCCTAGGACCCTCCACCACTCATCCCCGCCCCCAGAGCAGCATGTGCATGGGACACGCCCACCACCTGAAGTCATCTCACTTGTCTGTGTTTTCATGGCCTGTCTTCTTGCACCAGCATAAAAGCCCCATGAGAGCCATGGCCTCATCTGCCTCTGTCACCCTCTCTCCCCAGCATGCAGGACAATCTCAGGCAGGTCACAGGCCCTCATTCCGTGCTTTCGAGTCACCGTGGACAGGGAGGAAGGGGGAAGCCTTGGGTGAGAGGGCTCTGGGCAGACACATCAGGCCAGAGTCAAAAGCTAGTTGACAACGGGGGAGGAAGCGCCTCAAAAATACTCTGCCTTCTGTAAACACCTTAAAAAGGGGACTCGAGAGAACCCTTCCCATGACACATGGGCACAGCATCTCCCTTTGTCACGTACGAGCACACACACCCTCAGTTCCTCATCTGCGCACCTTCACTCCAGCTTGTTGACTAAGCTACGTAAACATACATTCAGACACACAGGCATGCACCCACATCCGCCCGATTTCTCTCTTTAAAAGTCCTCCCTCTTCCTTTCCTGAAATGCTGCCATTCCCGTTCTCTCAGTTCCTACCCGATTTCTGAGACACACTATACGTTTTAACTCCTTGGCTGCTGCAGGCGTGGAGTCCATGAGAGAGGAGCCTTCAGAGTCTCGGGCAGCATTTTCTCTCGTCTTCACTCAGCATTCCAGTGAATGCTGGATGTCCCCAAAGACGGCTTCCCTCCGAGAACAATCATCATGGAAGCATTTACGTGTCAACTCGGCCTATCACTGAATCTCATTTTTTTATTATATTTTTTACTTATTTCAGGGAGAGGGAGAGAGAGAGAGAAACATCAATGATGAGAGAGAATCATCCATCGGTTGATCGGCTGCCTACTGCATGCCCCCTACTGGAGATTGAGCCCACAACCCAGGCATGTGTCCTGACCAGGAATCGAACCGGGACCTCCTGGTTCATGGGTCAATAATCAACCATTGAGCCATATCCACCATGGAATTAACAAAATTAACAAAAGATACAAAATTAAAGTAGAAATCGTTAGAAACACATGACTGACCCCACGGTTAGAAAGATTTTAACAAAGAAATTCTCCACAACTTTCTTCTAGTATTATATGGGTTTTTAAAAAAAAAAAAAAAAAAAAAAAAAAACAAAAACAAAAACAAAAAAAACATTTAAGCCTTTGGTCCATTTGGAGCTTTTTTTTTTTTTTTTTTTTTTTTGCCTTCAACTTCTTCTCACCCGGGGAAGGGGTCCCTTGTGTCCCCTTTCATCCTAACCTGAACTTGGCCCTGCCCTCCACTTAGACATGACAACAGCTGCCAGCCATGTAGACTTCAGGGAAAGCCTGCGCCCCTCGGGCACCTCCCAGAGCGATCAGAATCCCCCCATGAACTTGAGCTGTCTGCGGTGAAACAGGTTTGGGGAACTGAAGGAGGCAACTGAAAGGAACTCAACAGCGGGGCGGACCCCAACGTCGGTTGCCTCAGCCACTTAAAATTCTTGGAAGCCCTGGACGGAGTCGCTTGGAAAGAGAGAAAAACGGACTTAAAAAGCAATCCCGGGGCTTGAACATGTGTTCTTTGCTGGTAGAATTCAGGATGAGGATTTGGAGGGCCCTGTGGGAGTATCCCTCACTGCTCTCCCCTAATCCTCTCCAAATCGCCTCGGCTCTACAGCTGTTGGTGAGCCAGATAAACTATGTGTTCAATTATTCTTGGCCTGGATGGGGCGGCTCCCCTCAAAGGCTTCGGGATGTAGAATTCGGGGGACTTCAATCAGCCCGGCCCTCCAGGGCTGCCTACAGGAGACAGGGCCTGTTTGAAGAGCCAGCGCTCCCAGTAAGACTCTCTCTCCCTTCCTCTCCCTTTTCATCTCCGCCCAGACGGGCAGAGACGGCTGACACCTCCCCACGGACCCGGTGGCGGGGAGCGGAGTTAGCTGTGGGACCCGTGCCAGAGCAGAGAACCAGGGCGATAAAATAATTACAAATGAAAGGGAGATTAGCAGGCACTGTCGGGATACATGCTTCCAAAATGGTTCCTGAGATCTCTGGGCGGCACATTCTCAAAGGAGACGGCGCAGCAGCTGCTGTCTCCATGGCAATGGGGGCAACAGAGGCCCAGCTGGGAGCGCTGGCTGCAAATGTCAGACCCAGCCAAACGCCAGCCACGGGCACGGAGATGACAGACCGGGTCACCTTGGCATCATGGAAATGCACTGGTAATTAACACAACTTTGTTTTCTCTCCTGTCTGCTCTCCCTCCGCCTCCCCTGGCTACAGCGGAGTCCCGCTAATAAATGGTTGACAGCTGTTGAGAGATGGGTCGGGGCTGGAGGTGCTCTGAGAAAGGCTCTCTTTTTGGGGGGTTGACCCCCCAGCGGCTGCAAAGTCCTCGGTGGGACTGGTAGCTCTCTCTTCCACTAAGTGCTCGTCTGCACCCCCTTTGGCAGGTTCCACCTTTGGCGACCTGGCTTCCTTGGCCTCCTTTGCCAAATGCCCGTTTGCTAGTTTCTATATGTTTTTCACCACGAGTGGGCCGTGATCCACCCCCATCAGAATCACCTGATTTGCTTGTTACAGGTGCAGGTCTGAGGGCATCATTCCAGACCTCCTGACGCAGAAGCACGGGGCATGAGCCCCCATCACATGCAACTTCAAGGAGTTTCTCACATGCTTCCCATGTGCCCTTGAGCTTGGGGTCCACCCCAGGGCTCTGGCAGGGGGCCGAGCTCTGCCCACTCCCGCCAGCCAGACCTTAAGTACCCAAGTCGCCAAAATCAACCCAGATTCGCTTGAGCCTCCCAAAGGCTAGAGAGAGAGCCAGGAGGGACTGAAAAGGCCGGGCCTGTGCGCCCACGGCTCCGAGGTGAGCAATAGTCGGGTGTCTCCGAGGTGAGTTATCCTTTCTCCCGTCTGGACACACAGTGGCGGGCGTTTTTCTTTCAATGTCATGCCTAATGCTTTGCAGACATCTGGAAGGGAACAAGGGCAGCTCAGAGGAGGGACTTTCCTGACCTGGAAGTCAGTCATCTGTAGCCATGGTGTGGGGAGACCCAGGGGAGAGGCTGACCCCGGAGCTGGACCCTTTGCTCTTGGCCTTCAGTGGAGCGGGTGAGCCCTGGGCCCTCTGCATTCCCCCAGAGTTAGGAAGATGGCTTGATGCAGCCTTCCCACTCCGTCACCTGCGTCCCAGCTGGCACGGGGCTCACACAGGCACAGAAGGCTGCACTCAGATGCCTAGGAAGTGATTTCAGATTCCTTCTTGTCCTTACACACACACACACACACACATACACACACACACATACACACATATACACACACATACACATATATACACACACACATATATACACACACACATACACATATATACACATACACACATTTACACACACATACACACATATATACACATACACACACACACACACAGAGAGAAATGGGGCAAAGGTCCAGGTAAGACACCATTTTCTTAGGTTCCTCTCCATCCAAAATTTCCTTCCGTCCTCTGACACTCAGACCGGCCCAATCCCTACCAGATTCACATCCCTTCACTTTCAATAT
The DNA here is from genome assembly GCF_963455305.1 of Plecotus auritus. Taxonomy (NCBI): domain Eukaryota; kingdom Metazoa; phylum Chordata; class Mammalia; order Chiroptera; family Vespertilionidae; genus Plecotus; species Plecotus auritus. The sequence goes on from NC_137779.1 coordinate 19,849,869, forward strand.
TGAATTTTCCTTGTTCCCTCCCTACCCAAGAGAGATGAACTTCCTAGGAGCCAAACCCCTAGAGAGGAAATAAAAGGCCTTTGGGACTCCGTGAAACTGCGGAATAACTTGGGAGGGAAGGTGCTGCGGAGCCTGTCGCCTGCTTTTGTCGCCTCTGGCCGCGGTCTCACGGCCTCCCGGGCCTCGCGTGTCTACCTCTCTCTCCGATGAAACCTCCAGGGTGCTCACTTGGCAAGAACAGGGCAAAGGAGGTGTGCTTCGTTTGCCCTTGATAAGAAACACTTGCCCAAGAAATTCATTTGTTAAGTGACAGCATGTCAGGAGAATCCAGTTTTGTGTTTCAACGACAGGCTTCTGCTGACGGACATGCCAGGGTGGAGCTGGGACACCTAACAATAGTATGTGTGGCTCGTTCAGAATACCCTCTCGTGCCTCACGTTTTCTTTTTCTTTTTTTAAATATATCTTTATTGATTTCAGAGAGAGGAAGGGAGAGGGAGAGAGAGAGAGAAACATCAATGATGAGAGAGAATCATTGATCGGCTGCTTCCTGCACATCCCCCACCGGGGATCGAGCCTGCAACCCGAACCCTGACCTCCTGGTTCATAGGTCGACACTCAACCACTGAGCCACGCCGGCCCGGCCATGCCTCATGTTTTGAAAACATGCTGTCCTCTCTCCTTTTAAGGTGATAAGGCCTGGAAGCCAGGAAAGAATACACAGATGCCTAAGACATCTGTGAAACTGTATTGGACCGGGAGGAGGGCGGCGGGGAGTTTGCACAGTTCATACTGTTCCGGGAGAGCTGGACATAAACCTATTTCATGGATTACACTTGGCCCAGAAACCTGTTCACATAAGAGCTCTGGCTGACGGGAGACACAGGGAGGTGGGCTGCAGGGTCCCACGCTGGAGGGAAAGAATACACTGAGATGGACTCGCTGGGTCTGGGAAATAGAAGTCAGAGGGAGCCTCTTCGCAGTAATACTTCTCCAGGAGCAACGCAGCACCCCCTGGTGGCCGAAGGGCTGTGAATACCATTGCAATTTCCTGGAAACGGTGCCACCTGCTGCACACTCTCCAGCCTGCTGATTTGTCAGCCAAACTTCTCCAGGTACTTCCAATGTACCCACTTAAAGGAGGCAGTGTTGGGCTTTTGGAAGTGAACCAGTGAAATAAAAAGAAGGGAACGTACAAAATGGTTTGACTGCAGCCATTAAGCCGGCCATGCTCTATTCCCCATGGGGGCCCGGTCTGCAATGGCTGCACACAGTTGCATTCTTATTTATTTTTAAGTATTTACTTATTTTTGCATGTGGATGTCCAGTTATTCCAACATTGTTTCTTGAAAAGATGATCTTTTCAACACGTGTGTTTGTGGAGTTATTGATGATAGCCATTCTGACAGGTGGGAGGTGATATCGCATTGTGGTTTTGTGTGGAGGTTCCTCAAAAATGTAAAAAAATAGAACTGCCATGTGACCCGACAATTCTGCTTCTGGGTATTTATCTGAAGAAATCCAAAGTGCTCATTTAAAAATATATATGCATTCCTGTGTTCATTGCAGCATTACTTATAGTGGCCAAAACATGGAAGCCACCTAAGTGTCTATATCAGGGGTCCTCAAACTTTTTAAACAGGGGGCCAGTTCACTGTCCCTCAGACCGTTGGAGGGTCGGACTACAGTTTAAAAAAAAAACTATGAACAAATTCCTATGCGCACTGCGGGCCCGGGACGAGTCGGCTGCTAAGCAGGACAGGCAGTGGCACCCAGCGGGCTGGATAAATGTCCTCGGCGGGCCGCATGTGGCCCGCAGGCCATAGTTTGAGGACCCCTGGAATGGATAAAAAAGAAGTATGTAGCCCAGCTGGTGTGGCTCACTGGGTTAGAGCCATTCTCAGGCACCATCTGTGTGTCCTACAATCCAACTCAGTTCTGACACTATCTACCCACTGGTTAAGGGCACAGTCCTACAAAACTGTCCCTCTTCCCCCACATCAGACACCAACTGCAAGTCCAGGTTGTCACCTGAGCTCTGACCAATTGGCTGTAGATCATAGGTTCCCACAACGCCCCTCTCGGGTTCAATTAATTTGCTAGAGTGGCTCATAGACTCAAAGAAACAGGTTGCTTACTAGACTACCAATCTTCTATATATATAAAAGGCTACTATGCAAAGTGTCCCCTTGGGAGTTCGACCAGGAGAAGGGAGTTTGATCGCTCACTATGACGTGCGCTGACCACAAGGGGGTGGCGCGGAACATGGCGGGAGACCAGTAGCAGGGGCAGGGCGCTGAGGGAATGAGGGAAGGAGGGCAGGAGGAGGTGGAGAGGCAGGGAGGTGGGGAACCTGATTGACCCTGATTGCTGGCCAGGCTTAGAAACCCTGTGCACAAATTTCATGTACCGGGCTTCTAGTTTATTATAAAAGGCTATGACTCAGGAACAGCCAGATGGGAAGGGTCTCGCTTCTGTGCCTGCTCCAGCACCTTCACCTGCTCACCAGCCTGGAAGCTCTCCTACCCCTGTCCCCTTGAGTTTTGATGGAGGCTTCAATACAGAGATACATTTTTGTTGTTGTTTGTTTTTAATATATTTTTATTGATTTCAGAGAGGACAGGTAAGGGAGAGATAGAAACATCCATGATGAAAGAGAATCATTGATCGGCTGCCTCCTGCACACCCCACACTGAGGATCCAGCCTGCAACCCGGGCATGTGCCCTGACTGGGAATTGAACCTTGACCTCCTGGTTCACAGGTTGATGCTCAACCACTGAGCCACGCCAGCCGGGCAGAGACATGTTTGATTAAACCACTGGCCATTGATGATGAACTCCATCTCCAGCCCTTCCCCCTTCCCTGAGGTGGGGGTGAGGGCTGGGACTGAAAGTGCCAAACTTCTAACCTTGTGGTTGGTCCCCCTTGGGCACTTTCCCAAAATCATCTTATTAACATAACAAAAGACACCCTTTTTGCTTCCATCAGAGAATTGCCACACTGGAGGCAAAAACAAGTACATATTTTTTATTCTAAATCCCAACATCACAAGACCCCAGACGTTTGGTGCAGACTCTGAAGGGGCTGCAGTGATCCCCGAGATCCTGGGGGGACGAGAACCAGTGACATTGGAGTTGTTAACGCATGATATGTTGCTTCCACGGGGCTGTGACGGCATGAGAAAAGTTTACACAGAAAGGGGAACTGTGGGGAAGCATGGGACTTGGTTGGAATGTCTGTAAGGAGGATTCTCCGAAAGGTTGGGGGCCTCTGAGGGGACCTTGCCGAAGGCGGCAGCCCCTACCTTAGCTTTTCCAAACAAGTCTGAGCCCCGGGTGTTTTGCTGGAATCTCTATGTTTAGCCTTTAAAGACCCGACCTTGTAGAAGCATATACTTTCTCAAGGATGCTTACCCTGCTGACTGTATCTAATAGTTAATTTTAGTTCAAGCTGTTGTGCCAGTAAAAGCCAAAGGAGGCCGGCGAACAGGGCTATTTGGCAGCAATAGGCAAATAGGCAAATAGGCAATCGTCCCTTAGCCTCTCTTTCACAGAAACATGTGTCAGAGTAATCATTCTCCAGTCATTCAGGGTCTGCCGGTCAGCCCCAGCAGGGAACTTCACCTTCATCCCCTCAGAAGTCATCAGCCGCTCTGCTCCACCCCAACACCTTCAAGATCCGTCTTTGCCATTTCATAGAACTGGAAGCTGGGAGGGTGTCTGACCACCTACCACGTTGCAAAAGGTGGTAGGAGCTCATTTGACTCAACATGAGGCTCCCGCTGACATGTCTGTCATCCCAGAGAAGGTTCCTAGCAGCTGTCTCCAAGTTCCAAGTGGTAGGAACTACTCCGTAGATACTATGTCAAAACACCATTCGTGCCCCCTCAACACCCACTGTCACCCCCCCTCCCCTTCCTCTGTCAACCACTTTGCTCCTCTGCCTCTCCCTCCAGCTCCAATGAGCTTCCACAGCCTCCCTCCAACCTACATGCAACGCACCCCATCCTTTCTCCTCCTCCCTCCAGTTCCCCACACCAAGACTGAGCACCTGTCAGAAACTGTGCTACCTCTGGGCCTTGGGGAACCACTTCCTGAGGTCCCGGGCCTCCTGACAGCTGGGTCCTTCCTGGCTCCCCTCCCATCACCAAGCCAAGCCAGTGATCCAAAATAGTCTCCCAAACAATGAGGACAACTGTGCAGTTATTCTGGAAGGTCTGTGTGGCCAAGACTCAGAACAACGCAGGAAAGACCATCGGGGGTGGGGGATGAGGTGGGAGGGCGGGAGGGCCCGCTGTTGAGGCTGATGAATTCAAAACCTGCATTTTTCCTAAAGGATGACCAGAGAATGGGTGGGCATAAGACTAAAACCACAGCCAGGGCCCTACAGCTTCCCATCCCTAAATATACCCAGGCTGTAAAGACAGAGAAATGGCTTCCTTTAAAATTGCCTTTACTATTCTCACAGGGTGACCAGGAGGCAGGGCCTGGGTTACAAAAGGTGACGGCCTGTTGGAAGGTCTATCACTCTTCAAACTGCAGTTTCTAAAAGGCCCAGATTGGAGTCCGATTAGACCTGGTGATAAAGACTAACAAACAGGATCAGCTGGGAGGGTATGGGAGGAGCTAGGGCTTATGGGAGTTCTCACACTTTGCATAATCACAAGAACCCTACACACGAGGACCCTACAGAAAGAATTCTGTGTTTATAAGAAAGCTCTCTGGTTCTAACTTCCCTTTCCCTTCACTTCTGTTTTCCCGTCTATGAATACCCTCCATCTTAGCATGCAGGCCAGATGCAACCCTTTCTTTTTCCCCAAATAAATCCTCTTTGCTGACAAAACACCGAGTCGATATTATTTTTCAGTTGACAATAGCAATATTTTTCTTCTCTATTTTTGTAAATCTTATAAAACATACAGACAGAAACATAAAGTCATTGCGTTTACCCTTTGATGAATTGTCACCAAATGAAAGCATCTGTGAAACCGGCACCAGATCAGGAAACAGAGCATGGCAAAATCCCAGGCCCCTCCCCGCACCCCTCCTCCCCCCCAAAAAATACATATTCAGTCACTACTCCCCACCCAGCCCCAGGGAAACCACTCTCCTGATTTCTTACATTGTAGACTAGTTGTCCTGTTATTTTAACTCTAAGTAGTAAACTCATAGACTATGTATAATTTCATGACTGGCTTTTTTTTTTTCCCACTCAACATAAGTGTGTGTGATTCATCCTTCTTGTATGTAGTTGTAGTTCATTCATTCTCATTATTGTACAGTATCTCACTGAGTAAATAAGTATACCACTGTTTATTCCTCCAGACTACTGTAAGGCCTTCGGGGAGTTTTCATTCTGGTGGCATTGGTAAGAGGCGTGTTGCAAACCTTCTAGAACATGATTTTCGACAAACATATGCATACAGTTGTGTTGGTGTATACCTTGGAGTGGAATTACAGTCCTCAGAATATATTTCAAAGAAAAAAAATCAATTCAAGTTTGATGTAGACTTGATGGTTGCAAGAAATGGGTTCTGTGATTGTAGAGGCCCCACGCTGGCCATGAGCAGTGTGCTTGTTAGAAGGACAAACTATAATATTGGGAGACACGGACGAATCTAAAGGAGATGGTTCAAAAAAGCGTCATATGTCTTTAAAATGATAGGACAGAACTGGGAAAAAAGATCACAGAATCATTCAGACAAATAAGGCTGATGGGTGGGGTCGGTGACTATCTTCAGAGAATCTGTGTGAGATCATACAGTTGCTCTTCCTTCTTTATGCCCAGCTCTCAGGCAGTGAGCGCTGCGAGTCATTGGAAAGGGAGAGACATGGGCTCTACAAGGAATCTGAGCTGGGAGGTTTTTTAAAAATAATTCTGGATGGAGGTAAGGAGGCAGGGGATATTCTGTTGTCTCAAGAACAGAAGATTTTGAGTTAGCATTCTCTGCCCTGAAGCCTCCTACTGTGTGTGAGTGGAATAACTTCATTCATGCTAGCAGATGCCCTCACTGACCCATGCAAAATACTTATGAGCAATTTTAGGGGATTTCCATTCTTTTTGAAAGTGACAGAATTAATCTTCCCCTTATAAAAATAGAAAAGCGAAGCACCAGGGAACCTCCATTTTCTCAGTTCAGTTTTAGTCGACATCCTGGAAGTTCTGTCCTAGTAACTGAAGTGACCCAACCTGTGAACCACACAGAAAGCCTCAACCTTCCACGCAGCAAAGCAGCTGGCTGAGCCTACAGCGCCACCTTGTGTCCACAGTGAGGCAGGCAGCCACTTTGTAAATGCACCGTCTGTCAAGCATTCTTCAGCTACTCCGTGTAGAGTGCTGTGCCTCACTAATGCGGTAGGTGCCAGGCATACAGACATGAGTAGACAGTTTGAGAGTTCACGTTTTCATCACCATATGGCTTCGGGCAATTTGTTTTACCTCAATGTGCCTCAGTTCCCTACACCTGGAAACGGAGATCAAAGTAAGAAACGGATACAGTTATTCATATGAAATGTTTGTCAACCTAGTCATCACTCTCCATACATGGCAAATACAAACCACGATCCCTTGGAGAACTGACCATTCTTGTAGGGGAGGCAGACATGTAAATGGGACACAGGAAATATATGATAAATAATGAAATAAAAATAGAAATCCTTTTGTGGGTATTTCATCCACACAGACCGACAGCAAAGCTAGCACAGATTGCTCTTACATGTGGCCTCTAGGAATGATGCTGTGAGACTTGGACCTCAATCAAAAATCAAGCACCGACTAAAATAACAATAAAGGGCCTCCTGGCCCTTTTAGGCATAGGGAGTTAAGTTATCTGGCATTATTAACTTTCCAAGCTATATTTCTCAACCCTTAGTTCAGTGGTCGGCAAACTGCGGCTCGCGAGCCACATGCGGCTCTTTGGCCCCTTGAGTTTTTAGCAAAGGCCAGCTTTGAGTACCCTAATTAAGTTAATAACAATGTACCTACCTATATAGTTTAAGCTTAAAAAATTTGGCTCTCAAAAGAAATTTCAATCATTGTACTGTTGATATTTGGCTCTGTTGACTAATGAGTTTGCCGACCACTGCCTTAGTTGTTACATATTAACATATCACATATAAACATTTCGGAATTCAATTTCATGTATAACAGATATTCAAGTTCATTAACTTTAGAGGGCTAATATTAAAGAATATGGTTGACAAAATAATGGTGTTAAGCCCAACGGGTGTGGCTCAGTGGGTGAGTGTCGACCTATGAACCGGGAGGTCACAGTTAAATTCCCAATCAGGGCACATGCCCGGGTTGCGGGCTCGATCCCCAGTGGGGAGAGTGCAATGATTCTCTCTCGTCATTGATGTTTCTATCTCTCTCTCTCTCTTCTTTGCTCTCTGAAATCAATAAAATATATATCTTTTTAAAAAAGATAATGGCATTAAAAAATAGCACAGCCATGCCCTGGCCTGTGTTGCTCAGTGGTTACAGTGTCCGCCCCATCACCAAAGGGTTGCGAGTTCAATCCCTGGACCCAGTTGGGGTGCATTCAGGAGGCAACCAATTCGTCTCTCAAGCATGATCCCCACAGCCACTAGACACCACCCACAACCTTCTTGGCAAGCAGCTGCCTCCTCTGGTCAGTTTGTTCTTCCTCTGCTTGCTAATAAAGCTGCCTTTCTCTCTCTCCATGGCCACCTCTGCTTCTAACCTGAGCCACAGACCCCAGCTAAGCCACAGCAGGCGAGTGGGAGCCTCAGACCAGCGGGGACTGGAGGCTGCCGCTTGGAGGACGGCCACTTGTCTCTCTTTCCTCGCTGCATCCACAAGAGGGAGCCTGGTGCCAGCTTCCCCAGCCACCTGGCAGCCACCAGGACACCTCGTCTGCTCTTAGGTATGGCACCCAAGAAGGTAAAATTTATGGTATCTTGCATCCAATCAAAAATGACCAGGTATGCAAAAAATAAATAAAGAGGGAGAGAGAAAACCCCAGGAAAATACCAACCATGATGAGGAGAAAACGCAAACATGAAAGCAACCCAGAAATGACACAGATTGTAGAATTAGTGGACAAGTGAGGTGAACGGTAAGAAGCTAGGAAAATTCCTGGGTGGGTGGAACGGGGAAACTGAGGCAAGATCATTAAGCAAGGCCAAACAATTTAGACAGCTTACAGCCAGCTAGCGAATCGCAAGACCTTATCTCTCCTAACGAAGGACACTTGAGAGCACATGGTTTCTCCCTCTCTTCCCTAACCAGAGAACACATAGCTGAAGCCACCCTGGTTGGGGAGATCGAGGACAGAGACCCAGTTAATGCCATCTGTGCCATCCAAACCCAAGGACGGATGAAGTCAGGGAAACAAATAACAAAAACCGGATTCGATTCAGACAAGACCTGGCCAGTTTTGCTCAATGGTTAGAGCGTCAGACCTGGGCTCAGCTCTCAGAAGCATACTGCCTCCGGGGGGCCTCATTGGCCCCCGGTGCCAAGTTGTGTTGGACCTGTCCTATCACGGTTTAAAAAACAAGCCTGGCCATTCTCAACAAGACCAGCAATAACAAGGGTTGGAGAGGTTGTGGGGATGTACACTGGTACAACCACGATGGAAAGCAGTCTGGCGATTCCTCAAAACATTAAGAATAGAGCTACCATATGACCGAGCAACCCCACTCCTGTGTATGTATATACCCGAAAAACTCGAAATCATGTGTTCAAAAAGATACATGCACCCCTGTGTTCATTGCAGTGCTGTTCACAGTGGCCAAGACATGGAAACCACCAGAGTGTCCTGCGATCGAGGACTGGGGAAGGAAGATGTGGTCCATACACACAGTGGAAGACTACTCAGCCACAAGAAAGCATGAAATAGCGCCATTTGCCACAACGTGGATGGACCTGGAGAACATCATGCTAAGTGAAATGAGTCAGCCAGAAAAAGCTAAGAACCATATGATTTCACTCATGTGTGGGATATGAAACGGAAACTCATGAACACAAACAGCAGTGTGGTGGTTGCCAGAGGGAAGGGGGGTGGGGAGAAGAGGGTCCTAATATAAGGTGACAGGAGGAGCTTTGACTTTGGGTGGTGGGCACACAATGCAACGTACAGATCTTGTAACATAGAAACCCACACCTGAAACCTGTGTGTTCATGTTGGCCAATGTCACCCTAATAAATTTAATTTTTTAAAAAAGGTTTTTTAAATAGGTATAAATAGAAATCTAGGATTTATGATGAACAGTTAAATCTCCCACCAGGGTTAGAATTTTTGTGTGTGTGTTTTTAATCTTTATTGTTGAGAGTATTACAGATGTCCTTCCTTTTTGCCCCCCATTGTCCGCCTCCACCCAGTCCCCACCCCGCCCCAGGCCTTTGCCACCCTAGTGTCTGTGTCCATAGGTAATGCATATAGGCGTGGTTAGAATTTTTTTTATTGCAATTCTGTCTTTTCTCCTTAGGAATCATTGTATCACCCACCCCATTAGTAAAATTCCACAACAGAGGAAAAAAAGCCTCAAGAATGAAACTGACTCCAAGTAACTTACATTCTAAACCAAGCCCCCCAAAAAGGTAAAGGAATTCAAAAAATCCACCACCCGATAACATAAAATGTACAATGTCTGCCACCCAATCAAATATTACCAGGTATGCAAATAAGTCGAAACACAGCCTATAACCAAGAAAAAAAAAATCTATCTGTTGATCAAAAAAGCAACTCCAAAGAGCACAGAGGACAGAATGAAGTATATTTTAACCAAGATTTCACACTTTCGCCTCATCACAGCTTTTAGCAGCAGATGCTGACTCAAACATTACAGAATTAGCGGTTTCCTTTCCCTGAATTTTAAGGCTAAAAATCAAAAAGTCATTAAGAAGAAAGGAAAACAAAAGTTCCACTGATGTCTTATTTCCTCAGAGTTCTCTGATCTTCCCGTTTTTAAACCCTGCTTCACTCTTCACTCCTTTCCATTCTTTTTGTATTCCTCCTCTTTAGTAAGTACATGCCTGTTTTATTTTTAATAAAAGTATTTTATTAAAAAAATAGTGCAAAAACAAAAATTCAAAAAACATACCTAAACTAATGTATGCATGTCCACCCTTAAAGGGAGGTTTCTGTTTTGTCATTTTTGCTTTAGGTCTCTTGAATAATAGAAAAAATTGATAATATGCGGCTCTGTGCCAAGCATAGTAAGTGCTGTGTAAGTATGTATATATTCTCATATAAAATACGCACGTTTTGGTTATTCCAGCAACCCTATCTGGTAGATGTTATCGTCAGTTCCATTTCACAGATGAAGAGACTGAGGTACACAGAGGTTCAGAAGCTTGCCCTCAACTCATGCGGTTAATAACTGGCAGATTAGGCCCTTGCCGGTTTGGCTCAGTGGATAGAGCGTCTGCCTGTGGACCATAGGGTCCTGGGTTCAATTCCGGTCAAGGGCACAATGTCATACACAGCCTATGACTAGCCCTGGGCAACCTGTTTGGAGCTACAAAGTGATCCACAGTTTGTGACTGCCTCTACTGGGCCTGGGTATACGCAGGAAGGACCAAGCTGCACACCAGTGCTGGATTTTATCAGCACCAGGCCCATGGGCAAGTCAGCAAAAGTCCTGAGGACCCCAACATCTCCTTCCACCTCCCCCCACCCCCACCAGCTGCCTGATAGAGCCTCTGGCAGTACTTGAGGTGCATGAGGTGGGTTCTTAGTGAGCCACCAGGTAGGGGTGGGTGGTATTCAACAAATAGATGCAGGTTCAAACTCAATGCCAGTGCTGGGTCTGAGGCCACTCAGCAAATGTCCCAGGGTGTTCCAAGTCCATCTGTCACCTGCTGGGTGCCTACAGACCTTTGTGGTAGGGTGGGGGCCCCAGGGAGTCATCAGGGTGAGGCCAGCAGGGTTTATGAGGCCCACATGGACCAAGATTGGGCCATGTGAAGGGATGGCTCTGCATCAGGTGGGCATTCACGGGAAAAAATGGCCCCGATCCTAGAGCCGCACAACTTTGTCTCTTCAAGATTCTGCCAGCAGCCTGAGCTCAACAGGGCAGGGCCGCTGGGGGTCAGAAGGGTGGGGCTGGTGGATGTCCTGTGATGGGGAGTTGCCAGAGTTGCTGGTCAGGCTTGGGGAAAGGTGGAAGGAGTGGCCCGCACCCCAGAGTCACACCAACCTCTCAGTGTGTCCTGGAATCTGACCAACTTCGTCAGGGTGGGGTTATCTGGAGCCTAGAGGGGTGGCTAGCGGATCTCCCATGAGGGGGATGTGCCAGTCAGGTTCACAGGGGGAATGTCTCTCGCCCCCAAGGCCATACCACTCAGTCAACGACACCCCCTGAGTCTGCCCAGACCTCTACACCCCAGCCCGAGCAGCTGACTCCTCAGCATGGCACGATCTCTGCAGGGTGGGGCACAGAGAGTACAGAGTGTGTTGCTGTTGCTTTTCCCAGGCTGATGTTGTAAGGAGGGGCGTGCTCCACCTAAGAAAGATGGTGTCTGTGGTGCGGGAGAGTGACTCAGACAGGAGTCCCTGCAGTTGTCCCCTCAGTTCTCTCCCCGGAGCCACAAACCCCCATCTCTCCTCAAATGACTCCAGTCCACTCTGCCCTCCCTCCCCTGGAGCCCAGGGTGAGTGACTGACTGCAAAGGAGATTTTTGTGTGTTGGCCCCTTTAAGAGGACACCTGTGTCTCCAGCAGACTCTTGTCTCTCCCTGGAAGATAGAATCCCCACAAATTTTCTCAGCCAAGTGGATGTGGGGGCCTCTTCCCAGCTCTGGTCCTCTGGAGTGGGGAGCCTGGCATGGGTTTGAGACCTCAGACTTCTCAGGGGGAACCGCTGCATCTGGACTATCCCTCCTGGAGCTCATGGGAGTGGGGCCAGCCTCGGAAACCAGCCTCGATGTGGCTTCTTCTGTAAATTTTTGGTTATAAGACTTCTATTCAGCTAGTTTTCAGTTGGTTATTCAGGTTGCTTGTTCTATATTTTAGTTGTCATTCCAGTTTGGTCATGGGAGGAAGTGAGTGTAGCAGCCACCTGGTCTGTCACATCTTGGGTCTCTACCTCTTTCTTTCAAATACACAAAAGAAGCTGTAAAACTATTATTCCCTGGAATTTTGAGATCTTGCTTTCTGGCAATTGTCTTCAGTTTTGACTCAAATAAGCTCTAATAAAAATTCAAAAGCCCGGCCAGTGTGGCTTAGTGGTTGAGCATCACCTATGAACCTGGAGGTCACAGTTCAATTCCTGGTTGGGGCACATGCCTGGGTTGTGGGCTCAGTCCCCAGTGTCAGGTGTGCAGGAGGCAGCCAATCAATGATTCTCTCACCACTGATGTTTCTATCTCTCTTTCCCTCCCCCTTCCTCTCTGAAATCAATAAAAAATATATTAAAGTCAGGTTTCTAGGTAACTCACCGTTTAAAAAAATATATAGACTTTAAAAACATGTATACTTAGGCAATACAAAATATATAAAACAACATGAAATTTAATCAGGCATAAGAGAAATGATGCAATCGAGAGAAAGGTAAACACAGGATGATTGAGGCTGCTGCTGGGGTAACAGCACTTACTGTTTTACAGCGAAATTTTTTATAAACAGAAAGAGTACAGTCTAACAGGGGTGGGCAAACTTTTTGACTCGAGGGCCACAATGGGTTCTTAAACTGGACCGGAGGGCCGGAACAAAAGCATGGATGGAGTGTTTGTGTGAACTAATATAAATTCAAAGTAAAGGTGCGGAGGGGAGAGTAAGAGAACCGGATAGAACAGCCGGATCTGGCCCACGGGCCATAGTTTGCCCATGGCTGGCTAACATAACAATAATAAATCTAGTATAGTAAATACATAAACCACTCACGGTTGTTTATCATCATTATCAAGTATTGTGTACTATACGCAATAGCACGTGCCTTACTTTTGTACAACTAGCAGCCCAGGAGGTTTGTTTACACCAGCATCAGCACAAACATGGGAGTGATATAGTGTGCTGTGCTGTTGTAATGGCTGTAATGTCACCAGGTGATAGGAATTTTCAGCTCCATTATCATCTTATGAGATCGCCATTGTATATGCCGTCCATCATCAACTGAAACATCAATATGCATGACTATATTAGTAGTTCATTCATTTATGTTGTAAAATGGTATTTCATTTTATGGATATACTAGAGGCCCGGTGCACAAAATTCATGCACAGGTAGGGTCCCTAGGCCTGGCCGGCGATCAGGGCCGATCATGGCCTTCCTTCCCCCAGCTGCCAGCTGCCAGCCGGGGCCTTCCTTCATTCCGCGCCACCCCCTGGTGGACAGCACACGTCATAGTGAGCAGTCGAACTCCTAGTCAGTCGAACTCCCGAGGGGACAATTTGCATATTAGCCTTTTATTATATAGGATGTACCACATTTTGATGACCTACTCACCAGTTGATGGATATTTGAATTGTTTCCAGTTTGGAATATTATGTATAATGCTACTACGAACATTTACATATACGTTTTTGCATGGACATGTTTTCATTTCTCTTGGATACATACCCAGGAGTGAAATTGCTGAGTCATATAATAAGTTTGTTTAACTTTTTAAGATACTGTCAAATTGTAATCCAGAGTGACAATACCACTTTACATTTCCATAAGCAATAGATGAAGGTTTCATTTTATTCATGTCCACCCCAGTTCTTATTATTTTCTGTATTTTTTTATTATACTCATGCTAGTGGGTGCATTGGTATCTTATTATGGTTTAAGTTACATTTTTCTAATATTAATTGTGTTAACCATCTTTTTATGTGATTTTTAAATATTCATATGGTTTGTTGGCGAAGTACCTACTAGTATTCAAATAGTTTGCCCATTTTTAATTAGACCTCTTATTAATTGAGTTATAAGACTTCATTGTAACTCTAGCCATAAGACCTTTATCAGATCTATAACCTGGAAATAATTTCTCCTAGTCTGTGGCTTGGTTTGTCATTTTATCAATGACTCTTTTGAGATTTTAATTTTGATGACGTCCAACTTATCAGATTTTTCTTTCATCAACTATGCTGCTGATGTAGATAGCTTGGGTCCTCTCTGGTCTACCCTGTGCAGACATGTGGAAACTTATCCAGATTCCAGACCTTTTGACTGTCTCCTATTCCAGATCTTCCTGTTAAATTTTTGGGCAGTCCCCCGCTTGTCCCAGCCAGGACTGCCAGCTGAGCCACTGGTTTTACCTGTTTGTTTGTCATCGAGATCACAATTATTACTTCCAGCGCTATTGGGCGTGGGTTTTCCAGCTCACTCCAAGTCAAGTGAGACCCCTCTGGCAGCGAAGCTGTGCGTTCTCCCAGCCTGAACACCTGGTAGTGCCTCCATGAACTCTGGAAGAAATGGAAACAATCCCAGGAGGATCTCCACAGAACCTGCTGTTTTTACCAGGTCCAGTGTCTCATTAATAATCCCTTCTAACTTGGTCATCTGCTCCTTTGGTCAATTCCCAGAGCCCTTAAACGGCTGTTTTTGACAATTTAGTCCAGTTTTGTCATTGATTTGGGGGAGAAAATGTTCTGGGAAGTAGGGTTGAAGGACTGTGTGCATGAGATTGCCTTTCCCAACAAAAACAAAACTGTTTGGGGGTGTTGCTGGGGCACCAACTCAGCAGTTTAAAAATCAGTAACTAAAGAAAAAGAGTTAGGCATTTATCCTGCCTTTCGGTATGAACTCTGTATCAGGGAACTCAGATTCCTTTAGAGCAGTGGTTCTCCACCTTCCTAATGCCGCGACCCTTTAATACAGTTCCTCATGTTGTGGTGACCCCCAACCATAAAATTATTTTTGTTGCTGCTTCATAACTGTAATTTTGCTACTGTTAATGAATCGTAATGTAAACATCTGTGTTTTCTGATCGGCAACACAGTTATGAAGTAGCAACAAAAATAATTTTACGGTTGGGGGTCACCACAACATGAACTGTATTAAAGGGTCGCGGCATTAGGAAGGTTGAGAACCACTGCTTTAGAGGATGAAGGTGAGTGTGCATAGAAATTTTCTAGCTAATAAGTGCATAATGAATGATAGAAAATCACCATTGGCAATTTCTAATGAAATAACTAATTCAGGTAATGATCGTTAATAAATAAATTTAACAAAATATGCCTAAGACTTCTATTCTGAACCCTATACGACAATATTGAGAGAATTTAAAGAAGACCTATGTAAAAGAGGAACATACTGTGTTCATACGTTGAAAGACTCAGTACAGTCACCATTTAATTCTCTCCAAATTGATCTATAGATTCAATGCAATCTCAGTCAATCACTGGCAGATTGTGTGTGTGTGTGTGTGTGTGTGTGTGTGTGTGTGTGTGTGTGTCTAAAACAATAAGCTGTTTTAAAATATGAACATGCAAAAAAGGATAAGAATAGCTAAGACAAGCTTGAAGAACAAAGCTGAAGGACTTATCTATCAGATATCAAGACTCACAATGTCACAATCTAACAGCCTGGTTTGGCCAATTGAAGAGCCTCCAGGGCACAGAGGCTGACAGTGAGTTATCACAGGCTGAATGCCAAGGCTGTGCCCTTGGCCTCCGAGGTGCCAGATATCATCTCCATCACTGAGATAGTGACAACCTACCCTGGAGATGGGCATAGCTGTCATCAGTCTGGCTAATGCTTATTTCTCACTCAACCTGCAGGATGAAGAGGAGGACCAAGCTGCATTCACCTGGACCGACCTGCAGTAGACTTCCAATAAGCTTCCCCTGGCACTCCGCTGCCTGGCAATATGCCACCAATTGGGCAGGGCTTGACCTCCCACGAGTCCAGGTCACCACAGGCGTTTCGGTCACCCTTCGTATCAATGACACCCTGATAGTAGGGCCCACCGAACACCAGGTGGAGGGGGTGCTGCAATTAGTCACAATGACTAGTGACAGTTGGGCTCTAAATCCCGATAAAGCCCAGGGCCCAGCACAGCAGGTGCCATTCCTAAGGGCCACCTGGGCGGGAAGCCAGTGAAACAGCCCAGATTCAGTAAAACAAAAAATGGTTGATCCTGGTGGCACTGGAGACAGCATGTACCCCTGTGGGTGGTCTTTTGCCACCACTAGTTTAGGTGACCCCTAGTTGCCAATTTTCAAAAATGAAAGAATAAAAACAGACTAAACGTTTTAAAAAAAAAGACAGAAAACAAGTGTCAGCATGGATGTGAAGGAGCTGGAACCCTTGGGCACTGCTGATGGAACTGTAAAATGGTGCAGCTGCTGTGGAAGACAGAGTGGCAGCCCAGCCGGCATGGCTCAGCGGTGGAGCATCAACCTATGAACTCGGAGGTCACGGTTCGATTCCCGGTCAGGGCGCATGCCCAGGTTGCGGGCTCTATCCCCAGTGTGGGGTGTGCAGGAGGCAGCCAATCAACGATTCTCTCTCATCATTGATGTTTAAAAAATACAAAGAAAACAGTGTGGCAGTTCCTCAAAAACTTAAACATAGAATTGATGCAGCAATTCCATCAAAGAACTGAAAGCAGAAATTCAAACAGATATTTGTAGACAAAGGTTCATAGAAACATCATTTTCAACAGTCAAAGGTGGAAACAAACTACATGTTTATGAACAGATGAATGAATGAATAAACAAACCGTAGCATAGACACACATTGAATCTTATTCAGTCTTAAAAAGAAATGAAATTTTGATACACAGGTGAACAAACAAAGACATTATGCTAAATGAATTAAGTCAGACACAAAAGAACAAATACTGCCCAGCTGGTGTAGCTCAGGGTTGGGTGTCCACCTATGAACCAGGAAGTTATGGTTGGTTGGGTTCCTGGTCAGAGTTGGGGGCTCGATTCTCAGTGGGGGGCATGCAGGAGGCAGCTGGTCAATGATTCTCATCATTGATGTTTCTATCTCCCTCTCCCTTCCTCTCTGAAATCAATAAAAATCTATTTTTTTAAAAAAAAATACTGTATGATTTCATGTACATGAAACAACTTGAGTAATCAAATTTATGGAGACAGAATGTAGAACAGTGTTTATCAGGGGCTGCAGAAGCAAGAAATAGGCAGTTATTAAAGGGTTTACAGTTTCAATATATTAGAATGATGAAAAAGTTCTGGAGATAGAGGTGATGGTTGCATAATAATGTGAATGTAATGTCACTGTAGTGTATAATTTAATATTATTAAAATGGTAATTTATGTTACGTATATTTTACCACACACTACTCTGCAAGCTTTTTAACTTTAATAATACTTCATGACTATTTTCCTGGTCAGTAAATATAAATCTAATTCATCCTTTTTAATAATTATACAATATATCATAGAAAAGGCACACTATACTATATTGAACTACTCCCATATTGACAAACATTTGCTGTTATAAATAGTGCTGCAGTCAAAATCTTTAAGGTTCTTACGATGTGTTAGGGGTCTCCAAACTGTGATTAGTGGGCAAAGTAAATAGTATATTTAGATCTTCCTCTAAGCCACTTTTAATTTTTATTTGTTCCTGGTATAAAACTAAGGGCAAGATGTCCTACCATTTGGCTGCATATACCAAAAATCTCAAAAAGCTGTGACTTATACAGGATACAATTTTATGGGCATTTCAGGACTGGTGTGGAAACTAGTGTCGAAACTTCGGCATGAGATCATCCAAGAATCCAGCCTTTTTTACCCTCTTACGTCACCCTTCATTGTCGCAGGCCCAAGATGGCTCTTTGCGATGTCCACACTCCACGGAGCAGCAGAAGAGAGAAGATGGGCACACCCACTTCCTCTCGGGACTCTACCTAAAAGTTGCCTGTTCCACTTCCACTAATAGCCTATTGTCCTGAATTAAGTCATGTAATCCATCCTAGCTGAAAGGAAGACTGGGAACAATCCCACTCAGCCCGGGTGGCCATGTGCCCCATTAATACCATGATGGCCAAGAGAGACTAGATACTGAGCAATTCTCTGATAAGATATGCCAAAAGAAGGGTCAATTATGTTAGCAATGTTTATAAAATAAACTATTTTCCATTGAATTAAAATGCCGTCCTCTTGTTTATTAAGGCCCACATACAATTGGATCTGTTTCTAGACACTAATCTATTATATTAAAATAGCTTTATAATAGTTGTTAGCTGTTCTTATTGTATGAATTTATAGTTGTTGATATATTAGTAATGTATCTTTTGTTAACTGTTTGATTTGTTGTTTGATTTACATTATTTGTACAGATCAAGTTAAAGATGGTCAACCTATTTTGTAAAAACTGGTTTGTTCTGGCACTTGGATATTATAATTTGAGGCAGAGATCATTTTTCTAGTTCTGATTTTTCTTTTATCTTTTTACTTATTTCAGAGAGGAATGAAGAGGGAGAGATAGAAACATCAATGATGAGAGAGAATCGTTGATCAGCTGCCTCCTGCACACCCCTTAATGGGGGATTGAGCCCACAACCCAGGCATGTACCCTGACTGAGAATTGAACTGTGACCTCCTGATTCATAGGTGGATGCTCAACCACTGAGCCACCCCGGCCGGGCTAGTTCCAATTTTTCAATGTTAAGAAGCATCTCTACCCACCAGTAATTACAACTAAGAGGTCACGCATTTGCTCATCATCACGGCCTGAGGAAGAGAAAGCCCCACTGACGAGAAAGCCTGACCATAGCAGGGATCTGATGGCAAGGAGCAGGGTTTCCCAGGGGAACAGGCGCCCAAGACTCCACCTTGTCATCCTTTTGAAAAACAATGGGTGTGAGCAAGTCCCGAGATGATGGGAAATGAGAGAGGTGCTCTCCCAGCTCTGGCTGGGGCGCATTATCCATCTGAAGTGTGTGGCTCCATCAGCCTTTTAGCTGGTATCAGTGCCTCTCTGCCATTATCTCCTTCCACCGGGCTTCATTGCCTCTTCATTTTTTTTTTTTTTTTTTTTTGAGAGTGTGTTTATTACAGCCGGGGACAGTGGAACAAGGAAAGATTTAGGATAGAAGAAGCCACAGAAGAGAGACTAGGCGGGGCTGCTCCGGCTCTCTGGAAACATTATGGGAGAGAAGTGAGCCCAGGCGGGGCTGCTGTCAGCTCACTGGAGAGGCGGAGAAAAGGGAGGCCTTGGAGACAGGTTCAGGGGGGTTAGCCCAGGACAAGCCACCACTGCCCATTGCTCCCCTGGTTGCAAGTCTCCTGGGGTTCCTCAGAGTTTAGAAATGCACACATGTCGGGGAAGTAAAAGGGGAGGGGGAAATGCAGGCATGCTGCGGGTGGGAGGGTGCACCCACTCTTTTACAGAGGAGATTTGCTCAGATTTATGCCTTATCCTCAAAAGTGCCTTCCTTTGTAGAAAAGGAAAGCTACTGGATCAAAAGAAGCTGCATTTGGGATCCTTCCCTTCCACCCAGCTAGTGTATATCCTTTGCCTTCCTTTAAAACCTAAATTCAGCCTCTCTTCCAGGAAGACTCTCTTGGTTTCCTGAGCCCTCAACAATGGATAAGCTGGAAGGTGTCTTAGGGATCTCAACCCTGGCTTCCTCTGGTCACAGCCAAGCATGTCCAACTCGCAGCCGGAGGGTCCGGTCCATGGGGACCCACTGCGACCAACTGTGACCTCTAGGATGCAAAGTCATGACAGAGCCTGGGAGGCGGCGGCCAGGACCTGGATATTTAAACGAGGCATGGGGCCCGCCGCCCGCCTGCGTGTTTGACGCTTGGAACACCTGCCAGCACTCCTCCCAGATTCCCATCGCTAGGTCTGAGGTGGAGCCTGAGCTCTTGCGTGCTTTCAGCTTCCACAGGGATTGATGAGCAACAAGGGGGGAAATTCAACTCAGCCAACCCTTCACTTACAGATGAGAACATTGAGGCCACCTGATGCTACAAAGAAAATTAGCATTTCTTAGTAGGAAGCCACTCTTTCAGGGCAAGGACTCTAACCCCAGCACCCAGAACTGTGCCTCCCTAGCAGTGGCAGATTTGAGGGGGGAGGGAGGGGAGGGAGAGGAGGGAGGAAGGAAGGAAGGAAGGAAGGAAGGAAGGAAGGAAGGAAGGAAGGAAGGAAGGAAGGAAGGAAGGAAGGAAGGAAGGAAGGAAGGAAGGAAGGAAAGGAGGGAGGGAGCTTGGTGTAGCTGCACCCAGCTTAAACTACAGCGCTGGCTTCTGGTCCAGGATATGACACATTCTTCCTCAGCTCAGCCTCTCTCCTAGTCCTGGCCGCCACCTCCCAGGCTCTGTCATTACTTTGCACCTTAGGAGGTCACAGTTGCTCGCAGTGCGTGCCCATGGACCCTGGGGAGCGCACATCTTAAGGAGTGCGGGGGCGGGGAACCCAGCAGGTGGAGGTCAGGGGCGTGGAGGAAAGTGAGGGCTTTGAGAAGGAAGGAAAGGCTCGTGAACAGGGGCGGGGAGGAGCGGTCAGGGGCGGGGAGTGCAGGCTAGATAGAGCCTGGGCGCAGGCGGGAGGAGCGCTCGCACCTGCTCCTTGGCGGCAGCGCGCCAGCGGGTCGCTTGGGCACTCAGAACAGGTGAGATGCCCGCTGTGGGCAGGGGGCTCGAACGGGAAGGGGGCTCGAACGGGAAGGGGGCTCGGACACAGAGGGCGCTCATACGGGGAAGGGGCTCGGACACAGAGGGCGCTCAGAGGGGGAAGGGGCTCGGATGCCTAGGGCGCTCAGACGGGGAGGGGCTCGGACACAGGGCGCTCAGACGGGGAGGGGGCTCGGATGCCTAGGGGCTCAGATGGGGAGGGCCTCGGACGTTGCCTAGGTGGGAAACGCTGGGAGGCTCACGGTTGGGGACGCTCCCCCCACCCCAGCGCCCCTCTGCCGTCGCCTGCGGCGCTGGGAGGAATTGGCTGCGTTGCCCGTGTTGCGCGTGAGAGGAGCTGGGAAGGGCGAAGCCCCTGCAGTCCATTCCCCCGCGGGTTAGAGACTCCGGGGCGGTGACGACCGGTGCCTGGCCCAGAGGCCGGGGCTGCTTTCGTGGTTCGACAGGACGGTGGGCTGAAGAGCCCCACTGTCACTTCTCAGGCGCCTGAACCCACCAACCAAGTCCTGCCCTGAAGCCAGGAATCTAATAATCAGAGGCGATTGATTGATTGATTGATTGATTGATTGGTTGGTTGATAACGTCTCCGGAGCCTTTGTTCTGCTTCCGCTAGTAGCCGGGTGGGTAGAAACGGATCCAGGAGCCAGAGGTGCCATTAGCGCTGGTTGGAGAGGTTTGCGGGACCTAGAAACAGGTTTGGGGGGACCCTGCCTGGGTCTCCAGGAGATGGGACCCAGCCTAGATGAGGGAAACATTTGCGCTTCAGTAAGGAAACCTGTGGCTTTATGAAAAGTTAGCCAGGCACCTCTAGTAAAAACGCCCCAGAAATGACCATTTCCTTCACATTCTCTCCCACCTGCCCCCCACTTTCTACCATTGCCCCCCTCTCCCCGTCTCCTTTGCCCCACCGCCCCACCCATCCCTCTGCCTGGCTCATCAAGTGGCTTAGGGATGGTGCCTGAGCTTTTGCATTCACTTGAACAGGGAGCGTGGCTTGGTGTTCAGAAGGAACGAATCTGATACAGAGATAGGAAGCGGGGCGCCTCCGAGGAAGGGTGTTCTCCAGGCCCTGGTGTGTGGGCTTGGTGATGGCGGCTTACCCTGGCTCCCAGCGTGTCCGGGGCAGGTGGATTTTATGTGGGATGTATCCAGTGTGGCCCCTGGGTTTCCCGGGGAGAGCGCCTCACAGAGGCGCGGTGAGGCGTGGTTTCTGCTTGTGCGGTATTTGTTTGGGTATCTGGGGAGCCAGGCGCACGATCTCCTTCATTAAGGAGCTTTGATTTCCTCTCACTTCTTCCGTGGGAGGTGGACATAGCACCACCGGTGACTTAGCTCCGGGGGCCATGGATCCTCCCATCCCGTGGGCTCCCCCCTCGCCCCCCTGGCGGCCGTGGGCTGGGATGGCCAGGGAGAAGCTGTTTAATCTCACGTGCAGCACGTTATTCTATTTGGCGATTTCCCCGGTGTGTCCTTGGTTGTGTCTCTTGCCTAATCTCAGCAAACAGCGCTAGGAGATCGTTGGAACTGGGCAAAGGCTGGGGAGGAAACGTAAAGTGAACAGACCTGCTTGCTTTTTTCCCTGCCACCTTTGGGTTAACATCGGCTGCTGCGCTTAATTGGTCAAAGTACAGGTGTTACCAGGTTGGCTATAATGAAAGGGTTATCGCTTGTCCTCAAAGGTCTCTGCCGGTTGATATGGATAAGGGCAGTTTTACCCTATGTGGAGCCACGCCCATAGCCAAAGTTCCTGCTATTGTGAAACTTCTTATAAATGTGGGTAAGGAACTAAAGTCACTCCTGTGTCATCAGCTAATGACTGCATATGTAGACAGAGTTCGTATCCATGGTTTTTTTCTGTAGACCGGTCATAAAACAGAAACCAGATTATTCACAGTACGGTACAGTGCTGCACGTGAGCCATCAGGGGCCATGGGTAAGTGGTCCCACACTGTATTTGAACTGGGCTTCCCTTCTAACCACCCACCCTCTCCCCCAAACCGTCACTGGGGCTCAGGCAAGTAGGTGGTTTGCATTTTAGCTGTTTTTGCTTCTCTTGTCTGTCCTCTTGTGTGAAAATAAAATGGGTCACCAGGGAGAAGGACGCTCAAAAGACCCATCAGCCTTGGGTGATGACAGATTAAACGGAAGCTATCAAAGCACACGCGTGTGTTTCCCTGGCAGGATGTAGATATTATAAGCCATTTCCAGTGTCTTATCACATCATAAGGGGGCTTTTCAGAGAACAAGGTGATTTCCACAAGCAGCACTGTAAGGGGAGAGGAGTAGCCGATTTCATAAATAAGGACATTGAAACTTCGAGATTCAGAGAATCTGGCCTGGGCTTATCCATCTGTTAGGTGGCAGCTAGGATGCAAAACGGAGCTCTCCCAAATAGCACAGCATGTCCAGGGTGGGGTGTGTGTGCGCGCGCGTGCGTGCGTGCGTGCGTGTGTGTGTATTTGTTTATGGGGTGAGGAGTTGTGATTTGTCTTTCCTGAACATGTATTTAATCTATTCTCTGACTTGAACTCTTAGAGCAGTGGTTCTCGACCTTTCTAATGCCGCGACCCTTTAATACAGTTCCTCATGTTGTGGTGACCCCCAACCATAAAATTATTTTCGTTGCTGCTTCATAACTGTAATTTTGCTACTGGGTCGCCTAAGACCATCGGAAAACACAGATATTTACATTACGATTCATTAACAGTAGCAAAATTACAGTTATGAAGTAGCAACGAAAATAATTTTATGGTTGGGGGTCACCACAACATGAGGAACTGTATTAAAGGGTCGCGGCATTAGAAAGGTCGAGAACCACTGTCTTAGAATATAAATTTAGAGAATTCTTGTTTGGTATAGTTCATGCCCATCATTTTTTCAATGTCATCACAAAAGTATTTTAGAGCTGAGGATAGCCTTAAAGATGATCAAGCTCAATCTTCTTGTTTTCCAAAGGGGGGGGCGGGGCGGGCGGAGGAAGGTGGATTCAGGAAAAATTGAGAAAGTATGTCTGTTGCTTCCCCAAATCTACTTTGCTGAAGAATTGTGGCTAAAACCTAGGACTGCTGATGTTCAGACTCCTGTTCTTTCTGGCATGGGGTATTTGAGGATTTCCTAGATACATAAGTCAACTGCTTTAGTTTGACTCTATTGCTTTTTTGGGGCGAAGGAGAGTAGTCTGTGACAGCAAACTATAGCTTCCCTGAATCCTGGACTCAAACTCCTGTAGATTATTCTACTCTTGCTATATCCCATGTTCCACGAAGGAAAGAGCTTTACGTGTCTGGCCCATGTGCTATTCCCAGCACAGGGCCTGTAGTAGGCACTCAATGAAACACGTTCAGTAGCTAGCAAATAGTTGCTTCTTGGGTTAGAAGAATAACAGGAATATTAGGTGTTGGGAAAAGATGAGTTTAGTCATATCTGTACTATTCATAATAGATAATAATGATCTCACTCAATTAAAAAAATGCAGAAACAAATATGAAGAAATGTTCACCATTATGAATTCTGGGTGTTGAATGTTATTGTTTGCAATTCTTTGTATATTAAATTCCTCAAATGATTTTAAAAAAACTATCAGATAGCTGAAACCGGTTTGGCTCAGTGGATAGAGCGTCAGCCTGCAGACTGAAAGGTCCCAGGTTCGATTCCAGTCAAGGGCATGTACCTTGGTTGCAGGCACATCCCCAGTAGGGGGTGTGCAGGAGGCAGCTGATCGATGTTTCTCTCTCATCGATGTTTCTAACTCTCTATCCCTCTCCCTTCCTCTCTGTAAAATATCAATAAAATATATTTTAAAAAAAAAACTATCAGATAAACATTTGGACACCTGCGAGATGTCACTCAGCTACAGTCACAGCTCACCCTACTCCAGTGACTTAGTAAGGAGATTGTTTTTCACAAAGAACTAGGCGTCTGGAGCTGAGAAATCAGGGCCGGGCAGTCCCTCTGCCTTCCTGCACCGCTGTCCTTGGCGGCAGCTTGCATCCTCCCTGAAGGACACGCACCTCTTCCGTGTTATCTAGAGGGCGGAAGGCAGGTACCAGCTGAGTCTGTCCCCCCCCCCTTTTTTTTTTTTTTATAAAACAAGATCTTTCCTGAAAGCCCCACCCAGTCAACTTCCTACACCTCCTTCATGTAAAGGACTGTGTCCCATAGCCACTCCTGAGAGCCCGAGAGGATTTAGTGCTTTGTCAGACATAATGCCAATGCAACCAAACAGGGGATCTGTTAAGAAGGAAGAGGGGAGAAAGAATGGTGATTGGGGAGGCAGTTACCCGAGTTTGCCCTCGTATGTTTTCTGAGCCATTGACTCTTTCTTGTCTTCTACATCGGTTGTTTATTTATTTCTTTGGTTTACTAACGAGCAGTAGATACGTGGTGGGTCTGGAGGGCCTTTTTTAAATTATAGAGCCTGAAGCCCATTCCAGGAAATGCTGGTTACTTAAGTCTGGGACGGGCCTATGAATCTGAATAATAAACAGCCCTCTGGGTAATTGAAATGCAAGTGTTTGCAGGAGCACAACTTAAAAAAAACATTGAATTGGGGGTGCTGTAGCAGGGACACCTCATTGTATTTCCAACAGCTTTCTGTGTCACTCCTCTTGAGGACATTACTGAAACGGAATTTTTGGACTGGAACCCGGATTCTTTGTCCGCCAGAGTCAAAGACTGAATCCATGGACAGAGGGTGGTATAGCAAAGGTGGAGATTTATTGAAGAACAAGTACAGACTCCCATGTGGGGAGAGGGAAAGAATCCCACGGAATGGACTCCCACATGGGGCGGGGTAAAGGGTCCCACTGAGTTCTTTTTCTCTACGGCTTATAAAGGCTGCAGATCCTGGTGCCTTGATATCCCCTGATGGGTCACTATTCCCTTAGACTGGTTACTATGGTTACTCCTGAGCTCAAAGGTCAAACACCACATGGAAAATGTGATGCCCCCCTCCCTCATTGTTCTTTTCTTTCTGGCTTCCTTCCTTCTTCTTCATTTTGTAAGTATAGACCTTTTTGGCTACTTCCAGCTCCCTTGTCTTATGTAAATGCAACTGTTGCTGCTCCCTGCACCTGGCTTCCTTGTGTTATGGAGATGTACCTTCTCCCAATCGGTAGCCCTGTGTTTTTCCATGGACCCCAATTCTAAAAGTTCCCTAAGCCTGCCTGTAGTCCCCTAAAATTCCTGTTTCGTTACTTCATTTTTTAAATTTTATATTTTGGTCAACATAAATAAATGTATAGTTCTGTCTTTATGGAGCCCGTACTGAACTGCCCCCTATAGGCGACTACTTGTAATGCTTTGGGCTATTTTTTTTTTCTCATATTTACCACCATATTGCCAAATAGCATGCTACTGGCTGTTTCTTTTTCTTTTTCCAGTTCTAGATACTATCTGTTAACTTCCTACCTTGGAGGATGAGGATTCAGCTTCCTTTATTCTATCTCATACTGACCTCTGTGTCTTGCAAGATCCCAAGATATTCTACTTATGTTTAATACAGCAATGTTTAATTAGTGTTCACATTATTCTGACTATGCAGATATTATTCACAACTGTGCCTTTTGATAAACCATGATTTTTTTAAAAAAAGAATAGTTGATTGATTTTAGAGAGAGAGAGGAAGGGAGAAGAGAGAAACATCGATGTGAGAGCACAGCACTGACCCCCTCCCTCTTTGCAGGCCTCCTACCTGGGATCTGCCCTGACCAGGAATTGGTAACCAACCAGCTGAGCCACACCAGTCAGGGCAATAAACCATGATTTTTGCACTTCCTTTCCCGGTCAACCTTTTCCCATCCCCTGGAGTTAGTAATTGCTTCACCTTCTTCCATTTGCTTAGTTTCTTGAGTATTCATTACGAATTCTTGCTCAAACGTTGACAGGGTGGTAAAATTCCTCTCAGTGGAGTTAAACATCACGTAGCCACTTTGATTTTATCTCTGTCTTGGAAACTTCCCTGCTCAGCCCCCCAGGCTGTTCTCTGAGCCCCTGTGATACCGGGAGCTCCCTCGCTACCAGCCTGGGAATGCCTGGATTCCTGTTCCTTGGATTCCATGACTTCTCACTCCTTGGCTTTGCTGGAGCACAGCTTCCTGAGAAAAGGCACGTGGAGACAGAGCAGGTTTATCCTGCAGCTTACAAAGCTTATGGGCCCCTGGGAGGGCTGAGAACTGCTGCCAGGTGTTGGGTGGGGAGGAAAAGCCAGGTTGCCACCAAGAAGCGTTTTGGCCCAGCCGGTGTGGCTCAGTGGTTGGGCATCAAACTATGAACCAGGAGGTCACGGTTTGATTCCCAGTCAGGACACGTGCCTGGGTTGCAGGCTTGATCCCCAGCGTGGGGAGGCAGCCGATCAATGATTCTCTCTCATCATTGATATTTCTATCTCTCTATCTCTCCCTTACTCTCTGAAATCAATAAAAATATTTTTTTCTAAAAGAAGCATTTTTGGTCAATTTCCTAAATAGATTTTAAAAGAGTCCTGAACCTCCATGGCTCCGATTTCTGGTGATTTCTTTTCTCAATCTGAATAAATATTCACTTGCACACCCAATTTTGTATTCGCAATCTTATGATTTTTTTTTCCCGTAAAGAGTGCTCCCCAAATTATGGAGAAGTCAGGCCCCACAGGACGTGGCTGCTTTTTGAGACGTTACGCATTTAAGATGTCCGTTTTCTTCCTCTGCACTTGGCGGATGGTGGCTGGATAGAGGGTATTAACTGGATATAGCTTCCTCTCCATTTTGGAATCACTGTTCCATTTTCTCCCGCCTCCTTGGAGTGCTGTTGAGAAGGTGATGCCGTTCTGACTTCTGGTCCCTTGGATTTTGTTTTGATCTCTGGGAGTTTGTAGGGTTTTCTTTTCTATATTCCTCCTGTTCTGGTATATCCCCACGTCCTTAGTTACTGATAGGATGTGTTTGTTTATTTGTTTCCGTCTTTGTTCCAGGTACTTTCAAGTCCTTTTCCATCTAAAAATCATATCCTGCAGTTCTGGGTGGTTTTCTTGTTTTATCATTTCCCGTTTTTCTGGAACATTAATTCCTTAGATGTTGGGTCTCTTGGATCCACCCTCTGAGTCGCTTATCTTTCCCCATGTTCAAAGCTGTCTCCTGTCTTTTAGTTCTACTAAATCTCCCAACCCGCCGATGACATTTTTCTGCTTCTACCATGACATGTGTAATTCCCAAGGGCTTTTATTTGGGTCCGGAGCCTTCTGCATGTTCTGTTTTAAGGCATCCTGTTTTTATTTCATGGACACAATATCTCCTCCTGTGTCTGAGAACATTAACTTGGTATTTTTTTTCTACACTTTAAGTGTTCATCAGCTGCCTACGGCGTCTGTTTATTTTCAAAGTCTCTGTTATTTTTGGTTCTGCCTTTTATGTTGGGAGCTTTCTTGAAATGTCCAAGTTTCAGAATGGTGGACTGAAAATAAGAACGGCATACTAAAATGCAGTCCTGGGGTGTTTGTAGGGTGGCAAGCTTCATTGCAGGGTGATCGGGCAGAGCACGTTTTTTGCTGGCTTATCGTTATGTCTCCAGCCGCTTCCTAGTACCGTGGTCGGCAAACTGCGGCTCGCGAGCCACATGCAGCTCTTTGGCCCCTTGAGTGTGGCTCTTCCACAAAATACCACGGCCTGGGCAAGTCTATTTTGAAGAAGTGGCGTTAGGAGAAGTTTAAGTTTAAAAAATTTGGCTCTCCAAAGAAATTTCAATCGTTGTACTGTTGATATTTGGCTCTGTTGACTAATGAGTTTGCTGACCACTGTCTAGTATAATCAGTTTCTCATTAAAAAGGCCCTATCTCTAGCCCAGCCAGTGTGGCTCAGTGATTGAGCATTGACCTATGAACCAGAAGGTCATGGTTCAGTTCCCAGTCAGGGCACATGCCCAGGTTGTAGGCTGAATCCCCAGTGTGAAGCGTGCAGGCGGCAGCCAATCAATGATTCTCTCTCATCATTGATGTTTCCATCTCTCTCCCTCTCCCTTCTTCTCTGAAATCAATACAAATATATATTTTTTTTAAAAAAAAGAAAGGCCCTTTAATTAATAAAGAATTTTTTTAAAAAGGCCCTATCTCTAGCCATTTGAGAAAAGGCCACTAATAACTTAGATTTATTTATTATATAATTTCTTTAGCAGTAGAGATTCTTGTTTTATGGAAGCTAAGTGGTAGTCTAGGGTTCAAAGTCAGACTTTTTGTTCTGACTCCACCCACTTTAGAGTACCTGGTGCTTCTGTCACCTGTGTGCCCCTCAGTGTCCCTGTCTGTCACAGAGACCATCAGAGGCTTCCATGAAGACTGAGTTCTTTCCTATTAAAAAAATAAAAAGTGCCCTAGCCGGTTTGGCTCAGTGGATAGAGCGTTGGCCTGCGGACTAAAGGGTCCTAGGTTCGATTCTGGCCAAGGGCACATGTCTGAGTTGTGGGCTAGATCCCCCCCAGTAGGGGGCATGCAGGAGGCAACCAATCAGTGATTCTCTCTCATCATTGATGTTTCTATCTCTCTATATCTCTCCCTTTCTCTCTGAAATCAATAAAAATATATTTTTTTAGAAAAATAAAAAGAGAGATTCTAGGGCAGTGGTCGGCAAACTCGTTAGTCAACAGAGCCAAATATCAACAGTTACAACGACTGGAATTTCTTTTGAGAGCCAAAATGTTTAGACTTAAACTTCTTCTAACACCACTTCTTCAAAATAGACTCGCCCAGGCCGTGGTATTTTGTGGAAGAGCCACACTCAAGGTGCCAAAGAGCCGCATGTGGCTCGCGAGCCGCAGTTTGCCAACCACTGTTCTAGGGCAATGTACATATGTACAAATAATTGTTTTGGAGTAAAGATTTCCAAAACATGTATTCCCCACCCATAATGAAATACTTAGGAACCCAGAATAAATTAGGGGCTTTGAAGAAGCTCTATCTCATGCCAGGGTAGGTCCTAACAGGCTGTTTAGGAGATGAATTAGTTGAGATGGAAAAGCATAATTCGCCTAGTAATTTTTCTTTAGGAGGCCTTACCGGGGAAAGACTGTCCTAGTACCTCTGGAGAACTTCTTGGTCATAGGATCTGGGAGAGGATTTCTGTCCCTGAAGGCCACTCTCCGAATCCATGCCGGTTCCCCTTGAGCAGCCTGACCCGAGTCTATGCGTGAGGCAGATTCATCGCTCTCAGCTGAGGAAGCTTCCGCGTTAGATACTGGGGTTTCTACTGTGGGCTTTTCCTTCTCGGGCACCTTCAAAGAAGACTTGCCAATTCCTTGGAGGCTGGGGTTCAGTCTTGCTCTCCCTGTTCCTCCATCACCGGTCCTAGAATAATGCCTGATGCATGATAAGCTCCGGATTGATGTGGCTTGTCTTCAGTTCACTTCATTACCCTTTTTAAATGAGCCCTTCCTACCTACCCGGTTTGGCTCAGTGAATAGAGCGTCGGCCTTCGGACTGAAGGGTTCCAGGTTCGATTCCGGTCAAGGGCATGTACATTGGTTGCGGGCACATCTCCAGTAGTGGGTGTG
Source organism: Plecotus auritus (assembly GCF_963455305.1). NCBI lineage: Eukaryota > Metazoa > Chordata > Mammalia > Chiroptera > Vespertilionidae > Plecotus > Plecotus auritus. Next base: position 19,879,896 of record NC_137779.1, read on the forward strand.
CAGGAGGCAGCTGATCAATGTTTCTCTCTCAGTGTTTCTAACTCTCTCTCTCCCTTCCTCTCTGTGAAAAATCAAAAAAGTAAATTAAACTTAAATGAGCCCTTCCTACATGTCCCCTTGCTGTTTCCTCTGTTTCTCCTGCACCTTTTTCTAAAAATATGTTTTTACTGATTTCAGAGTGAAAAGGAGAGGGAGAGAAAAGTAGAAATATCAGTGATGAGAGGGAATCATGGATTGACTGCCTCCTGCACTCCCCACAGTGGGGATGGAGCCCACAACCCGGGCATGTGCCCTGACCAGGAATCAAACCATGACCTCCTGGTTCATAGGTCAGCGCTCAAACATGAGCCATGCCTGCCAGGCTCTTCTGCACCTTTTTATGTCACTCCCCTCCTCCTCAAAGTTGATAGATGGAACAGCTGGAAGGTAACAGACCAGGAAGTTGTCAAACTACCAGGACTCCAGGTAGAACTTCCAGGGGTGAAAACTCCCCCATGTCATTTTACTAAAGATGTAATAATTTCTGAGGTTATCACCAAAAACCCTGCAGACAGCTCCATCTTTAACCACAGTCCTATTTGGAATTTTTTTTCTTCATGCTCCACATCGCACCTCTCCCGTCCTTCCTTTCCTTCCACTCTCTTTGATCTGGCCCCCACCTTGACCCAAGCCTTCTCTTTGTTGTGTTTTAATGTTGTTTTTCTGCCTCCTCTCCCCTACCTTTATCTAACATTTGGAATAGTCTGTAATAATAAAACACAGTGATGTGCTGTTTCAGAAGACCTGCCTGCCTAACGCAGGCACGTACCCTGGTTGCGGGCACTGGTAAGTAAAATAAGGGTGACAGGAACACAAGCATCGGGGTCTGAGACAGTCAATCTGGCCCACATGCTGAAAACTGAGCAAAGGCAAGTCCAGTGAAGCAAATTGCAAAGGACATAACGCAAGCCCAGGATGACAAACCTCTCTCCTCTGGCTTCTGTGCTTCAGTCTCGCTGGTGCTATTTATTTTTATATGAAAGGCTCTAGTCAAGAACTAAACTACTGTGTAAAACCATGATCTGTCCATTCATGTTTCTCAGACACTACCACTCACCATAGAATGTGTGCCCCCATGACATGGAGGCTCAGCTGAGGACAGCCTAGAATATAAGCTGAAGTCATTCTTTTTTTTCTTTTTTTTAAATATATTTTATTGATTTTTTTACAGAGAGGTAGGGAGAGGGATAGAGAGTTAGAAACATCGATGAGAGAGAAACATTGATCAGCTGCCTCCTGGACACTCCCTACTGGGTATGTGCCTGCAACCAAGGTACATGCCCTTGACCGGAATCGAACCTGGGACCCTTGAGTCCGCAGGCCGACGCTCTATCCACTGAGCCAAACCGGTTAGGGCTGAAGTCATTCTTAATGCCTGAATGTGTATGATACTCTAAAATCCACCTCTATCTGGTTTACCAGGAAAGTCATATTCCGCGAAATCTTTAGGTGAAATTGATACTCCAGGATGATGTACCATAATGGTCCTGTGATTTCAGATATTCCTTTGCTTACCTACTCCCAAGAGGCACAGTACTAGATGACCCTTTTAAGGACGCATCTAGCTCTAAAAATTCTATGAGAAAGTACTGGCCCCAGCAACCTTACTAATGACTGGATTTAGATGATAGTTTCCTCGTGATTTAGGGTTAAGGCTAAGCTGCATCAGTTCATTTCAGATCAAGAACTGTTATTATATGCCCGGCTTTGTGCTCAGCCTTGGGAAGTTGAAGATGAAGCAGATAAGGTCTGCTTTTGAGGAGCCACTAGTCTAGTGAGTAAGACATGTAAATGTGTAATTTTAATGTGACAAGTAAATGATACAAATCAAGATATGTATAAGGTACTATGGTAGCACAGAGGTGGCACACGTAACCCAACCTGGAATTCACATAGGACTTTCTAAAGGAAATAAGGCCCACGTGTTGAAAACTGAGCAAAGGTTAAGTCAGGTGAAGAAAATTGCAAAGGACATACTAGGTGGAGAGACTAGCCTGAGCAAAGTGCACCCTGAAGGTTTGTGTTGGGGGAAAAGGGGAGATGAGGATGGAGAGGCGGGCAAAGAGCCAAGTCCTTTAACCGGTAGATCCTTTTAGCCACAGTTTCACTTTCCCTGGTTTCAGTGACTCACAGTCAACCACGGCCCGAAAATATTACATGGAAAATTCCAGAAAGAAACAATTCATAAATTTTAAGTTGCATGCCATTCTGAGTTGTGTGATGATATCTCATGCCATTCCATTCCTTCCCATCCGGCTGTGAATCATGCCTTTGTCCAACATCTCCACACTATTGTTCCCCCTCGTTAGTCACTTAGAGGATCTACCTCAATTATCAGATTGACTGTCTCAGACCCCGATGCTTGTGTTCCTGTCACCCTTATTTTACTTACGAGTGGCCCCAAAGTGTAAGAGTAGTGATGCTGGCTATTCGGACATGCCAAAGAGAAGCCAGGAAGTGCTTCCTTTAAGTGAAGAGGTGAGTAGTAGAGTACAAGAGGATATTTTAAGAGAGACCACATTGACATTATTTATTACAGTATATTTTTATATTTACTCTAATGTTGTTAGTTTCTTACTGTGCCTAATTTATAAAACTTATTATAGGGTAGGAAAAAATATATATAGGTTTGGGTACTAACCATGGTTTCAAGTATCCATTAGGGCTCTTGGAATGTATCCCCTGCAGATACGGAGAGACTACTATATATGAAATGCAAAGGGGAGTGGGCTACATCCATGTGGCGATTAGTCAATGAAATATTTTTTAAATTTTCTATTGGTTTTAGAGAGAGAAGGAGAGAAACACTGATGGGAAACATCAATTGGTTGTCTCCCACACGCACCCCGACCGGAGACCGAACCCGGGTATGTGCCCTGACTGGGAAACAAACCCGTCACCTTTGGCGTATGGGTCATTGCTCCAACCACAACAGCCAGGGCAATCAATGAAATATTTTAAATTCTATGGTGGTATAGTCAGATTTACACTGTAGGTAGATGACTGTGGCTGCAGAAGTGGAAAGACTGATGGGCAACAAGACTTAGAAGCATTGCAGTAGTCCAAGAAAAAGACACTGTGAGCCTACGTGAAATAATTGTAGGAACAGAAAGGAAAGAGGGAACACCAGAAAATGTGGAGAAACTAAATAAGCAGAGTTTGTTTTTTTTAGTCTCTTGGGGAACAGGGACCCTGCAGGGCAGAGTGAGGGACAAAGAGGAGTCTAAGGCCGAAACCGGTTTGGCTCAGTGGATAGAGCGTCGGCCTGTGGACTGAAGAGTCCCGGGTTCGATTCCGGTCAAGGGCATGTACCTTGGTTGCGGGCACATCCCCAGTAGGAGGTGTGCGGGAGGCAGCTGATCGATGTTTCTCTCTCATCGATGTTTCTAGCTCTCTATCCCTCTCCCTTCCTCTCTGTAAAATATCAATAAGATATATTTTTTTAAAAAAAGGAGTCTAGGATGACTCCCAGGATCCTGGCTATCAGAGTGACTGGGTGTTAAGCCATTGCCCAAGTTTGGGATACAGAAAAGCCAGTTTGGTGGGAAAGGAGGATGAGCTCCATTTGGAACATGTTGATGTGAAGGTGACTGAGAAGTATCTGTGTGTTTATGTGTGTGCCTGTCTGTTCGGCAGGTTAGATTCAGGAGTCTGAAACTTAGAGAAGAGCTCAGGGCTAGAGATAGTCATGGGAGTCATCAGCATGCAACTGTTAATGGAGCCATGGGTGTGTATGAATTCTTATAAGACGAAGACATATAAAACAAGAGTGGGCCAGAGACAGCTCGTGTTTAAAGAGGCAGACAAAAGAAGAGGACTCCTTAAAAGGGAGGAAGAAGATTATGGAAGATGAAGAGAACCAGGAGAGAATAGTGTCATGAAAGCAAAAGGAGTAGATAATTTCAAAGATAAGTGACTAGTTGACCCTGTTGACTACAAAGTAGTGTCAAGAACAAGAGAGGTCTACTGAGATAATGTTTTAAAGGTTTCCATTGAATGAAACAATATGAAGTGAACTCAGGTTTTGAGGGAAGTGATGTGTTTTCAAAAACTCGTCTATGGGAAATAGAAGGAGGTGTTTGCACCTGACAAGAGCTATTGAATGGAGTAGAAGCCAGCATCCACCTTGTTCACTGATGTAAGTGCTGAACAAGTTCCCTGGTAGTAGAGAAAGTAGGAAAAATATACTAAACTTTTTCCCTTTTTGCTTAAAAAATAAGCCAACCTTGCCTGGCCAGTGTGGGTCAATGATTGAGTGTCAACCTATGAACCAGGAGATCATGGTTCAATTCCCAGTCAGGGCACATGCCGAGGTTGCGGGCTTGATCCCCAGTGTGGGGCGTGCAGGAGGCAGCCAATCAATGATTCTCTATCATCATTGATGTTTCTCTCTCTCTCCCTTCCTCTCTGAATTCAATAAAAATATTTTTTTTTGTAAAAATATGAGCCAACCTTTCAAGTTCAGAGATGCCTCCTTCAGTCTAAAGCATGCTCAAGTGACTGCTTCTTTGTTGGTAGAACCCATAACCTTAGCTCCATTCTCCCCCACCAGGACTAAACTTGCTCTAATTTCTTTTCCTTTTTCACTTCATTCATTTGTGTAATGTGTTAGGAACAAAGGAAGAAAGGTATTTTAGAACCAGGAAATGCCATGGAGATTACCTCTTCCAAACTACCCCTTTAACAAACAAGGACATTATGATCCTGAGAGGTTACATATCTTGTTCAAGGTCACAGAGTGAGCTCATAGCAGAATTTGGACTAGAACCTAGGTCTTGTAACTCAGAGGCCGGTGTTCTTTATTAGATCTTGAGAAGTGAATTTCAGTCTTTAATTTAAGATTCCAGCCCTAGCCAGTTTGGCTCAGTAGATAAAGCACCAGCCCACAGACTGAAGGGTCCTGGGTTCGATTCCGGTCAAGAGCACATACCTCAGTTGCAGGCTTGATCCCTGGCCCTGGTTGGGGCACATGTGGGAGGCAAACAATCAATGTGTCTCTCTCACATAGATGTTTCTCTCTGTCTCTCCCCCTCCCTTCCGCTCTCTCTAAAAATCAATGGTAAAATATTCTTGGGTGAGGATTAACAACAACAGCAAAAAAGATTCCAATAAGACTGCCTAATTTTCATGACAGTTTGAAAGAAGCCATCAAGAAGGGCCCAGCTCGAATGCCAGACTCCTCTGTGAAGGCCTCTCAGAGTGTCTGGTGAGTTATTCTTCCGTGTCCACAAGGACTGCTATCAGCATATCCCATGACATGCACTGTTTCACAAGTATATAGCTCCCTACTAGATTATAAACTTGAGTGTAGGGCCCGTTTCTTATTCCTGTTATTATTTCCTCAGCACCCAGCACAGAGTCTCGTATTTAATAAGCTCCCATGGGAAAAAGAAAAGTAAAAGCAGGAATGAGACCATACTTTGCATAGGAACCAAACTGAGCGAGGAGGTAAATGAGCGCTTGTTCATGGTAATTTTGCTCAATAGCATCATGAGCTCGTGCCAGAACGAGGTTCACACTGTTATTCTGGTCTTGCACCTGCAGAGAAAATAACAATGATGGTAGTCGCTGTCAATTCGGAGACAGGGATGGACTCCAGAGTCGCTCAGGCCTTGGAGCAGGGATACACCTTCCCAGGAGTTCAGGACTAGGCCACCACCACACCGGCCGGTGGGCAACGGAGGGCTGCCAACATGGTCCCTGTGCTTCCCTGCCTCCTGCTACCAAGTAGCTCACAGAGGAAGGAGGGTGTTGCCCTGGTTATTTGCAGAGGAACAGAAAGCTGAGTCAGGCAGGGTTGGTTGTATTCCAAAGTACACTCAGATGGAAACCAGGTGAGTGTTTCTGTTGGGAGGACAGGATCAGGAAGTATAAAGATCAGGTTCTGCAGTAAAATGCTCTGTTCTCCCCAGGATCTACTTCCCTACTGACCAATACACATCCCATTCTCCAGGATTAGAACAGCGAGACACACACACACACACACACACACACACACACACACACACACACACACACACACACACACTTTGGGAGAGGTCAGCTATTAAAAGCAAAGGGCATCAGCCTTAGTTCAATAAGTATACTTCTCCTGACAGACGCCCAGGCTTCTCCCCTGTGAATTGTGGGAACAGGTTTAAGAACGCCAGAGAAGAGAGGAAACTGGCATTTATTAAAAACTTACTCTAGCCCTCGCCGTGTGGCTCAGTGGATGGAGCATCGGCCTGTGGACTCAAGGGTCCCAGGTTGGATTCTGGTCAAGGGCACATGCATGGGTTGCAGGCTCAATTCCAAGTAGGAGGCATGCAGGAGGCAGCTGATCAATGATTCTCTCTCATCATTGATGTTTCTCTCTCTCTCTCTCCCTCCCCCTCTCCCTTCCTCTCTGAAATCAATAAAAAAATTAAATGAAAAAAACTTAGTTAGCAGGGACATTTTCAGTTAATCCTCACGGGATCCCTCTGAGGTAGGTGCTCATGTCCATTTTAGAAGGAGGGGTCCTGACATGCAGAGGTTGGGGGACTGGTCGAAGGACTCGGCAGTAGAAGTGGCAAGACCAGAACTGCACTTGGGTTTGCCACTCCGCAGGTCGTGTTCTTTCCATGCTGGGACCACATCTCCCCTTAAAGGGCAGTTTAGGAGCCGCGTTTCCTTTAGGGAAATCTAAGAACCAGCATACACCTGACCAACATAACACTTGACTTACATCTTCCCCGTTTCCACCTTCCTCGGCCCGTTTGTGGTTGGTTTAATCCCTTCCCAGAGACTCTAGGGCAGGAAGGACCACGGTGTCTGGTTGATTTGACTTTTAAGTATACTGTTTGCACATTCCCAATCTAAGCCCATCTCAAGGTTTCCGGCATCCCTCCCTGGGAGAGAATGACCTGGTCCCGGTGAAGCTGGGGAAGTTTGGGTGAGGTGACGAGGCAGCAGTGCCAAGCGCAGCTGTGACGTGTGAACGACTGGTCTGGCTCATTCTTTTTCATGGCTGCGTAATAGTCCAAGGTGAAGGTGACCCATCATGAAGTCAAAGCTGTGATGGGAACTAAGCAGAGTTCCAGGTGCTGTGATAGGTGGTAGTCCACACCGTTTGCATCCTGTCATCACAAACTGGGAGCAGTTGGCTTTAGCTCTTCCTCCTGCTGTGAAAGCCACACCCTTAGCTCTCCTCATGCTGGTTGCTGAGCCCAAGCAGAAAACAAAATCCACTCTTTGCTCCTTCTTTTTGATTCTCTGACTCATCTAGATACATCCCTTCCTTTACTATTCCTACTTTCCCCATCAAAAGGGAAAATAGGGCCCTAACCGGTTTGGCTCAGTGGATAGAGCGTCGGCCTGCAGACTGAAAGGTCCCAGGTTCGATTCCAATCAAGGGCATGTACCTTGGTTGGGGGCACATCCCCAGTAGGGGGTGTGCAGGAGGCAGCTGATCGATGTTTCTCTCTCATTGATGTTTCTAACTCTCTATCCCTCTCCCTTCCTCTCTGTAAAAAAATCAATAAAATATATATTTTTTTTAAAAAGGGAAAATAGGGACTTTATTTAAAAAAACAAAACAAAGGGTGCCGTTATCAAGTATTTTTTAAATATATTTGTATTGATTTCAGAGAGGAAGGAAGAGGAAGAGAGAGATGGAAACATCAATGATGAGAAAGAATCATTGATTGGCTGCCTTCCGAACTCCCCACACTGGGGATTGAGCCCACAACCGGGGCATGTGCCCTGATCAGCAATCAAACCGTGACCTCCTGGTTCATAGGTCGATGCTCAACCATGAAGCGCAGGCGGGGCTCAATTTTTAACTCCAAGCGAGTGGCATCAACCATGATCTCTCCTGCCCACCATCTCCTCTCTCTACTTCTGTGCCTCTTCCTCGCTCCCACTCTTCCTCACTCTTCCTTTTTTTTTCTTTCTAACACTGTCAGCCTGTCCTCCATTTCACTTACCTCACATGAAAGAGACCGAGAATGTAGATAGGAAGATGGTTGAAAACAAGAACAAGGAAAAGCATGTCAAACCTCTTACTGAGATTAAGTTCCTTCCCCAGCGATCTCTTTAGAGGTGAAGTGAAAAGTTGGCCACAGCACCAGCCTTCTCGGTGGCCAGCCTTCGCGTCCAGCTACTACCTCTCCAGAATGTCCGACCCCCTGTCACGCTCGCTTTCTATCTCGTGTGATGTCAAAAAAAGAGTAAATATGTTAAAATGTAAAAGGAGACTTGTCTTAGCAAAAGCACCTTCTGATGTTTTCCTAAGGAGACTTGTCTTAGCAAAAGCACCTTCTGATGTTTTCCTACCTGTGGGTTTTCCTTCGAGTAATACATTTTAGAGTGTAAGGCCCTCACCAGTCTGTGTATACTAGAGAGCTCATTCCTTCAATGTTTGCTTTTTTTAATTTAATATTTTTTTAAATTATTTTTTAAAGCTAGAATTCTTAGGGACTTAAACCTATTTGAATGTTGTCATCCAAGTTATTAGAAGTCTACATTTTTTTAAAATTTATTTTTATTGTTGGGGCACTATTACAGATGTCCCCATTTCCCCCCCTTCCATCCAGTCCCTGCCCCGCCCTCCCTTCTGGCCATAATTTCACCCTTGTCTGTGTCTGTGGGTTATGTATATATGTTCTTTGGCTAATCCTTTCACCTTCTTTCACCCAGTTCCCACTTTTCAACCCTCCCCCAACCTCCCTCAGCTGTCAGTCTGTTCCATGTATCCATGCCTCTGTTTCTGTTTCGTTTGTCTGTTTATTTTGTTCATTAGATTACACATGTAAGTGAGATCATACGGTATTTGTCTTTCTCCGACTGGCTTATTTCACTTAGCATAATGCTCTCCAGGTCCATCCATGCTGTCGCAAAGGGTGAGATGCCTTCATTTTTGTAGTATTCCATTGTGTGAATGTACCGCAGCTTTTTTATCCACTCATCTGCTGGTGGGCACCCCCTAATTCGGTAGAAGTCTAAGTTTTTATTTTTTATGTGAGGTTAGTTATTGCCTTGTACTCCCTCATAAAGACTGACCTATCTTATATCTCTACCATATGTTCTGTAATGTAGCTAATCTAATAAACTAAGCAAATAATTTGTTAATGGAAGAAATCTACCTCCTCCCTCTCTCTCCCCTATCAAATCAAGATACTCAGCCTTCCAAGAAGCCTAAGTAAATTCATAAGTAGTTTCTACAGACATGCGGCAGGCCCTACTGATATAAATTTCAATCAGGGAGAAGGGGAGGGTGGGCCCAGGTATGGACACAGAGGCAGATAAGGACTCGGCCTGCATTTGGGGTACTGCTCTCAGAAGAATGGAGAAGGGCAGGGAGCACTGACAAAGCTGGTTTTTTCTGCACTTCTGGCTAGAAAAACAAAGGTGTATAATAGGCCTGACCTTGAAAGGGGCCTGCCTTACATATTAAATAAAAATGGAGAATTGTTTTATGGTGACCACAAAAATTAACTCAAAATGGACACTAGGCTTAAGTGTAGAATGCAAAAGTAGAAAACTTCTAGAACATAACATAGCCTAGATGAAGGTGGGTATGGTGATCCTTTCTAGATACAACAACAAAGACATGATCTATGAAAAAAAAAGTAAGTTAGACTTTTTACATATATTTTTAATTAATTTCAGAGAGGACGAGAGAGGGAGAAATAGAAACATCTATGATGAGAATCATTGATCGGCTGCCTTCTGCACACCCCCCACTGGAGATCAAGCCCACACGCTGGCATGTGCCCCAACTGGGAATCAAACCATGACCTCCTGGTTCATAGGTTGATGCTCAACCACTGAGCCATGCCAGCCAAGTTAGACTTTACTTAAAATTACATTTTCTCCTCTGCAAAAGACAAAATCAAGAGAATTAGAATACAAGCTACAGATTGACAGAAAATATTTACAAAAGACACATCTGTAAAGGACTGTTATTAAATTTTAAGAGTTCTTTGTTTATTTTGGATAAGAAAACAACCTGATTTAAAAACAAGCTAAAGACCTTAACAAACACTTTACCAAAGAAGATATCCAATAAGCCTATGAAGAGACTAAAGGTCTGGTGCACAAAATTTGTGCACAGGTAGGGTCCCTAGGCCTGGCCAGTGATCGGCCAATCTGTGGGGTACCCGGCAGGGCAATCGGGGGTCCTCGCACCTGCCTTGACTGGCCTGGCACTGCCCACTCACCGGCACCACCCCCCGCCACCACCCCCCGCCGTCACCAGTCGGGGCCTGCAGGCTGGGGGCAGCTTCTGCATTAAGCGCCTGCCCCCTGGTAGTCAGTGCACGTCATAGTGACCGGTCGTCCCACCGCATATTAGGGTTTTATATAGATAGATGCTCCACATCAGATGACATTAGGGAAATGCAAGTTAAAACAATGAGATACCATTGCACACCTATTAGAACGGCCAAAATCCAGAACACGGACACCACCACGTGCTGGTGAGAATGTGGAGCAACAGGAACTCTCGTCTGTTGCTGGTGGGAATGAAAGTGGTGCAGCCACTTTGGAAGACAGATTGGCAGTTTCTACAGAACATACTCTTACCCTGTAATCCAGTAATCTCACTGCTTGGTGTTTACCTAAAGGAGATAAAAACTTATGTCCACACAAAATCCTGCACACACATGTTTATAATAGCTTCATACTTGCCAATTCTTGGAAGCAACCAAGATGTCTTTCAGTAGGTGAATAGATAAACTGTGGTACATCCAGACAATAGAATTTTTTTGGTGTGTATTAATCCTCACTGGAGGATATTTCTTCCATTGATTTTATAGAGAGTGAAAGGGAAGGAGGAGGAGTAGAGGAGAGAGAGAAACATTGATGTAAGAGAGCCACAGTTGGTTGCCTCCTGCACACACCCCAACAGGGGTGGGGAACCTGCAATCCAGATACGTGCCCTTGACCGGAATCGAACCCTTCAGTTTGTGGGCCGACGCTCTAACCACTGAGCAATGCCATCCAGGACTAGAATATTATTTAATACTAAAAGTAAATAAGCTATCAAGCCAACAACAACAACAACAAAAAAAACCCCACATGGGAGAAACTTAAATGCATGTTTACCAAGAGAGGAACCAATTTGAAGAGGTACAGACTGTATGATTCCAAGTACAGTCAAACATCGGTTCTCGAATGTCTCCCATCTCCCACAACTCAGTTCTCCACCAAGTTGTTCATGGAAAAAATGTCTCGGTTAACTTCAGTTCTCAGCCTGACAACCCTTTCATGCCAATACATCAGCATGACAAAAAGCATCTCTCAGGCCAAAGGAGAAATTTGTGCCAGTATGAGTCAGTTTACCACTACCATCTCAGGAAATTGTGCATGTGTGTTGCTTTGGTTGCTGGAAAAATAGACAATTAGCACTCATCCCACAAATATTGGAGTGCTTACATACTATGTGTCAGACCCTATGTGAGTACAGAGCTACCTGCAATAACAAAGCAGATCAAGCCGAAACCGGTTTGGCTCGGTGGATAGAGCATCGGCCTGCGGACTGAAAGGTCCCGGGTTCGATTCCGGTCAAGGGCATGTACCTTGGTTGCGGGCACATCCTCAGTGGGAGGTGTGCAGGAGGCAGCTGATCGATGTTTCTCTCTCATCGATGTTTCTAGCTCTCTATCCCTCTCCCTTCCTCTCTGTGAAATATCAATAAAATATATTTTTAAAAAAAAAGTTAAATAAAAAACAAAGCAGATCAAGTCCTACTTTCATGGAACTTACATTCTAGTGGGCAAAATAGATGCTAAAAAAAAAAAATCAATACGTACTACAGATAGTGATTCATTAAAGAAATTTAGAAGTATATATGGATTGAAAGTGGAACACATCTGCTACTTTGCATAAAATAGGGAATAAAGAAACATTTGAGCAGAGACACCAGTAAAGTGAAGGAGAAAAGAGTCGGCGCTCCGTGGGAAAATTGATTTAGAAATAACAGACAGTGCACAGCCCGGAAGCAGGAGTGGGTGGTACTTGTTGAAGCAATAGCGGGGGACCCTGTGTCGCAGGGATAGAGGGGGAGGAGAGATCAAAGAGAGCTCAGGTCACCTGGAGCCCTGGAAAGGACTTTGGATTTACAGAGCCATAACAATGTAGCTAATGATTTCAGTCAATGTGTGTAATGTAACGCCTGTGAAGTGAAGGAGAGAGTCTGTAGGAGGGCTCCAGGAAGTTGACAGAGAAGGCCGGACAACAGTAGATTAACAGAGGGCCGTGTGCACGAATTAACTAGAACGATGGAGGAAATTACCAGAAGAAGAAGAAAAAACAGAATTCAAAGTGGTTTGTGGTGGGAGAAGGAGGGAACACGGGGCTGCTACTTTCATTGTAAAACTTTAAATACTATTTGACACTTTGAAAACTGTAAGCATTTTTTAGAAGCTTGCCAAAGCGCTTGATGAAGGGTGGAAACCTCAACTGCGGATGTATCCGGTGTGAACCAGCCCTGACCTTGTAGCCAGTGACACAGGGACGGCAGGGTTGGAGTAGGCCGTGCAGACCGCGGTGCTCTATCTTCCTAAGTGGTATCTTCTAGATCTCCATCAACTGCTATTTTTCTCCCACCCTGCATTGCTTTAGGTCACCAGCCAGGCCGCAAAAAAAAAAAAAAAAAAAAAAAAAAAACACTTTCCTTCTGAATAAATTCTGTGTAACTCATCGCGTTGATCCCATAGCCTATGCTACTGTAACCAGGATAAAAGAAACCAGGCCTGAAATCTTGTGTGGAATAAGGTGGTGTTGATGTAACTATTTTGACTTTTACTGAATTTGAATCATGTTGACCATATTCATTTATGTTAGAGCTGCATCAAATCTCTGTAATTTTTCAAATTATACTCAAATTAGGTGAAAGTGATACTGTGCATTCGTTTGCATGTCTTTAATTCCAGTGAGATTCCTTATCGATGTTATTTGTGAATTGTGTTCCGTGTCTGTGCCCGTTCTTCTATAGGATGTTCCTCGTTAATTTGTAAAGGCTCTGGAAGGCAATATTGTGATGAGGAGACAGCTATTTGGAGTTCATTCCCAGGGTTCTCTAGACATTGAGATAAGACCTGAGCTGAGGACTCCCACCCCAAGCTCTGGCTTTGCTTTTCCTCGGGTGCCTTTTAAAATAACTATTCCAGCCCAGCCGGTGTGGCCCAGTGGTTGAGCATCAATCAACCTATGAACCAGGAGGTCACAGTTCAATTCTCAGTCAGGGCACATGCCTGGGTTGCAGGCTCAATCCCCAGTGTGGGGCATGCAGGAGGTAGCTAATCAATGATTCTCTCTCATCATGGATGTTTCTCTCCCCCTTCCTCTCTGAAATCAATTAAAATATATATATATTTAAAAATAAAATAGGGAGTCTCTGTTTGGGGGGCTCAGGCAGCAGTGCCACCTTTAGAGGCTCCCTTTTCCCTAAAACTTTACAGCCATTCGAGGCGAAATGGCTCCAGACTAGAGGGGAGCGGGCGGAGGCTGTGCAGGGGCTACGGGACCACAGATGCCTGCAGGGAAGGACGCGGGAGGCCCACTGAGCCGCTGGGCCTTTTTCTCCCTTTGCTGTGGCACTGCCTACCGCAAAGATAAACGTGTCCTGGGTCCTCTCTTTGGAGAAGGGGCATCTGTGTTGCTGGTGGAAGTGGGGCCCTTGTGGAGTCGTGAGAAAAAGCAGAGACCCACAAGGGAGAGTGAGGTCTGCTGGTAAAAGTTATTTGGGTGAAAATAGAAGGCTCCAATGTCCCATCTGTCTGTCCCAATATAGAAAATCGGGGCCAGGAAGTAGGGCCAATGTCCAGAGAGTCTGTGCCACGTTAAAGCTAGGCCAAGCCAGCCTTCCTCACCGTCGGTGAGCTTAGCTCTTGTTCTGGCTGCAATCAGGTGCGGTGCTGCTGGATCCAGGCTCCCACCTGGAGCCGGCGTTTGAAGTCCTCGTGCCGTCCCCTCAGCCATGCTGCTAAGGCCACATGGTTGCTAAGGAGAGAACATGCAAATCAACTGGATGACTGCATATTCCCTGAGTATATATTTTTATTGATTTCAGAGAGGAAGAGAGCGATAGAAACATCAATGATGAGAATCATTGATTGGCTGCCGCTGCATGCCCCACACTGGGGATCGAGCCACAACCCGGGCATGTGCCCTGACCAGGAATCGAACTGCGACCTCCTGGTTCAAAGGTCAAGGCTCAACCACTGAACCACGCCAGCCCGGCATCCCTGGGATTATATTATCTTGGTCTTGGGAAGGACCAGGTGTTTTTTCAAAATAACTGACCAACTTCCGAAGCTTTCACGGGACTGATGGGCCCATCCCGACCAATGGTCCCTTTCGCCGGCTAGATTGACAAGCCTCTATGGTCAAGCACCTCCCCATGGGCCATTTGACTTCTCTTTCACGTGTGCTTACCTCCCCTTGGTCCCCCGACAATCCGGGCCCTGAGGGGGAAGGCAGGGGTGTTAATCCTTGGTGAGGCAGTACTGTGATCGCCTGGGGAAACTGCAGGCTCAGTGTCCGATTCAGCTCTCCAGCCCATTAAGCTCAACAGTATTTGATTCCCTTGCTTTCTTTATTAATATCGACACTACCGTCTGCAGACGCTCAGCTTCTCAGCTACAGAAAGACCGGCTCGAGCACGCACCTCAGCGTGGACATGTTCCACAAGCTGAATCGTGATGCCGTTGAAACAGTGTCTTATTTCTTGTTTCAAACGCTGGCCAGTCTCTCAGCAAAATAGTTCTCAGACATTGTTGGCCTCATACCGAATTCCAGAAATGTTGCTTTGAATGCTTAAAAAGAAAATGTGTGCTGAATGTGGACGTAGCTTTCCTCGAGTTGTTGGTTCAGTGTTTCTTTCTCCTGGTGGACCCAAGTTTATTCAGCTAATGTATCATTTTGCATGATCTGTTGCAATGAAATATATAAAAACCCATGCATGAAGGGCAAGGGGCGGCCCCCCTTCCCTGCCGCGCCCCGTTTCCCTGGACAAGGGGGGCTCTGCACCAACCAGGTCCCACTGCATGCTGAGGGCCACCAGGGTGGGGGACTTGAGGCCACCTGAGGCTCCTCAGCCTGGGCAGGACTCTGACAGGCGGTCGGTCATAACCCCACAGATGGAAGCTTCGCCCCATGGCTTGCCTTCCCGTGTTTTGATCTATAAAATACCAGTGTCCATGACTATTCTTCTTACTCCCTCCTTTACATTTAGGAAGACCTTTCTACCCTGAGATCAATTAATATTTACCTATCCTCCATTTCCCCTCTCCCCGCCCTGCTATTTACCAACGTTGTTCAAACCTCAGGGTCAGCATGTAACTGCTCAGCGGACAAGACATTGGTGACACGGTGACAGGACATAGACTTGCTTGATGAGAATGAGTGGGCCCTTCTCCATACGGCTTGTGATCTGGACTCCTCCGTCATGTGTTGCATTTCCTGCCAAGATACCCATTTGTTTTCCTCCTTCAGCCACCTGATAGCTGCCCCTGTGTTTCAGGTGACCCAGGGCCCCGATGGCAAACTTCAAGGGCCACGCTCTCCCGGGGAGCTTCTTCTTGATCGTTGGGCTGTGGTGGTCAGTGAAGTACCCACTGAAGTATTTTCACCAAAAGGGGAAAAGAGGCCAACTGAGTCATAATTATGAGCGTCTGGAGATCATTGAGGCCGCCATCAGAACTTTATTTCCAGTCATTGGTAAGGATGGGGGCCGCATGGTCCAGGGGATCTCCCATCACGCCCAGAGCCTTCAGCCCACTCTCTGGACCCTGTGGATGGCTGTCTCCACGGGCAGAGATAATAGAGAAATGGCTGTCAGTTGGCCACTAAACATTTCACCGCAACACCTGCTGTGCACCAAACTTTGTATATCAACAGTGAATGGTGCCTCGCATCTCAGTGCACTGTGAGAAAGTACCAAGAAAATTACATCCTTTGCCCCAGAAGGACATGGGGGTAGGCTGTAGGAACAGAAGACATACTTTATGAAAAGGGCAAAACACCAAATTAGAAAAAAGAACAAAATAAGAGAGTAAGTTCATGAGTTATGAGAAAAGACTAATAAATGAAGTTGAGTTTTAGAAAAATCTTTCCCCAACTGTCTCTCCCCCAGAATCTCAAGAGTAAACCCCTACTCATTGGCATATCCTCCACCCCAAACCTCAAGCAGGTAGAGAGAGGAGTGTTATGCTTGGGGCTAGTAAGAGGCAGCGGGAGAGACGGAAAGAAGCCCGCAGAGGCTGTGTGGGATGGATCTTCCTTTATGGTGCCCTTCCCTACAAAATTCGCCCACTTCCTCCTCATCTATTCCACTCTGCTGGTAATGAGGGACCTTACTCGGCAATTGCATTTGCCACTCGCCATCTCTGGCCTCCACTTTCCTGGGCGAGCTGAGGCCAGGCCAGTGGCTTCTCTGGGAGTTGGCACAGGAACACAGCCTTGTGTCCTGGTCCAGCTGGACTTGCCCATTCACCAGCCACTCGGGCGTCAGAAAGGCTTTCTCATCTTTTTGGAGCCGAGAAGTAAACAGGGACCGTATGGCTTAAATGGCATTGGCCTAAACAAAGCTAAAAAACTGTGTCTGGGTGAAAATAACTCACTCACCAATGATTTCCTGAGTTCTCACTATGTGCCAGGAACTCACCGTTCTAGATAAAGGGGTACAGTGGGGAACTCGCCGTTCTAGATAAAGGGGTACAGAGGGGAACTCACCATTCTAGATAAAGGGGTACAGTGGGGAACTCACCGTTCTAGATAAAGGGGCGCAGTGGGGAACTCACCGTCCTAGATAAAGGGGTGCAGTGGGGAACTCACCGTTCTAGATAAAGGGGTACAGCGGGGAACTACAGCTAGTCTCCAGCTCTGATAGGACTTCCCTTTCCTGGGTTTTCGCCCACTCCTGGATCCTTTATGCATACATTCAGACATGGGCCAGGTTTGGGGAAACAATGTTTGGGGAACAGGTTCCCGAATGCGTCATGGAGGAGTTACTGTAGCCCCTAGAACACTCTGGGCACCAGGCATAAAAGGCAAAGCTTTCGCCTTCAAAGCAGGGACAGTAGGAGGGATGAGAACCGAGACCCACACTGAGGCACAGCTTAGCCACCTGGCCATCTCTAAAGCTTGCCTCTCCTGGGACACATATGGGAGAAACGCCAAGGTGACGTGTAGGACACTGAAACCTACAGCTATGGGAAGGAGCCGAGACCGCAGAGCCCACTCCGTGCCTCGAAGCGCACCTGGGAGCAGCCTCCCTCCCTTGGGCGTGCACCAGTATCTCCATCGCCAGTGTCTGCTCCGATTCTATTATTTCCAACCTAACGGTTTCCTTCCAGGATTTTTCCCTGCTCACTTGGCAGAGGGAGCCCCAAGATGAAGTTATCTGCCACACTCGCACTTAGGTGACAATGCCTTCCTTCCATCTCAGCTCCCAGACAAGTTTCCTGTGGACTGTGGCTGCGTTTCTACGGCTGCTTCTCCTCCCTCCACATGCCCCCGTCCAAAGAACAGCAACTGAGACGGGACATCTACACAGGTTCCTCAGCAAAGACCTCACTTTAGACCAGCCGTGGGCAAACTACGGCCCGCGGGCCGGATCCGGCTGTTCTATCTGGTTCTCTTGCTCTCCCCTCTGCTCCTTTACTTTGAATTTATATCAGTTCACACAAACACTCCATCCATGCTTTTGTTCCGGCCCTCCGGTCCAGTTTAAGAACCCATTGTGGCCCTCGAGTCAAAAAGTTTGCCCACCCCTGCTTTAGACTGAAGTAGCAAAGTAGGGCCACTAAGCCACAGGCCGTGTCACCCACATCCTGACTTCAGTCCTGACGCGGGGGTTATCTTTGGCTTGTCTCCTGTTGTCTTAGAATTACTCTCCACTCCTAATTTCCATCCTCATTTCCCTGCAGGGATCCTAGCAGAGCAGTTTGTTCCGGATGGGCCCCACCTCCACCTGTACTCGGAAAACGAGTGGATCAAGCTGATGAATTGGCAACACAGCACCATGTATCTGTTCTTCGCAATCTCAGGAATCACTGACATGCTCACCTATCTCGTCAGTCACGTGCCCTTGGGGGTTGACAGACTGGTGATGGCTGTGGCAGCATTCAACGAAGGTAACTTAGTGGTAAGGATGGGAAAAGGGAAGAAACTGACAAGTTGTGGTTATGACGGATCTGGGCACAATACACCAGGGCTATCACAAATATAACAACCTTCCCCAGAAAAATCCAAATCTCTGAACTTCCACAACCTGAGCAGGCTTAGTCCTATGCTCTGGATGGCATAGGTGACATATTCCTTAAAGAACCCACGAAAGGCCCGGCCACTGAGGTTAGGTGGTTGAGCATCGACGTACGAACCAGGAGGTCACGGTTCAATTACCGGTCAGGGCACATGCCTGGGTTGCGGGCTCGATCCCCAGTGGGGGACTTGCAGGAGGCAGCCGTTCAATGATTCTCATCACTGATGTTTCTCATCACTGATGTTTCTCTCTCTCTCTCCCTTTCATCTCTGAAATCAATAAAATTTTTTTTTTTAAAAAAAGAACCCAGGAAAGCACAAGGCTTTTAGCCAAAGTCACTGGCTAGGAGTGTAAAACTCTCCCTGCCCTCTCATGCGCACATCTACACGGAAACACAAGCACTGTTTGAAGACGGGGTGACGGCCACCCTGCCAGATTATCACTCCCTGTGGTTTGGGAAGAGAAACTCTACAGTCCAGCTCCCACCCGGAGTGTCACTGTCTGGACTCCATCACAAATAGGAGACCCACCCAGAGCTAGGCAGATCTCCCAACGTAGCTCATGTTAAATGGGGTCGTAAAAAAAGCATCTTGTAATCCAACAACCGCACTGACTTCTGTTATCTCAGGAAGAGCTTTAAAAAGGTGCATGAGGGCAAAACCGAATTTCAAGTAAACACACAGTATGTCACCAATCAGCAATATTTCACTTACCCATCCTGTATTGAACCCTACCATCAAGTCTGTAAAAAGATAGATATCCTTTGCTGCTTATACCCACACACAATTTTTTTTAATATAGTTTTATTGATTTGAGAGAGTAAGAGGGGAAGAGGGATAGAAACATGTGATAAGAGAGAATCATTGATTGGCTGCCTCCTGCATGCCCTCTACTGGGGATTGAGCCTACAACCCAGGCAAATGCCCTGACCGGGAATTGAACCGTGACCTCCTGGTTCATAGGTTGACGCTCGACCATTGAGCCACACTGGCTGGGGCAGCACACACACAGGTTTCATCTGCCTGTTGCTTGTCCTGTAATGTTCTATAAACTGACTTTCCAAGGGCAGAAGACCCTGGCTGAGGACATTCTATAATGGGGCGTGCGGGGTGAATGCTGACGTAGAAACGGGCATCTCTGACGGCCGTGCCTGGCTCTGGGGCAGGTTTCCTCTTCTACCACCATGTCCACAACCGGCCGCCACTGGACCAGTACATCCACTCGCTGCTGCTGTGCGCTGTGTTTGGAGGGGCTCTCAGCATCTTCTTGGAGGTGATCCTTCGGGACAACATTGTGCTGGAACTTTTCCGAACCACGCTCGTTATTCTTCAAGGCACCTGGTTCTGGCAGGTAACTATTCAAACACTGCTCCTAACACTGTATGAACTGAGAGGCCCCACAGAGCGTGTCCAGGTGAAGTCTGACATGCCATGTGGATGGACTCAGATGGCCGCCCCTGGACCTGGGGAGCTTTACCCATGAAAAGCCTGCCGATGCGTTAAGCAGAGTCTATGGAGCGTACACAGTGAGCAGATTAACTATTTCCCCATCTGCCCACCCCAGTGGAGGTGCTGATACCATCTACAGGCTCCACTTGCTGAACTGTCCACCTGAAATTTGGTTGGAAATAAGCCTTCACTAAAACCAGAATTAACCCAGCCGTTTTCCTGTGCAAAATGTCTTTCCACGCTAAGGCAGGCATGGGGAATGCGGTCTGAATGCCTTTGGTAACCACAGGAAGAGGCAACTAATGACAGGCTGTCTTCTCTGTGTGACCCACCAGATTGGGTTTGTGCTGTTCCCGCCCTTCGGCAGCCCGCAGTGGGACCAGGAAGATCACGCGAACCTCATGTTCATCACCATGTGCTTCTGCTGGCACTACCTGGCTGCGCTCTGCATCGTGGCCGTCAACTACTCTCTTGTTCACTGGTACGTCCCCGAGACTTCTGTCAGGGTTCTCCTTCCTTACCACCACCCTGCACCATTTTTAATTCCAGGGACCCCTTTCCCAACTAACTCCTACCACTGAACAAGTACCAGCTAAACGCCGAGTCCTGTGCGAGGTGCTCTAGACCAGCCGTCGCCAACCGGTGGTCCCTGAGGTCCGAAAGGTTGGCGACCGCCGCTCTAGACTATGAATGAGGGTGATGGGGCTCTGAGAAGGCTAAGGGCCTGGTCATAGGAACCTGGGACAGACCCAGGCTGCAGAGGCAGATCTGACAGAGCTCAGGCCTGTGCTGTGACAGAAAACACTTGGAATGAGGCACGGGCGCTGGACTGTAATCCTGCTCTGTCCCTGCTCATTGTGAGCCCATCGCCTATTTCCCAGAGGCCTTGTGGCAATCCGATGAGATACCACGCAGCTGAAGTGCTCTTCCGAGATTACAGCGAACAGTTCCCAGGCACCATGGGAAGCACTTCATGCACTGCCCAATTTAATCCTTATCGCTGTGTGAAATATGTAATGTTTTACAGACGGGAAAACCAAGGCTTCAAAAGACTAATGCGATCAAGGTCGCCCAACGAGCAAATGGCAGAGCTCCAGTCTTTAACCACGGTGCCAGAGTGACTGTGGGCACATGGCATTAGTTGTTGTCTTAGCTGCCCCTATCTCCGTCCCTGGCTCCTGATTTCCCTACCAAAGCAGATACACTTCACCCAGAAAGACTTCCACGCAGACCAAACAGAACGCAACTCAAGGACATAGTTTCCATTCGTTCTACTGCCTGGTCAGTGCAATAATAAAAAGGGAGGCAGGAGACACAAGTTTAGTCCCAATTACAACATTAACTATGAAATATTATTAATCACGATCCCTTTATCTACCAATGAATACTGAGAAGTCACAATATTTAAGCAAGTAAATGCTTTAAGAACCATTAGATGCCTTCACATCCTTCAGTGAAGGAATAGGGAGTTTGGGGGCTGATTTAATTTGTTACTGTTTCTCTATTACAGCCTTCTGACCCGGTTCAAGAGGCGCAGAGAAGGAGAAATCATTGGCATTCAGAAGCTGAGGTCAGAG
Source organism: Plecotus auritus (assembly GCF_963455305.1). Lineage (NCBI taxonomy): Eukaryota > Metazoa > Chordata > Mammalia > Chiroptera > Vespertilionidae > Plecotus > Plecotus auritus. The sequence continues at coordinate 19,901,189 of NC_137779.1, forward strand.
CCTACTTACCAGAAGGCCCTCCTGAATGGCTCCGACGAGGAATGAGAAGGGGCCATCGGTCACAAACGGGGTGGACGTGTCCCCTTGAGGACTAGCTGAGTGGCACAGGCGTAGCTCATCTCCGTGTCAATGCTTGCTCTGGTCTGCCCTTAAGGTGCTCTATATTTGCACCTTCTCATTTAATGGCTGAAGACTGTGTGGGTGCGGTATCCTTCATAAAGAAAAATGAAGCAAGCCTTTATGTCTCAGAGAGAAGAGAAATCAGAGACTCTGAAGAGTCAGAACAGCATGTAGCCTCATCAACGAATCCAGGATACGAATCCAGCCAAACGCACCGCTGTTGATGACTTAACCCTTCTTTTCCTCCCAAGAAAGCAGATACTTTCTTATTAGGAAGTAAGTGAATGACAGTGCCTTTCTTTTAGAGATTCAAGTCTAGCATGTATATTTAAAAAGTAGTAATCCACAATTTTTTTTGTGTTTACACATCGCTTGTTAACATCTCCTAACTGATCATGACACTTCAGAGCACTGCAGTATCACTGTTGGTAAGTGACAAAGGTGAATTTTATTTTTAAAATCAGGAAGCCAGTTAGTGGCCCAGATGAGAGCTGGAACTCAGATGGTCTGACTCCTCAAAAGTGCCCTCATGAGAGGATGCTGACAGGAAAGCTGTACCGTGGGAAGGCCTTGACTTGAAATACAGCCGAAAGCAAAGGACAATCCCACAAAGGATGTGAAGCTGGAACTGGTAATACAATCTTGATATTCTAGTCTTGGTTCTGGTTTTTTTTTTTAAGCTTCCTTCAACAAGGGCTTATTAAACATCGACTTTGCACCAGGACTGGAATGGTTGTACAAATTAAGTATGTGCCCAGCAAGGAATTCAGTCTAATGGGGAACTATGCAGGCAGTTCATACGGGGTGACTGATGCCATGATGGTAAGTGAAACCACCATGGGACAAAGGAGGGAGGAGCTTGCCCATAGAAAAGGCACATTCTAGGCAGAGGGAAAAGAACATGAATGGATAAAAGTGGGTTAGGACAAATTTGAAAGGTCTTACCGTATAGACCAAATAGTACCATTCAATTGTTTGGCACTTTTCAGACTCTGAAATATATCATCTTGTTTCTCACGACCACCTATACTGGAAATACAATCGTTCTTCCGGAGTTGAGCGGTCTAAGGTTACTATGTTGTAGAACCAGATTTCAGCAGGACTCCAGCCAGCCGGTCTCTCGCCTTTCCCCTCTGCTACGTCACACAAATGCAGTGATCATTCCCGTGGAGCACCGAGGTCGTCATTCACCTGGAGCACTGAGGTGAGCACTGGGGGTCATTTCCCCAAGAACTGGACAGCTCTGGGAGAAACGCTACGCTCAGCACCTCCCTTGCTCAGCCAGCACTTAGAGCTGGAGGCACAGCTTCCAGGAGAAGAATGAGCTCCTTGAAAACTCGGATTTAATACTGAGAGGCGAACCCAAGAGTACCCTTTCAGGATCCACTTTGGTTTGCCTGCTGAATAAAACCCAACATCCTTTCAACAAGTACTAGAGGACCCATTATTGGCAATTAATGTAAAACATGTCCTTCTCTCAGGGATTGGAGATGGGAAGAAGGAACAACGCTCTCCATTTTGAATTAAAGGGAGTGAGGCAGGAGACTTAGGGAAATGTGGTATTTTCTCCAGAGGGAGGGTGGGGGGTGAGGATCAAATGTAAAACATCCAAGTTTATTCTAATGCTCCTCCCAGCATAGTTGGGACACCGTCACAGAAGTGATCACTGCTAACATGAACATTCTCGGCTACAGTACAAATCCCTCACAACGCTACGCACCGAATCCAGTCTTAGACACATGGTCGGAATAATTTTGCCAACTTCTGTCCACCAGAGGCTCAAAGACTCAAGGCCGCCACAGGTCCTTCTGGAATTGTCCCCCCAAACACCCCCGGAGCCACCACATCTCTCATGGCCCCAGGTGTGTATCCAGGACTCATGTTTGGTGCAAATGCTGGTGACATCACCTGAACAACTCCAAGAGGGGGTTTGCGGTGTGTACTCCACCAACAGGCTGGCCAGGACCCATCTCACTTCCCGGGGCTCAGTCATACACTGTTCCCCTCAGATGTCAAAGTCTGCAGCCACTAAGGAGACGAGCGGTCAGGTGACTTCAGTCAATAACAGGGTGGGGTGGGTTTGGGGCTGAATGCCAGAACTTTTATGAAATCATTTATTAAATAAATTCAGAGGAAGTTTATTTTAACTAGCAGTAAACACCCAAGACAGGACTCCTCAAATTTCTGTTTCTCACTTAGAGCCTGTCACATGAACTTTCCATGTGAAATGTGACTCCAGGGAGTAATGACATGCAAATACCAAAGTATTATGAAACAGCAGGTGCAGCCGCCTTTACTCGGGAGGAACAGTTTGTCTCCTCACTGCAGTCCCACCTCTGGCCATTTCCCATCCTTTTCTGTCCAGCTCTCCACTCCCCTCAAAAGCTCAATCCCGCCTCGGCCGGTTCACCTCTGTTCTCTGTAATCCAGACTTGCCACCCTCAGCTCTGGATCGTCCCCACGTCTCACCACAACACATCATGGCCACTCCCTTCTTAGGAAGGCAGCAGAAAGGGCACCTGACTTGGAATCCAAAGACTGGACTTACATCTTGGTTCTCTTTAACTCCAGCTGAAACGCGCATTTTCTCCCAGTTAAAACAGGGTAACTGTTTCACAGAATTTCCTTAGGAATCCAATGAGATGTCTATACAACTACTGTCACCCCACCAAGTCACCGAAAGGTGTCTGCCCTCGACAACTTGCCCGATCCCTCCGCTCCCACTCCCTCCGATCCACTTCCACACGCAGACTCCATAAAGTATCATCAGATTAAAATACCTTTCCAGTCATCTGTATCCTTTCAAGAGTTAGGGAAGCTCTGCCCCTGCAGAAAAGCTTTCCCACCCAAGCCCTGCTCCAACCCAGAAGAGGCATATATTCTTACCAACCAGTGCTTTAATTAAAGCGTCATGCCCAGCTCTCTGCCTATAGCTTGGTGGGGCTGAGAACTAGGAAACAGCCAGGATTAAATAACTTGTATACCTACACTCACCTTTTGGTTGGTGCTATCCAGTAGGGACACCCATCTCTACTCTGGAATAAAAGTCAGCAAAGTTTTACTTAATCACAAAGTATTTTAGACTTGCGGGCCATGTGGCATCTATTCAGTTCTGCTTCTATTCAAACTGAAAGCAGCCATAGATAATACATAAACGAATGGGCCCGGGCTGTGTTCCAATAAAACTTTATTTACAAAAATGGGAAGCCAGCCTAAGGGTGGTGGCTTGCTGACTCTTGTTCTGGAGCAAAGCAGAATATAGAGTCTGAACTGAAATACAGTTTGTGCTGCAAGAGCAGCGCCCCTGCTGGCATCCACCTCCTGTGCCCACCGGCCTGGGCGTGTGTGAACAGGCTTGATGAGGACAGCCAGCAGGGAAAGAACAGACCACAGCCAGGATCCTGACACCCCACCTTTAAGAGGTAGTGCCAAACTAATCCCATTTCAGAGAACCCACACAATCTCACTTCCTGTTTCTTTCCCATCTTAGAGCCACTCCATGAAGTTATCAAGTCAGCCACCAACTTATTAGAATCCTGCCATTCTCACATTCTGGTCAAAAGAATGAATCCGTTTAGGGGGCTAACGCCCAGGTTTCTATTTGACAAAGATGTACAATAGGCTCTTAAAAAAAATAAGTTACATAAAAATTCCTGGAGACAAAACTCCTATCCAGACCACTCGTCACGGAGAAGACCACAAGCTGAAGGGTACGAGCCACGTACAGAATGCGGCGTAGTCGCTGTCTGCGCTCCCCCCCGTACGCCCGCTCTGGGGGAGCTTGGCTTGTGTGACCCACTGACCTCACACAGTTCTGAGAGAAGCCTCCCTGGGTCGGTACACAACAGACCTGGAGCGAGCCTTCCTCAGTGTCCTCGGGGAGTGTGGCAGCAGATGGCAGCCCTGTGGCTGCCAGCCCACCACTGGCCTGCCTGAGATAGGAGCTCAGAGGAAGGAGGGACCTCCCTGCTCCCTTCCTTTCGGCCTGCAGGGCGGAGCAGGCCTGGGCTTTGATGGAAGCTGCTTCTCAGAGTCACTGCTGTTCAGGTGCCTGCTTAGGAGACGGAGCTGTGGTCACAACAACAGTGGAGACCGCTTTGGAGGAAGTCGAGGCTGTTCCCTGTTGGAGATGGGACGCGGGGACAGTCTGGATGCGCACCTGTTTGCAAAGGGAACGTATGGGCAGCAGCTGGCAAATAGGCTCATCGGCTGGGAACAGCCAGCAAAGGAAAGAAGAGAACCTGGTGTGGCCCACAGTGTGCCCTGGCCTCACCTGTGTGGCCTGGCCCTGCTGCTGGAGCTGCTGCAGCTGCTGGGCAGTGAGGAAGCTCACGGGCTTGTTGCCAGCAATGAGCTTGGTGCCCGCTGGCATGGTGGTGAGGATGATGTTGCGGCCCAACCCACCGAGGCTGTGGACGGAAAGCAGGACAGGGCATTAGCTCCCGCCAGAATCAGGCCATGCACAGAAGGAAACCAGGGGGTCTGGGCCCCTGAAAATCCCAGCATTCTGAAACTAGCGGATGAGATGGCGTTTGTTCCACCTTCTATGCTTCCCATGACGAGCCCAAGGTCCCCAGTGCTTTGGCTAAAACGACCCTGATATCCAGACTTTGATCAGCGGGAGTAATGACAAGGCCCCAGGGAGCTTTTGTCAAGAATCCCTTGCCCCACACAGCTGCCTTGAGACCATCAGAATGATCCCATCACACCCTTTATCCCTGTCCCGCTTCAGTCAGGGCCATGGGAAGCCCAGGCTCCAACAAGCCCTCCTCCTCTGACTTTCCACACCACCGGGCTCAAAAAACGTGGTCTTCCCAGTAGCCGCAGTCCAAACTGCTGCCTGAGCCGCGTCAGTGCCGACCTGTGACGGCACTGCCTGTCCCCTTCCTTGCTTTTTCTTCATAGTACACCTTACCGCCCACATAGTATTTCACTTCATTATTTCGCTCCCCACTTGAAGCCAGCATGGACTTTTGTCTCTTTTAATCACTGCTATATCCCCCACACCTAAAACAATACTGGCTGCTCAATACACCTTGTGGAGCACAACGAAGGAGAGGTACCCAGGGCAAGCCCCAGGAAACCAGCCGCCTTCCTGCCGGCAACAGGGAGCCACCCGGAAGCCCTGCCCTCCCTCCCGATGGCACTTACTTGGCTCCGAGGTTGCCTTTGATGATGGGGGCTGTGACCACACTCTTGCCCTTCATAGGCTGGCTGATCACAGAGAGGGGCACTGTGATCCGAGTCGGCAGCTTCCCCTAGAGAGGAGGAGGAGCCAGTGTAAGGGACACAGATGAGAAGACCAGTGTCTCCTCCAGGGCTGAGCCGAGGAGCCAGCACCAGAGGCTCTCGCCGCCCATGCTCTGAGGGCTCCAGCGTTCCTGAGGTGCGGCCCAGGGAGGCCTCCTGAAACAGCCGTCACATACTGTAGTTCAGGGCTCCTGTGCTACACCGAGGGGCCACCTGATCGCTACCATCTCTTCCATGCTGCCTACAGCAGCCGGCACCACCCACAATGCTGTCGTCAGTATTAAATTTTGTGTTCCTAACCCACAAAGGAGGATGCGTGTTCACTTCCGCACAGAGAGCCGAGCTCCTAGAGGGTAGCCTTACTCATCTGCGTAGCCCCCGACCCGTGGCGCTAAGCAGCTGTCGGAAGCAGTGGGAGCGGGGACAGGGGGGACAGGGGCACTCCGAGTTCACACAGCAGGTGCACAGCTGCTGCTTCGCTGGAACACGGCATGACGTGCACCAGGGGGCGGCCACATTCTCCAGGTGCCTTCTGCTTCCTCCAGAGATAAGAAGGTGAGCGAAGGACACCAAGAGCAAACTCAGCCAAGTGAAAAGCCCAACCCAAAGCTGACAAAGCCCAAGAGGAACTAAAAGGCGGAGAAGGCCAGTCTTTGGGCTTTTGGATGGCTACGGTTCAGTCATTGCATCACCTGCTTTTAGGCGGCCTGGCTTCTTAGCCCTTGGTGGGAAGTAAATTTATGTTCAGTAAAATTCTGTGTAAATCTGATTTTTAAAAATGATTCAATCCTGGCTGGCATGGCTCAGTGGTGGCGCGTTGACCTATGAACCAGGAGGTCACAGTTTAATTCCTGGTCAGGGCACACGCCTGGGTTTCCGGCTTGCCCAATGGGGGCCTGCAGGAGGCACCTGATCAATGATTCTCTCTCATCATTGATGTTTCTCTCTCTCTCCCTCTCCCTTCCTCTCTAAAATCAATAAAATATATTTTTTTAAAAAATGATTCAAGAGGGGTGGTCTGCTAGGCTGCTAAGAAAAGGCACTGGCATGTCGTATGGGCAGCTGGTTCTAAAGTCGGGCACTTAGCGCAGCCCACTGGGAAGCACGGAAAGACGTAAACAGGCAGCAGAATGGCACCTCGGGGTGGACTGCCTTGTGGTTTTCCTTTCTTCAAGTCTTAGTTTCTTAAGAACATTTCAGACCACCAGTACACCAACCGGACATGTCCCTTCCCGGGCCAGCCTCCCGACAGCTGACTAAGAGGCAACACTTCCTACCCCACTGGACGCTCTCTGGTCCACAGCGTGAGACAGAGGTATGTTTACAGTTGTCAGCATGCCAAACAGTTCATTCTTGTATATTGTGTATTAATTACTATATTCTTTTCCATACAAACAACTGTAAACCTACTTCTGCCCCAGCCTGGTTTTTATCCCGATCAATTATAACAGAGTAGATGCCACTGGATAGGAGCTTTCCCTGTTACGAGAAGGATTCGAGGGAAACAAAAGTGGGTCAAGTAAGCCGTTTCCTTTCTTCCTTCTAACTTCTGAGATCTGAGGACCTAGATATTTCCTTTTAAACCACACTCCGTATCAGGGTGTATTGGCTGGTGGTTTTCCTAATGTATATGTCTTCCTTCCTCCATCACTCCGGCTTTTACCCGAATTATTGAGGTTTTACTACAGAACTTGTTTAGAAAAGGGGAACTATGCTTTACTTTGCCCATATAAAATACACAGCAGTGCTCCTGATCTAGAAGCTAAATGGACACAGAAGCATCCAGAAACACACCTATGTTGACATGAGAATTTGGTTTAGGATAAATGTAGCACTTCAAGTTAATGGGAAGCAATAAGTTAGTGATGTTGGAATAATTTGGAAAACATAAAATGAGATCTCTACCACAGGCTAGTCACAAAATTATATTTCAAATGAGTTATCAGCTATACCTTTCTTAAAACTCTGAAAATGTTTTATGAAAATACAAGCTAATATCTTTATAACCCTGGGGTAAGAAAGGCAAAAGACATAAAACCCAGGAACCATAAAAGAAATGTTGATAGACAGATCTAATCAGATAAAATACCTGTAGAGCAAAGGGCTCCATATGCAAGGTTAAAAAGTGACAGAGGGACCCCAGCCAGTGTGGCTTAGCGGTTGGGCGTCGGCCCATGAACCAGGAGGTCACTAGTTCGATTCCAGGGCAGGGCACATGCCCAGTTGCCCGCTCCATCCCCAATAGTGGGCGTGCAGGAGGCAGCTGATCAATGATGTTTCTCTCATTGATGTCTCTTTCTATCCCTCTCCCTTCCTCTTTCTCTAAAAAAAAAAAATCAATAAAAACATTTTTTTTTTTAAATGACAGAGGGGAAGAAAATACTTTCCACACAGAACACCCAAAGATAAAAAGGGTCACTCAAACTATGAAAAAAAAACAGAAAACCCCAAAGAAAACTGGCAATGATTTATCTGCTAGAGAGCACGGCCAGTCTGCTCAACCTCACCACAGACCAGGGAAACAAAACAGAAAGTTGTTTCAGGAGTAAGAGAGTCATATTCAGTCCAAACAACACGTGCTCCCCAGCCCTGGTGAAGCCAGGAGACCTGCTGGTTGGACTGAAAGCTGCCAGTCTTTGGGCTTTTGGATGGCACAACTGGAGTATCAAAACCTCCAGCGTGTGTGCCTCCGTGGCCGGGCTAGCCCCTCGGTTCCAGAAATGCTTCTACGTGTTCACATATGCACACCCAAGCATTCGCTGTCACGCTGGTTTTAACCATGAAAAAGCTCTCTTTAGAAGAAGAGTGATGAAAACACATCCCTTCTATGGACTACCACGGTGTCATAAAGAAGGATGCAGTCAGTATCTGTGGAGGACCTAGCATAACCCCCAAGACATCTTTTTAAATAAATAAGGCAAACCATAGGACAACCTATAGACTAAGGTCTCTCACAGGACTTTTTAACGATGTCTGTATGTATGAAGATGCTCTGGGAAAAGACTAGAAGGACAAAGGCCAAACACCCTCAGATGTTAGCCCTCACGATGGGAGAGGTAGAGGGGGTGAAAGAAACTTTGTATTTTACTCCCTGAACTTCTGGGCGGCTTTAATGTCTTCTAAGAATGTGTGCATGTCTACTTTCCTAAGTTTGTTTGGGTCAAATGGGATACAGACATTTCCGTTCCTAAAAGGAGAAGTCCCTGGTGGAAGGGCTAGCTGTGCCCCACCCCAATGGTACTCACAGCCTGGGACGTGGAAACAACCGTGGTGCTGACGGGCACCTGCCGCACCGTGGGGGCTCCCGTGCCTATGCTGATGGGGGTGCTTGCGGCCCCCGAGGCCACGGCCACAGTCTTGGACACAGCAGCGTTCATGCTGGGCAGGGACACGGCTGACGTGTGAACAGTTCCAGACCCGCTGGCCACCGAGGACCCTGGCTTGGCATGGGCTGCAACTGTGATGGTCTGGCCGGCCTTGGGAGGCATCACGCCCAGGCCCTGCACGATGCGGATGGTGGCAGCTGGCTTTGCTTCTGACGAGGCCACTGTGCTTTTCCCCTTCTGGTCGGCCACACTTACACCGAGTGCGGGCATCAAGCGAAAAGCTGACGCCGAGCCTTCTGCCGGCTTGAGGTCCGGTGTCACTTTGACCACGGTGGTGCCCGTTGGAGTGGACGCAGGGGCACTGGCGGAACTGGCCTTGGCAGGGCTGTCCGTGGCGTGGACGGGGTTGGAAGTGACGTGTAAGGTAGCAGAGATGCCTTTGCCTGCCGTGCCGCCTCCTGTCCCGAAGAGATCCTGGGTCAGTTTGACTGTGGTCACCTGGGACTTGGCCAACGTGGCCATCATGTCCGGTGTGATCCGCAGAACCGTCTGGCCTTTGGCATCTGTGGTGATGGAAGAGGGTGGCAGGCGCAACACATCCTTGCCCTGGATGCGGAAGTTAGTGGCGGTAAGTGGGATGCTATTGCCTGTCTGGGGCTTCACACCAAGCTGCCCCGTGATCGCCACCTGGTGGGGAGAAACAGCACTGACTGAGAGATCCACAGCGCTGCACTGGTTACATGGCAGTTAGGCAAACCTCCATTTGTGTTTCATGTATTTCTCTAGCTTTTCATTTTTAAAAATGATAGTTATTCAGAAAAGAGAACAGTGTAACAAACCCATGTACCTACCACCCAACTTCAAAAGTTGGAATATTTTTAAGTAAACTGATAGCACTTTGCTGATCAATACTTCTGTACATATCTCCAACCTAGAAAAGAGCTTTCTAAATAAAAATTAAAAAACCACACCTATTATTACCTAATAATATATATTCACTTTTCCGCTACCGTCCTAAAAAGGTCTACTTAGGGGTGTGCCAGCCTCCACGTGGAGAGCAGCAGCGTGGCCAAGCGCCATGTGTAGTAATCGCAGCCCTTCTGGCCTCGGGGACTTTCTCTGTCACATGAGCCATTGTCCCCTCTCTGCTGGACCACCACCATCCGGGAACGCATTTCCCATCCTAGACCACAGACCCTCGCTTCACCCCCATCCCCCTCTCCAGCTCCACTCCACTTGCATCTCCACTGCAGCTCCAGTCCTCTGCTCTCTTCAAAGGCAAAATTACTCTAAAAAGTATCTACCTTCACATCTCCATTTCCTTGCCTTACGTACGTTCTCTTGAACACATTCCCAAAAAGGCACTAAGCCACTGGACCCAGTCATTTCCTACCCCCAGGCAGTGTCAGTTCCCAGGCCTCCCATCACTCATCTCACACGCCTGATGCACGCGCCGACTTCTGGAGCACCCCTCTCTCTTGCCTTCGTCTTGCATCTGGGTTTCCATCTCAGAGAAAGATGTCGCTATCTGCTCAGTCACTCTGGCCAAAACCCATGGCCTCTCTTCTCCCAGACCCCACAAACCACCAGAAAATCACACTGACTCTACGTTGAACCCTACATTCAGAACCCAGCCCTTCTCACCCTGCGATGACCATTCATAGGAGGCCAGTGTTACCTCTCACTGGGACCACTGCAACGGCCCCCGACCTGGTCTCCCTGCTTCTGTTCTTGCCCCCTAAAGTCCACTCTACACAGCAGCCAGGCCTTTCTTTAGTGTAAAACAAATCGGGTCATTCTGAGTCACAATCTCTCAATGGTTCCCCATCACCTTTGAATTAAAATCAAAGTGTGACACGACTGAACCAGCAACCTTTCGAGAAACCATTTTCCAACACTTCTGCACTTGCTCACGAGGCCTCAGCCACACGGGTTTCCTGCTGGTCCTCAAACAGGTTCCTGACTCAAGACGTTTGCACTTGCTCTGCCCATTCCTGGCATGGCTCACCTCCAGCTGTCTGTAATACAGCACACTTTCCACCTCACTCCTCTCAAACGCCAGCTCCTCCAGGCCCCTGATCGCCCCAGCTGACAGCACATGCGCTATCCCTCCCCTGCTACTGCTGTTCTCACCGCCCACACCTGCCCCTGGGGCGCCTGTCTCCCAGCTCCATGGGAGAGTGGGCTCCACGAGGGAGGGACTTTGCGCAACACACCACTAAACCCCCAACACTCCAGACAGTGCCTAGCACACAAACGGTACTAATGAATATTTAATGAAGAAAAATGGTCCTTTATCATTATGTGGTTCCATTTCAGCTATAAAGTGGGGATAAGTGCCTGCCCCACGGGGTTCTGAGTATTAAATTATTTAACGTGTATAATATGCTTGGCACAGTGCAGGCACTAGTTGCATTTTGCCCAATTCTTTGAAGCTCAATGGTTACCCTTGCATATTCACAACCACGAAAGCACAAATATATGTTTTTACTAGTAATAAACTGAAACGCTGATAAAGCATGTAAAGTCATCCCCCAGGATTTTAACTCAATCCATGGAGAGGCTCCTCCAAACACAGAAACTCAGCTACTAAACGCTGAATTAGAGGGAGAGGAGCAAAGGAATCCGAGGCACCCGCAGAGCCGGCACTGCCCTTGGTGGGAACGGGAACCTGAAATACCTGTGAACTAAGGGTCACGATCACGAGTCACCGAGCTCTGCACTGTCCTCTGCTCGGGCCGGAAGACGGACCCACCTACCTGCTTGATGATGTTCTGCCCGCTCACATTCTGGATGACGGCGGCTGTGGACGCGCTGGGAGCAGAGCTCCCGGGAGAGCTCGTGGCTGGCTTGCTCGCAGGGCTGGCGGTGGCAGGGAGACTTGTCACCGTGAGTCCTGTCTGCCCGGCTCCCGGCCGCTGCACTGTGGCCGCTGCAGTCTGAGCTTTGACTGGGACGGTGGCCATGACTGTCTAGTTCAGAGCATGAGGCCGAGAGCTTAATTAGAGACTAAGAGGCAGACCAGGCCGCCACCACCCAAGAAGTGTGCCTCTGGAAGTGCTTCTAATGGGACAGCGCTCACGCTCACCACTCCCTAAAGCGACGCTGTGAAGTTCTTGCTTTGGTGCAGCATCTTTAATTTTCAGAATGCCTCCACATTTAACACCTCACTCCTACACCAAGGACAAATATCATACCCATTTTATAGCAGAGGAGACTGAGGCGAAGATAAGACTTTTCTCTAGAATCACACAACTAGCTAGTGGCGTGGCTGAGACTAGAGGCACGGGGAAGGAGCCCGAGATTTCGAATCGCAGGTCCGGATTTAACTCCAGCTCTATGAGGGGCCTAACGTTACCATCCTGGGTAAACCAACCAACTTCTCAGAAGTTCTGATGCTCAACGTGTCAAGTACAACGTACATTAAAGTACATCTCGTAAGAACACTCCCCAGCTGTGGACAGTGAATGAGCTGGAATACACAGCAGCTTACCCTGCCTGCCCACGGGACTCACTGCCCACCCACCTCTGGGTCCGCGGTCCCTGCTTACCTGGGGCATGACTTTGGTCTGCGTAGCAGTGGCTGGCACGCGGATCTGTGGCCCTGCTGGAATCGGTGGCAGTGTCTGTGCTGGCCCCGCTGACTGCTGGCTAACAGCAGGAAGGCCAGGCTGGGCCACCACCCGTACCTGGGGGAGTCCCGCCGAGCTGGAGTGGCTCACGACACGGGCAGCGGCCTGAGAACTCGGCGGCGTCTGACTGGCGGCTGGGGAAAGCATGGTTCCCAGCTGTGGCATCGTTGGCGAGGAGACCAGAAGAACACTAGGAGGGAAATAGGGGAAACAGAAAACAACCAGCTTAGGACACGCCGAGGGGACATGGAGGCACAGAGCGGGAGGAGAGACAGGAGAGCTTACCCGGAGCTGGATTTCGCTGGTTCTGGGACAGTGGTAGGACCACTCTTGTTGACTGCCGAAACGGGTGGAGGGGAGATAGGAGTGGCGGGCAAAGCTGGCGTGGTGGGCGTCACGGGGGTGACAGGGGTGGGCGGCATGCTGGAGTCGCTGAGGCTCATCTGGCTCTGCTCAGAAGGGCCGCTGCTGAGGACTTTCAGTGAACTCTCCTTGCTGCTGGACTTCTAGGCAGGAGAGAGAGAGATCCACGCGCAGATTTAACACAGGGGCACGGAGGCAGGCTCAGCCCTGGTTCCCGGTGCTCTGAGCCTCGCCGCCCTCCCTGAAACCACGATGGCAGGCTCTCAGCTGGTCACTTACCACCTTAGATGAGGGCTTGGGTTTCTGCTGAAGGGCTTTTCGGGCTTTCGCTGCCGCTGCTTGCGCTTGGTGAATCCGCTCTGTGAACAAGAGTGAAAAGCGTCAGCGACCGTTTAACCTCAGCACGGTAAGAAGGGTGCTTCCATCAAGAGCCAGGGCCTCGCTGGAGGGCCAAGTCCTGCTCCACGGTCCTGTCCTGCCCAAATGCCAGAGAGAAGCATCATGGAACTGGGGCAGAAAGTCAGAGCATCCTTAGTCTAGCTAGCTAGACACACAGCCCGAGCCTCACACACCAAACTCTTCCTCGCTCCTGTCCCGGTGCAGGTAGATCCACAGCTTGCGCCCGATGTCGTACTTCACGCATGGGTCCTTCTCATAATGCAGCCGATCCAGGGCCCCGCTCACCACTGTGTTCACCTAACAACCAGAACAAAGGGATGAGGTCCTAAGACCTAGGGAAGGTGGAGCAGTCGAGTCGAATCTGTGCTTCACTAACAGCAAGGGTCTTAGGTTAACACTGTTCACATGACACCCTTCTCTCTTCTTCAGTTTTGTTTTTTTTTTAAATTTATGTTACTATATTTTATATCCTCATTGTTTTCCTTAATTCCGTTTGGGAACAAAACAAAAAAATCTCTTCTCCATCCTACCTGAGTGCTGGTGACATCTGGTGCGAGAAACTGGGAGTCCTTGAGCAATTCGCAGATCTCTGCCCGCGTGCCCTCGCCATTAGGCAGCCGAGCTGCGGCATCTCGAACTGATGGCGTCGGAAAATGGAAAGTCCAAGAGTCAAGCAGAGCTACTGCTGGGGACACCCTTCCCTCCTTGCTCTGGGGGGTGACATGCCCTAAGGTGTCTTCCACACTCAGCATTGGGTGGACACTGCCCTCTAGGGGCCGTTCCCTACGTGTACACTCTTCACACCCAGCCAAGACTGAACATGACACATAGGACTATACATTGGTAACAAACCATACACTGGCAGTGCTGTGATGCTGTAACAGACTTAGATATGTTCATACCACGTTACAGCTGCTGCAGACGACTCCAAATACCATTTCCATGCATCACTATTTGGAAATTACAGAAGGTGTAAGACCTGCTGCTAGAGCTTATCATTTTACAGGGGTCCTCAAACTATGGCCCGCGGGCCACATGTGGCCCGCCGAGGACATTTATCCGGCCCGCTGGGTGCCGCTGCCTGTCCTGCTTAGCAGCCTACTCGTCCCGGGCCCGCAGTGCGCATAGGAATTTGTTCATAGTTTTTTTTTTTTTAAACTATAGTCTGGCCCTCCAACCGTCTGAGGGATAGTGAACTGGCCCCGTTTAAAAAGTTTGAAGACCCCTGAATATAAAGATACATATATTTCTGCACGAGAAATTTGTTTTAATATTTTGACAACTATTTCAATATGATTAGTTTCTCTTGTAACTCTATGCATTTTGTTTTCTGCATTTAAAGCATAATTCTGAGGAGGGTCCATAGGTTTCACCAGAGCCAAAGATTCATGACACACACAAAAAAGGTTAAAAACCTCATCTTGAAAGGAACCACAGTCTGGAGGCAGCAAATTCCTACACCTGAGCTCGTTATTTTGCTGGCCTGGAAACTTTATTCCTGAATAAATTGGAGCGCATCCTTAAGAAAAGGAACAGATTCCCGATAAGTCTCTGGGGGTAGAATGCCCCTTCCCAAACACCAAAGCTTCCTAAAGCTGCGCCGACCCGCAAAGCTCTCCTGTGTGTGGTGGGGGGCGGGGGTGAGGAGCACAGCTGCCTGGAGAAGCAAGCGGTCCTACCTACCGAGAGAGAGGATGGTGACGTAGGCGGGCCGGTCCGAGCGCAGCAGGGAGTGCTCCCGAGCCTTGTTGAGGGAGGTCTCCTTATCAAACACGCCCTTCACGGGCCCCACCACGGACTCGAAGCCGTGCATCCGAAAGGTGAACGCCTTGTGGGGCTGGCTGTACCTGTAACGCTCCTATCAAGAGGAAAGGGCCAAGCTCCTAAGGCAGAAGCAGTGGGGTTCCCTCCAGCGCTCCCACCCAACCAGGAGAGAAGGAAACAGGCTATTCCACTAGGACTACTGAGCCGACTCCAGTGGGAAAGGGATGCTCCCCAAAGCCCTCCTCACTAGCAAAGGGACAGGAAGGTCAATGTAAATGCATTTTGCTGTCTGGAAGACAAGGTCATTAAAACACCATTTCTGCCCCTAACAAGCAGTCCCACCAGCAGGTATAAGGTTAAAGGTGTGAATTTCCTCCCGAACGCGGGCCCAGGGAGAGCCTCGCCACACGGCCTCATGGCACAGAGATCCCCTCTGGTCGGGCTGCTTACCTGCTCCTGAAACACTCGTTTCTCCTCCCCAGTGCTGGGCCGCACCACATAGTCAGTTCTTCTAGAACATAAAGAATTTGGGCAATCTAAAAAAAGCCGAACTCACAGAAAGAAGCAGGGAGTAGAATGGTGGTTACTAGGGGCCGGTAGATGGGGAAACGGAGAAATGCTAGTTAAAGGGACAAACTTCCAGCTATAAGAAGAGTAAGGTCTGGGGATCTAGCGCATAGCACGGTGACCACAATTTATAACACTGATTTATACACTTGAAAGTTGCTGAGAGAGACCTTAGCACGCACAAACATATACACAAATTGGTAATTCTGTGAGGTGATGGGTGTGTTAACTAACCTTACTATGGTACTCATTTCACAATCTATGCATATATCAAGTCAACACAGTATTATATGTCAACAGCATCTCACAAAGGTGGGGTAAGAAAAGAGAACCGTAGCAGACGGAGAACGGTCACATGAGATGCTGTGATATGAAGGGCTCAGGGCTAGAGGCCAACAGGCCTAAATTCTAGCCCTGGTCCTGTCCCTAACCTCTGGCCAGTCACTTAGCCACGTGCCTCAATTTCTTTTTAGGTGAAGTGAGGAAGATGGATTGGATGAATCACGCTCAAATGGGAACTGAAGGAGGGGAATTCGGGGGGAAAAGCATGCCCACCTACAAGGCAGATCACATCCCCCTCAGAAACCCTGCTGTGCATCCCCACCCTGACCCAGAATCCTCTCCTCAGGGAGCCTCTCTGAAGGACGGGGGTGGTGCCCTCAGGTGTGGTGGGGCAGGTGAGAACCCGTGGGCCCCCAGGATCTCTCAAGCCCACGACAACTCTAACATGCTAAGGACCATGGCAGTAGGATAAACCAGGTTTCAAGGACACCCCCGCTGTTAGTTATACTCACACCCGAGGAACAGGCGTGGTGGCATCGGAGCTGTCCTCGTTTTCTGGCTGTGGAAAAGGAAAACATGAACAGGTACATGGACTACAGGATCCTGGCTGACTCAGGGCTCTGGACACCCAGTAAGGAAGGCTGACATTTCTGTACAAAGCTTACCTTGCAGAGGGCCTGGTCTTTGGTTTCGAGCCACAGCTGGAAGAGCGCAGCTAACTCCTTCTCGTTGTCTTGGGACTGGCCTGTTAGAAGAATCAAAAGGCAAAAAATAATGAAACCAACTAGAGCATTCCTCGGGATCTCACCTTCTCCTTGCGTGCTGTTATCTGTGAGAGAGGGAACCCGTCAGGACCTGCAGCATTGGCTTTTGCACAAGAAAGCATCTGGCCCGCACGCTCACAATACTTATTACCTGGCCCTACAACGTGTGCCACCACACACGTGTCCCACCTCGGCCGACTTCAAGCACCGCCTGACAGCGTGAGTCGCCTTCCCTCACCCCGGTCCTGAGCTCGGGTCATTCCGATAAGAATCACTCTTACGAGAAATTCTTCACTTCCTCCATGTCCCCAAGTCCACAGCCTTATCTTACTGAACCTTTTAGTAACAATCAAGGCTAATGACCGCTCCCCAATTCTTAACGCTCTCACTGCTTGGCTTCCAAGAGTCAGCTCTCTCTTGTGGTCGCTTCCTCTCCACGTGCTCCACCTCCTCTCAAGGCTTAGTCCTCGGCCTCTTTTCTCCTTGCTCCTCGTTTAGCACCTTCCCCCTAAGCCTTTGACTTTAAATGCTCTATATACCAATATGCCAACAGCTCTCTACCTCGACTCCAGGCTGGGTTCTAAACCCAAATATACCACTGTCTATTCAGTACCTTCACTCAGATGCCTCAAAGACAGCTCAAACTCAGCACATCCCAAACTAAACTCATGACCTTCACCCTCACCCATGTCCGGGCGTCTTCCACAGCCGCCCACCTCCATAAACACCACCTTCAGTCACGAAACGCAAACCTAGCAAAGGGGTGCTTGACCGCACTCTTCTTTCACTCCCTTGTCCAAGTCATACCAAGCCCTGTGGCTTCTCCACCTAAAACCTTCTTAAATTTTAGAGCCAACTATCTTCATCTCTACACAGGCTGTGTGATCGTTATGAACTGAATCTTCCCTGGCACCATGGAGCTACTGCCTCCTCCACCCAGAACGCCCTCCCTGCCACCTGCTGGCCTCCTCCTAATCACCACCGGTATCTCTGCTCATACATCGCTTCCTCAGGAAGGTCCTCCCGGGTCCAGACTACACCAATGCCTCACTGTAACTTCTGTCCTTCCTGGTACTTTTCCTTACAGAATGGGTAAGTCTGTTATTTCACTTGAAGGACTATTTGTTCCCCCAAACAAACCTTAACCCCCTTGAGTGGAGCGTACTGTCTGAAACTTGCAAACCATTACATTCCCTAGCACCTGACACAGAGCCTGATGCCTAGAAGCTAAACAAATGTGGTAATGGGTGGATCTACTGCATCTCTCCATACATATCCTCACAGACTGTGCAAGAGCGTAAAGAGAAAGGTTCATGAATTCCAACATGAAATCAACCCTGGTTTCCTCATCACCATCACCAGGTTAACAGTCACCAAGTTACTTCAGGTGCACGCTACACAACTTACACAGTAAGAGGAACTTTATAAACTTAAAACAAAAGCAAGGGCGCTGTGCCTTAAAAGCAGCTTATCCGGAGCTGCCTGGCACCTTGCTGCACATTATCCTCCATAGCAAGTCCCATTTTTAGGAAAGAAAAATAACTACATTATTACAAATTGACCTAAAACCGTAAGTACAATTAATATAAATGCATTTAAATTTAGCCAGCACCGGAGTGCATCGTAATAGAAGGGCTATTCCACCCCAGCCCCGGTGAGCCCAAACCCACTGGAGGGGATGGAGGGGGTGAAGTTCGGACCCCGAGTACAAAAGGGATCCCGAAGGAGTCTTTTGCAGAACAGCCTAAGATTTAATACTGCCCAAGCTGAAGGGAAGAAATGAGAGAACGAAGACCTAGTGTCACTAGGTCTTATGAATTACTTACCAAGCAATTTCCACTGCTGGGTTTTCTCCTTGAATTCAACAAATGGAGAGAAACTGGAAGGCACAGCTGCAAGAAATGGATTCCATGAACAAGCCACACAGGTCAGAGTGCTAAACTCAGAACAATGACCGTCCCTGAGCTGAGAGAACATCTGAACGTTTCCTAGTATCAGGCCTCCAAGGCTGGCACTGTGCAAAGCCATGATGGTTTCAGCCAGTAAAGCTGCAGTTCACTATGAGAATTAATTAGACCGGGGTTGTGGGGGAGGGGGTAATGGGGGGACGGGACACTGACCCTCCAGAAAAAAGCACCTTACCGCGGCTTTCTCCAGCAAGATACTGCAGGGCTGGTAGCACCAGCTCCGCCCAGTTGGGGGCTGCAGAGAACCAGCTATTGAGGGAGCTGGCCGGAGAGGACTGCCAATCCAAAACCCGCTCCTCCAGCTGCAGGAAAGCAAAGGCAGAACAGTCAGGGTCCAGCAATTCCACGATGGCCACAGCAAGCTGGGTGGGTCTCTCCAGTCTGCACACGCTACACAGCAAGTCAGCCGAAGGGCTCTGGGAGCGACCCAGAGTTCCTCTCAAGCTGCAGACCAGGGTGGGGAACGTCCAGCCCGCGGGCTAAGGCCCGAGAAGTCATTAGGTCTGGCCCTGCCAAGGCATTAGGGGTGAGTTAATTAAATGGTAGACCAAATATAGCAGGGTGCTTTTTAAGTTGATAATTTTCTATGTTATAAATATCCAAATGGCACTTGGCAAAAAAAAAAAATAAAAAAATAAAAGGTTTCCCACCCCTGCTACAGAACATTAAGATTTTCTAGGATTTGAAAACTTTTGATATACATCTGACTTTCCCACAACTCTTACCACAGGAAGGCTAGACTGCCCCTCCAGCAGCAAGATCTCAAGGAGAAGAGAGAAGAAGCTGGAAGATATTTCATTGATTCCCAGGCAAGGCTTGAGGTCTTCCAGAGGCCTAATGAAGGAGAAAAAATGTAAGAAAGAAAAGGACCAAGAACACATCCCTAGGTGGTTTAAGCCCTCCAAGCCTTCTGTCTATCATAAAAGAGTTCAATAAAGGGCCACACTATGTACTCGCCCTGGTAGAATCCCGAGACTCTGGGCCTATGGTTCAACACCAACCAGGCCACCCCAAGCACCAGCTATTGGGTCACCCTTCGGCCCCATCCTCCACCCTGCGCAGTCAGCTCTGTTGCTCACTTACTCCTCCTTGATGGCAGGCACTGCCAACGGAGACGGAGCCTGTGAGAGAGGCGGGATCCCTTCAGTCCCGCTTAAGGGCTCAGCCAAGTCCTCTGCTTCTGATTTGATCACTTTTATTTTCTTCTTCTTCCTCTCCTCTTTTTCCTTAACCTTTTTTTTAAGGACAGCCAAGTCATATAGGGCTGCGAAGAAAAAGCAACACAGATCATAGAACTGCATTTTCTACATCCGGGAGTGTGGGAGTCTCATCTGCATTTATTTTCTCAGGCCCACCAGTAAAAGAAAGAAGAGTCTCAAAAACAAGACTTTTAGGTTTGTTTACCAAACCCGAAGAGGATTTCCAAATTAATTTTAACAGTTATTCAGGCATCAATGATCTGTTGTTCTGATTCTATATTCACTTTCCACCTATAAACCCACTAGAGGGAATAACCAAAAAAGGTTATCAGCAAGAAGCTGTGATTTCTCTGTTTTCCAACATGTACATAGGTTCACGGAATTTAGCACCAGTCAGACGATGGCTGCCCAATGAGGGCGTCCTTTACCTGCTAGAGAGCCTTTCCTGCCAGCGTTGACGCGAGTCATGATGTCATTGAGAGTCAGGTCCCCTGTCAAAAGGTCCGGGTGATCCTAGATGTGATACCAGAGATCTGTTATGGAGCCCAAATATGGAGCCCAAACTGCTGGGGGTTTGCCAATTTACCTAACAGATAAATAGATGTTACGTGCACTTAAGAAAATCATGCTGGCCCTAAACGGTTTGGCTCAGTGGATAGAGCGTCGGCCTGCGGACTGAAGGGTCCCGGGTTCGATTCCGGTCAAGGGCATGTACCTGGGTTGCGGGCACATCCCCAGTAGGGGGCGTGCAGGAGGCAGCTGATCGATGTCTCTCTCTCATCGATGTTTCTAACTCTCTATCCCTCTCTCTTCCTCTCTGTAAAAAATCAATAAAATATATTTAAAAAAAAAAAAAAGAAAGAAAATCATGCTGAATTAAAATTATAAAAACTGCTCTTCATAACGAGGCAGAGGAGAACCCAGCGGCAACCTTTCTATTGTACGGCATTTGTAGTTTATAAAGCTCTTTCACATTCCTCACCTTGCGTGCTCTTCAAATAGTCTTGTTAAAGATCATGTTTTACAGCAGGGGTGGGGGACATTTTTTCTGCCAAGGGCCTTTTGGATATTTATAACCTCATTTGTGGGCCATACAAAATTATCAACTTAAAAATTAGCCTGCTATATTTGGTCAAACATTTAATTAATTCATCCCTAATGCCTTGGCAGGGCCAGACCAAATGACTTTGCAGGTCTTATATGGCCCCAGGGCCGGACATTCCCCACCCATTTTTACAGTCTGAAAATGGGATTCAGACAAGTTAAGGGACTTGCCCAATACCACAGAGCAGGTGGGGAAGACAGTCGGTTCTGACTGCCACTGTGGGAGTCTCCCCATCTCGCCTCCTGCCTTAGGCGAACTCCTCCTCCTCCTACTGTGCTCTCTGGTGTGGCCGCACTGGAATCACCTTGATTAGGTGGAGCTTAGAAACAGAAAAGAGCGGGCAGAGCATAGGATCTGACCTTGGCTCAGCCACTGACTAGCTGTAGGGCCAAGAACAAGCTCCCGACCCTCTGAGCACTGGTAAAATGGGTATGATTCAACACCAGTCTTAAGCAAAGATTAAATCAGACACTATTTTCAGAGTGCCTTATAAGTCAAAGCATGGCCCTAGCTGATTTGGCTCAGTGGATAGAGCAGTGACCTACGGACTGAAGGGTCCCAGGTCCGATTCCGGTCAAGGGCACATGCCCAGGTTGCAGGCTCGATCCGAAATAGGGAGCATGCAGGAGGTAGCCCATAAATGATTCTCTCTCTCATCACTGATGTTTCTATCTCTCTCCCCCTCTCCCTTCCTCTCTGAAATAAATAAAAATATAAATAAATAAATAAATAAATAAATAACAATAAGGTCAAAGCACGTGTCTTCTCACACCTTCCGTGTTAACTAGGTCTATCAGTGTCCTGCCCTCTAACGATGATAAGGGAAGAAAGCAGAAATAAGGTAGTGACTACCTGTGTGTTCCTCACAATAGCCAATCCAGAGACTTGACACTGAAAACCGCTAATGAGCACACACCTGGCCCCCACTCTTACCGGTTGATGTTTCCGCTTCTCATGGTGCTTCTTTAGCATTATCTTCAGGTCACTGTCCCCCAGTTCTATCTTATCTGAGAGGAAATGAACCAAACCACATGCACTAGGTCATTCACAACGTGATGCTGAAATTTAAATCTTTCTGGTCACCTGTGATATTCAAAACTAAGGTATTTCTCTGAGCTTCCCTTCTAAGGGCTGTGTACTACAAGTACCATCAGTCTTGAAACAGTCATAGGGTCAACTCTCCAGTTTTTCTATACATTGGTCAATAACCATGACCTCATTTATTTAGCTGCTCCTAAAACACATTCAAGGTTCTTAACGTTCTTCTTTGTTTCCTATCCCAATTAAAAATTCTTCTCTGCCCTGGCCGGTGTGGCTCAGTTGCATGAGTGTCATCCTGTGCACCTAAAGGTCACCGGTTCAATTCCGGTCAGGGCAAATACCAGGTGGCGGGCTCGATCCCTGGTGACGGTGCATGCAGGCGGCAACCAACCAGTGTTTCTCTCTCACACTGATGTCCCTCTCTCCCCCCACTTCCTCTCTTTCTCGAATCAATAAAAACATATTAAAAATAAATCCTTCTCTAATTTCACAGATGTTCTGAGAAACTGCCATGGCCCTCCCTGGTTACCCCTTTGTTCTATTACTGAGATGTCAAGGAAGGCAGGCCTATCTGCTGGTAAAAAAGTGGAATGGTACCCAAACGTCTCCAATTCCAAGGAACACTGCTTTGTTTTCCTGGCAGGTAAGAATCTGGCCCCACCTCCCTCCAAGGGAGTCCTCAAATCTACCTGCAGATTTCCCAGAATGCCAGCAGCAGCCGCTTAGTCCTCACCTGCAGTTTTCATGTCTGTGGTGGAAAGCGTGGGCACCACCCTCAGGGGCACCGCAGGGCTAGGAGAACGCGCTGGGGAGCTCGGGAGCCATGAGCTGAGATCTTCAAAAGAAAATGTTTCTTGTAAATCCCACGTGGCTGTGGACTCCAATAGGGAGATTGGGTAAGTGGCCATTTGGGTTCAACAAGGGCAAGCCAACAACAGGGAGGCCAGGGTTCCACCATTCCTTTCTGACCCTTCCCCAGGCGAGCTGGAGCACTGAGGCCATTTAAACGGCTCTTCCGGGAAGAGACTTCACCAGTGATGGGTCGCACTGCAGCAGGCCAACAGTCACTACTACTCTCCTGTGGGGGGAAAAGCAGTTCTCTCAAGGGGCACACGAGGACCAGACAGGCCCACTGCGGAGAGCCCTGCCACACAGGGGCCCAGCTCATCTAAACCAGTGCCAAGTACCCATCACAGGTAAAAATGATATGCAGTCATGCCCCACCTAACAGGAACGTCCACCCCCCGACAGATAACGGGACAGCTTCTTTGCTGGGGAGATAAATGGCTACCACTGGCTCCAACCACACAGCAAGCTGCTGGAGTAAATCCAGCACCTCAGCCACTCCCAGTGCCCAGGACACTCACCCTCTTCATCGGACGACAGGGCCGTGTCACCACACTCCTCCTTCACTTCCCTCAAGACCTTCAGGTAGCGCTGCTGGGTGCGCCACTCCCGCTCTTCGGGGGTGCGGGACGGAGAAGGGCGCTTCTGCCGGAAGGAAAGGGCTGGGCCGCTCCGACGGGCCATTTCCAGGAGGTCCTAGGAAGGCCAGACAGGAGCACGTCAGCACTGAAGCTTGTTCTGGTACCTTCTCTAAGTCTACATTCTCTTCTCTTCATTGTTTAATAAGCTCTATTCCTTCTCTCCAGATTACAAAAAAGATGTATATGTGATTATGCCAAATAAAAACAACCTATTTTGATTATTACATGGCGAGTACTCATTACACTAGAGACCCAAATATTTCCATACTGAAGCTTAAACCACTGAAAGCCAGAACTTTGTCTCGGATTAGCAGACAGGTCCAGCCCCGGGCCCACTGAGGTTGACACTCTGCATACCCCACACGGCTCTCAGGGGCCCGTGTAGCCCACACTCCTACCCTACAGTAGCCTGGTTCCCTGCACGAGCCACGATGGAGCTGAGAGCTGTTTATTTATCGTGGTAAATACTGAAGCTACACTATTTCATCCATTTTAAGAGGTACCTTTTCCCCTGTTTTAACATCTCTGAGATCAGGGTACATCTTAAAATTGAACGTAAGAAAGAATAATATAGTTTAATTGTATCATAGCTTAATTGGTAGCATACTTTTTCTTTAGTGGTATCTTTCATATTTTACACCTGAGACACTTCTTGAGGTCATGAAACCGGTGCGTTCACTGCCCGTTTCACATCTACTTCCCGACATCACTTACGTTCCGGGAAGCCAGAATCTGCTTCAGCAGCCGATGGAAATACTGCTGCTGGGAGTTGAGGTACCGCTTGTACTGCGACTTGAAGCACAGCTGCCGATATTTGACCACCTCAGGGTTAAAGTGTCCATCTTAAAAGAACAGAGGTACAATATATATACATCAGTCAACAAATATTTAACGTGTGCTGAAAATATGGTCAACTCTACTAAACTGAGACATACAATACTGGGGGCATGGGAAGGAGATAACCTTTGTGAATGTGGAGCCTACAGTCCCGTAGGAGAGACAGCAAATAAACAGGTAAACAGGTAAGTAATAGTCAACT
Source organism: Plecotus auritus (assembly GCF_963455305.1). Lineage (NCBI taxonomy): Eukaryota > Metazoa > Chordata > Mammalia > Chiroptera > Vespertilionidae > Plecotus > Plecotus auritus. Next base: position 19,925,494 of record NC_137779.1, read on the forward strand.
CTCTTAAGTACTATAAGGAAGTTAACTCCAGAGAACTGAAGGGCAAGGAGAGTTCAATCAGGAAAGGGATCTCTAAGGAATGATGCACAAAATGAAGCCTGATTAAAGCAACTGCAGCAAAATATCAACAACTGATATAGGTGAACATTACACGAATGTTCATTATGTTATTTTTCAACTTTTCTATATGCTTACAAGTTTTCAAAATGAAAAACTGGGAGGAATATATGCCTGGCTGGTGTGGCTAAGTTGGTTGGGTGTTGTCCCATACACCGAAAGGTTGCCAGTTCGATTCCCAGTCAAGACTCATGCCCAGGTTGTGGGTTCAATCCCCAGTAGGGGGCGTACAGAAATGTCTGAAGACTAAAGCAGAGTAGGTGGTAGCTGAGCGGCACAAGATGACCTGGGAAGGTGAACCGAGATCAGACCACAGAAGCTTTTAGGTCATGCGTGGATTTTATCCTAAGTGCAATGAAGGTTTAAAGCAGAAGAATGACATGCTGGAAGCAAGAGTGAAAGAAAAATGGCTGTAGTGGTCTAGGTGTGACAATGGTGGCTTGGTCCCATGATCTCCCTCCACATTCAATAAAAGCCGAGACCCTAAAGATGGCCTATAAGGCCCTTCATGACCTGTCTCATGCCACCTGTGGCCTCACCTTCCACCGGTCCCCCTTTTGCTCACGCTACCCCACCCCCAATGGCCTCCATGCTGTTTCCTGAACAGGCCACATACCCTACTTTCTCAAGGCTTTCTAAAGCTCCCCCTGCCTGCAATATTTCCTATGAACACCCAATACTTTCATGGCTTGCTCTTCCTCCCTTCATAAAGTTTCTGTTCCTATGTTACCGCGCTGGAGAAGCCTTGCCCAAATACCAAATCTAAAACAGCTCCTGCCCAGCACTCTAGTCCCATACCCTTTCTTATTCTTTGTAGCACTTAAACCAATAAATATTTGCTTATTTATCATCTATTTTTCTCTATTAGAATGCAAGGTCACTACTCTATCTCCAAACCACAAAGAATGCCTGGCACAAAGTAGCTGATGGGTAAATAGTGGTTAAATGAATGGAAGCAAGAGAGACTTGGGATACATTTCCAAGGGAGAAAGATCAGACCTGCTGGGGCAGGAAGGGGAGCAAGGAGAGGGGAGCAACTGAGCACCGTACCAGCCCATCCTACTGTTTTGGGGGAAAACATGACAGCAAAATAGACAGTGGTAACATTACACAGGGCCCTGACGTGACCTCTAAAACCAAGCAGCTCCCACGGAGGCCCCGGGTTTCAGTGAAGTAAACCTCTGCCAACCACAGAGGGGAATTCTTGACACAAACAACCCACCAACAACCCACCAAAGGAGAGAGAGTGAGCCTTAAGCCCTTCAGGCAGTGGTTCTCAACCTTCCTAATGCCGCGACCATTTAATACAGTTCCTCATGTTGTGGTGACCCCCAACCACTGTTATGAATCGTAATGTAAATATCTGTGTTTTCCGATGGTCTTAGGCGACCCTGCTAGCGGTTCTTAACCTGTGGGTCACGACCCACAGGTTGAGAACCGCAGCAGTAGAGCCTAAGACCATCGGAAAACACAGATATTTACATTACGATTCATTAACAGTAGCAAAATTACAGTTATGAAGTAGCAACGAAAATAATTTTATGGGTGGGGGTCACCACAACATGAGGAACTGTATTAAAGGGTCGCGGCATTAGGAAGGTTGAGAACCACTGCCTTAAAGTAATGGAAGGTCTGAACAAGCCCGTTCCCGCCAGGCTTCTCAGCTGTCAAGTGAGCCAGTTGAACAAAACTCCCAGAGACGCACTGCCCTTTCAGGGCCTCCTGCCAAGCAGCCTCACCTCAGAAGTGGGGAGAGGAAGCGGCTTCCCCTGCTCCCCTCTATAGGACAGAGAGAAAACTGACTTAGAGCGGCTCCAAAACATCTTGCAATCCCCAATACAATGACTGATTCAGGAAAGAACCATTATTGGGTGCTAAAACCAGAGTAAAACAAGGGCTTTTGGGAAATAAGAGTATCACGTGATCTCAGGAAAAAAATAAAACTCTCTCCCCCAAAAAAAGTATTTCCATTTATCTATCTTGTTCACAAAACATTAAATACGGTTATGTCTGGGTGGTAGGATTAAGACATCACCTGCCTTCTGAGATGACAGTGGGAAAGAAATAACATTTCCCATAGAGTGTTCTCAGCAAAAATGTTTAACCCAAATCTAATCATGAGAAACAAGACAATTCCCCAGAAAACAAGATGTTTTACAATTCAAGTGTCCTAGGCTCTTCAAAAAACATCAGTGTTTTCAAAGACAAGGGGGAGGAAAGGCAGAGGGCCCTAGATTCAGGAAGCAGAGAGACATGAGATCGAAATATGATGCATGAACCTTGAATTGGTCCTGGATTTAAGAGACAACTATAAAGGCCATTTGGGGACAACTGAGACAATTTGCAGGTGGGATACTCTGTGATATTTTTTGCTCAATGTAAAATGTCTTGGGTGTAATAAAGAGGACTGTGATCGCGTGGGAAAATGTCCTTGTTAAGAGATACATAACTGCTAAAGAGGCTGGCAGTAGTATCATGCTTTCTGCAGAAAAGTGTATATGATTCAGACACACACACACACACACACACACACACACATAGATATATGTAATAAGGCAAATGGTAAACTACTACTAAAAATTATTTAAAGACTAGTCATAAAGGTGCCTATAAGATATTGGTATTTTTATTTATTTATTTTTGTTAATCCTCACCAGAGAGTATTTTTTCCATTGATTTTTAGGAAGTGGAAGGAAGGAGGGAAAAAGAAAGAGAGAAAAAAACATCAATTGGCTGTCCCCCACAAGCACCCCAAACGAGGCTGGGGATCAAACCTGCAACCCAGGCACATGCCCTTGACTGGAAATCAAACTTATGACCCTTTAGGGCTCAGGCTGACACTCTAACTTCTGAGTCACATGGGCCAGGGCGAAGTTGGTAATGTTTTATTTTTTGATCTAGGTGGTTGTTTTACATAGCTGAGTTCATATTATAATAAATCATTGAGCAATACACTTATGATTTATATATTTCCTATGTAAGTTAAAAAAAAAGATGGTGTCGGCAGCAAGTGTTGCACAAAACCAGTCTGAGTCGGCATCTATAATAATAAAAGCATAATATGCTAATTAGACTGGACATCCTTCCGAACGACCTTCCGGATGAAGCCAGGGCTGCAAGGGAAGCCCGGGTCCCGGGTGCCGGCAGCTGGGAGAAGGAAGGGCTACTCTTGCACGAATTTCGTGCATCAGGCCTCTAGTCTGTACATAAAAACAGACTGAAACGAAGACCTGCACATAACTGAATGTGTCCCCACCTTCCACTCCTCCCGAAAGCCTGCTGAGCTACGCACCTCGGAAGAGTTTCTGGGCGATGTGCAGAGGGTTCCCGAAGCGGAAGTTCTCGCCCCTGAACAGGGCCAGGAGCAGCTGGTTCTGCTGCTCAGCACTGTCCTCAGGAACGTGGGGCAGAAACTGCTGGAGGTGCGCACGCTGGGAGTCACTCAACACTTCCTGCCACGTGGAGAGGCTGACCACCTCAAAGAATATCTCGGGCTAGGAGAATGAGGGAAAGCAGGAGAAAAGTCAACGAGAGAAAAAGAGGTTTCTAAGTTTTCTGTGTGTGATAAAATATGTATGACATAGAACTTCCCATTTTATCCATTTTTAACTGTATGGTTCGGCAGCATTAAGTACATTCACACTATTGTGCAACCATCGCCACCATGCAAGTTTTAAGTGTTTTTAAACAAACTAAAATTCCACTGATCTTTCCTCAATTCTCAAAACTTAAGAGATTTATAAAGACTACCTATAAACCAAAGTCTTATACCCAACAGCAAGTAATCCAGAGGAAAATAATCTCAGTAGAGAGAACCCTATCTGGGAACCATTTCTGCCGGCAGGGGACATGACGGCAGACATCCGAGTTTAGCGAAAATGAGTGGTAGGAAAAAGTTAACACAGGAGGAAAGAACTTGAGGAGTTGAGGTCACCCGCTGAGAGTGAGAAGCAGCAGATGGAGCTCATTTTCAGTTCAACAATCACATACTGGACATCTATGTGCTACGTACTGAGACAGACTAGTACTGCATACATATTGTCTGGTTGTGGGAAATATTAAACAAGCAATCACAACGTAGCTTAAGAAGTTTACCTAAGAGCACATAGGAGAAGCACACCTCCCAGACTGAAGGCTTCAGAGAACACCTACCAGAGGAAGTGACATTTAAGAGAGTGAGGGATGTCCGGCCGGCGTGGCTCAGTGGTTGAGCATCGACCTATGAACCAGGAGGTCACGGTTCAATTCCCGGTCGGGGCATATGCCCGTGTGGGCTCAATCCCCAGTGGGGCACACAGGAGGCAGCCGATCAATGATTCTCTCTGATCACTGATGTTTCTATTGCTCTCTCCATCTCCCTGTCTGAAATCAATAAAAATATAGAGAGGCTCGGTGTACAAAATTTGTGCATAGGTAGGGTCCCTAGCCTGGCCAGCGATCAGGGCCGGCTGGGGCCTTCCTTTGTTTCGCGCCACCCCCTGATGGTCAGCACATGTCATAGCGAGCAGTCGAACTCCCGGTCAGTCAAACTCCCAATGGGACAATTTGCATATTAGCCTTTTATTATATAGGATATATTTTTTTAAAAGACAGTGAGGGATGATAAGGAAAAGAATAAAAGACTGAGGGAAGAGGGTTAAAAACCCAAGAACAAAAAGAATTCAGGCAACATGAGGCTGGCACAAGGACGGGGAAGGAGAGGGGGAGCAGCAAGCAGGAGGAACAAGGGACCTGTGAGCATGCTCAGTACTTGTGCCTTTACCCTCTGGGCAATGGGGAGCCATCAACTGTCTCAGCATGAGTACACCAAAGCCCCTCAGCTCCGTGTCCGTGTCCCCCTGCAAACCCGTCGGTGCTCACCACTTTATTCCCAGCACCTGTGTCTGGCATAAAGTAGGTGCTTAATGAAACAAGTGTTTGCTGACTGAGTGACACAGGAGATTTACTTGAAAGGGGATGCAAAGGAAACATGGAAGGATCTACAGCGACTTCGGTGGTTGTTACTCCAGGTGAGAGAGGGAATAAGACAAGGGCAGAGTGGCAGCTTTAATTTTATGTAAAATGTCTGACATAATATGAAAGAGAAATCCGAACCAAATATGACTAAATGAAATTATCTCCTAAAGCTGGATGATGCTCAGATGAATGTCAGCTTTATGACATTGCACCTATGTTTAAAATATGCAAAATAAACCAAGACAGAGAAATAAATGTTTCAGCACCTCCGTCTTCCACGTACTAAGCGCTTAATGAACGGCAGCCACCTTAATGATAATGATCACAGCGCCTGTCTGTGAAAGTGGTCACAGCACGCTGATATGCTTGCCCAGGACACACACTAATAACTGACGAGCGGGTTCCTTATAGCCAGAGAGGACATGTTTGGGTTTGGTTTCATGAATCACAACATGGGTAATCAATGTAATGTAAACATACACACAATTCTCCTCTTTAAAAAACTTCTTGCTCATTGCTGAAAATTAACTTGTTAAAAATAGAGCTTTATAACATATTATCAAGTTATTAAACATGCAGAATGTAGCTTGTAATTTCTTCCTTACTCAGAATATTCAATAAACTCTCCACAAAAAAAGACGGAGATCACTCTGGCTGCAGTGCAGAGAATGAAACAGAAGGTAGTGCGAGACTGAAAAGGATGAGAACAGTGGCTGTGGGGAGGCTGAGAGAGGAGAAGATGGTGATGATGTAACTCACATCCTCCAGAAGGTCCTCGGGCAGACTAACCCTGGTGTCCCCCAGGAGGCAGTCCTCCATAATCCGTGCGCCATGGCCATCTCCACACGGACCCAGTTCCAGGGGGTCCGTCAGCATATGGTCCAAGGAATCCATTTTTTATGTTCCACGGGGAATCTAGACAAACACAGGCAGTCACACCTTGAGACAGAAAGGCAGAAATCCAAGGGATCTGGTGGACACACTCCTTCAGAAAATATTCTGGCCCAGAAAATATTCCATCTCAAACCCACACTTATCCCTTATCTTCATACCCTAACTACAGCTGAACAGCTCCTCTCCCTCCCGCCCACCACTCCATAGTCATCTGAACTTTCAAATCTTACCAGACCTCTTCTAACTCCCAAATTTATAGGTTTTCTAACTTCACTTTACACATAAGCAAAAGGAGACTCGATGAATGGATCAGCAGAGTGCGTAATTTAGACTTCTAGACTTCCCAGGCCAATAATATCTCCACTATAACATAATTTAACAGCCCTAACTGGTTGGCTCAGTGGATGGAGTGTCAGCCTGCGGACTGAAGGGTCCCAGGTTCAATTCCGGTCAAGGGCATGTACCTTGGTTGCGGGCACATCCCCAGTGCAGGGTGTGCAGGAGGCAGCTGGTCGATGTTTCTCTCTCATCGATATTTCTAACTCTCCATCCCTCTCCCTTCCTCTCTGTAAAAAATTAATAAAATATATATTTTTTAAAAACATAATTTAACAATTTTTTTTTTTTTTTAGCAATTAAGTCTTTGCTCTTTCACAAAAGAAAATTCACACAGACTAATCAAGCTCAGACACTAACAGTAAGTTATTTAATGAGGGCCTATCTCATTTAATTCTTACAACTGTGAAAGACGGGGTTATTATATCTATTCTACAGACAGAAAAACAAGTAGGTAAGTAACTTGCCTAACCCCAGGGATAGGACTGAGGCTCAGGTCTGCCTGGCGGCAAAGCCATTTCTTAACACTACACACAATACACCCTATCTAAACTTCCAATTTGAGCCGAAACCGGTTTGGCTCAGTGGATAGAGCGTCAGCCTGCGGACTGAAAGGTCCCGGGTTCGATTCCGGTCAAGGGCATGTACCTTGGTTGCGGGCACATCTCCAGTAGGAGGCGTGCAGGAGGCAGCTGATCGATGTTTCTCTCTCATCGATGTTTCTAGCTCTCTATCCTTCTCCCTTCCTCTCTGTGAAATATCAATAAAATATATTAAAAATAAATAAATAAAAAAATAAAAATAAAATCTTCACATGTTTAAAAATAAATAAATAAATAAATAAATAAATAAACTTCCAATTTGAATCATGAAAAGGGAGCATCTTATGATGACTTTATTAGTCCAAATAAACTCCAGAGGCTCCAGGAACCTGACCGTGACCATCTGTAACGTGGAGGCCAACCCACCTTTAGTTGGTCCATCCGATTTTTATAACCATGTAAATGTAATGCTATTGTTCTCCTTCCTGTAATAACGGAACACAGCTGGCCACCTTTAGTAAAGTACATGTTAAAACATTTCACAAGGCTGATGGCTAGAATCCATGTAAAGCTGAGGCCACAGGACTGAACAAAGCTCTCAGGAACAAGGAGCTTGGACTCCATCACTCTAGGAACACTGGCTAAGTCCATGCTCTCTTTCCTATTCCTACCAAATGGGCTAGCAATAACAAGCACAGATAAATGAAAAGGAAAAAAAAATAGACGACAAATCAAAACACCAAACTTCTAATCTCGGTGACTCTGGACAAATCTTACCTCACCAGGTGTCAATTGATGAAGAGTGGTTGGGCCAATCCTGGATTCCTGCAATGAATAATCTCTAGATGGATGAGTTTACGTGACTTAACGCAGTCACGTAACGTAGTAATGGAATGACTTCTCATTCTGAAATTCTCAAATGATAAACAGCAAACCTGTAAATTTACTGTTAAAACAAGCACCTCCCCACTAAATTATTTCAAGTTTATCTTGAAGAGGTTTCAGATCTACGTGAGACCCAGCGGATGGGTTAGCGTTGAACCAAGCAGCTGTGTACCCCGGCCAGCCATGGTGAATTACAATACCCTGAACATGCCCTGTGCTAAATGACTGAAGCAGGTGAGAAAGCACAAGACATATGTGTTTAACAAAACTTTGAAATAGAAAAAAAAAATGCAGAAGCAACCTGATGCTGAGAATAAAGTCCCAATTTAAAAGAACTGACATACAGCAGGGTAAGCGCTGCAAAGCCAGGGTTCCACCTGCCTCTTAGGAGGATCACCTGTTTCACAACTTGCTCACAAGTGTCTTCAATTCGGTGGACCTGGAGCTTAAACTGAATCTTACCCAGTGGCAACCTTTGCCCTGCTACTATTCTGAATAGGCTCTCCAAATACAAAAAGCAGGCAGCTGCCAGAGGTTGGAACCCCGGAAGCCAAGGATTTCTAAGTCTTGTGGCGTCTGGACCTCTTTACTAGACCAGGAAGGCCTCTCCCAATGTCCTTTCCTCTGCACTAGGGCTAACCGACCCTCCCCGTCCCCCCACAATCCCCCACCCCCGCCCCAAACAAGCTAAACCTTAGGCTCCTTCTGGGGCCACCCCTGGCTCCAAATCCGTCGTCCCTGCAGCAAAGCCTCCCCTAGTCAACCCCGCCTCAGCCCGAGGCCCAGGTCCCGCCCTTCCAATCTGCACCGCTGCGCCCAGGCCCCTCCGCGCCAACCCTAACCCCCTCCCACCCGGGCCACTAACTCCCACAGGCCCACACCCCGCCACATACCCACCGGAGCAGCGACCCTCGGAGACCCCAGCACCTCCCTCCCTCCGCTCCCCCGCAACGACTTAACCCTTTCGCCCCCTAGGGCCCGCCCTCACCTCGGCCGCAAGCGCGGGCCTCGTTGCCCGCTGCGATCCTCGGCCCGCGGGCTCCAGGACGCGCTCGCCCTCGCAAGGCGTCTCTACGCGTGCACGCTCCGGGCTCCGGCGGCGGAAGGGGCGGAGCCTTGGATACCGGGGGGCGGGTCCTAGAGGGGCGGGGCCGGGGCGTCGGGGCGGGGCTGCGTGAGACGGGGCCTGCAGAGGCGTGTCTCTGGGCGGAGCCAGGACGGTATGTAGAGAAGCGGAGCGGGACCTGGGGCGGGGCCGGGCCTGGGGCGGGGCCGGGGCCTGGCGTGGGGCGGCGCTTGGCGTGGGGCGGTGCCTGGGGCGGCAGGAGCTCTCTCCGCTGTGTCTCAGGCTGCAATTTGCAATCAGCTTGAAGGTCGCACCTGGTTTAGAAGTTTCTGGCGGGTAGAGAGGGTGTGTAGCTTTTACCTGGCCGCGAATGGAGGCCCCAAAACCCGAGTCACTGAATGCAGTTTTTTTAGGTAAGGTTTGCAGAGAGCATACTTGCTCCAGACACTATGCTAAGCATTTTCTATCAACTATCTGTACTACAGCTGCATTTTTAGTACTATGCACTATTAATTCCCATTTTGAAAAACAGCGGTTTCTCGAGTTACGTTGAGGAGAAAGGGGACTCGAGCCTATGCCCCGCCTCGTGTGTTCCCATTTCTCCCTCCCGACCCAGGACCCTGGATGTCGGAAAAAGTATACACACTGAAGAAATACATTTTAAATTAAACTGGATAACGTTCCTCTTGTTAAGAATCTATGTCTCTTTCTTCTTACTCACTGGCTCTTACTTAGAATGGCTTCAGATTCCACAGCTACTCCCAGCAGACGTGCAGAGATCATCCTGTTCTCTGCTTTATATAAAGTTTAAAAAAAAAAACACTTTTTTAAAAAATATATTTATTTATTGATTTCAGAGAGGAAGGGAGAGGGAGAGAAAGATAGAAACATCAATGATGAGAGAATCATCCATGGCTGCCTCCTGCACGCCCCCCACCGGAGGTGGAGCCCACAACCCCACCGGCATGTGCCTTGACAGGAATCCAATGTGACCTCCTGGTTCATAGGTCCACGCTCAACTACTGAGTCACACCGCAGGCCTCCGTTCTCTTGATCGGATACAACCACGTCAGAGAAGCTGTTGGGCCCCCAAAAAAGATCCCTCCCTTTTTGGAAAGTAGAAGTTTTTTTAAAAAAAGCCCCTCTCTGCCCCCCTGCTGGCTGCAAGCCTGCCCTTAGTTCCTGTTAGAAAGTTGGTAGGTTCTTGAATTAGAAACCACCAAGTGAATAAGCAGAAGAACATCATTCCACAAATTCTCTCACAGGGAGTCTGACCAGACCACAGTGAATCAGAGTCAAAACACTGTAAGTGGTAATAGTAGGAAAAAAATTTAAGTCTCAGTAGCTCTTGAAGCGTCACACATACAAACAAGGAAGATGTTTATTTAAAAAAATATTTATTAATTTTTACACCTGCTGAGTAGCACAAGACTATTAACACTATAACTCACTGAATGTACAATAAATGTTCACATTTAAATAACAGGATAGGGTCAACCTTTTTAACCCAGGGGTCGGCTTTAGCATCTCATGAAGTGCTTTTTAGCCCTAAGAGTTTTTTGAAAGGATAATTGGAAATCAAAAAACAATTCAAGAATCAAAATAATAGTTTTTTTCCTGGATAACAGGAATTTTACATGATAAAATGTCTATTATGTGGGCACAAATCAAGCAATAAAAATGTAAAATCTATGTTACTCCAAAATTTACACTGCACTGATTGAAGTCTACAGTGCCAATGTGTCTTAAGAAACAAAACAATATAAACATTGGCTACAAACATTTTCCCCCAAAACTGGGTCTTCAGATGACTTATACTCTGCCATCTCTTCAAATCCAAGTCCTTTTGAAAATTTATTACCTTGGATGAATGTGCGGAATACCTGATCTTAAAGCAGTGTTATTTGGCTTGACTGCCACCTGCATCTCTGGTTGATAATATACAAATTAGTTTTAGAGATTTACTTATTCCACATAAGAAAGAAAGAAAGAGAGAAAGAGAGAAAGAAAGAGAGAAAGAGAGAGAGAGAGAGAGAGAAAGAGAGAGAGAAAGAGAGAAGGAAGGAAGGAAGGAAGGAAGGAAGGAAGGAAGGAAAGAAGGAAGGAAAAGGAAAGGGAAGGGAAGGGAAGGGAAGGGAAGGGAAGGGAGGAAGGAAGGAAGGAAGGAAGGAAGGAAGGAAGGAAGGAAGGAAGGAAGGACTTAGATAGGAAATAGACAGAGGTCCTTCCACATTTCCTTCTGTGTATTTTAAAACTTGAAATAACTGGTATAAAATGAACATTCCATTTAGTGATAGTTTTCTATGTTAATCAATGTTACTCCTGAGGTGAGGGGGGGGGTACCTTGCTGATTCAAATTAAAAAGGACCCAAGAGAGCCAAATTTAAGGTATTAAAACTAAACTGGATCATTGGGGAAGTGTAGCATTCTTCACCTAGCAAGTCATTCTAGACTGGATCCGAGGATATGTACCATCATTACAACGTGGGACTGAGGGACCCAGAGTCTCTAGTTTGTCATTCAGGGTCAATATTTTCTATTAAAAATATTGACATTACCTCTTTGTTACCAAAGATACAGAGTTCATTTTCAGTTTCTACACATTTCCCAAGTAACTTTCTCAAGTTCTCTTAGTGCCCAAATTTTCAGGGGTAACTAAATAAATGAGGTCTCAGAAATAAAGTGCAAAAATCTATATTAGTGAAGTTGTTTCAATTGAATTGTTTACTTTTCAGAAAAGTTATCTTTACTATAAAGAAGCTACTATACTTAATTGATAGAACCAGTTTTTACCCAGAAATGTAAATAAAATAAATTAACTTCATTTGAAATTTAAGTCAGGTCTTTCTTTTCTGCAGTGATAAATTCTACCATCAGTAATTATTCTAAAAATGTGTTAGTATATCACAAAAAGTTGTTAAAATACATACTGATCTCTGCAGTGTTTTATGTGTACAATTGGAATGTATAGTAAAAAAGAGGGACATGTTTTCCCCCAATGAATTCATAGCTAACAAAGAGGAATGCATATAAGCAAAACTATTACTGAGGCAGATTTTTTTCCTTTCCCTACTGACAGTGTAATAGCCATCAAGACTGGATTTCTCCCAGATCCCTTAATGCAGTGATTTTCAACCAGTGTGCTACAAGAAGAATTTGTGAAACATTCAATACCTGACTATTTAGTCAGGGGTACTGACCTCTTCTCAGATTGTCAAATAAAAAAATGACAATAGCCAATACAACAATAGCCATCTGGTATGAATGCTCTGTCTTGAACCATAAAAACAGTGTCCCCAAAAAAATGTATACACACTTAAATAGCAGATAGCTCAATTTTGAAAAGGATATGTATTATAATAACCCAAAGTAATAACCCAAAGTATGTATTATAATAACCCTAAGTATGTATACATTTTTGGGGAACACCCAAATATAGATCGTATAATAATTAGTTGCATCTTATTGGTCGCATTGCATAATAAGGTTTCATCTGATTGGTTAGTTCTTGGTACCAGAAATCTTTATAGACAAGCAAAAAGGGTAGGTAATTATTATTTCTTTTGTAAATCAATAAAAATTATACCTTTTTTTTCAGATTGGCAAAAAATATATTTTTTGGTGTGCCACAGAATTTTAGTAATTAGTTTATGTGTGCCATGAGATGAAAAAGGTTGAAAATCATTGCCTTAAATGTATTATAACTGGTCCCCATGTTCTTATTTTACCCCTAAGTGTGAAGTTGGTCATACATACCAAAGGGTCCAGATGAGTTATAGTATGTTTAAGGTAAGAGTGGTAAGAAATAAGGAGGGCCACCTTTCCATCCAACCTTAAAGAATGTTCATTTTAAGAAAGCATTAAAAATCCTAAAATACACTGAATGCTGTGGGCGAGGGCCGAATACACACCTGCTAAGAGAAAGGAATTCACCCTTTACCAATGGATGGTATGGATCCTGCAAGGCAGGACAAGGTGTCAGCGCTTTTCACTTCATGTACATACATATCGTCTCCGTATTTTCACTTGGTACAGCTATCTCTGGTATCTCCTTATTACAACCACATCAGAGAATGGTGGCAATGCTTTAATGCAGAAGTTTAAATTCTGCTGACATCAGGCAACCTTTTTCTTACAGGGAGTCCACCATGGTGGACTAATAAGTAAGATCCAGCAGAACATGGTCTCTTGGCCTTATGTGCTGAGGGCAGTATCTCTGGGAAGTACTACCAATAGCCCAACAGTGATTTTTCCCAAAAAAGGCAAGTTGTTGTTTTTTTCAATCCGCAATAAAAAAAATTTAGACGACAGTTTTTCCTTCAGGACATCACTGTCACCCTTTGTTTCATCATGGTTATTTTCACAGTCCATAGGCCCCCGTGGTTAAGTTCCTGCAAACTCAAAAGATGAAGCAGTTCTGGCCTAACACAGACCTATAAAATGCCCCTTCTCCTTTGGTGCCACGGCTTGGAATCAAGTCCATGGCCATGGACTTGTCACACCCTTTCTCCACCTTTGGTACAAACACAATACACCACTTAATAGTTCCACAAAGGAAAAGTAAGGCTTATCAATGTATTAAAAAATCAACCCACGAACGAGGCAAAATGTCTCCATCTTGAACTCTACTTGCCACTGAAAGATCTCCATTCCACAACAGCAACTGCTAGAGTCCATTTGGTAAAGGTGGCCTTGATAAAATAAACCCCAGTCAATTGTACGAGTGTCAAAACTGTAACCTCCAAACTCTTGAGTGAATGACAAATCGTAAAAAAGAGCTGTAAGTATCAGAAGCTTTCCAATTTATGAATGAGAAAAGACATGATGTGACTGCTGGATTCTAGCTCAAGGGTGGCAGTTAAGGTTTCGTGATATGCACTTCCCTGCTCCCGTTCCCATTGGTGGTGGTTGTAATGATGTACTGTGTGGGCTGCTGTTGGCTGGTGGTCTGGGGGTCCAAGTCACTGTGCGCAGTTGGCTGAACCTGGACTCCCCCAGAGAGGGCGGAAGCTTGCTTTTCCTCCAGTTCCGGTTGGCTTTCTGATAACACATAATGACCCTAGGGCAGGAAGAAAGGATCTTTAGAAATCTGAGGCGTGATGGGGTAGGGGGGTCCTGGGGACAGAAAAAGGGAGGAATCTGTAAAGAAATGTTACAAGGGGAACTAAAATTGGTAAGGCACATTGTTTTGGGGAGAATGGGTCAATCACAGTAGTTGACCACAAAGGTGATTTAGGAGGGGTCCTTAGTTATTCTACCAACAGATACAGTGAAGACCTTCAGAGACAGAGCTGGGCATCACAATGGTAACCTACATGGCAAACGAAACATTTGCCCTTGAACCACTCTGAAGAATTTAGATTTCTAATAAGATTGCTATCTGTCCATTAAATGTTAAGATTAATATAAAATTGATCAAAGAAAAATTATCATCTAAAGCAAGCATGTCAAACTCAAAGGCTAACACAGGCCAAACAAACGAGGCATGCGGCCCACAGGCCAAGAGTTTGACATGCTTGATCTAAAGTCTCGTTAAAGAGGCAGAACAGCCCCCAAGACAGGTAGGCAAGATCAACTGTTCCCAAGGGAGTAGACTGATAATTCTCAGGGGGAAAGGGGTATGGGGGGGTTCAGGAAGAGACTGGACAAAAATCATACACCCATGGATGAGGACAGTGGGGGGGAGGTAAGGGCAGAAGGTGGGGTGGGAACTGGGTGGAGGGGAGCTATGGGGGGAAAAAGGAGAAACAATTGTAATAATCTGCATAAAGATTTATTAAAAAAAAAAAATCAACTGCTCCCAGACTTCAGAATTTCAAACACTGGCAACATTAAAAGTAATCATAAATGTTTCCAAGTGTTATTTTGCCAAGCAAAGCCATTTTTGAATGCTGCTGTCAAACGAAAGACGCTTTAACACTCAAAAGCATAGGGAGAGCACAGTCTTAGAATAAAGCCCCTTACAATGAATAAATTAGCTTCATGAAAATATACACTGTCTCTCCATTTCCTCATTTCTCCTCTAATAATGAAATCTCCCTCATAGACTGCAGCTAGCTATATCCTTACATTAACATTTTAAAGAAAAAATGTGATGGACAGAAGAGGGGTTAGCTAGCTACTAGGTTGAGAAAAAAGGAAGTCACAGAGCAAAGCTGGTGTGGGTCAGTGAGCATCTACCCATGACCCAGGAGGTCACTGGTTTAATTCCCGGTCAGGGCACAGGCTTGAGTTGTGGGCCCAATCCCCAGTGTGGGGCATATAGGAGGCAGTTAATCGATGTTTCTCTCCCATCGATGTTTCTATCTATCCCTCTCCCTTCCTCTCTGAAAAATCAATAAAAATTTTTTAAAAAGCCACAGTTTTTGAAAACTCAAACATTGGCCTTTTCAAGCAATGTCCAGAAAAAAGCCATAGCCAAATACCCATTTGATTGATCTAGGGCCATATGCTCTGAGTCCATGCTCATCACACAATTATAATTTGGTTTCCCATAGCCCAGCCTCCTATGCAAGGAACTGAGAATAAAGAGATAACGACCAAGCCCCGGCTTTCAAGGAATTCATCGCCTACTGAGAAAAGATAGATAGTAAACCAATAATTAAAGTAAACTGTGAGCCGAAACTGGTTTGGCTCAGTGGATAGAGCGTCGGCCTGCGGACTGAAGGGTCCCGGGTTCGATTCCGGTCAAGGGCATGTACCTTGGTTGCGGGCACATCCCCAGTAGGGGGTGTGCAGGAGGCAGCTGATTGATGTTTCTCTCTCATTGATGTTTCTAACTCTCTATCCCTCTCCCTTCCTCTCTGTAAAAAATCAATAAAATTTATAAAAAAAATAAAATAAAATAAAGTAAACTGTGACAGGGTTAGAATACAACTCCACAAGTTGTAATGGGAGCACAGGAGGTCCTTCTAACTCAGATATTGCAGGTTGGGGAGTGGAAGGCAGGGGAAGGGGAGTCGGATGCAGTAGGGTGGACAGGAAAATCCTCGCGAGCACACAGCTTACCGAAGTAACCGCCTTCACTTGCCCAGTTGTGACTGGCGTTGCCACACCACTATCTGTAATCACAAACTGTCCTGGGGGAAGCGTCATCATTTGAATCTCGGATGCTGAAAAACAGGAAATATGCATATTTCAGTGGTCTCAGATTTTAATACAAGTGGTAGACAAAAACCCTAACACGTGACGACCTTCCCCACCGAGACATTGCCAGGGATTTGCTTCCTGAGAGAGTCTTATGATGATGTGATTTTTTGATATAGTAAAGGCAACTCTGACACGAACTGCCCACGTGAGGTTAGTAGAGTTACCAAATATTGCAGGCAATCAATGCACCTCCCTCAACTGTGGCTTCTGAATATCCATAAAGACAAATACACAACAGCTTTTTAAAACCCTGAAATAAGACACAAAAACTTACCTGTTAGCTTAATATTTTTTATCTCTTATATTCACATCTGAATGAGTAGCACAATGTATCCACTATTGCCCAGCAATCATGAATCAACCTAACTTGAGTTTTATTTCACCAAAGTTCACCCTAGCACCCAATTGAGTCTCTGAGTAATATTTTCTACTAAAAGGGACCAGAGTTTCTTGGGAAAATGGCTGATTCCAGATCTGGGTCAGAAAACATATAAGATGACCCTAGAACAAGGTGTCACACCAGCATGCAAGATACTACAAAAGACTACAGGACTGTGTAGAAAAGAGCCAATCCAAAGATGCCCCCAACCAGCATGGCTCAGTGACTGAGCATCGACTTATGAACCAGGAGGTCATGGTTCGATTCCCGGTCAGGGCACATGCCCGGGTTGCGAGCTCCACCCCAGTGTGGGGTGTGCAGGAGGCAGCCGATTAATGATTCTCTCTCATCATTGATGTTTCTCTCTCTCCCTGTCCTTTCCTCTCTGAAATCAATAAAAGTATATTTAAAAAAAGAAAAAAGATGGTCCCAGTAGCTAAAGATGGGTAATCTTGAGCATCAGTAAGGATAACCACTGCCGTAATCTGAAACACGTCAGCTATTTCCACTGCTAATTGACTGCCCCGCCCTCAAAGATGGCAGCGCCCACAGCCAATGAAATCCATGAGTACATGACAGTACTAACACACACACAGCCCTCATTGGTCTACTGGGTAATACTAGGAAACAACGCATGAATTTGAAAATTGGCAAGTAAGGAGATGAGCCAGGTATTTAAAGCGTTTATCCTGCCATTCCTGCACAAACCGAACCTCAGAGAAACCTGCTCATTAAGGTAAAATTGTTTTCTTCATTGAAGTTTCCTAGCTAATTGGTGTGTAAAAATGACAGAATCAGCCTAGGACCACTTCGCAATCCCTGATGAAATGGCGGGCCAAAGGAAAAGAGAGAGCCAGACACCGCGTACCTCCTCATGGAAGCACACAGCCAGCTATGAAGCGTCAGAGACAAAACTGAACCTGACTCCAACAGAGCCTCTAGATCTAATTGCCAGCCTACAGGGAATAAAGAGGCCAGAAGAAGGCATCTTAAATGATCATAGGGCAAAATCCATGTGGGATTTTGAGAAATGTCGGAATGTGGAAAATTCTACAGGCCAAATGACCCACCTTCTTCAACACATAAATTGTAACTTAAAAAAGAGAGAGAGAGAACACATCGTAAAAGAAACTCAAAATACAGAATCAATTGCAATGTTTGGCCCTTATTTGGAACCCAGTTTGGACACACCAACTATTAAAATTTATGAGACAGTCACAAGAAATATGAGCCCTGACTGGATATCTGATGGTATCAAAAAAATTACCATCGCCGAAACCGGTTTGGCTCAGTAGATAGAGCGTCGGCCTGGGGACTGAAGGGTCCCGGGTTCGATTCCGGTCAAGGGCATGTACCTTGGTTGCGGGCACATCCCCAGTGGGAGGTGTGCAGGAGGCAGCTGATCGATGTTTCTCTCTCATCGATGTTTCTAGCTCTCTTTCCCTCTCCCTTCCTCTCTGTAAAATATCAATAAAATATATTTTAAAAAAAAAATTACCATCATTTATTTTTAGGGGCAGTCACGGTACTGGAGTTGTTGTTGTTTTTGTTTTTGTTTTTTTAAGTATATTCCTTTGGTTTTAGAGATACATACCAAAATACTTGTGGATGAAATGACATGGATTATTATCTAGTTGGAGAACTGGGAGAGGGAAAGAATGATGAGGGGATATGGAGGTGTTCAGTGGAGATAAAATTGGCCAGGAGTTGATAACTGCTGAAGCTAGATAATGGGTACAGGGGCACTCATTACACTATTACTAGTATGTTTTTCTTATCTTTTAAATTTTTTCCCTAAAATAAAGAAGTTCAGTTCTAGAATCCTTTCTTCAGGTTAGAATGCTAGTTCATACTATTATCCCCGTGACTGTCTTCATCATTCCATATTTCGTTCACAGGAATTAAACTGAGTATCAATGCCAGCCTGTTGACCAGGATCCCACTGGTATTCACCATGACTAGAAACTAGACTCAGGCCTCGTAGTGCCCACCAATATTTAAGAGAATAAACTATAAAAATAACTAGATGGACGGGGTGGAGCCTAATTCTATACCAAATCTATATAATGTAGCCAATGATCAAACACAACAGAGATGGGCCACCACGACCCCCCACCCTACCCCACCTTCCTACCTTCCCCCCCCCCTGCAAAAAAGAAATCAATAGTAAGGGAAGATCATCTCTGGCCTTCCCACCTTCTCAGCCCCTATCCCTCCTAGTTCCCTATACTGAGGCTTTTACCTCTAGTCCTGTTCCTCCCACATCTTCAGTCACAGAGGTCCCATACTGTCCAGCTCATACCCAAGGCTGTCATCCCCCAGACGGTCACCTATTCTGAACTTCAGCAGCCAGCCTTTTACTGCTTCTGTAGCACTAATCTCGGGGTTTTGAAAGCAACTACTCCTATCTCTCTCTCAATCAGCTAGTGATCTTTTTGAGCCAAAGACAATCTCCTTAGGAGAGGCAGCCCAGCAGGGTGTTTTGGTATCAACTCTGGATCCAGCTTGCAGGGTTCAAACCTCCATTTACAAGCTATGTTTCTCAGACAAGTTCCTCTGTGCCTACATTATCTTATCTGTAAAACTAGAGGCCCGGTGCATGAAAATTCATGCACTGGAGGGGGGTCCCTCAGCCTGGCCTGCCCCCTCTCACAGTCTGGGAGCCCTCAGGGGCGGGAGGCGACCCGGCGATCAGGGGAAGGTGACGCCCCATAACACCTCTGCTGCTGCCACTGCCGAAGCTCAAGCCTCGGCTGGCCCTGGTTACCTGAGCCTGGGGCGGCCCTGGTTACCTGAGCCTCGGGTGGCCCTGAGTGGCTGGGCAGCTGCCATCTGAGTCTTGCCTGTGCTTCGGGCCGGCCCTGGGCAGCTGGGGGGCTAAGGGGACTGGGGGACTCCGGAGGCAGGCGCCCGGCCTTGCCATGCACCTGCTGCCCCAGCGGGGCTGAGGGGACTGGGCGCTGCCATCTTGTGGCTGTGGGCACCGCCATATTTGAGGGTATGGCAGTCAATTAGCATATTCCCTCCTTATTGGCTGTGGGTGCTGCCATCTTTGAGGGGGGGGCAGTCAATTAGCATATTACCTCCTTATTGGCTGTGGGCGCCGCCATCTTGGCGATGGTGTGAGGGTCAATTAGCATATTCCCTCTTTATTAGATAGGATACAAATAACTATTGTACTTACCTCATAGGTTGTGGATACTGAATGTGTATATACGTTGCTTAAAAACCTTCCTGGCACATAACAAGAGCTTAATGAAAGCTGGCTAGCATTATTACTGTGTGGTGTTATTGATGTGAATGTTAACCTTTTGTATACCCAGCATCTAGCACATTGGTTGAGAAGCAGACATTCAATAAATACTGGTGGTAGACATAAATCAATACTATCGACAGATCCTACATCCATCTATTCTACTATTTAAATCACCTGTCTACACTTATTCCAGCAATATTCCTCATGTCTCTGAAATGGGTGGCTCTCTGATCAGGATGCTACCTTGAATTCTGTTATGAAAATCATTCAAGTACATGCAGAGAGAAGAAAATGGTCAATGAGATGTTAATCTAGAAAATCCGTATAAAGCTGATGAAATGATGGCCCATGGCTACAGGTTCCCCACTGATGACCTGCAGCTTTAACCCCTTGTTTCTTTTTATTTTATTGACTTTAGAGAGAGGAAGGGAGGGAGAGAAGGAGAGCAAGAGAGAAACATTGATGTGAGGGGAAAAAACATCGATCAGTTGCCTCCTGCAGGCACCCCGACCAGGGATCAAACCCGCCACCTGGGTATGTGCCCTCACTGGGAATCGAGCCGGCCACCTTTTGGTGAACAGGAAGACACTCCTACCCACTGAGCCACCCGGCCAGGGCCCTCGTCTCTCACTTACAGTAGCCACGGAAGGAGTTCCAGGTGCTGGGCAGGTAAGTGTGCTGCACAGAGCTCTGCTGCTGCTGGGGTGCCTGGCCTGGGGCCGAGGAGCTGCCTTGCATGTGGGAGGGGCTGAGCCCCTGCTGAGACTGCTGGGAGGAGGGGCTCAGAGGCTGCCCAGCCACCTGGAGAGAGAGAGAAAGCGAGAGTAGAAAAATCATGAATTCCCAATATAGCGAAGACTAAATCACTAAAGAAACAATTCAGGCTAGTACAAATTATAACATTGAAAGTACCCCTACCTACTAAAATAGTAATATTTTAAAAACAAATAGGATCAATGAAAAGTAATCATAACAATGAAATCCTACTTAGTTTTCAAAGGATTATCTCCAAGAGTATCTTGTTAGAAAGATAAGTGAGTGAAAATATGATTATATTACACGAAGTGAGAACAATGGAGAAGCGAACTACCTTGCCTGTGTCACAAAGCTAATCTGTCGCACAAACTGAAGTCCTACTTCCCACTGAAGTGAACTGCACAGTCCCAGCGTTCGTGGAGCTGAGCACAGGGGGAGGTGCAGACCCCGCTGCGGAGGCCACTCCTGTCCCAGGGGAAGGCCCAGGCTCCCAGGCTGCCCCTCGAGCCTTCTGTACTCCAGCTCCAAACCACCTTTCCAGCTTTTTTCCCAACACCATTTCCTGTTCGTACCTAAACAGTTTTCTATAAACACTCAATGTCCCATCTCTGTGTCTTTACTTGAATGAGACCATATTCAAGTCATCATGCCTTCCCCAAGTACCACGTCAAAATCCTACCTCTCCTTCAAGACCTAATCCCAACACCACTTCTACAAAAATGTCCTAAACATAATCTTCTTAATTCCCAGAATCTATCTCTATAGCTATATCGCTCTTAGACCCGGGCCAGGGGGATCCTGCAGGAATCTTGGTCAGCCCTTCTCTGCTGTGCCCTCATCCTATGAGGCCAAGTGACCACGCCACCTGGAATGTGAGGGAGCCCCTTCCAGGCCTCCCTGTGGAAATGGCCCTGCACCCACTTCGAGGGCCTGTACAAGTCTCCTCCTTGGGTTTGTCCTCCTGCAGGGGTCCTGCCTCCTCCATGTGGGCTCCGTTAAGGGTTTGGGGGCTCCTGAGACCTAGGGGCCATGGGATCACCATTTGCAGGGTGTGGACAAAGCTGAGACACGAGGTCAAGGTGTCCACGTGGGTACACAGGCCCTGTGAGGTGCAGGCTAGAGCCTGGGTGAGGGGAAAGGGGGACGGTCTTGGGGAAGGTGGTCCCTGTGCCACCACATTCCGACAAGGAGCTCTGAGGGGTCCCTCCTGCCCTCCAGCCTCAGGCTCCTTTAGAAACTCAGAAGCGTGATGCTCGTGGGGGTGGGAAACCTGGGGTCCCTGTGGCTAGAGGCTGCCTGTCTTGGGCTGGGAGGAGGAAGGAGAAACCTCCCAGCCGCTGAACCTCACACCAGGAGGGCAGGGCAATCAGGCTGCGAGCAGCGTGGCCTCCCTCTACCACCCCACCCCCCACCCCGCCCCCAATAAGCAGGAAAGTAGACTGTGCGTGTGTACCCCATGGATTTCCACAGAAACTGGAAGGGCACAGAGCTAGCAAAAGAGGGAAAAAGCCTTCCTCCCAGCTTCCTCCTGCGACAGCCTGGCAGGTGTAGAGCCATCGTGGTGTGTGGCAGAAAATACTACTGATTTGGAACTGGCACTACCCACGTATCAGGTTATTATGATCAATGTGACTTCACATATATTTTTCAATTTTGTCATTATAAAAGTGTACGTGTCAAGTAGGAAGACAGAATGTATTTTACTTAATGGTTCGTTAGCCTGATTTAAGACTTGTAAGTGCTCCAGCCCCTGGCACGCAGGTCTTCATCTGTACTCTGACCCTGGAGCCTGTGAACACCAGGGGGGCCTACGTGCACCCTTTAGGGTACACACACCTTCCCTCCACATCCTATGCACGTGCACACTTGTGTTATCCCCCTACTAGACTCCACGTTCCTTGAGGACAAGACCTAGAAAAGTTTCACAACAACGGTAAGGATTTCATAAATTATTTTAATGGGTCTCGCTATGCTATCTGAATAACAGACTCAATCATACCAGCTCAATCATGCTCCTCAAAGTCACTGTTCCAAAATGACAGGAACAACTTAGCCCTTGCCTACTGTCCATTCCCCGGCCATTGAGAAGAGGAAGCAAAGGCCAGGTCGTCTGCAGGATGTCACATCACAGGGCCCATTGGGATAGAAGCTAATCACTTAACGTGTGTCCAAATACCAATATAAAAACTAAGGTCCACTGTAGAGAGCCGTCTGGGAAGGCACATGGATACTTTTTTAATTCTTATCAGCTGAGCCCAAGGGCACTGGCAGAATCCTGTTATCAGTACTGATTTCTTATCCATGTACTTGGAATGAGGAACAAAAAAGACCTTGACCCAACCAAAATAAGGAGCTTACTCAGATCCTGATGAATAGGATTTGGGCACACCTGAAACTCCTTTTGATCATAAAATCCCTTTTGGAAACCAATAAATATGCTGTGTTGTCTGAGGTGAGTGTGACTGTCTCTCTATCAGAGGACAGGAAGCCACCCGGCACCCAGCTTGAATCTATTTCTGTCTCTTGTCTCTTTCTTTCTCTAATTTCTTAATCCCCAGCTCCTCCCCTCAGGAACCTGTCTTTCTCCCTTTCCGTGCGGGACGCGGAAAAGGAAGAAACACCGCACCACAGTCCACGCTAACAATATTTCGGGAGTCAAGGAGGCGAGGTCTGAAGGGAATGTCTCTTCACTCTTACTAGTTCTTCAGGGTCCCTGGGTCATACTAACGTCTGGGGACAGTCTGCGCCTCGTGTACCTGGGCGGCCGGGGCCGAGGCGGCGGGCTCGGTGACCTGGATGTGCTGCACCTGGATGGCGTGCTGGGTGTAGGTCTGCGGGTCATGCAGCTGGCCCACGTCCACAGTGGACTGCTGAGACTGATGAGGGGAGGTGGCCTGGAGGAGACAAACACAGATCCATTCTGATGGAGGCGAAGGGAAATCTTTCCAGAGAAGTTCAGCTCAACCAGTATCCCAACAGAAACACAGGAAGCGAGAGAAGAGAACCTTCGATCCAACGCTTCACTCCCAGAGAGCCCACACCTAAGCCGAGCTGGCTAACGTCAGGGAAAAAGGCAGTTTTTAAAATGAAGCTTGTAAAACAGGAACCTCTAATGCTATTAACTTCTGAAAGAGAAGGAGCCAAAAGAAATATAGCTTTTAATAAAAGCTGGATGAGACGCTCTCCGGAATCGGAAATCTTTCCCCTTCAATTTCAATTAAATGTAATGACCTACGCTTTATGAGTTAAAAGATATCATGGAAGAGAATTGCCTTTCAGCTTGTCTTGACTGAACCACTAGAACAGCGGTTCGTAACCTTTTATGCATCACAGACATCTTTGAAAACTGGCTAACGTATGAGCCCTTTTTCCAGAACAATGTACACGCACATCGTATTTTACAGGCAAGTCCAGGGATAGATTCTTTCAGAGCCCAAAATTAAGAGCCCTCCCATCAGAAAAACGAGATGAAGACTAGTCAGTGAGTGGCAGCTTCCACTCCCTGCTCTGGTATTAGCTTCCAATTTTCAGAGACCACATGATTTCCATTTGGTTTGTTCAGGCGCCTGGCGGACACGCCCTCAGTGTAATTAAATGAAACAACAGTTCTGGGGGGATTCCTTCTCTTAGCTCCCTAATAAGGAAGAATGAGCTACTAATTACCTGGTAGAAGGAACACAGTTATATGCCTGTACCAGCGATTTTCAACCTTTTCCATCTATGGCACACATAAACTAATTACTAACATTCTGTGGCACATCAAAAAATGTATTTGTTGCCCATCTAATAAAACTATGTATAATTTTGATTCATTCACGCCAGGCAGCTATTGTTGTGTTGGCTGTTGTCACTTTTTTACTTGATAATCTAAGGCAGTGGTCGGCAAACTGTGGCTCGCGAGCCACATGCAGCTCGCGAGCCGCGGTTTGCCGCTCTGTTGACTAATGAGTTTGCTGACCACTGCGTAAGTCATTACCCTTACCCAGAAGTTTTGAGTTCAGGTTAAAGACAGTACATTATTAAAATGTTTTTTAAGTGTTTTTCCCTAAGGCAGTGGTCGGCAAACTCATTAGTCAACAGAGCCGCAGTTTGCCGACCACTGATCTAAGGGAAAAGAGGCCAGTGCCCCTGGCTAAACAATGGGGTGTTGCATGTTTTAAAAATCCTTGCGGCACACCTGTTAAAAATCGCTGGTCTATTCGAATAAGGTACTGACTGGTACTCAGAGATTGGGTCACATTTATTCTGTACAAGCTCCCACTGATAGAAGTGCCTGTGTCGGGACTTCTCAAACTGGCTCTTCACCAAGAAGTCACCCCGGTGACCCAGGATAAGGATGCAGAAGAGGCTCAGAGAGAGTCCGCGCGGGTATTGTCCGCAGCAGCGCAGATGGCAGCGTGCGCTGGAGCCTATACCCTCTGACTGCTAAGTCAGAGCCCTGCCCGGCCCGCAGAGGGCTTTACAAATGCCTTAGACTCCGGATGTGCATGCAGAAGCACATCATAGCAGGGCCCCACGCCAGCTCTGAGAATCGTGCTTTCGTTAACCTCAGGGCCACATGCGCTGGTGACAATGTGGCACTCAGGAAGGGAACGAGAGACGAGTGCGGTACAGTACCGGGGCCACTTGCACCACTTGAAGCTGTATGTGCTGAGGCTGCTGGAGACCGGATGCGGACTGTGACACGGGGATGTACTGAATTCGCTGGTAGTCCCCTTGTGGCGTCCGGTAATCTGTCGTCAGGGTCTGGGACAGCTCTGTCATGGCCTGGGTTAGCAGGTCTGTTGTCTAGAAAATTCACACAAAACGCATTAGTTGATGGCAGTGCTGCCTGTAGCTACTTCAGCACACTTAGACCCTACAAAAGTCTCATTTGTATCACTGGTGGGTCGTGGAACCTGCAAGTTAGCCCTGAGCTCGCAGAGAAGAAATTCCTAAGCAGAGAAGATGCTGGAAGGTTACCTATACATCTGTATCCATCTGTCTATGCCAGGCCCAGTGGGTTACCCTCAAGGTTCGGACAACCTTGCGGCCAATGAGCAGCACTGGAAGTTTTGCAGAGGAGACCCGATCAGAAGCAGAGTGGCTACATTTGCAGCCAATTAAAGACTCTGGCCCTGAAAGCTGTGACCCCAGAAGGAGACGAGATGCTCTTGCCGGTCACACACTTACCACCACGGTCTCGCCGGTGGCACTGTCGGTGGTTAACACGGCCGGAGCAGTGCTGATCACAGCGGTGGTCAGCGGCGTGTGCAAGGTGTTGGGGAGCTGGGCGTACTCTGGATGCTTCTTGCGAATGTGCTGGACCATCTTGGTCTGGAAAATTATGGCAAAAACCAAGAATTAGTTATTGCTGGAATTAGTTATTCTCAGTCTTTCTCAAAAGCAAACCTACAAAGGTTCCTAAAGTCTCTTATGTTATCCATTTAAAAAAAAAAAAAAAAGAAGAAGTCAGAGCGATGCTGACTGTGCCCTCCCTAGGGCGGCCCATGCTACAAAAGGGAAAAGAAGCGGCTGAGAGAAATTAAAGAATCACGTGACCCACACCATCCAAGGCCAGAACACCTCACAGCACCCCCTGGTCCCACCAGCACCTGCCGCAGTCGGTCACAGCCCCCCTTTTCAGGAGCCATCACATGAGCTCCCACTCGAATGCCCGAGCTCACAAACTCTGAGCTGGACTCTCACACAGGAGCCCTCAGCTGCAGGCCAAGGAAAAGGAGCCCCGTCGAGTGCTCAGGCCACCCGATGGTGCTAATCCTGGGACAAGCCCACCCTCTTCTCCGCCGTTTCACCTATGTTCTCAGAAAGCAGCTCCTTATAACATCAGTCCCCATCAAGTCAGAAGAAGCCAGCAGAGCGCCTGGGAGAAGCCACCTTCTCTCCAGAGACCCTTTACACAGTGGCCCAATTCAGCCTCCGCCAGAAGCTCCCCTACCTTGCTGCTGTACTGTTTGGAGCAGTGGGGGCAGCAGACAGGAGGAGTAGCTATGGTGCCGGTGAGCTGGGTGTGGGTACTCAGCATGGGGTCCGGTTCTCCAGGGCCGGCAGGACGGAGCTTCCGAATGCTTGGTGGGAGTTCGGCCCCAGGATGGTTCTTTAGGATGTGGGCCTTCCGCTTGCTGGCACTTTTGTAAACCTACAAGTTCAAATGCTTTGCCATGAAAGCCGTACACAGTTCCCCCTTCCTGCTTAAAGCCAACCCTCTAACAATTTCCGTACAAGGAAAAGAGAAAAAGTATTAGTGTCACCCAAAGTAAAATAGATGTCATGCACCCAAAATAAACAGATAAAATGAAAGATAATATATAACATAAATTAGAATAAAACAAGGACATCACCTAGCCTGGCCAGTGTGGCTCAGTGGTTGAGTGTTGACCTATGAACCGGGAGGTCATACTTCAATTCCTGGTCAGGGCACATGCCTGGTTGCAGGCCTGATTCTCTCTCATCAGTGATGTTTCTCTCTCTCTCTCCATCTTCCTCGGATTTATAGATCTACGCTAGTAATAGTGAAGATAGCCTTTCTCCTACAGTTGAAAAGGTGGATACACAGAGGAAGAGAACTGTTCCCAAGGCCAGTCCTCCTGCAGCCTTTCTGTGACAGCTCTCCCATCATGTATGTACTTGACTAGCAGGTGCCCAAGAATCCTCCACAATGAAAAGTCTAATAGCAACCAGGACCTCTAGTGGTGAATGTACATTGTATAAGGAAACAGTATTACAGTGAAACAATAAACACATATTCTCTTCCTGTCTTTTTGTAACTGTACAGAAATAAAGAATGAAATAGCACAGAGTACTCCACCGCAAAACCTTGGCACATGCTCTCGATCTTCCAGAAGTCCAAAAACTACCATATATCTTACAAACCCACTGATAAACACTCTCCTTTTAGAGCTAAGACATTTTAAATGAATCCATATACTAAGCTCTTGGTAATAAGACTTTTCTTTTGCAGCAAAAATCACAGAGAAGGGAACACGAGTAAAACAAAGCCAGCTCATTCTGAAGAAAAACAATTTGGCTTAAGCTGAGGCTACGCTTGCAGCCCTTGTTTTATGGAAAAACACGGGGAGCCGGGGAACCATCTGTCGAGAGCACGGAAGGTCCTGGCCCATGTTCTCACCCGCAGACCAGCTGGCCCCGCGCAGGCTCCCACAGGGCCCTGCGGCGGGCGGTGCCGTTACCTTGTCACAGTACTGACAGAAGTAGTCCCGGTTGGGCTTGATGATGGGCAGGGTTAGCTCTGGCACCTCTTCTATCTTCATGTCCGGGTGCCTCTTGGATAAGTGATTGACCTAAACGGGAAAAAGGAAATGAGGAAAAGAGAACCCACGATGAACAGAAGCTAGGCAAATGTCTCCGAGCGATGGCGAGAAGCTGACATTCTCTGCAGCAGCCCCCCAAAACAATAGGCGTTTGGCCAGAACCAGGCCCATCTGATACCAAAGCATTAGCAGTCCCTGTTAACAGGAATTCAGCAAATTACGGAAGGGAACTGGGTCACTGTGGATCCCATGAATAGTCTTTGATGAAAGAACTATTGGAAAAAGGGAAATTACAGTAGCAGGAACTTCAGTAGTGGTGAATTCTCCTGATGCAAACCTGTCTTTCATTATTTAGTGCCCGACCCCAAGCGAGGACATTGAATGATATAAAAATTAAGGTTCTGAATTTTATTTTTTAAAATATTTTTATTGATTTCAGAGAGGAAGGGAGAGGGAGAGAGAGAGATAGAAACATCAATGATGAGAGAGAATCATTGATTGGCCGCCTCCTGCACACCCCCTACTGGGGATAGAGCCCGCAACCCAAGCACGTGCCCTTGACTGGAATTGAACCTGGGACCCTTCAGTCCGCAGGCCGAGGCTCTATCCACTGAGCCAAATCAGCTAGGGCAAGGTTCTGAATTTTAAATGATGCTCTCTGACTTTAGCTCCTGGCAGAAATACAAAGTCCTCACTTAATGTAGTAGCTGTCAATAGGTTCTGAGACTTTAACAAAACAACTCTAAGGAGACCAATTTTACCCCAGGCTAATTAACACAAACAGGGATTAAGTTCCTCTGGCATCTCATCGAGATTATAACAGAAGGCCATATTGGGGCCTGCTGTGCGCTGGCTGTCCTGGTGTCCCAGCTAACCTGGTCGCACGGCTGCCTTGATGGAAGTTTCTTTTGTTGCTGTGTCATAGCTGGAAAGAGGCATTAAAGGAACAGTCGGCGAGAAGGCAAAGAGCCCAGAGAAAGTACACTCAGGAACACAAACGAGAAGAGGGAAATAAAACGTGGTAAGACCACAGACTGAGAAGGGTAAAGCAAAACAAAACTAGCAATGAAAAGTGATAGATAGCCCTGGCCGGTGTGCTCACTGGTTAGAGCGTCGGCCCATGCTCCAAAGGGTCACGGGTTCGATTCCTGGGCAAGGGTACATACCTGGGTTGTAGGTTCTCCCCCTCCCGCTGCTCCCCCGCCCCCGCTGGGGGCACATACAGGAGGCAACCAATTGATGAGTCTCTCTCACATCGATGTTTCTCTCTCTCCCCCACCTCCATTCCCTTCCACTTTTTCTAAAAAAAAGTCAATGGAAAAAAATATCCTCAAGTGAGGATTAACAAAAAAAAAAGAAAAAAGAAAGTTCTAGCTATCCACCTCTTCTAATGAACTATGGCAGAGGGCGAAGGGAGAGTGGCAAGGAGAGAACTCCAAATGGGGAACTGTTCGCCTGTTTTTTCCCCAGCCCCTGCCAGAACCTGTGGACAAGTCTGCAGAGAATACAGGTATATACCAGAGCCATCACCGTAAAAGAGAAATGAGAGGTGAAAGGTGGCAGGCGGAGCCTGGACTGACCAGCATGCCCCGTCTCCGGAAGCCCATCATACACAGGCGGCACTTGAACGTGAAGCTGTCATAGTCGGTGGACGTGATGCGAGGCTTGAAGGTCTTGGAGCGGCTGATGCGGTCAGCTTTCTTGGCCTCCCTCTCAGGATTATGCATCCTCTGCATGTGCTCCCGCAGTTTGTCTTTTCGCTATTGAGAGAAAATGGTTGAAAAGACAGGGGGGTGAGAAGTGGGGATGGAAAAATTTTAATTGAAGGAATATTTTTAAAGTATCAATACAAGTTAGC
Source organism: Plecotus auritus (assembly GCF_963455305.1). NCBI lineage: Eukaryota > Metazoa > Chordata > Mammalia > Chiroptera > Vespertilionidae > Plecotus > Plecotus auritus. Next base: position 19,954,959 of record NC_137779.1, read on the forward strand.
AGTGACCACAACCTACTGAGATGCACCCGAGTTGTCAGAGCTGGAACATACAAGGACATGGCAAAGCGACTAGGAATGACTCTGTCCACCAGCAAGTAAGTGCATCTCACTGAGCCTCGGGGGAAAATGACCCTTCAGTTTGAAAGTGACTGATTTTTGCCCAGCCGATGTGGCTCAGTGGTTGAGCGTTGACCCATGAACCAGGAGGCCACGGTTCAATTCCCGGCCAGGGCATATGCCCAGGTTATGGGTTCACTCCCTCGTAGGGGGCATGCAGGAGGCAGCCAATCAATGATACTCTCTTTTTTTAAAAGAAAGATACTGATTTTTTAGAGAAAAAAAAAAGGACTGCATTTTTGCAGAAGAGAGCAAAGGGGACATGGAATAAAATAAGTTTGGTATTAAGAAGTACAAAACAGATTGATAATGAATGATAGGTAATACGGAATTTACAAAGCGGTATGTAAACTCAATTCTCACGTGTTTTAACAAACATAATGATATTCCTCTAAATCCCAAATAAATGTAAGATTCTCTCATCTTCTGGATTCAGAAGTTCAAGCAAACCATTACACTGCCTGCTGTGGACAGAGCTCATGGTCTAGGTCTAGTTGGATGAGCACCCGTTGGTGTGCGTCCATAGAAAAACAATTAGGCAGAGCCCATCCTGAACAAAAACAAAACACGCCAGCTCCCTTGCCCAGTGAGGCTCTGCTCTTGGACATGCGATTAAACGGTTACTTGTGAAGATTCGGAACCTCCCACCAGACTAGGTCCTCTCATCTCTGGTACAGACTGGGAGGTGGAGATGAAGCAGCAGCCACGATGCTCTCGGGTCAGATGTGGTGGTACCAGAGCATCCCTGCTGTCTCCCACGAGCCACCAGCTCTCAACGGCCAGCCCTGCTGGCCAGTCCCTGTCCACCCCAGGCGCAGCCACACAGTCGTCCACGGGCAGCACTAGCTCTCCCACACAGCCCACCGTGAGCTGCCAGGGGCTCCCATCTGTGCACCCACACCAGGGTTTCACAAAGGGCAGCAGTGACCTTTCTCTGGCCCTGCAACTTCTCCTGTCAGACCTTTACTTCTCCGTCTTCTCCTGTAATAAAGCCCCTCATTCCATAGTACTCCTAATGGTTTGGCTTCTCTGACTGAAGTCTGTCTCATATATTGGGTGAAAGTAAAATATTAGCAGAAAAGTGTGTGTGTGTGTGTGTGTGTGTGTGTGTGTGTGTGTGTGTTGTATGCCTTGGTGCTAAAATGGTATCTGGCACAAAATAGATCACCAAAAAATGTTAAGTGGATGGGACAGATGGCTAACCAGTTAGCATCACAAAACAGGAATCCTTTTAGATAAATGGTCATTTTTTCAATTAAGAAACAGAAAAACCTAGACCCATTTATACTTTCCCATTAGAGTCCTTTAGAGAGTTCTAAATCACGCTACTATATATGAAAGGCCATTGAGATTACAACCTGTAACACACACACCATGAAACTTAAGCTTTGAAAGGTATTTCTACTACTCTTCAATGTTTCCACGTTCTATACAAATACATCCTTGTAAAATTATTTTTCCCCTCCTGATACTTTTCCCGTTTCTATGACAGAGCCACCTACAGCCAGAGCCAGGAGGGTGTCCCTCCACAGATCTTTGCAGAGTCATCTGATTTCCCAATGAAGCATTATTTTTTTTTTTTTTTACCATTTTTACATTTATTTGTTTAACTCAGATCTCTGGGGCCTCCCATGGGTTTTTCCTGTGCTTCTAAATTCCAGGCAGGTTACTGAATTTATTTTTTATTTTAATCCTTGACGTCATTAACATTCCCCAGAGTGGTCTAAGCCCTCTCCGCACCCTACAGATGTCCCACCTCCATCAGAGGAGAGTCCTGCTGCTGCAGAGCTCAATCATCAGCCTTCTGTACTTAGTAAGTGCTCAATAAAAATCTCTTGATTTGATAAGCAAATGGAATGCCCCAATAGCAATTTAGTTCTGGTTATCATACATCTGGATTATTTTGGGAGATGCATTATTACTCTATTTGTTTGGGAATCTGAATGAATCATTTTGGGAAATGAAGGTGAGTTTGTTTCCTTAATGTTATCAGAATAACTAACTCAAACATGAGGTTCAAAATGCATCTCCAGCCCAGTTCTTTGAAAGTAGGTGATGAGCTGATGAAACAAACACGCAGTGATCCTTGGCTCGACGTGACTGCAGTGGCCGTGAGAACAACCTCCGGCTGCTCCTGCTCACACACCTTAAACTGCTTCCCACACGTAGAACACAGGAAATCCTTGCGGTCCGAGTGTCGGAGCATGTGGAGGCGCAGCTTGTCGGGGCGGCAGAAGGCCTTGTCGCACTCCGTGCACTGGTAGATCTTTTCTGAGTGGAAGCTCCGCACGTGTTTTTTCACCTGCCAGCAAAGACAGACCAAGTCAGGGGACTGGGCACCAAAGGAAATGACAAGGCAGCTTATCAACTCTAGAGGGCGCCAGAGGCGTTGCCAAGCACTTTCAGAAACTGAGCAAGGTAATCCCATCAGATGTGACTGATAATTGGCCTCAGTAACACACACTTTCCTTACGACAAAGTGACAAAACTAGGAGCCAGAAGCCTTATAAATCTTAACCTCCCATAAGAAGAGGAGGAAGGACGAGTGCTTGTAGTCAAGGCCCTGATTACATGCAACCAACATTTTTTTTCTTTCTTTTTAAGATTAAAAACAGTTCCCGCCTAGCCGGTTTGGCTCAGTGGATAGGGCGTCGGCCTGAGGACTGAAAGGTCCCGAGTTCCATTTCCGTCAAGGGCACATGCCCAGGTTGTGGGCTCGATCCCCGCAGGGGGCATGCAGGAGGCAACTGATCAATGATTCTCTCTCATCATTGATGTTTCAATCTCTCTCTCTCTCTCTCTCATCCCTGAAATCAATAAAAATACATTTTAAAAAAATAAAAAATAAAGTAGATTGAAGAAATGTCCTCAACTGTGAAGTTGTTACAAAGAAGGGCAGAAAATGCAGGTGACGGCAGTCTCAATTTTCCAAACATCCGTTTCTCTCACCAAAAGAGGGAAGCATACAGGAATCTCAGTAGCAGACACTCACCTGGATGAAATCTGGGAACCGCTTCTTACAGGTCGGGCAGGTGAAGTAGCCGTCATGGATATGAATGGCCACGTGGTCTTTCAGCAAATCAAGGCGGTCAAAGGATTCCGGGCAAAAAATGCAAGAGTAAGTCTTCTGGTCCGAATGGAGCTTCATGTGGCTCTCCAAAGACGCGCTGCTGATGAAGCCCTTGTTACAGAGGTCACAGGTCAACGGGCAGTTCCCCTCCCGCCCGTGGAAGCGCAAGTGTTGGTCCAGTTTGTCCTTTTCACGGAAGGCCTTCCCGCACTGCAAACACTTAAAAGGCCGGAAGGACTTGCGAATGAACAGGTGCTGGAGAGCTGCGTTCTGAAAGACACACACAGACAGGATAACTTAGGCAGGAAATTAAACGTGTGATCGCACGTTTATAGAGCAAGAGGGTGATCTTCCATAGAAATTGATTTTCCATAGAAATGAAACCCTAGGACACGCTGGAAAAAAAGGTTTTTCTGGCGAGACATTAAAAATAAAGACATCGCAAAGAAGTTCATCTTGAAAAGACAAACGTTTCCTGTTTTGTTTCATGTCTATGTGTGTGTTTTCTTAGGAAAGGATTTAAGCAACATTCAAAAGCATATTCCCAATAGAGGACTTGCTCAGAAAGACAAATCCTAAAGTGACGTGGAATAAAAATTGCAGACTTAGAAGAAATGACTTGGGATTAAGTCTCACGTGCATGAATGAGGCTGGAGCAAGTCAGTCAAATGTTACTTGTCCAAGTCCTTGAGAAAAAGAATTCAAAGCTTGGTGCGGCCAGCGTGACTCAGTGGTTGGGTGTCGACCTATGAACCAGGAGGTCACGGTTTGATTCCCTGTCAGGGCACACGCCTGGGTTGTGGGCTCGATCCCCAATGTGGGGCGTGCAGGAGGCAGCCAATCAATGATTCTCTATCATCACTGATGTTTCTATCTCTCTCCCCCTCTCCCTTCCTCTCTGAAATCAATAAAAATATGTTTTTCTTTTAAATAGAAATAAAGAATTCAAAGCTTGATTAAAATGTTTAGCAGAAAAAAATACGGTAATAAAAAGAACTGAAGGGTAGCACTTGCCAAGGGTTGGGTGAAGGAGGCAATGGATACGGGGTTTCTTTTGAGGGTGATGAAATGTTCCAGAATTAGATAGTGCTGATGATTGCACAGCTGTGGGAATATTCTAAAAACCACCATAAAGGGGCGATTTTTATGGTATGTGAATTATGTCTCAATTTAAGAAAAAGAACTGAGAGAGAAAGTATACAGATTTATGTGAATGTGTTTGCTCATGAGATAAGATACATACATGAGCACACATGATAAATGGAGATTGTACATTTAATCACTTCTACTCAGAAAATGCAGAGGACAAGCCTCAATGCAGCTAGCTAGTTCCCCTGGTTAGCATGCCATGCTAACCAAGTTAAGCGTATTGCTTTGTTCCCTGTCTAGACCAGTCAGTTTTGCCTCTGCCCCCTTTTCAGTCACAGATTGCATTTCTAATGTTGATTAGCCACCTAGGAAATTCATGCAGTTGTCATGGGGGATCCAAGTGAGAGAATACGAATAGTCAGTGCAAATTCATCACCATTATTGGAAAAGCAACTCATCTCTCCTGAGAGCAGATTAACAGTCATCTTTCACACAGATAGTACAGAACCAACACCTTAGCTAAACTATAATGCAGTTTCATTCATTAGCTCCTCAACAACCAGGGGAAAGGTCTACATAGCTATGAGAAGGGGGAAAATCCCTCAAAAAGAAGAAAAAAATATATATATATATGCTTAGGTAAATAGAAAGGAATAGTAATGGAAGGATTAGTGGAGCTTTTAAGGCATTATTTATATAACAAAAAAAGCAATGAACAGCCAAAACCGGTTTGGCTCAGTGGATGGAGCGTCGGCCTGCGGACTGAGGGGTCCCGGGTTCGATTCCGGTCAGGGGCATGTGACTTGGTTGCGGGCACGTCCCCAGTGGGAGGTGTGCAGGGGGCAGCTGATCGATGTTTCTCTCTCATCGATGTTTCTGACTATCTATCACTCTTCCTCTCTGTAAAAAATCAATAAAATATATTTTTTTTTAAAAAAAAGCAATGAACAATGTATAGACCCTTCATTTCAAATTACACACAGCAACTTCTAAATTAAATTCGCTATAAAATAATCATTTCGGGAAAAAGCAAAATACTTGGTTTTGATTTAGTGAGAATTCTGAACCCAGTTGCTTTGCCATAGAAAACTTCCTCCTCCGGGCTTCTCCAGCAGGGCTGAGAGGTGCACGTTACACTCATGTCTGGGCAGGTGTTTAGGAATTCTCCTATCTTCCAAGACGACTGGGGCTGCTCCAGGCTTGCAGCAGATTTTATTCACCTTTGCACCTAGCGCCCTTTAAAAATGCCTTATTTCACAGGAAGTGTTCAAGAGAAGTTCGAGAATTAATTAAATGTATTTCATATGAAAACCAGAAAGAATTATTTCAAACTTTCCTATAGCATCAGTGGAGATCTTTAAAAATAGACCTTTCTCAAATCAGCCAGAGCTTGCTCTCACTTCATTCTACTGCCTAGCTGTTGCCCAACCTTTTAGACCTACAGATCCTTATTTTACATCAAAGCTCTCAGTATTTTAGCCCCTGTCAAAACTTTATGGAAACATGGCAAATAAGCAAATGCTGTCCTGAAATTCAGAGTCCAGATTCAGAGTGCTTTCGGCAGGTAAGAATCATTCCCTTCACCCAAGTCACTCAAGTTTCCAAGGGCAGACACAGTGTACACCACCTGACCTTGGCTCGCTGAAGATTCCATTTCTCCTTGGATGTCAACTCTAGAACTCAGTTTTGTTTTGATCCATGATGCTAATAAGGCTCCTGTCACTTCTGATTATGGATGAGCATCCTCAGACTCTTGATCTAACTGAGCAGCCACCTGGCTCCACTTCCTTGGTTCTTGGGACAACCTGGCTCTTATCGTCTTTTTCATTTCCACGAAGCCCTGAGTACTGTCTCAGTCCTCAAGAACTAGACTGCATTTCTCTGATCTGATGATCCTAATGCAATCCTCACATTGCACAGCAGGAGTGCTGAGACCATTCTGACCACGGATCCAGGCCATTTCACTCTGGTCTCTCCTGTAGTTCGGAGCTACAACTGGCACACATTTCCAGGAGAAATCATGAAAAATGGTGACGGCAGCACAGATGCATCCATTATGGATCCTGTAATGCTAATTTCTACTAATGAGATACAGCCGGTCAACCACACCACACTACACGGTGCAGAAGCTAACAGAAGGGAGCCCAAGTGGTACAGTTGCTAAAATCTGTGATGAGAGGTTCAACTTACAATGCAGTGAATTCTGAGACCACAGATTCTTTGCAGACAAAGACCATAACATGTCTCTAAAGTTTGATATTAATAGCTAAAGAAACCTAAACTCTTGATTAATTTTCATATTATTTTGATCCTGCATTCAAAGCCTTGGGTGGGCTAGCCCTGCCTGACATACCTCACTCACTGCTGTCCTTCACCTGGCACCCACCCTAGGGTCAGGCTAGTGTGCACACTGTCCCATAACCACACCACGCACACCTTTCTCGGCCTTATACCCTGGCTGCCCTCCTTTGAAACGGTCGACCTTCTTCTGGACTCTCTATGAAGGACTAGTTTTAAGTCTCACTACATCTATGAATTCATCTATTCCCTGACGCCTTCATCTTTTTTTTTTTGCCTTTCACTCTTCAAAGTTCTTATAACAATTTTATGCTAAACTTTTAAATTTAGCACTTAGCACCTTACATTAGCATTGTCTCCCAATCAGACTGCAAGCTCCGAGAAGACAGGCCTCGGGGAAAAGTCCACTGGACACAGCACATGCTGAACACATGTTAGAATTCAGTACCATTCCACGCATCACTCAGACTGTCTTAGAGCTGGAAGGGACCTTGGACTGATCACTGAGTCCTACCCTTCATTTTGTGTCTGAGGAATCTGCAGCCCATGTTTTACTCGCTGATCTATTGGAAAATAAATTATCATTATTCATTAACTAATTTGCATTTACTGCCGCAACCAAGTTGTAGTTCCTACCATGATTTAGTAAGTACAGGCTGCAAAGGATAGCAGATAAGGCAAACACTTAAAGGAACATTCTGTTATTGAAACACAGAAACCAACCTACCTGCAGCTCCAACTGAGCAGGCAGCATTAGAGGAGAGAAAAATAGTTACATTACCAATTGGATTGGAAGACCTCCTTTCAGTTGGTCATTACCAACCTGGACAGAAAAGATGAGAAAAATACATAGCCCTACCTTTTAGAATGTGTGAGGGGAAAAAATAGCTCAACTAAGACTGACCTTTGAAAAGCCACATGCACGTGGCTTTTGCTTTGACATGAGGAACCTTGTACCAAAACCAGCAACCCACTCACTCAAGAATACAAGTACAATCATAGCTAGATTATGCTTGTATGTCCATATCTTCACTACACAGGTAGGCTTTAGATTTTTCCGTAAAAAAAAAATAAATAAATAAAATCTAGTAAGCATTTCTCTGAATTAAGTGAAAAATCAGAATGGCCAAAGCAGAGAAGACAGTAATTGGGCAAGAGGGTGAAATGCACACTGGGAAGTAACGTAGAATGATGGATGGGAAGTTTCGCAGCTGTTTGCCTTTCTGGTCTCTGTTTCTGTGTGTTTACATACACTTTTGAAATAACATACATGGAGCCAAAAGTGCTAGATGTTTCCATTGCAGGAACCTCACAAAGGTCATTTAGCCTCAGTGGGCTCAGAGCCCTTCGATGCTACCAGGTAGCTATTAATGTCTAAACACATTTGTATACACCACGGACTAGACTATTTTTCAAGGTCCCTTCTAGCATACAGGCATATAAGAAGACCAAGTATAAGCTGCACCTATGCAAGTAAGAAAACCAACAGAAACATTAGCTAAAACCATGAGCCATCTAGAAATTGGGAAGTTATTCAAAAAGAGCCCTGCCGTCCGCACATAACGTACTAATAAACGTCTTTACTTATCCTGCTCAAAAACAGGGGTTTAAGACACTGTTTTCTGAATGCAAACTGTCAGCACAGGCACTTACTCCACAAAACCACATTGCTCTCCGTATGCACCCCTGCAGCTCCTAACTCGGACTCAGAGGCTATCTGCAGAGTAAGAATAAGACGCGTCCACCTGGAAGCCAGCGGGCCCTACAGCCCGGTGGCCTCGAGTCAAGATGCAGGGCACACAGGTGAGACGCTGACTTGCTCCCAGACCTACAGCTTAACTGCGAGCTTTCCCTGGGGTGTCGGCTGTACCTGCCTCATCAGCTTGGACGCAGGTCCCTTTGCATTGATGACTAATGACACTTGCCAGTCTCCCCTTGGAAACTGCAGATAACCAAATGAAGGTGCCCCAGAGTAACGTGAGAGCTATCATTAGACACAGATGAGCCTGGCTTAAGTGTACGTAGCTATTATAATGAAACGTACTCCATTTCCAATCAGTGAGTTCAGGGATCCAGAGAGCTCTGCGACTTTAACTATACCGGTCCAGGAGCTGCCAAAAGCCCAGCTCTGCGTCCTTAATAAACGGATGAACTCTAGAACCAGCCACCCAACCTGCCTGCCACAAGACACAAAGACACTGAGACACGGTTAACACCTTCTTCCAAAATAAGGGGACTGAGCGTGGGATAAGCTAGATGCACGATTTTGAAGTGGATGGTGAACAGGTTGGAAAACAGCACCTTTCAGCCGGCTGACTGGAGAAAGGCCAGCGCCCGCTTCCCACTTACTCGGATGCGTTTGGCCCTGCGCATGTCATCGGCGGTCAGGGTGCTCTGGGTGGGCAGCACGCTCTCCTCGTGCTGGGGCTGCAGGTGCAGGCTGTGAGCTTCCGGCTCCTGCTCCAGGGAAGACGGGGTCTCCTGTGGCAGCTGAGGGATCGGGAGAGTGGTCTGTTCTGGTTGATCCAGCCCATTCAGAGTAGCTGGCTCAGCCTCATCAAACTGTTCCTTGGGGGAAAAATGTAGCAAGTCCTGAAATTGCAATAACCAGGAATTATTCCCTTACCTAGATGGAGATGAGCATGAGAAAGAGTGTCAGCTGTGGTTTTGAATTACTGCTTTTTTGAAATGGTTAGAGTCGTAACGCTCAGAAAAGGTATTTTCCTCTTGGGAAAGTTAATTAGACAACTACCCGTAGAACGTGAAAACTATGAGACATTCCAGATCGCTTCATGAGGAAAAGACTCTTCTGGAACCTCATATTTTAATTTTTAAACTAATTAAACAGAGTCCCCCAATATCTCCAGACAAATTCAAACTTTAGGGCAGGAACGTTGGGTTTTTGTTCTAAGTAATATCTGAAAATACGGTTTTCTTTGCCTCTCTCTAGCCATACTTTTTTTTTTTAACTAATTCATTTTTATTGCATTTTACAAAAAGTTAACAGCAAGTTTGAAAAACCAACCCTGCCCCGGTCCTTCTTCCTGGATGCCTTAGAAAGCACTGCTACTGACTCCCTTCTCCAGCCTGCACGGGGCCTGGGATGCTGCCCCAGGCTGTGGGCGTGTGAAGTTCTCCTTTGGGTCTCTAGCCACACTCTAAGCAACAGGCAGCAGAGGGCTGGCCTGACAGAGCTGTCATCCTCGGAAGGGCATCTGTATTAAATCCAATAGTAGTGCCGGTACATCCTCTAATTAAATACAACAGTATTGCCAGTACGCCCTCTAAGCCAGCATCTTTCCCATCCGCCCCAGTACCTGTGTCCCATCATCACACTTCTCCCCATTTTCACTGGTGATTTCCAAGCGGATAAACTTTGGAGGACGTCCTGGCCGTCGACCTGGGCCAAATCGCCTCTTGCCTCGTCCCCTTCCTCTGCATCTTGTTCTGAGGACAAGAGATTGGGTTATAATTAGTCATGGCTACATAATGCTCCATAACAAATACTTTCCCAAATCTTGATTTCCTTACTTTATTATTCTTCCTGATTTTTTTTCTAATGGAAACAATTGTTTCTGCTAATATACACTTTTTAAATGTCTCATCTTTGCTGTCTGGAGAGCTCAAAGAGATGTCTCAAATTATTCAGGAAGAAAAAAAAAAAAAGGAGCTAGAGCCCTGGCCGGTGTGGGTCAGTGGACGGTGCAACCCAACCCTCCGCCCACTCTGCATGGCACCTCGCAGCGAAGGAGCTGGAGATGGCACGGCCATGCTGGTGGTCTCCCTGGAATTCATGGCCATGGACTTCAGCGAACTCCCAAGGCTGCAGGCAATCATACTGTACTTCCCAGACTATTTACTTCCCACTCCCTAAATGCGTATCACACTGGTTCCTCTCTTTTCAAATCCTACAGAGGTTGGTAGCCCTACCACTGTCCTCTGGTCCTTTCCCTTCCAAACCACTCTCATTCTTCACCGGGACAGTTGAAAGAGCTTCTGACTGGACTCCCTGTCTTCAGTCTTGCTCCAATATAAGCTAAAATGGTTTTATTTTTATCCAGGTGATGTTTTAAAATATAATTGACATCACAATACTCCCTGATCAGAACCCTCTAAAGATTTCTTATCAACCCTCAGAATAAAATCCAAATTTCTTACCATTACTCATAAGGCCTACCTGATCTGGCTCGTGCCCACCCCATCCAGTATGATTTTCCCTCGTTTATTTTTTATATATAGTGGAATTAAACATATAATGAAGGAATTCTACTACTAAAAACAGTCTGAAAATCAAAGGTGCAGATTATTTCCAAGGTGTATGCTATCTCAAGAATTCATACTTTAGGATCTTTAGTTAGGGGAGATTTAACTAAGGTGAAAGGCCTTCCCATTGCAGGGTACTGGTTATGCTGGAAAAGAGATTTATGGTAAGTGAGGATGGAGGGGGCGGGAAATGACAGATAAAAAATTCCCCTCAAGCAGCCTACCTGGTTACCTGTCTACACACACACATATACACAAACACTCATCAGTTTATAGACAATATGAAATGAGTCTGGACTTGAAAACCTAAGTTTTGAAACCTTCCCCATCATTCTACCTGCTAAATACATCCAGTTTCTCATCATGAGAATTGAGATGCTGTTGCAACTGCTCCGAGCTTATAAATCGGCGGTTACATTCATAGCAGGGCCAATTCTTCTCTTGCTCTCGAAGAACTACAGTCACAGGAGAGAAGTTATAAAGGCTGATGATCAATAGACACCAATAAAACTCAAGCGCCCAGAATCCTCCCCCACGCATCTCACCACAGCCCAGAGTTCATAAACATACAGTGTCTGCTACTCGCATTACTGTTTAAAATCAAAGGCTAAAGTTTGACAGAGAACAATTTTTAAAACCTTATTTTCTGATATATTCATGATGTAAGACATCAAAGGAACAAACATCCTCATACTACCCTCTTCCACCCCCAACACACACACACACACACACACACACACACACACACACACAGCCTCACCACACTGGAAGGACAGAAAGTGCTACAGTGGGAATCTGTATTCAGATAACCTAGTGATTCAGATGCAAGCTTCAAAATCTGAGGGTATATTTTATCACAAATAACTTGAAAATCAATGCCCAATATAACCACTTTGGCACAATGTTCAGAGCTGATTATATGCATAACCTATGACCCAGCAATTCCGCTCCGAGAGGTACACCCCTGAAATGCACACACATGTTCACTAAAAGACATGGCACTCTTCATAGTATCCAAAAGCTGGAAGTGACCCTCCCATATAGTAACGAATTCAACCGGCTTTTGTCCCCTGGCTCCCGGGAGATAACCTCCAGACCTTGGAATTTCCCAAGTAATACGTGTTCTTGTGATTGATAGTAGTCCCTGACCATCCCTGAATTTATGCTAATGAGATGACTCTGATGAAGGCTGGCTGTGCCAGAAAGCCAGGCCACCTGATTACAGATTGCTTTGAGCAAGGCGATAGCAGCCAGGGAGCAGAGCAGGAGCTGGAGGGTAAGTTCAACCCCAGGGACAGTGATTCACTCCATGGCGCCTAGGTAATGATACCTCAAAAAAACCCTGGGCATCGAAGCTCAGGTGAGCTTCCGTGGTTGCTAAGCATACATCAATGTGCCAGGGAGGTGACATGGCCCAAGGACTGATTTGGTATTCTATTGTATGAATATACCACAATTCATTTGTCTATTTTACCGTAATGGAAATTTGGGTTGTATAAAGCAATTCTGATATTACCTACTTGGAGTTAGGTCACATAGCAATGAGAATCTATAATAATAAAAGGGTAATATGCTAATTAGACCGGACGTCATTCCAGGTGTCCTTCCTGACGAAGCTGGGGCCAGAGGGAAGCCAGCCTGAGTCCCAGATGCCTGCAGGCGGCCCGGGGGAAGCCAGCTTGGGTCCGAGGTGTCTGCGGGCGGCCCTGGGGCAGCCAGCTGGGGTCCCAGGTGCCTGCAGGTGGCCGAAGGGAAGCCAACCCGGGTCCCGGGTGCCTACCAGCAGCCAGAGGAGGGAAGCCTGGGTCCCAGGTGCCAGAGGGAAGCCAGTGCTGGCAGCCAGGGGAAGGAAGGCCTACTCTTGCACGAATTTTCGTGCATCGGGCCTCTAGTGATCAAATAACAATACACAACAATATGGATGAATCTCATGAACATAATGTTGAGCAAAAGGTGCATACCAGAAGTGTACATATCACACAGTTCTATCAGACAAAGCTTGGTGCCAACACATCATGTCTGGGAGGGAAGTCAGGAGGCATCACATTGGGGTGAGGGGCAATTGAAAGAAGCACAGAGGCCTCCTGGGACACAGGTCCTGTTCCATACCTGCACCTGGGTGCAGGTTACACAGGTATGTTCACTTCGTGAAAAGTTGCTGAGCTGTATACTTATCATTTGTGCATTTCTAGGTATGGAGATTATACTACCGTAACATTTATAATACAAACAAAATCGATGCCTGTCTGGCTATCTCCCCAGAGATTACATCTAGATAGGAATCACCCTCTGATTTAGCATTTGCAGGTTTTCATTACGTTAAATACTATTTCCCAGCACTCATGAAAGAGATGTAAATATGTCACTGTCATTTGATCCTAGGATTAGACAGGGATGTGTAGCTCTAGAAAGCCTACTGGAATATCTTTTTAAATATACTGAGATAGAAAAATTAGGGATTGCATAAAGATACAAACTATGTAAGTTAGAATTCATATATAACATATTAAAAAAAAAAAGGCAGCCACCTTTCCTTTCTTCCTCAGAAATGTCATGAATTTTCTGGTTCACGAACTCGGCGTAGGACGCGGCGTACCATACCTGCAAGAATCAAGCGCATCGTCAGGCACTGGGGCCATCACCAGTTGTTCCTGCGAGCTTAACTTTTCAAATACTTATCCTGCTCATACGAAACAATGCGGGCCTTTCCACAGCCTGTGGAGAAGAGCTCACAGCAACAACACATCCCACTGTGCCCAACCCCTCCAACACCAGTCGGCAGATGGTCAGTCAGGAAGTTCATCTGCCAAGACACACAGCATGTTTTCTTTTTCCTTTTTTTTTTTTAATTGTTTTTGTTATTAGAACAACTTCACAAGAGGTAATATTCATGACTCTTCATCTAAATAAAACACCGCCTCTCCTGATGTTTTTATCTGTATTTAAACACGGGTTTTCACACAGCTATAATCACAGCAGCTTCCACCCCCACCAGTCACCAAACGGCTCTCACCCAGGGCCTCCAGATGCTGCCACGCCTTCCTGGTCTCTTCCCCGCTCCCTGCATCTGCTCCATGTCTGGCTCTTCTTCCTCTCCCTGACTTCTAAATACTGGTGTTTCTCAAAGCTTAGTCCAAGTTCAGGTCCTTCTTCATCTTTACAAAGGTGATCACATCCATTTCTAACCAATTCTATGCTAATAACTCCCAAATCAATATCTCCATCCTAGACCCTCCCTGTTCCCTCCACGTACATTCTATTGTCTACTTGATATTACGGATGTTTCACAAACAGCTCCAACTTAACGTGCCCAGAACTGAATTCAAGATGCTCCCCTACTCCCCTACTAACCACTGCTTACCTTCCCCATTTCAATAAATACTCCACCTTCCACCCAATTGCTCAGACTTGAAACCCAAAATATATCTTGGACTTCTCAGTTTTCTTCTGTAACCCTTTAGCAAAAACTGTTGATTTTTGAATGTTCTTCATCTCTGTCTCTGCCACTAGATACATGCCAATGAGCCTCCTCTTTTCCACTCTTGCTTCCTCGGGCCCATCCTCCACCCAGAAGCTAGAGTGGTTTTCTTAAAACACCGTCAGGTTCCGCCATTCCCGTGCTTAAGAGCCAGCAACAGCTTCTTGTTTCGTGACAAACCTGACCAATGCCTGACAGTCTCCTAAGGGCACATAATCTGGTCCTACTTGCTAAGCATCCCAGCTCTCATCACTCTGCTTCACTGTTTCTTCAACCAAGGGGCCCGTTGTCAGTTCCTCAGACATGCCAGGTCTTCCCCACCCCAACCTTCATTTGCCCTTGCTGTTTCACCACCGGGAATGCTGGGTTCTTTTCTTCACCGTCCACTAACCCTGCTCCACTGCGGGCCCCTTCTCGTTAGCTAGTTCTCGGCCTAATTATCTCTTCAGCATGGCCCTCCCTCTCCAGCGATCTAAACTGGTCCCGTCCCTGTCGTTTGCTTTTTTTGTACCATTTGTTTCCTTCCTAATGCTCACCACTATTTGATATTGTTTGCTTATTTATACCCTTTGCGCCCTACCCCCCATCTAGAATACAAGTTTCCTAACACAGGGAACCGTCCATCTTTTCCTCGTGTCTGAAACCAGTAGGGGTTCCATGTATTAATCCCTAAGTGAATGAATCATATATCATTGTTATGGAACATTATTTTAGCAACAAGAAAATATTAATTTTGAGAGACTTCATTTTTAACTGCGGATACTATTCCACAAAGTCTGTGTTCTAAAATGTACTTAGCCATGACCCTATGGTTGGATTTTTAGTTGATGGTGGTTTTGTTGTTATAAATTCAGGAAGAAAAAAAAAAAGTAGGGAAAGCATTAATTAATCGCAATTCCTAGCAG
The DNA here is from genome assembly GCF_963455305.1 of Plecotus auritus. Classification (NCBI taxonomy): domain Eukaryota; kingdom Metazoa; phylum Chordata; class Mammalia; order Chiroptera; family Vespertilionidae; genus Plecotus; species Plecotus auritus. The sequence goes on from NC_137779.1 coordinate 19,970,179, forward strand.
AGTCCCCACTGAGCCCGCTCCGTACCTTCAGTTCCTGCTTGGGTTCCACATTCTTTATTGTTGTGTAATACACGTGATGGCCGTACTGGTAAGCCACCAGGTTCTGCTCCAGGTGGTTCTGGGCTGGGCGCACAAACATCATCCAGTTACAAAGGGTCTCATCGGACAACTCAAACCACAGGTCTTCGTGCAAGTCCCTGTCTTTCCTGTCCCCTTTGTCAAGGGAAACCTGCAACCGAAGAGAAAGTTAAAAGCCACACCAAACAACAAAAATAAAACCTTCAATGTGCTCTGCATTCGCGTCATAGCAGATGAAAGATTAAGCCATATGTCCCGATTCTCTCCTTTGTACAGATCCTGGAACTGTGTCTTGCCGAATATAAAAGGGAAAGGGTACTTCCAAAGACCCACCTATAGGAGAATTACCTGGCAAAACCTCAAAGTTAACAACCTGGTTGTAGAGCTTCAGATGATGTCTTATCATTAACTAACACATCAAAAAATGCTACAAATAAGCCAGAAAATGTAAGCAAAATACTCTCCATTTCATCACAACTTGCTTTCATTTGGGATTCAACTGCATTCATTTATAATGTGCAGCCTGTATTTCTCTTCACAAAGGAATATTCTTTCTTAGAGATCTAGAGCATTTACCAAAGAGCACCTCCCCGTGACAGCAGCTAATTTCTCAAAACACACATCCCAAATATTGTTCCTTCCCACTTCCCTTTCTTAGCTCTCCAGAGTGGCTCTCAAAGAGGCAGTCACCAAGGGGTTAAACAGAAGCAAAAGCATCAAATGTAAAAAAAAAAAGAAAGAAAGAAATCAGTATAAATATACTTTAACATACAGTGTGCTACTCTTTAGCAAAAGATTCAACATCAGTTTCAAAAACTGAAAAGTGATTTTCTTGAAAACATTATTGGTACTTAGATACCTTTTTTCTGCCAAAGGCCATTTGGATTTTTTTTTTTTCTTTTTGGTGCCGTGACTCGGATCCGAACCGCCATTTGGATATTTGTAACATCATTTGCAGGTCATACAATATTATCAACTTAAAAATTAGCCTGCTATATTTGTTCAAACATTTAATTAACTCACCCCTACTGCCTTGGCAGGGCCAGACCAAAGGATTTTGCGGGCCTTATACGGCCCAAGGGCTGGATGTTCCCCACCCCTGGTTTACACAATCCTCTTTATTCTAATCATTTTGCAGAGGAGGTGTTAGAGCACCTGTTACGGGCTGAATTATGTGCCCCCCCTGCCAAAAATAAACAAACAAAAAAAAGTTCATGTTGAAGACCTAACCCCCAAGAGCTCAGAATGTGACTGTATTTGTCGATAGGACTTTTAAAGAGGCGGTTAAGTTTAAGTGGGGTCATTAGAGTGGGTCCTAATCCAACCTGACGGGTGTCCTTACAAGAAGAGATCGGGACACACAGAGAGACACCAGGGCAGCCTTCCAGGGAGAGATGACCAGAGAGGCAGCAAGCAGGCGGCCTCTACACATCAGAGAGGAGCCTCAGAGGAAAGCACCCCCCCTCAACACTGATCTTGGCCTTCTACCCTCCAGAACTGTGAGAAAATGCATTTCCATAATTTAAACTGGTGTTTTGTTATGCAGCTCTAGCCAACTGATACAGCCCCTAACACACAGAGCTGTTCATGTCATGCCTCAGCAATCAACTGCAATGAAACTGGGTTAGGAGGCTCAGTAGGAAAATGTGTGCCCTTTAAAAGTAATAAGAACAAGAGTGAACTACGAATAAAGCATAACTTACCTTTAGGTGAATATAACAATCCTTCAGCTCGGACTCCCTGACAAGGGGTCCCTCCACGGGGCCAAACTGGGTGCGCTTAGGGATGCGCCTTTTGGAGAATACACCTCCAAGGAACCGGTCAATGTAGAGGACCAGGGGGAGGCTGGCTCTGGCTCTGGTGAGCACGGGACGGTTGGGGATGGGGTGCAAGGGGCCGTGCTTCGGGCACACTGAAGAGTGTGCATTGTTACACTCCTCACACCCTGCAACAAAAAGAAAACCCGCAAGTCAGATCTTTCAACAGGACTTGATCTCAGGTAAAAAGTTCTAAGCTGAGCCCTGGCCAGGTAGCACAGTTGGTTAGAGCATCCTCCTGATACACCAAAGCTGCGCATTCGATCCCTGGTCAGGGCACATACAGAAATCAACCAATCTATAATAATAAAAGCATAATATGCAAATCGACCAAGTGGCGGAACCATCCGGACGACCTTCCGGACAACCTTCTGGATGAAGCCAGGGCTGCGAAGGCCTACTCTTGCACAAATTTTGTGCATCGGGCCTCTAGTAGATGCATAAAGAAGTGGAACAACAGATCGATGTTCCTCTTTCTCTCTTTCCCTTTCTCTCTCTCTCCCTTCCTCCCTCTGAAAAAAATTAATTAAAAAGTTCTAAGCTAAAAAATCCCTAAGTTTTCAGACCAAAATTCAATTAACTCCTATAATTACAATACCCATTCAATTATAATATATTAGCTTTCATAGACCAATAAAATCCTGAACTCTTCCTCTAAAATCAGGCAGAATCAGCTACGCCTGCCAAAAATAATATGCAGGCTGTGGCTGTGACTTATTTCTCTACTGGTATTAATTCAAATAGTGGCCACTAAATTTACAAATCAATTATAGTATGTCTGAAAAGAAAAAAAAGAAGACCTTATTAGGCTAAATGTTATAAAATCTGATGAGATGAAAAAGGTGAATTTTATAGTGTATAAATTATGTCTCAATAGCTGTTAAAAAGAAAACCTGACAATACTATTTCATCCATTTTTTCAAAAGAAATTACAGAAATCTCATTGTCTGGGAACAAAAACAGAGAGCATACTGTGCAGTTTGAGAGTTCAAGGCACTCCATGAAGATAATGCTAAAATGAATGGATTTAACATCCCAGCCTTCATTTACCTGGATGGCACAATCGGACCCACCGGAGAGGACGCGCTGGCTCATTCTCCGAGTGATCAGTTTGCACTAAGCATCCACCCTCCCTGCCTCTTCCCCCGCAGCACCCATCTGTCAGCTAACCGTCAGAACGGTGTACATACAGCCACTGGACCACACAGAGATCATACTCACGACCCTTAGCTAATTTAATTAACCAATCATATTTTACCAGCTCTGGCTGTGTGATGATCTGGCTTAGGAAATAGGAATTTTCAATTTCAACAGTTCTCCAATAGTGAAGAGTTACTTTGTATGAATGTCTATAAGAGAACGTGACTTTATGTGTATTTTGACTAAGGAGTGGCCTTGAAAACATATGCATTCAAGGAAAAACACATGAGGTAGTTCTCTGTTGGACATGAAGGTGAACTCTGGCCCCATGCAAAGGGCTTTACCGCCATTACACAAAAGGTCCAGGAGAAATCCGGGGAGCCCGGCCGGTGTGGCTCAGTGGTTGAGTGTCAACCTATGAACCAGGAGGTCAGGGTCCAATTCTCGGTCAGGGCACATGTCCAAGTTGAGGCTCAATGCCCTGGAGCAGGGAGCATGGTCCACGCGGGAAGCCTCACTCGTGAGAACTCGCTGGTACTCACATAAGTCGTGCGGGTCAAAGGGCCGAGGGGGATCCGGTTCCCAGTCATCCAGGTCTGTGTCTTCACCCTCTTCCTCCTCCTCTTCCTCTGTGTCCTCATCCTCATCCTCATCCTCTTCCTCTTTGGCCTCCAGTCTACTCATAGGGTTCTGCAGAGTGGCCAGAGGGTCCGAGCCGTCCACACTCTCGATGGAAGGTAACACCTGGTTATGCACCGGCAATGAGGCCTGGACAAAGTCGCATGACAAAGTTAGCACACGTTCCCTTATAGTTACTGTAGACACGGACACACGTGACATTCAGGTAGTGGTAGCAGGTATTCTTCACACTAGCCCCCTCCTAGGCCCTGGAAAAGTGATTTCCATCCATTGGCTGTAAACAGAGTCTGCCTTCATTTTTGCTGTTTCTGCCCCACATCCGGGCAAGCTGATGAGACGTCCCAGGTGCTCCCTCCTTTGATACTGGCAGGAGTTTCAAACCCCACCAGCACCTGACCATGTGTTCTCAAACCCTCAGGCTGACCCCACCCCTCCATCTCGACAAAACCCTGAGCCAGTCTCCTCTCCTTACTCCCTCCAGCCATTTCAGACTTGCTGGAGGGCCTGCCCTGTCTCCCCTGGGACTGCAAGGATGTGAGCAATAGACCTTTTCATAGCCTTGTGGGGTGCGTGTGGTATCATCAGTCTCGACCTCTGAACTCAGTTTTGGGTGGGGGTCCCTCCTGCCTTTTCAGGGCGGCCACAGCACTGTAGGTAATGATTTTACCTACCTTCCACCACTCACTTCTCAAACTAAGCACATGGTGCAACCTGCAGTTGGTAAAATTCCATGGTGAGCAGCTCTCCTCCTACCCCTCAGAAAGGCTGCGGTCTTAAGTAAGAATGAAAGTGGTGTCTATTTGTTTCAGCATGCTGAAGTCAGTCTTTTGCAAATAAGAGGAGGTTTGGGTCATGTATTGGATTAATGCCACCTTACCAAATCTGCTGGCAGAAAACGAAAGGTCCCTTGGAGAGTTTTCTCACCTCCTAAATGAGTGCCATGGGTTACATACCACCCAGATTCCTTTTACCCAATCTTATTTCTCCTGCCCAGTTAGTCTCAATTAACCTTAAGCTATACTCAAGCCAGGTCCCCTTACAATTTAATAAATACAGCAAGGCCCTTGCTGGTTTGGCTCAGTGGATAGAGCATGGGTCCTCAGACAGTGGGTCCTGGGTTCCATTCCGGTCAAGGGCACGTACCTCAATTGCAGGCTCAATCCCCAGCCCTGGTCCAGGATTCTGTGGAAGGCAACCAATCGATGTGTCTCTCTCACATCAATGTTTCTCTCTGTGTGTTCCTTCCCCTTCCTTCCATTCTCTTAAAAAAATTAATGAGAAAATATCCTCGGGTGAGGGTTAACAAAAAAATAAGAAATAAATACAGGAAGTTCTTTTTTAATGTCTGCTCCCTTTTGCTTTATCTCCCCACTCGTGTTTTCCTCACCTAGAATGCTCTTCCCGCACCAATCTTCTAAAGCAGACATCACGTTCCAGTTTCTCCATGGCCATCCTGACGCTCTAGCCCTCCCTGACTTCTCTGTTCTAACCTCCTGGGGCACCTGCAGGCACAGAATCCCATCCACATCAGCCAGCCTCTGCTCCACAGTCAGCACCTCCCAGGGCAGCCGGACCCTGCTGGAGAGTTCAGTGATGGTCTCTGTGGAGTGGAGATGTCCCTGTCTGTATTTCCCATGCATTGGTCGGCCCTACATCTTCCTTCTCCAGACGCCTGAAGACAGTTCTTCAACTATGTCAAGACCAAAACCTCTAACTCATTCACAGAGCCAAACTTCCAGCCCCCTCTTCATCCTGCTGTCTTCACTGGCTCCTCAGTGGATTCCATATCTGTATGACTGTAGCATTAGCATTTATGACGGCCTCTGTTCCACTGCTGACCCATTTCACATTTGCAGATCATTAAACCCCCAAGTCCCTCTTCCCTCTCAGAGAGCTATGAATCCACTTCTCTCCTCCTCAGAACTTAAACAGCTGATTTTCACTCAAATGAGAGGATTCTGCATTTCTCTCCAGTCAATTTCCTTTTATTACTTGTTCTGTTCTTCCAGTCTGCCAAGATCTTTTAGAAGCTTGATTCTGACATCTCACACATTGGCAATCCCTCATAGCTTTGCAGCCATTGCCAAACACCACCTACTTTTCAATGCTATGCATTTTCCTGTGAGTCTACCTCGACTCTCCAACTGCCTCTCAGGGAAGCACAGCATGCGCTTTGGCGTCAGACAGATGTGGATTAAAATCCTGGCCCCCTACTTGGCAAGTTAATAAACTACTCTGAACCTCAGCTTCCTTACCTGTAAAATGGACATAGCAGTAAACCTATACCAATAGGTTGTGAGGACGAAATGAAACAATAATGTATATGAGGCTAGTAGTAAAGTGTCTGGCATTTAATAAGTGCTTAATATTAATAATAATAATACATTATTATCATAAATTCTGTAAGGACTGAGATAACATTATATGCTTCCTCTACTCTGTAAAAGACTGCTGAACATTGTATATTCAATGAAGATTAGTTGGTGAAAATATATTGGCCCCTTGGGAAATGACACCCGTCCCTATAGGCACCTAAAGGAACTGGGCTGCTGGTAACAGAAACACCATGGTTGGTTAGTTGTGCACCAAGTCCAAGAGCTTCCTAAACTCTGTAACAAGGAAGTACTGTGAGTGTTTACAGAGACTGACGCTATGGCAGTCAAACCTCACAGGGAAGGCAGGGGAGGGTGGGGGAAGGGGGAGAGATCAACCAAAGGTCTTGTATGCATGCATATAAGCATAAGCAATGGACACAGACACTGGGGGGCGGGGGGTGAGGGCACGAGTGGAGGGGTTGGGGGGGGGGCAATGGGGGAATAAGGACACATATGTAATACCTTAATCAATAAAGAAAAAAATAATTATTTTTTTTTAAAAAAGATCATTGCCCAACGTTTAAAATACTCAGGCTTGCCTGGCCGGTGTAGCTCATTGGATTGAGCATCATCCAATGGACCAAGAGGTCCCAGATTCGATTCCCAGTGAGAGCACATGCCCGGGTTGCAGGCTTGATCCCCAGTAGCAGGGGGTGTGCAGCAGGCAGCTAATTGATACGCCTGTCTCATCACTGATGTTTAGATTTCTCTCTCCTTCTCCCTTCCTCTCTGAAATCAATAAAAATATTTTAAAAAGTAAAAAATAAAATAAAATACTCAGGCTCCAGAAAGCAGATAAAAACAGTTACCTCAAACAGTGCATGCCTGTTTTAACATGCATGCATGTAACCCAGGAGCCCGGACTCCTACATGGCATCCCACCTCTGCAGCTCAGGGCCTTCTAGAAGCTTTACGTGGGAGGACAGCATTCTGGGAGCTGCTTCAGCTTCGGCTTCCATAAAAGCAGAATGAAATACCCGCCGAGGGAAGCCTGCACAAGGAAAAGAGCAGGGACTCCTGTCTGGCAACAGGACTGCGTTTGCCACCTCCCCTCGCAGCCTCCCCTGGTCCTGCAGCAAAGCTGCTGCGTTCCCACTTGTTATCTCAGAGCGCAGTTTCAGTGTCGCCCTTTATGCTAAGCACTTAAATTTTATGCCTGTGTTAGTGATGAATGTTATCACACACTGAACAAACCAAAGCATATATCCACCTCTGCTCCTCATAAATTCTTTATATCTTTGCAGAGCCAACCTCAAAGAATGAATTCAGCAATTCAGAGGCGTTCCAGTGGAGCGGAGATGTATTTCCCCCGCAGATGCTGCTAGAAAGGCTGTGGTTGGGCAAGGTTACCGCTGGCTTCTCGCCACTGCTGAGAAAGCTGACATTAAAATAGTACCAGCAACCTTCTCCTCCCCCGCGCTGAGCTCCCCTAAAAGACTGTGGCAAAGAAAAGGCTCGACACTTCAGCATTATCTGGAAAGACTGATGTTAAAGCAGAGGTTGAACACACAGCAGAATCGTGCAAACTACTATTAAAAAGGGATGAAAAGGGTCCATGACAATCATTGCTAGGTACAGACTGTCTATTTCCAGAGAGCACAGACCTCAACACACAGTAGGCATGCATTATAAATTTGTTCAATTCATGATTCAAATTCAGCCTGGCCAGTGGTTGAGTGTTGACCTATGAACCAGGAGGTCACTGTTCAATTCTGCACATACCTGGTTGCAGGCTCAATCCCCAGCAGGGGACGTGCAGGAGGCAGCTGATCAATGATTCTCATCATTGATGTTTCTATCTCTCTCTCCCGCTCCCTTCCTCTCTCTGAAATCAATTAAAAAAACAACACATATTTTTTTAAATAATTCAAATTCAATTGACACTTACTGAGAGCTAGGCATATTTTTAAATTCCTCTGAGGACAGGTAACATTACCACATCGTTCATAAGTGGCAGAGATAAAATTCAAATTCTGACTCTGCTTTTTCCGCTACATTACAGTGGCCCCTACAGAGCAACCGAGGAGGTGAGCTTCACATCCACCTTGAATCCCAGAGCCACAAGGCAACCAACCACCCCTGCTCCACAGACAATAGCCAGGCAGCAAGGTCAAGTGGCAATTATACTCACAGAAAAAGAATACTAAAGTATTTTAATCCTGTGCATTTTGTCACCCACAATAAAACACGGGAGGTAGGAGGAAAAAGAATTTGTTAAACTTAATGGTACACTTTCTCCGTCCCACTTAATGCCTCTCTCTGGAATTACTTCTGAAACTATGTAATGCATTTGCATTTCAGGAGACCATTTATGGGAGAAGTGAAATATGAAGCCACACTGGACAGCAGCAAACACAACAGAATGTTTCTGGTCCCTACTGAGACCGATGATCAGGCAGCATACTTCCTTCTCAGTGTGTGGGGAGTCGCACATGTTCATTTTCAGAAACAAAGAAGAGACTGCGCTCCCAGGTCTGGAGACTACTGGTGCCTTGCTTAGGGAGGAGGAAAGACACATATGAAAAAGGCTTCAGCCCTAGCCAGTTTGGCTCAGTGGATAGAGCGTCGGCCTGCAGACTGAAGGGTCCCAGGTTCGATTCCGGCCAAGGGCACATACCCGGGTTGCGGGTTCGATCCCCCCCAGTAGGGGGCGTGCAGGAGGCAGCCAATCAATGATTCACATCATGGATGTTTCTATCTCTCTCCCTTCCTCTCTGAAATCAATTTAAAAATATTAAAAAAAAAAAAAGAAAGAAAGAAAGAAAAAAAAAGGCTTCAAATGGGTTTTGCCACCATTGAAAATAGGAACGGGAAAAAAAAAAAGCATTTATCATCTGTGTTAAATGCTCATCCAACTCTCTATCTGGAATTTATCCAGGTCACAGAATAAGCTGACAATCAATGAGGTGTTATAGCCAGGAATAAAAACCGTGGGGGTTGAAAGGAAACTGTAATAAAGAAAGATGCTAAGCCAACGGTTACACTTCCTTGTGATGAAACTGTTCACAGAGCTATCTGAGCCCAACTTTCCTTTGTACAGAACATAAAACAGATTGTTTCTGGAGATTGAAGAAGATGAAGCGTCCTTTGAGGTGCAAATGGTAACACAATTTCTAATTAAAATATGCCTGAATATTAAAATAACAGAATACCATTTTGCATATCAGATTGGCAAAATATTAAAAGAAAGCAAGGGTGTGTGGTAATGGGCATTCTCATATAGTGTTGGTAGGAATGTAAATTTGTTCACCTCTGAAAAGCTATTTAGGGAGTCTTATAAAAATAACCTTCCCACTTACAGTGACAAATTTTAAACATATGTCAAATAGAGAGAATAGTATAATACACCTCACACACCCATCACTCAGCTTCAACAAGTATCAACTCACGGCTAACCTTATTTCAACTACTCTCCCACACACTTTCTTCCTCACTAGATTATTTGGAAGCAAACCTCAGGCATTGTACATTTTCATCTGTAAATAGTTCTGTAGATATCTCTACAGAAAAATAACTTTTAATCTTATATATTATCATATCTAAAAAGTTAATCATTCCTTAATATCATCAAATAGCTACTCAGTGTTGGGATTTCCCCAGTGGTCTCGTGTTGTTTTTTTTATAACTGGTTTGTCCAAAGTCTCCTTTAATCTGTAAATTCCCATTTCTCTTTTTTTCCTTTGCAATTTATATGTGGAAGAAAGTAGGCCTTTTGTCTGACAGTTTCCCACAGTATGGACTTTCTGACTACATCCCTGTGTGTCTCTGAACTTGTTCTATTTTGTCTACCATGCTTCCTATAATCTGGTAGTGGAATCCAGAGACTCAATCAGATTCAGGTTCAATTTGGGAGGAGGAATACTTCATATGAAATGAAGTAGAAGGTACACAACAGCAGGAGGCCTATAATGAATGGTTCTCTCTTTTTCATGATATTAACAATGTTCAGAGGGTCAAGTTGATTCATCCATTATAAAGTGCCTCATCAGCTTTTTCCTGATGGTTTCAGACTATTGTTAATGATCACTGCCTAGGTCCATATTTCATTAAAGATGAAAAATGGTGATATTCTAAGCCAGGCATCCCCGCTTTATTTATTAGTTGGAATGCTTCTAAAAAGATATTTCCCTCATCAAGTAATTGTTTACCTGAGTACATTCAGGGAGAAAGGCCATATTCTTTCTGGTCATTTACCAGTTTCCTGAATAATGAATGTAGTGGTCCCCTAGCATCCTCAAAAAGTGACCAAATAGTTATTGCTTTTAATGTCAGTATGAGCTTATAGATTTTAAATATATTTAATGTATTTCAATCTATTATAGTTGTTTTCCTTTTTAAAAAAATATTTTAAATATATTTTTATTGATTTCAGAGAGGAAGGGAGAGGGAGAGAGAGATAGAAATATCAATGATGAGAGAGGATCATCAATCAGCTGCCTCCTGCATGGCCCCCACTGGGGATCGAGCCTACAACCCAGGAGGTCACAGTTCAATTCTGGTTAGGGCACATGCCTGGGTTTTGGGCTTGATCCCCAGTAGGGGGAGTGCAGGAGGCATCCGATGGGTGATTTTCTCTCATCATTGATGTTTCTCTCTCTCTCTCTCTCTCTCTCTCTCTCTCTCTCTCTCTCTCCCTTTCCCTTCCTCTCTCTGAAATAAAAGCATGTATTTTTTTAAAGTTCAAAAGCAGAAAGTGCTTACCAATTGAGAATTTACTTAATAATCACTCGAGACACTCAGTGGTATGGCTAAGTTAATCATACTACCTAACATGAAAAAAATAAAACTATTTGGAGTAAGACTGACAACATCTAGCTCCTGCACCTTCTTTATCACTCTCACAATCTGGAGGAAAACAAGGAAATCCCTCAAAGTCAAAAAGGCTATATTAGAAATATGGATGAAAGGAAAGAAATGTTTTAAAGGATAACCAAAAAAATCTCAGTTTTTCAGAAGCTAGAATAATGAAGGCTGCCATCAACTTTAATTTCCTATATAAGAAACACACATCAAGAGAATACACAGTGCAGAGGGTTGGGGAACATTCCAGGGAATGGTAACATTCATAATATTATTCCAAACAACAAAGAGGCAAAAAGGAACTCATTACCTGCTGAGTTGTAGCATCCTGTTGGACATAAGCTACCTGGCCGGGGTCTGTAAACAGAGTCTAGACAAAAAAAACAACAACAAGCTTATCAATAGATCTTTAGACAGCTCGCCTACACAGGGAAAATTATCCTCTTGCTAAGCACCAATTCGTGGGAGAGTTAACTCCCATATAGCTAGTAATAATCCTTCATTAATAAAGAAGATAACGATGGTAATCTTACATTGAGCCAAAGCCTTTCATTCAGATGGCACCAAAGAGACTGTGTAGGCTAACCATCTCACCTGGCTAACATACTTCCACATTTTACTTTAAGCAAAGCCTCTCTTGAGGCTGAATGTCACGGCTAATTTAAAAGGCCTGTCATGAAAACATAAAAGACATGCCATGAACAGGGGTGCATTCACTCACACTTAACACTGTGAACCACAAGGAGTAGACATGCAATTAAATGAAAATGATAAACATACATAAAAATGTAGAAGAGTACTACGTATGCAGGCATTGCAACTCTTTCAAATGTAAAATGCACACATTATCAGAAGAGCAGAAGAAAAATAAACTGAATTTAATGTTCCATAGATTTTTTTTTCAGAAAAAGCCAATAAAATCACAATTTAAAAGAAAGTTCTCATAAACACATAATTTATGTCATGATGCAGCAAAGCTGATTATAGAAGAAAAATCTTCAAAATTATTTTAGCCAGGGCACCACAAAAAACCTCCAGTCCAGAAAAATATTCTTTCCCCTAAAATTTTTAAAAGACTTTAATTTGCCCAAACTTTGAGCAAACCTTATGGGAATAAGAACTATGGCTACATTTTGATTGCAAAAGAATGTAAAAGAGAGTTTCAGCCAGTGCCAGATTCTTAAATCTGACATTAAAAAATTATCAGAATTCAGATATTTAGCATGGTAATAAACTAAAAGCTGGACATAGAACAGTCTTTACATAAACTATGTGATCTTATTTTAATACAGTTAGGGGACTATGCCTAAGCAGAGGCATTCCAAAACTATCATCTCAATGTTTGCCGATTTCATGTTTATACCAATTTTAAAGATATCAATTAGGTAGGCTCCATTTCTTCTTGGAAATGATTTGAGCCTTCTGATTAAATATTGCATATAAGGGCAAATTTTTATTACCAGGATCCTACTGTAAAAGTATGGAACTTAATTTTTTTAATATGCTTAAAAGTGCTTTGTCCAGTGTAAAAAAGTGATAACAAGAGAAACAAATAATTATATATTGGGGAATATGTGTGTCATACATTTGGAAACTAATACCCCAAGTCACTGGCAAAAAAAAAAAAAAGAACCTATAATTGTACAACTTTTACCTTTGCTCTACTACAGGCCTGCAAATCAGTAATCCTATCTAATAAAATAGTAATATGCAAATTGGCTGTACCTCTGCTATACCCACAAGCCACGCCCACCATCCAATAAGGAGCCAGTATGCAAATTAACCCAACCAAGATGGCTGCGGCCACGGAGAGAGCAGAAGGCTTGGGTTGCCCCCGGCTATGGAGGAAGCCAAGCTTTCCACCTGCCCTGGCAGGCCCACGCCTCCACTCAAGGCTACAAAGTTTCAATTTTAGAAGATAAATAAATCCCAACAAAAATGGCAGCAGCCATGGAGCTGGAGAGAGCAGGAGGCTTGGGTTGCCCCCGGCAATGGAGGAAGCCAAGCTTTCCACCTGCCCTGGCGGGTCCAGGCCTCCGCTCAAGGCTACAAAGTTTCAATTATAAAAGATAAATAAATCCCAACAAAAATGGCTGCAGCCACCGAGTGAGCAGGAGGCTTGGCTCCACTCAAGGCTACAAAGTTTCAATTATAGAAGATAAATAAATCCCAGATACCAGGGCCTTCCCTTGGGTCACCGGGGGAACGTGGCCGGCCTGCAAACCACCACAGGCCCCTTGTCCAGGCCGCCCCACGCTCCAAGGGAACCCCCACCCTGATCCAGGACAACCTTCAGGGCAAACCAGCTGGCCCCCACCTGTGCACCAGGCCTCTATCCCATCTAATCCTATCTAATAAAAGGATAATATGCAAATTGACTGTCACTCCAACACACAAGATGGCTGCCCCCATGTGGTCAAAGATGACTGCCCCCATGTGGACACAAGATGGCTGCCACAAGATGGCCAGCAGGGGAGGGCAGTTGGGAGGGACCAGGCCTCCAAAGGAGGGCAGTTGGGGGCAATCAAGCCTGCAGGGGAGGGCAGTTAGGGGTGACAGAGGAGGGAAGTTGGGGGGCGACCGGGCCTGCAGGGAAGGGCAGTTGGGGGGACCCAGGTCTGCAGGGGAGGGCAGTCAGGGATTACCAGGCCTGCAGGGGAGGGAAGTTAGGAGCAAACAGGCTGGCAGGGGAGTGGTTAAGGGGTGATCAGGCTGACAGGCAGAAGTGAATAGGGGCAATCAGGAAGGAAGGCAGGCGAGCAGTTGGGAGCCAGCAGTCCTGGATTGTGAGAGGGATGTCCGACTGCCCGTTTAGGCCCGATCCTACCAGGCCTAAACGGGCAGTCGGACATCCTCGAGGGGTCCCAGATTGGAGAGGGTGCAGGCTGGGCATGAATTTCGTGCACCAGGCCTCTATTAAAAGAATAATATGCAAACTGACTGTCACTCCAACACACAAGATGGCTGCCTCCATGTGGTCAAAGATGACTGCCCCCATGTGGACACAAGATGGCCGCCACAAGATGGCCAGCAGGGGAGGGCAGTTGGGAGGGACCAGGTCTGCAGGGGAGGGCAGTTAGGGGCAAACAGGCTGGCAGAGGAGGGAAGTTGGGGGCAACTGGGCCTGCAGGGAAGGGCAGTTGGGGGGGACCCAGGCCTGCAGGGGAGAGCAGTTAGGAGTGACCAGGACTGCAGGGGAGGGCAGTTAGGGGCAAATAGGCTGGCAGGGGAGTGGTTAGGGGTGATCAGGCTGGCAGGCAGAAGCGGTTAGGGGCAATCAGGAAGGCAGGCAGGCAAGCAGTTGGGAGCCAGCAGTCCTGGATTGTGAGAGGGATGTCCGACTGCCCGTTTAGGCCCGATCCTACCTGGATCAGGCCTAAACGGGCAGTCGGACATCCCTCGAGAGGTCCCAGATTGGAGAGGATGCAGGCTGGGCTGAGGGACACACTCCCCACCCCCCCACCCCCGGTGCACGAATTTCATGCACCGGGCCTATAGTGAATTAATAATAAAGAGCAGTTAATAAGCTAGTAGGACCTTTGCTTATACACTTAACTACTAATCTGTATGTTCCCCATGATCTATCTTTGATTAAGCTATGCTGAACTAAATGCCATTTTTGGCCTGCTTGTTGATACTTAGGAAAAGTAACATGTTGATCTAGTCCATGATCACTGGGGAGAAGAAATGATACAAGCCCAGTGCTCTAACTCAGCGGCTTTCAACCATGTGCCACAAGAATTTTTAAAACATGCAATACCTGACTACATAGTCAGGGGTACTGGCCTCTTTTCCCTTAGAGCAGGGGTGGGCAAACTTTTTGACTCGAGGGACACAATGGGTTCTTAAACTGGACCGGAGGGCCGGAACAAAAGCATGGATGGAGTGTTTGTGTGAACTAGTATAAATTCAAAGTAAAGGAGTGGAGGGGAGAGCAAGAGAACCAGATAGAACAGCCGGATCCGGCCCACAGGCCATAGTTTGCCCACAGCTGCCTTAGAGTGTCAAATTAAAAAATGACAACAGACAACACAACAATAGCTGTCTGGTGTGGGTGCCCTTTCTTGAACTATAAATATATAGGTCATATAATAGAGTTGCATCTTACTGGTCATGTTGCATAATAAGGTTGTGTCAGATTGGTTAATTCTTCATGCCAGAAATCCTTATATACAAGTATAGGCACCTGATTTTTTAAAAAGTCACTTTGGAGCAAAAAGGGTAGGTAATTATTATTATTATTGTTATTTTTTTGGTAAATCAATCAAAAATATACCTATTTTTTTGTCAGATTGGCAAAAAATATTTATTTTTGGTTTGCCGCAGAATTTTAGTAATTAGTTTACATGTACCATGCAATGAAAAAGGTTGAAAATCACTGTTCTAGCTCATTACATTTAATTTAAATAAATAAATCATATCTTCCTCTGCGAAGCTGGTTATAAACTCCTTGAAAGCACAAATCTTATGTGAATATTTCCTGTATCAATAGCCACCGTGGTGACTGGCAGAGTAAACAGAAGTAATGAGTGAACCAACTGATTAATAAACAAACTATACACAATAGTCATTCACATGCCTGAGCAGCTTCCACAGGATGGATGTACACCAGGGTGTGCTCAGGACCATCCACTGACGTGTAGGAGGCACCATCTGCCGTATACACCACCTGCTGGGGCGGCCGAACCTGGTCATCAGTGTAGACGATCTGAGCCACAGTTCCGGCGTCTGGGACAAAGTGTACCTGGGGCAAAAAGCAGCAAGTATGTAGCGACTACCCCGGTAGCACCAAACCAGTCTCACAAAGATCCATGCAGACCAAGCAGAGTACACCGCTGCGTCCCTAAAATATCCCCAACGAAAGAAGGGGGTTGATACATTCTCACCTCTGCTGAGTTAGTGACTGGGAGGCAGGCACCAAGCACCTCGTCACTCACGATCTACTGCTTACTATCAGGCCACTGATTTAAATTCCCCTTCGCCTCAAATAGCCAATGCAGATCTCTCTTTGCGGGAGCTTATGGGGGGAACTTAACTAATCCTGGAAGTATGACTGAAGGGAGGGTCCAGGTCAATAACATTCCCAAAATACAAATTATTCTGTAATGTTAAAAAAATATACGTCAAGACTCAAAAGCCAATTGCTGTTAACACATCATAAAAACTCCACTTTGTAACTAATCGTGCCTTTCAGCACTGTTTAAAATAAGGTCACTCTCTCTCCTCCGAGTTCTTTCACACTCCAAGGCTGCACTGGAGGCATGTCAGTAAATTTTTGCTGAATCAAGGACTGTAACAGAATTCCTTGCCCGCTAGATCAACATACAGAAGGTTCTAACCAAGTCCTTTTAAGGGGTTCTGGACAACGTTTCAGTTGTCAACAGGGTAAATAATTTTCCATCTACCAAGAACTAAAGCAGAAATTGAATTTCCTAAAATGTTTTCTGAGTAGTCAGCTTCAGAGGTTTGAATTCTTGAAGGCTGGAGTTTGGCACACCGCCTGAGTCTGATATTGAAGGTACAGAAGCAGATGGCCAAGCACACTTTTGGGAGAGAAATAATTTATGTGCTGATACTAAAGTTGATCACTCATAGAATGGAATCCTTACTCTTATAGTATACTCTCTTGTCTTTGGACCTAACTTTTTTCCTCCGATGGAAAACAGTAGAACCCAAAGATGACATAAGCTAATTTCATCCCCAGAAACCTAGAGAGCAAATGCAATCAGCATCACAGAAATAAAGCAAACTTCCATTTCTACACTAAGTGATCGGTCCAGCTTCTACATAAATTTAATTTGTCCATGAAGGTACAGTTTATATATTGGAAGAATTAGGCTTATAACATACTTATGCTTCACATTTAAGTGCTGCAAGATAATTTTGTGACTTTAGATTTGCCCATTTACATCAAAACCCTGCCCTGGTTTCAGCGCTTTAAAAAGCAAAAAACATTTCCTCCTCCACTCGGTCTACACCACTCGCTGTTCTGCTAACCCTGAGTCCGCAGCGGGGAGGAGGCAGGGCTGGGCGGAGAGGGCGCAGTGAGGGAGGTGAGCTCTGCTGCCTGCTGCTGTCTGGTGACCCATGTGTGGGGACCTGCCATAACCACATTTTCTTTTACTCTGTTCCTCAATAAACTACATTTCTGTTTATAAATAAAATACATGGTAATATATAGCTGCATTGAAGTACCTTCAAAATGGTTTCCATGAGAACAAAACAGCATTCTCAATGGCTCTGCTAGAAGCATCTCCAGAACATTTAAGTATTCAGACTCAGACATTTAAATCATACCAGATGATCCATTTTATTCGCTGTAATGTTTATTATATTGTTTAAATTAAATTATATGTGTATATCTAAAGGATTCAATTAACGTCCTCATTTTGATATTATATTGGTCATGCCATTCAGTGAAAAATTAAATAAAAATTCCGTATTTATTATAATGCTTAAAAACTAAGTGTTGTACTGTGGTCACATACAAAACCTGGCTCCCCGGACGCACACCAAGCATGCAGAGGGCCTGCCTTTGCCGGAAGGGGAGGGCACAGAGCCCGCGGCTGCGGGGGCAGCAGTGTCAAAGGCAGAGATCGCAATCACGGAGGCACTGGCTAAGTGACTGACCTCCAGAGCTACTGACTCAACGGGACAACTTTCAATTAGAGGTTTTCACTCCTCATTTGAAAAGCAAGAAAAGCCACTCACTTTATAGACATACCTTGAACTTCATTACTCGCAAAACAAAACAAAACCATATACTAGATAACATCAAAGTAAAGTAACACACTTGCGCCCGGCCGGCGTGCTCAGTGGTTGAGTGTCGACCTATGAACCAGGAGATCATGGTTTGATTCCTGGTCAGGGCACATTCCAGGTTGCAGGCTCGATCCCCAGTGCAGGGCATGCAGGAGGCAGCCGATCCATGATTCTCTCTCATCAATGATGTTTCTATCTCTCTCTCCCTTTCCCTTCCTCTCTGAAATCAATAAAAAATATATTAAATTTTTAAAAGGAGAAACACGTTCAGCACCAATAACAAAATAACATGGAGGAGTGAGACAGACTGTGACATGAGCTGGGAAAAGCAGAGAAGCTCCGGGGTGGTAGCTCAGCCCCTCTGCCTCGCACGGGAACGCACTGGTGGCATCCGAGGTGCTGAGCCACTGCGGTTCCTCACCTCCGGCTCTGCAGGTCCGCTCCCTCCCGACTACTCACTACTGTATGGAAGCTGCTATTTGGCTGTGAGCACATGTCCCCACGCTGGAGACCCCCTTCACCTGTGTGGCGTTCTCTTCGTGTTCTGCAGCTGCGGGCCACACGTGTGAGCTCTCATCTTTGGAATCCATCCTTTCCCTGGACAGCTCACGTCAGGGCGCCTAGAGCAGCATGGGCCAGAGGGCAGTCACCTGTCTACCACGCAGGTGTGCATGAAGGACGAAGGGATGTCTCTGCAATGTGCCTGCAAAAAGAGAGAAAAGGAACCAAGGCTTTAAACAGATGAATACATTTTAATAAATTATCATTTCAGCCACAAAGAGAGAAAAATAAAACTCTGTAAAAGAGAACACCTGGGCAAAAAGGTAAAAGAGAAATTTTTTTTATAATTATGCAATGTCTTGCATGCTTGCTATGTTCTAGGCACATGTGATATAATGTAACCCTCATCAAAAAGCCTTAAGGAAGCCCAGCCTGCTGGCATGGCTCAGTGGTTGAGCATCGACCTACGAACCAGGAGGTCACAGTTCGATTCCCAGGCAAGGCATATGCCCCAGTTGTGGGCTTGATTCCCAGTGTGGGGCGTGCAGGAGGCAGCCAATCAATGATTCTCTCTCATCATGGATGTTTCTATCTCTCTCTCTCCCTCTCCCTTCCTCTCTAAAATCAATAAAAATATTTTTTAAAAAAATACTTAAGGCAGTTCTCTTAGTTCTGATTAGAAGAATGAGGTTCTAAATGCAGGTAGTGATGGTTCACACCCACGTCTGACTGTGCACAGCCCCAGCCCCGCCCTCCACACCTGCTTAGACACCGAGTTCCCATACCACCTACAGAAATGAACAGCGGAATAACAAAAGTTACAGAGCGAGGAAAAAATGGCAGGCAGAGGAGGCTCAACTTTCTGGGCCCCCATTGGGCGAGTACAAGTATAAACTTTGTTTCCCAGCTAGTCAGTATAGGAGCGATGAGTGAACCAATCAAAAGCCTTACCAAACATCAACAGGCACTGAGTCTCCCTCCGGAAACCTTATTCTTTTCCAAAACAGGCATTTTAGGGAAATCAATCGTCCCTTTAGGTGATGATAGAATGCTGACATTTTACAAGCCCGTGGCATTGCTGCTTAATAGGGCGTCGGGGCAGCTGTGCCTGATAAACCGCCTCCGGCCCACCCCACCAAAGAGGCCTGTGGAGACAGGAAACGTAAGTCTGCCCAGAACCCCATTGAAGTAAAGGTAAGAAAGGCCACGGGCCAACATCCAGCCAGAGTTTTCTCCCTTGCTAGTGAGGAAGGGGACCAAAGTTTTGCCTTTTGGGGTATTGATTTCAAACTGGTTACTAAGAAACAAAAGACTCAGAAAGGACCTTTGACCCTCTCTCTTCCTGCCTAAGAGACTGAGATGGAAAGATCCACTCCAGGAAAGGAATCTTGGGATGCTCGCCTTACCTAATTTGATTTAATATGGTAAATGGCAGGGCGCCAGGCAGAGGCCTCTGAGCTAGACACCCAGTGTCCCACTGTTTCTGACGTGCCTCGAAAGAACTGCTCTGCCCTGTGTGCTCAGCTCTTCCTCAACTACAGGTAAACTGCCTGCTCTCACTTCTGAAATCTAAAACCCCACCCAACCCCTTTCTCTCCTTTGTCCAAAATGTCATACATACCCAATGTTGCTCACTGTCTTTGAAATGTTCATGCTTATGTGAATTCCCTGTGCACATGTATTAAATTTTTTATTTTCCCCTGTTCATCTGTCTCTCTTAATTTGATTATTAGCCCAGGTAGAAACTCTTAGCAGGTCCTTTTATCTCCCACCATGGAAACAAGCTGAGAAGGACATTCTAAGACTACACATGCTCCAAACGCCGAACCGAAGGAAGGAAGGAAGGAAGGAAGGAAGGAAGGAAGGAAGGAAGGAAGGAAGGAAGGAAGGAAGGACTAACGCCCAATGTCTGGGCCTGACTCAGACACACAGGAACTGCCAAGTCCAAGCTGCGGGCAGGCTGTGAGCCATGGAGGAGCCTGTTCCCTGCACCTCAACACCACCATCCGCACCACCCCCACGCCCTCCCACCACTATGCTCACCCCGAAAGCACCCCACTCTGCTCTCCACCAAGGACCATGTGCACCAGCAGGTGAATGCATCAACAACGGGACAGAGGAAACTTTCTGAAGAAATGGAAAGGTTCTACATCTTGTATCTGAACTGCAGTGGTGGTTACATTGGGAATAATGTGTCCAAAGTAAAACAAACAAACAAAAAAAACCTCTTTAATTAAAATATGTGAATTTTATCATGTATAAGTTATCTATAATAATAAAGGCATAATATGTTAATTAGACCAGACAGCTGAATGACCTTCTGGACGTCCTTCCACACATCCTTCCGGATGTCCTTCTGGACAAAGCCACAGCTGCGAGGGCCAAAGCAAGCCGCTGCGGCTGCAAGGGCCGAGGCAAGTCACCGCGGCCGCGAGGGTCGAGCCCCTTGCACGGATTTCATGCATCGGGCCTCTAGTAGCCTAATAAAGTTAGTTTTTAAAAACTTCTTATAAACAGCACTATTTAAGCAGATATTAAAAGATATTTAGGATGAGTTGTACAATATGTTCATTATACCACAACAAAGCTGTTACAGAGTTTTTTAAAAGGAACAAAAATATTAAGAAACATAGGAGAAAATGTCAATGATAATATAAAGAGCTGGCCCTCACACAAGTGGCTCAATTGGTTGGGAGTGGTCCCATGCACCAAGGGGTCGCCGATTCCATTTCGGGTCAGGGCACGTGCCCGGGTTGGGGGCTTGCAGGAGGTAGCTGGTTGATGTTCCCCCTCTCTATCTCCCTTTCCCTTCCTCTTTGTCTAAAATCAATAAAAATATTTTTTAAAAGAAACAAATGTGGTATATATATGCAATGGACTACTCTCTCCTTATCTTTCTATCTCTCTCTACCTGAACTATTTGAGATTAAGTTGCATGCTTATTTCCTAAAAATGGGGACATTTTCCCACGTAACCACAGTATTAATATCAAAATCAGGACATTACCAGTGAAACAGTACTATTACCTAATTTACAGACCTTCTTCAAAAGCTGCCAATTGTCTTGCCCTGGCTGGTTTGGCTCAGTGGATAGAGCCTTGGCCTGCGGACTGCAGGGTCCCAGGTTCTATTCCGGGTTGCGGGCTCGATCTCCAGTGGGCACCGTGCAGGGGACAGCCAGTTAGTGATTCTCTCTCATCATCATTGATATGTGTATCTCTCCCTCTCCCTTCCTTTCTGAAATCAATAAAAATACATACGTTTTTTAAAAGCTGCCAATTGTCTCATTAATGTGCTTCGCAGAGAGAGAAACAACCTCTCCTATCGCACACTGTGCACAGACTTGTTACGTCCTCCAGTCCCCTCTGGTCTGGAACAGTCCCCGGTCTTCCTTAGTTTTCCACGACCTTGACATTTTTGAAATGCACAGGCTAATTATTTTTCAGAATGTGTCTCAACTTGAGGTAGTCTGCCATCTCTTCATGGTCACATCCAGAAGCTCTATTTTTAGCAGGAACACCTTCACGTACAGGAATTGGAGAGTTTTTCCCAACTTGGTTCATCGATTGCACAGATACTCAAGTGATACCATGCTAGGGACTGGATGTGATGAGGATGAAGGCAGGTTTATCCCATGCACGAAAGAAACACACAAGCCCAGAGTGCCTTCCTGCATTTGTTCCAGGGCCCAGAAAGGTGCTTGTTGTTGCTTTCATTTTAATCCTATTTATATCTTTTTTAATAGGCAGTAAATTCAACCAACTCAAAATTCAAAAAGCACAAAGAGGTATGTACAGTAGGCAATCTCCCTACCTGGAATCCCCTAGCAACTCTTCAGAAGCACCTTATAGGATCAATTTTCTGTCTATTCTTCCAAAGGTATTTTATGCATATACAAGCCAAAACATATACAACAGTGTCCCAAAAAATGCATACACACTTCAACAGCTGATAGCTGAAATTTAAAAATGAAATGCATTTTAATAAACAATGCCTTTATAATTATTCAAAGTGTATATATACATTTTGGGGGATACCTTTATACTCTTTGCCTCTCCAACCACATATTGCAAATAATATTGATTCCATATAAAGTGGCATCTCTTCTACACCTTGTTTATTCCACATAATACCATAAATTTTTACATTGTTCCACATCCATACAGCATTTCCTCATTCTTTTTTTTAAAAATATGTTTTTATTGATTTCAGAGACAGGAAGGGAGAGGGAGAGAGGGATAGAAACATCAATGATGAGAATCATTGATCGGCTGCCTCCTGCACGCCCTCTACTGGGGATTGAGCCTGCAACCCGGGCATGTACGCTGACCGGAAATGGAACTGTGACCACCAGCTGGGTCCACATTCTTTATTGTAGCTGCATCATTTCATTGTAAGAATATATCATAATTTATTTAATCAATCTCATGTTTATAAACATTTAGGCTATTTCTAATCTTTTGCTATTACCAGCAACGCTGTGATGAACAACTTCAGACATACATCGTTTTACACATGTTAGTATCTTGAATTCTTTTAATCTCTGAGGGGAGACACTGAATCCGTTAAGTGGCTGTATGACTGTTACATCATTATTAGTTTCTGAATGAATTCCAACACTGGAGCTCATCTTCCCCTCCATCCCGCCCCCAAGCACGAGAGCCCTGAGGATACCCAGGGCAAGGGCTCAGTGGAGAGGCAGCCGTTAGTACAGGAGGGATAGTGGTTAAGAGCCTGGACTCTGACCTGGATTTGGGTAGCAATTCTCAGACTTAACCGACCCTAAATTCCTCTTCCTTTTCTGTAAAATGGGGACCATATGTTTCTGAGAGAATGACATGAAATAATACATGTAAAATGCTTAGCTTAGCACAATGCCCGCTATAAAATAAATACTCACAAATTAGCTTTTTTAAACACGATATTCAATCATATTGCATTTCTGACTAATGGTCTGCCTCCCCATCTCAACTCTAAGTTCTTTCAGGGCAAGGAATGTGTTTGCTCACGACAGTAACCAGACCTGGCATGGGACAGGTGTACGGAGTGGTTTAAAGGTATCACCATGTGCAGTGGGAAAGAGAAGAGGCCACCCAACCCCAGCCACAGCCTTCAGGGATGACTTCTCCGAGAAGGTGAAACTTAAGGATTAATGGGAGCAAGTATGCAGAAATGGGAAGGAACAGACTGAAATATCTTTGTTCTAATTCTACCAAAATAAGGAAGTAGATACTACATGAGATAAAATTCCATCAGGCAAGGAAAAGGGGAAATTACTACTAGCAGATGTGGAGCAGAACAGTTAATATATGCATAGGAAAGTCTGTCAGTAAAATTTAGCAATAAATTTTGCCCACAATTTTGCAAAAAAAAAAAAAAAAAACTGCCCACAATAGCAGTTCCCAATAATTTTAGAATACTGTTAGCAAATAAGGAAGCCCAAGGGTGAAACCCTTTCATTCAAGGAGTGTCTAGAATCCAAAACAGATACAGCATACGCAGTTAGTAGTCCTGTTCTTTAAGACATAGTTATAAGGCCTACTGAGCTTCTGTAACTACTAAACTAAAACACCAGCATGACATTCTGCAATTATTGTTTAAAAATTTGTTCAAGAAAACTGAATTCTAAGCATGACTCCACACTAAGTAACTCATTTAAAATTCTCTAGCATCAGTGTCCTCATCTCCAAAATCTATAATAATAAAAGCGTAATATGCTAATTAGACGGGACAGCTGAACGACCTTCCGGACATCCTTCCAAACGACCTTCCAGATGAAGCCACAGCTGCGAGGGCCAAGCCCCTTGCACGAATTTCATGTATCAGGCCTCTAGTAAGAACATAAAATGCTTTCTAATGCCTATCCTAGCCTTAAGCTTAGAATGTAAGCAGTGAAGTAGAAAATCTGCAGAATCTGAATTGAATCCTGGCTTCCAGACTGTCTCTACTGCTCACTAGTTATATAACCTTGGCCAAATCACTTAAACTCTCAATATCACCACATGTAAAATGGAGATAATAATTGCCTCCTAGAGTTATGGTGTTATTCACATGATATATGTGAAAATGCTAGGTACAAGATCTGGCATATAGGAGTGCTCAAATACATCAATTTTTATAAGAGCTTAAAGAGGTTCAGAATTTTCAAAACATTTCATATTTTTAAAACCTCACAATGTGTCAAATAATAAATGCCCTGGACATGAACTTCCTTTATAGTAAGGCTTGCCGTATTTGTTTTCCTTTTTAACGACACAATTTATAAAACCCTGTCGGTCTTTGTTTTTCCTTCTATGATTTTTATTATTTTACTAGGGCCCAGTGCACAAAATTCGTGCACTGGGGAAGAGTCCCTCAGCCCAGCCTGCCCCCTCTCACATACTGGGAGCCCTCAGGGGATATCCTACTGATGGCTTAGGCCCGCTCCCTGTTGGAGCAGTCTGGCCTCCCTTTGCGGAAGGCGACCAGGCTGATCAGGGGAAGGCGCCAGCCCCATCACCCCGCTACTGCAGCCACTGCCAGTCACCACAGCCACCAAGGTATTTTCATCAACATGGACTCCAGTCCCTTCATCATGAAAAAATGACAACTTTCTTTATGCATTTTCAAGATGTGCCTTTCATAAGAGATGACATTTCTTTATTTTTCTTTTTATCCACCTGAGGATATGCTTCCATTGATTTTTTCCCCTTCCCTCCAGTTCCAGGCTCAGCCACTTCCCAAGCCTACAGCCTCCGCCCCAGAGTGTAGGCTTGGGAAGCGGGTACCCCCGTCCTCCAAGCCTAAAGCCTACATGGGATGGCTGGCTAGGAGTGACCTGGGTGCCAAGGAGGTTCCCGGGACCCAGGTATGTATGCAAATGAACTTCCATCTTGGGTTAATTTGCATACTCACTCTGATTGGCTGTGGGCATAGTGGAGGTATGGTCAACTTACATATTTCTCTATTATTAGGAAAGATTTTTCAATTACAGTTCACATTCAGTATTATTTTATACTAGTTTCAAGTGTAAAGGAGCCCTGTTGATCAGGATTCACCCCGTTTCCTCTTCTGCAGACCTGAAAGAACTAGAGAACCAAACTATGTGTTGTCTAGAAAATGGTCACCCACATTCCATTCTTTCACCCACTGTCCAAAATGTTACAACTATTTCCAAGAAGAGAAGGTCATACTTGCCTTCTATCCTCTCTAATGATTTTATTCAACAAATATTTATTAAGAAACTTAGCATATGTTAGGTACTGTTCTAGACCCTTAAAAAACATCAGTGTATCAGAAAAAAAAAGATACTTGCCTTCTTGAAGCTGCGAGTCTAGTTATTTTTTTTTTTCTTAGATAGTGTTGTACATTTGAAAGTTTGAGCTTTAGAATCAGACCTATATGGATTCTACGCTTTCAGACCTACCAAGTGCTTAATGGGTGCAATGTCAGTAAGTCACAAACTGAGCCTAGATATCCTCATTTGAAAATCTCAATTGTCGAGCTAGCTGGTTTGGCTCAGTGGATAGAGCTTTGGCCTGCAGACTGAAGGGTCACAAGTTTGATTCCAGTCAAGGACACATGCCCAGGTTGTGGGCTCTATCCCCAGTAGGGAGCGTGCAGGAGGCAGCCAATCAATGATTCTCTCTCATCATTGATGTTTCTATCTCTCTCCCTCTCCCTTCCTCTCTCTGAAATCAATAAAAATATATTTAAAAAAGAAAAAGAAAATCTTAATTGTCTGCCCAGGCTGATGGTTGTAAGAATAAACCATTTGGCCCTAGCCGGTTAGGCTCAGTGGATAGGGCATTGGCCTGTGGACTGAAGGGTCCTGGGTTCGATTCCTGGTCAGGGCACATGCCCAGGTTGTGGGCTCGATCCCTGGTACTTCTAAACATTTTAGAGCTTGATGGGTCAAGCATGTTTTATGTTTAATTTTAGCATGAACTACATCACTCCTCTGCCCTTGAGCTGCATTCCTACATGCAGTGAAGTGGGTATGCTAGAGCCACACACCTGGATTCCAATCCTGGCTCCACCCCGACCTACAGATGACCTTGCACAAATTACCTAACTGATCTATGACTCAATGTCATCATCTGAGTATGGTGACAAGAATAGGCTGTACTTTACAGTTGTAAGAGGATTAAATGAGTTAATATTTTCAAAGTGCATGAACAGAATCTATGTTATGATGAGCATTTTATATGGTAAATGAAAAAATTATATGGGTCAATTCTGAGACACAAATTTAAAATGGTAAGCAAGAAGAAACTAGTGGGAAGGGAGAAGGGAGTGTAAAATGAAAGAGAAGAAAAGAGAAATTTAATGAAGAAACAGAAGGAGATAGAGTATTCTAGAAGAGAACATAAGATTGGGAGGAAATGATGTAGGAGGACAAAAGGAATAGAGTCGGGGAGTCTAAGAAAGCAAGAACTAAACAAGCACGAGGAGTGGGGGGAGAAGGGAGAGAATAAGAGTAAAATTAGTGGGGAAAATGAAATAGATTGCTCTAAGCTAACTGGATAAGAATTGGAAGTACGGGTAGAACAATCTACAAGATGATTCCCATGAGAAAGATTTCCCAGGTAAATAAACTCAACAGTTACAGTTGGGGTTTGGGAAGGGGACACCTGTTAGGCTCCCACCATGATGGGACTCTCTCACCATTGATGTTTCTACTCTCTCTCCCTCTCCCTTCCTCTCTGAAATCAATAAATATATGTATATTTTTAAAAACGGTTACTAGTAAATGGTAAATTTTATTGTGTGCATATTTTACCACAATAACAAAATTTCACATTAAAACATGCTGTAGATGACCCTCGTAGTAACCGCCAGCCCACCCCACCATGGTGGAGATGGGATTCACTGGTCCCTTTCCCATTGCAATCATCAATAAACCCCATGGCCACACAGAGCCCCTATTCTTCACATTCACAAAGAACCCTGACTCCACTGGTCCATCCTCTGCCCCGCCAAATAAACCTGTGCTGTCCCGGCCATTACTGCCATTACTTTCAGCTCAGGTCAAAGGAGCTAATCTCTAACACACCCACTCCCAGAATTCCTGAGAGCCAAACAACTGGTCTTGTGGCAGGGTAGCTACCATATAAAGCACCCTACTATGTGCCAAAGTGTCTGGCACATAGTAGGTGAACAATAAATAGCAGCAATTTCTATTACTTCCAATGTCCTGTCAGACCTCAGTTTCATTCTTCCCACTTCTTAGGTACAAATACCTCACCCACATAAGTTACCTCTAAGACTCTGGGGTACGGGGGAGAAGAGGGGACAAAGACAGGAGGATATGAAGGAAGGTCCTTGTCCAATTCACTTTCCAGTTAAAGGCCCAGTCACCACAGACTGCCCTGTGGACCTATTTCAACTGCTCCTTTTTCCCCACCTCCCAGTTCCTAACTCACAAACTCTCAGGCTCTGGTTCTGGGTTTATTTCCTGGATCTCTGACTCCTGACCTGATCCATCTTGGGTTTCACTCCACACTTTTTAGTGCAAGGCTTGGGAAACTCCCGATCCCACGGGCAGTGGAAACTACCACAGAGCACAGTCCTCTGGTTCTGGCACTGAGCCCCTTGGGTGGACGAGGGAAGACAATGAGGCCAGTCACCGGGGCAGGATATGCAGTAGCTAACATGTAGTGGATGCCTACCGCGTGCCAGACACTGGTCCAACCAATTACCACTTAACCATCATTTAATTAATGTAATGTCCACAATGACCCAATTGTTTAAAACTCATACCCTCACAAATCATAAACGAGTGTTCTGCTGTCACCACGTGACTGAGGGGTTACATTAAATTTGAGAGCTTCAAAATTACACCAAGTATTACATTCACTCATTTGGAATGGCAAGTAGAGATTTAACTTTAACCGATTTCTAGAACAAATAGTTTTAGAAGAGAAGAGAAGAAATACTGAACTTAGTTCTAAATGGTGAACAAGAACTGGCAGCGGAAGTAGCAATGAACAAAAAACAAAATGATACAAATTTCAGCACAAATTCCCCCATTGTTGCTGAGAAGGGGAAGCCCAAATAACCCCTGACATTAGTTTCTCAATTTAAAAAACTCACAACCTGCCCTGACCGGTTTGGCTCAGTGGATGATAGAGTGTCGGCCTGCAGACTGAAGGGTCCCAGGTTCGATTCCGGTCAAGGGCATGTACCTTGGTTGCGGGCACATCCCCAGTAGGAGGTGTGCAGGAGGCAGCTGATCAATGTCTCTCTCTCATCGATGTTTCTAACTCTCTATCCCTCTCCCTTCCTCTCTGTAAAAAGTCAATAAAATATATTTTTTTAAAAAAACAACTCACAACCAATTATTAGCATTGAAAAAAAGTGCACATGGGTAGTTAAAAGTAATAACACTTTAACCCAGCCGGGGAAGTTTTTGAAGTGCCTTTGGAAACCTACTTGCTTTTCACCTCGGTCCTGTGGGAGGGCCGATGCAGTGCGGTTCCCCATTTTACCGAGGGGGAAATGACTGCGAGGAGGTGACGGCATGCGCCCACAGTCGTGCGTCTGGTCAGCCTGAGGTCACTGTTTGTCATCTTACCCTACGGTGACCCAAACAGAAGAGCGACTGGAAACCACAAATGAGGGTGGAGTATTAGGACTAAAATGTTTTGTTAGTTCCACTCAGAAGCAAAATAAACACCATTTTAGTTAGGGGAAATATGCCGAAGGACCTGAAGATTTCTGGGAAAGTAAATAAACAGGGAAGCCAGGCTTTCATAAAGGCTCTCAACAAATTTTAAAAATGGTAACAGAAAGCCTTTGACTGGGTCTCCCCCCCAAAAAAAATGTTTTCGATTAGGCCATGATAGACTCAGAATATTTCCACATAAACAGAGAGATCCAAAGGGAAAGGTTAAGAATGAAAAAGTGATCTAATGGGGTCCTCCAGGTATTTCTACTGTCGCGACTCACGTTTAACATTTGTTTTAAATATTAATAAAGCAAACAGTGAGATGCTCTAGATTGCAGAAAAACTCCAGATAAAATCATATGCCATTGGAAAAAGAACTCCAGAAAAAACACTTCAGAAAATGGGTAACATAACAGACAATGGCAGATACATTTCAGAGTAAGCAGCACTTTTAATAGCATGAGACTGAACTATTCTAGGACGTATCCGAAAGAAATCTGCCCAGTTTGTTTCTGGTCATCATCAAGGATGACAGCAGAAGAGAACTGAACTACGGTTCAAACTGAAAATTAAAAAACAAGCAGATTAGAAAACAAGGGCGACAAAAGCCTGCAAGAAATGAAGCCATCAAGCCGGTCTGAACCAGCGACCTTGGCCTTCTTTTCCTCTTCATTTGTGCCCCTTTGCCCTTCCACTTCCCAGGCAGAAATCTTCCCCGCACAACGACTCCTCCTGCTTTCCTTGTGCACCAAAGGGCTTCAGAGACTATGAACGGAAGGTTTTCTTCTGTGAAAGAGGTTCTTTTCCTGGTCGGGACTGTGCACTCCTTTCTTCTGCCTCAGAAGGGGCACGCAGGCAAGTGCTTCCTCACGTCAGCCCAAGAAGGCTTTTTTTTTCTCGTTCAGATAAGAACATTTCATGTACCAAGAAACAAAGGCTGATCCTCCCACCCTATCTGATAGTTCGTTAGCGACGCATGGGAACCCCATCAAGTCCCTGAAAGAGCTCTCCGCACTGACCCGAGGGGAAGAAGAACCTGGGCTCAGAGCCTTGTTGGGGGTCTTGGCCTGACGATTCTACGTTAAGACCCTTGAGGGTTCAAAAGGAGCCGGCACTGAGTGCCGTTCTGGAGAAGGATAAACCCTGACGCCTGCCTTTCCTTCTTGCAAAGAACGCTGGCTGGCTGGGAAACGGGAAGGCCATTTCAAGGAGAAATCTATCAGGAGGCCTCCACTCGAGTCTCCCAGGACTGTAGGTGCAAGCCTCAAAGCCGCACAGTGTGTCACAGGCAAAAGCCTACAAGTCATTGGCGCCCAGCCTGCGAGATGTTCACGAAGTGAATGGATGTGCATCAAGGAACAGACCACCAGCGGCTCCTGGAAGCCTCAGGGCGGCCTCTCCCAGGGGCACCCACACCTTCCCTCCACTGGCGGCTGCAGACGGGCAGGCGCTCGATCCCGGAGCCCCCTGAGCTGACCTGACGGCTGTCAGTCCCTGTAGACCAGAAGAGGAGGCCTGCTCCTGGTTTGACCTTCCAGGGCTGACAACAGATTTTGAGTTGTTTCAAGGAGCCCCTTCCTTGGTGGACCCTAATTCCAGTTTTGGTCTTTCCAGCAAAAAATATTGTTATTCAAATGTAATTCTCCTAACTTGGAAATTAAATGTGTTAAGTTAAATATTCCTTCTACATGCATTACAGTGAGGTCTCACCAAAGACCAACCTCTCCGCTTCGCTGCTCCAGAGCGGGAGCCGGCCTTCTGGTCCCCACAGGGCTCCACCGGGAGTCCTCTGCAGCATCACTTTCTCCCTCCCTCGTGCAACTTTCACATCAGCAAGTCTGCATAATATCGCCTACCTTTGTTTTCATTTTACTGATTATTAAAATTTTAAAGTGTGTGCTTTTCTAGACATATATTTCGATAAAATGTTTACAAGCAAAACCTTTCCCTTGAACCCACCCTCCTGCTCATCTAGAACACTACCTGCTCATTCTCACACAATAAAAGCTCTGAAGCGCTATCTACAGCCCACCTGCCTTCCTCTCGCACTTTCCCTCCTAGGCCCTCCCGGCTGGGCTTTGGTCTCCCATGAGACTGCACTTTTTAAATGTCTATTGCCAAGTCCAACGCTCACAGGGAGGCTGTCATCTTACTTGACCTCTCTCCGCAATATCCACACCCTCCTTAAAACTCTCCCTCTCTCCTGCCCTAACTGGTTTGGCTCAGTGATAGAGCCGATGCCTGCAGACTGAAGGGTTCTAGGCTTAATTCCGGTTAAGGGCATATGCCTCAGTTGCGGGCACATCCCCAGTGGGGGGTGTGCAGGAGGCGGCTGATCCATGTTTCTCCTTCATCGATGTTTCTAGCTCTCTGTCCCTCTCCCTTCCTCTCTGTAAAAAAATCAATAAAATATATTTAAAAAAAAAAACAAAAAAAACTTTCCCTCTCTTAACACGTGCTGGAAAGCTTCTCTGGGGTCCTCCAATCTGGGGCAGCTCCTGCACAGCCTCCTCCGCGGCCTGACCTCTGGCTGCGCTGCCCGCTGGCTCCGTCCCTGCTCTCCTCTTTTCTGCTTCCACTCCTCCGGAGCACATTCCAGCCCTTGAGCTTTTGCAGGAGCTCCACCTGAATGCTTATCACATCCTCCTCCACGTTCAGATCTGAGAATCAGTGTTACCTCCTCAGTAGGCCTTTCCTGTCCACCCTCCCTCACATTACTCTCCTTTAATACTGTGCAAAGTGTTTATCATCAATTAAGTGATGCATATGGTTGTGCATTGTCTTCTTCCAATCCCACCCCCAATGATCACATGAGAGCATCCTCACCCTCAGCACCTAGAACTGTGCCTGACACCCTGGCCATCAACAGCTGTTTCTTGAATGAATGTATGCTACCGTCTTCTCCTGCCTTAGGAAGAAATTTGTTACTTAACAAAATCCCTTAGGATGAATTCTCATAAGTAAAAAATGTACTACCATTTAGAATGATGATGCACACTGCTTTCCCAATTAAGAAACTAGGTATAGCCCTGACCGGTTTGGCTCAGTGGATAGAGCGTCGGCCTGCGGACTCGAGGGTCCCAGGTTCTATTCTGATCAAGGGCTTGTAGCTTGGTTGCGGGCACATACCCAGTAGGGAGTGTGCAGGAGGCAGTTGATCAATGTTTCTCTCTCATCGATGTTTCTAACTCTCTATCCCTCTCCCTTCCTCTCTGTAAAAAATCAATAAAATATATTTTTTTAAAAAAAGAAACTAGGTATATATATGACTTCATTGTTTGTAAATGAACTTTAATGAGCAAGAAAGAAAAAACACACACAGAGGGAGACAAGCAATTTATACATGACATCATCTAGTACATACACTAGCACATCAGAGTATTCTGAGGGAATGTGAACTGATGCCAACTACACTGTTGCAAAAGGTACAAGGAACCAGCTACTCCCCAGGTACACAAAATCAAAATCAGTCCTTGAAAGTGCAAAGAATACGCTGTAAGCCAAATATGGTATCAGAAGAAATTCTCTGAGAAGTCAAGGTGTATGTCTTGATGTATGATGTACAGTTTCTAAAGCTGTCACATCCATGATCTTGTGTCATGCCATGACAACGCTGTAGATTAGCTCAAATATTACCATCTCCATTACACAGAGGAGTTGAGCTCATAGTGGTCAAAAAGCAGGCTCAAGTTGGCACAGCCAAGGTCAGTGGTAGAGCAGTTCTGGGAAGAGAATACATATCTCACTCTTCCCCAAAGGCCTCCAACCTGCTTTAGTTAACAGAATGGGCAGAAGTTCAGACATGACCATGGGAACTGTTGGAAATAACAAACAGTATTCCCTCATGTAACAGGCCTGTGGTAAGCCCTTATGTAATATTTGATGCCTTAACATGATCTTCCAGAAGCCTACTATTGATCAAACTTCCTCTTTTCCCACATCCAGTCCTGCCACATGAATGTGGATGAGAGGTAACCCAGCTGAGAGTCAGACTCTTCAGCCACTATCTACTTGCTACATGACTGGGAGCAAGCTAATTCACTTCTCAAGCCTTCATTCCCTCATCTACAAAATGGGAATAATTGTTCTACTCCTTGAGGCAGAACTATGAAATCCATGAAATAAAACCCCATACCTGGCACAAAGGAAACACTTGAAAATGTTCATTGTTGTGGTCCTTCGGGTTATTAATATAATTATTAATACACCTAATAATTCATGTTCATTCCTAGAATTAAAAGGAATGAACACTTGGGTTCTTTTTTTCCCCCCTTTTTAAGTATATCTTTATTATTGATAGTATTACAGATATCTCCCATTTCCCCTCCTTTACTCCCCTCCTCCTAGCCCCTGCCCACCTCCCGAAGCACTTGGGTTCTGTACCTGCTATTGTGTAAACAGAATATATTTGAAATTCAAATCATACAGATTGTAAATGCTCCACTAAAAATTAGTCCAGCTAAGAAAACATACAGGATATTATAGCTTCAGAATGACTGAACATCATTCAAATAGCCTGAATTTCAGCAAAATACTAATCTCTGAACCTAACACTAGGCAACATTTATTTTTAATCATCATCCAAGGATATGTTTTGTTTTAATTGATTTGAGAGAGAGAGAAAGGGAGAGTAGGAGAGAGAAACATCGATCATCTCCCATACTCGCCCCTACCGGGGATCGAACCCACACCCTAGGTATGTGCTCTGACCGAGAATCGAACGCGTGACCCTTCAGGTGCATGA
Organism: Plecotus auritus; assembly: GCF_963455305.1. Taxonomy (NCBI): domain Eukaryota; kingdom Metazoa; phylum Chordata; class Mammalia; order Chiroptera; family Vespertilionidae; genus Plecotus; species Plecotus auritus. The sequence goes on from NC_137779.1 coordinate 20,003,682, forward strand.
GGGATGACAACCAACTAAGCCACACTGGCCAGGGCTAGGCAACTTTTTAAAGCCATGTCAACTCACTATACAACATAGCCTTTGTTAAGGCTATTCTAGTTTCTACCCTACTCATTTTTGTAGTATATTTTAATCTTCTCAATTCATTCAAAATTCTGATATAGCAGCAGATAAAGCAAGTGTTAGTGAGGGTGCAGAAAAACTAGAACCCTCATCCGATGATCTTAGGCAACCCTGCTAGCGACCCACAGGTTGAGAACCGCTGCTGTAGAGCCTAAGACCATTGGAAAACACAGATATTTACATTACGATTCATTAACAGTAGCGAAATTACAGTTATGAAGTAGCAACAAAATAATGTTATGGTTGGGGGTCACCACAACATGAGCAACTGTATTAAAGGGTCGCGGCATTAGGAAGGTTGAGAACCACTGCTCTAAAGGCTAAACATGTTACCAAATGACCCAGTGATCTGTCACCAGATATAACAAACCAAGGGTAGTAAAACCATATGTTCACATAAAAGCTTGTATATGAATGTTCACAGCAGCATTATTCATAATAGCTATAAAGTGGAAACAACCCAAAAGTCTATCAACTGATGAGTGGGTACATAAAACGGGATACTATCCATATAATGGAATATTATTAACCAAAAAACAAAGAAAGAAATGAAATACCTTGAAAACTGTGTTCTCCTAAGTAAAAGAAGTTAGTCACAAAGGACCACATACTGAATGATTCCATTTATTTTTTTTAAATATATATTTTATTGATTTTTTTACAGAGAGGAAGGAAGAAGGATAGTCAGAAACATCGATGAGAGAGAAACATCGATCAGCTGCTTCTTGCACACCTCCTACTGGGGATGTGCCCGCAACCAAGTTACATGCCCTTGACCGGAATCAAACCCGGGACCTTTCAGTCCGCAGGCCGACGCTCTATCCACTGAGCCAAACCGGTTTTGGCTGAATGATTCCATTTATATAAAATATGCAGAACTGGCAAATCAATAAAAATAGAAACTAGGTAAGTGGTTGCATGGGAAATTGGGATGAAATTAAGGGGTAAGGCATGGAGTTTCTTCTGGGATTATGAAAATCTTCTAAAATTGATTGTGGTGACAGTTGCAATAGACAGATAAAATCATACTTGTTGCTACTTCAATACATATAAAAGCATTTCTGATTAAAACAGCTCAAGAACGTTTCAGAGATAAGAGAAATGTAGGGCATGCTCAGGGACTAGTAACTATGAGAGAAAAGCCTCAAACAGTAGCTAGGATGGGCCTCTAAAAGACTTCAAGTTGAAGTACTACAATTCCCATAGTTGTATCAGAATCACCTGGGGATCTAGGAGAAAGGCCAATGTCAGTTGCAGAGGTCAAGGAAAGAGCAGGAATCTTTGTTTATAAACCTCCCCAGGCGCTTCTGATGTCAGCCAGATCTGGCTAACTCTCCCACAATAAGGAAAGAAAAATATTTTCTCATGGCAAGAACACCTTTTGGAGAGTCATTCTGTAAGTAATCTGAGGGAGTGATTATAATGAGGCCAAGAACTGTTGTTAGTAAGCACTGGGCAAAAGATTAGAGCCCTGAATTCTTACTCCAACTTAGTGGTATTAACAGATGTTCATACACAAACCTTCAGTGCTCAAAGTCTTCACCTTAAAAAATCCTATCTAATAAAAGAGTAATATGCAAATTAACCATCACTCTGCTATACCCAGAAACCACGCCCACCAGCCAATCAGGAGCGAATATGCAAATAAACCCAACCAAGATGGCTAAGGCCACAGAGAGCAGGAGGGAGGCTTGGGTTTCCCCGGCAATGGAGGAAGCCAAGCTTTCTGCCTGCCCTTGCCAGCCTAGGCCCCCACTCAAGGATACAAAGTTTCAATGATAGAAGATACATAAACCCAAACAGAAATGGCAGCAGCCACGGAGCTGGAAAGAGCAGGAGGCTAGGGTTGCCCCTGGTGATGGAGGAAGCCAAGCTTTCCATACACCCTGGCAGGCCCAGGCCTCCGCTTAAGGCTACAAAGTTTCAATTACAGAAGATACATAAATCCCAACAGAAATGGCTGCCGCCACGGAGCAAGCAGAAGGCTTGGCTCCGCTCCAAGCTACAAAGTTTCAATTGTAGAAGATAAATAAACCCTAGATACCAGGGCCTCTGCTTGGGTCGCCAGGGGGGCGTGGCCGGCCTGCAAACCACCACAGGCCCCTCGCCCATGCCGCCCCATGCCCCAAGGGAACCCCCACCCTGATCCAGGACACCCTTCAGGACAAACCAGCTGGCCCCCACCCGTGCACAAGGCTTCTATCCTATCCAATAAAAGAGTAATATGCAGATTGACCATCACTCCAACACACAAGATGGCTGCCCCCATGTAGTCAAAGATCCTGCCCCCATGTGGACACAAGATGGCCACCACAAGATGGCCAGCAAGGGAGGGCAGTTGGGAGGGACCAGGCCTGCAAGGGAGGGCAGTTGGAGGCAATCAAGCCTGCAGGGGAGGGCAGTTAGGGGTGACCAAGCCGGCAGAGGAGGGAAGTTGGGGGCGACCAGGCCTGCAGGGAAAGGCAGTTGGGAGGGACCCAGGCCTGCAGGGGAGAGCAGGTGGGGGGGACCAGGCCTACAAGGGAGGGCAGTTGGGGCGATCAAGCCTGCAGGGGAGGGGAGTTAGGGGTGACCAGGCCTGCAGGGGAGGGCAGTTAGGGGCAAACAGGCTGGCAGGGGAGCAGTTAGGCATCAATCAGGCTGGCAGGCAGAAGTGGTTAGGGGCAATCAGGAAGGAAGGCAGGCAGGCAGGCGAGCAGTTGGGAGCCAGCAGTCCTGGATTGTGAGAGGGATGTCCGACTGCCCGCTTAAGCCCTAAACGGGCAGTCGGACATCCCTCGAGGGGTCCCATATTGGAGAGGGTGCAGGCTGGGCTGAGGGACACCCCCCTCCCCCATGCACAAATTTCGTGCACCGGGCCTCTAGTACTTTTATGTTACTGAATAACAATTAGTAAGAATCCTTACACCTTTCTTAAAGACTTAACCACTTCCCTAATATGTCTGTGGTATTTATGCCTTAGAATTCTACAAAGGCTGGGTGGCTGTGCACTGGGGTGGTCCTCCTTGCCAGCCAGTTTCCTCTCATGGGCATTTGATTGTCCAGCTTCCCTTCACCACATGACGACAAGGAGATCCATTCCATATACTTATCAGGAATATTTTAAATAAGCTTTGTCTATAAATACAGTTTTATGAGGAACATTTGAAAACTGAAAGATTGATACAAATGACTCACCAAATAATATTATCTATGCTTTTCGACTATGAATGATAGATTTCCATAGCTCCAGCGCAATTCCCTCCAGTTACCTTTTTGAACAGTGGCATTCATGTGCAAGACAAACAGCAGGGGCACAAGTACAATCTGTGGCCCTGGCACACCTACACGCAGAAAGCTATCTGGCTCACAGATCTCAGGATCTGTTGCTGAACTAGCAATTGCAGTAACTAAATAGGCGACTTGCAGGTGGGTCTTCTGGGGCCCCGACAGCCTTTCGTACAGGTGGGTCTGGGTGATTAACTATGGCTCTTGACAATCACAAATACAACCTTAGTATAAGACACTGGATAATGTAATGAGGCATAATCTTAATTAAGTATAAGCTGTTTCCTCAGTACACTTAAGTGCTTTAGCCCGGCCAGCATGGCTCAGTGGTTGAGCATCGACCTATGAACCAGGAGGTCATGGTTCAATTCCTGGGTTGCAGACTCAGTCCCCAGTGGGGTCTTGCAGGAGACAGCCTATCAATGATTCTCTCTCATCATTAATGTTTCTATCTCTCCCTTTCCCTTCCTCTCTGAACTCGATTTTAAAGATATTTTTTAAAAATTCAATTGCTTTAAAATGTTTTAACTGGAAAAAAGAATATTAAAATTGCTTAGAGAAAATTATTCTAGAGCACAATTTTCATAATTTAACACTGTGCATATAACACAAAAGAAAACAGTGTAAGTACATGTTCACTCTACCTCAAACTCCTGAAACACACACAGCCTTTTATTCAGGAGAATGAACCATGGCACTGACCCAGGGCTAGGGAGCAAACGGCTACTGGTTTGAAGTAATTCCCTTCATATCCCATTCACTCCCCCTGTGAAAGCGGAATGTGGGCTTCACCTTCTGTTCATTTTCAAAATCTCGTTCCTCCACCTCAGTTCCTTGGTTGCTAAGTCCAATATGAAACACAGAAGTGTCAAAAGCAAGCATTTGATTAACAAGATGGTGAGCCCAGTCAGGCGGTTATTATTGCCTTCATGAAAAACTCTATCTTACTGGCATATAATGAAGATTTGTCATCGAAATGGAACCTCCTCCATCTTAATAAAACCGCTACAGCAGGCCGGCATCCACTAGTCTAATATTCAGAGTTGTCTTCTATAAGCCAGGACGTTTCTTAAAATGTTTTCTCAGTACAGAGGAATGGGAAAGCATTGGAAGGCAAGTAAACGTTCTTTATCTGGACAACTGGGATAATGCCACCTGCATTACCTGATTTGCAGGCTCACTGTTAAGTTCAGTGGCATGCTTGTTACAGTACAGCACAATGGTATAGAGCAGAGACTTACAACCTTTTTCAGCTCGTGGTATCCATAAACTATTAAAATTCTGTGACACCAAAAAATAGATTGTATTTTTTGCCGATCTGACCAAAAAAAAAAAGTAGATATAATTTTGGTTCATTCACACCGAACTGTTATTGTTGTGCTGGCTGTTATTTTTTATTTGACAATCTAAGGGAAAAGAAGTCAGTGCCCCTGACTAAACAGCCAGGTATTAACAATTCTTGTTGAAAATGGTAGAGTGTATTACCAATATTAATAATTATTTAAATTATAATCACTACAGGCCAAGTATTAGATCATGAAGGTATTTTATCCAGAAAAGTCTAATTTCCAATTAAGAGACATTTTTAATATTTTCACTATTAAAAATCTTATTTGGGAATAAGTATCTCTTAAGTGTGGGCTAGCGTTCTCTCAACTGATATATTTCACTAGAAAACATGTACATTTCAACTTAAAATTGACAGAATTTTAAAACTATGTGATTGGTATTTTCTTCCATAAGGAAAGACAAAATAATGGCATCCTGCTCCTTTTGAGAAATCTCAGCCTTATCTCCTCTGCAAACACTTGCTGGTCCATTTCATGGTTGGATTCATTTGCAAATCCAGTGGAGGAGTTAAATGAGACCACAACATTAGAATCCCCTAATAGATGCAGCTCTTAGTTTTAAAAATCAACACAATCATAGTTCATCTGATTAAAAATGCATACTGTGGAAATTCAATGTCACTTAAGTACAAAACCAGTGAAATAGTGATAATTATAGCTATTGCCATTTACTATGTACCTATCGCATGCCAGGCATTGTGAGCTGTACTGAGTACTGTATTTAAATACTCAGTGGGTCTCTAAATATTTAAATACGCAGATACCTTGAGTAATCCTCACAACCACCTAAAATTGTTCCTTGTCCAAGGTTATGCACTGATAAGTGTGATTTGAACCCAAATTCCTTTTATTATCAAGCTGAAATACCTTTTCCCTTCTCTGCAGGACAGCTCTCCTTCTAGGCAAAGCTGCCAAAACCCAAGCGTGGCTTGGACCTGCTGCTAATCCCTTGGTCTCCCACCAGCTGATGCAATCACCGGGCGAGGCTTGATCTCAGAGGAACCAGGGAAGGTTGTAATTTGCCAGCCCGCAAACATATAGAATTGGGCAAATTAGTCAAACAGCCAGAGAGTTGGGGTAACTATAAACTTGTAGTGAAGGGTACCCATTTTAAAAATTCAAATAATTGTTTAAAAACACAACAATATCTATTAAATGCCTATTCTGCGCCTAGCATTGTTTTAAGAACTGAAAGCCAGACTGAATATTAAAATATTCAGCAGATGTACTCAGAAAATTATAAGAAACTGAAGAAGATGCAAATAAGTGGGAGCATATACCGTGTTCATGGACAGGAAGAATTCACATCATTAAAATGTCCATAACTATCCAAAGCTATCTATAGATTCAATACAATGCCTATCAAGATACCAATGGCATAGTTCACAGAACTAAAATAAATATTCCAAAAATTTATATAGAACCACAAAAGACCCCGAATAGCCACAGCAATCATAAGAACAAAGTTGGAGGGATCATACTACCTATATCAAATGATACTTACAAGTTCATAGTAATCAAAACAGTATGTTTAAAAACAAACATATAGATTAATGGAAGGAACAGAATAGAGAGCCCAGAAATAAACCCATGCCTTCATAGTCAATTAATATTTGACAAAGAAGGCAAAAACATACAGTGAGGTAAAGAGAGTCTATTCAATAAACGGTGTTGGGAAAATTGAACAGATACGTGCAAACAAATGAAACTAGACCACCTTCTTACATCATACACAAGAATAAATTCAAAATGGATAAAAGCCTTAAATGTTAGACTTGAAACCTGTGTAATTTTATTAACCAATGTCACCCCAATGAATTCAATAAAAAATAAAATATTTAGCAGAGAGAGAGAAAATAAATAATATTTATTCACTGTCATGGGAAAAAAAAATAGAACAGAACCTAGCAGCCCTCAAATATTAACTGAATCAATTTATATCAGGAAAACTGATTACTCCAAATATTTTTTCTGATTCTCTCATGTGTGTGTATTTATCTAAGAGTAGAATCGCTGGGCTTAAAAAAGTCTGCATGCCGAAACCGGTTTGGCTCAGTGGATAGAGCGTCGGCCTGCGGACTGAAGGGTCCCGGGTTCGATTCCGGTCAAGGGCATGTACCTTGGTTGCGGGCACATCCCCAGTGGGGGGTGTGCAGGAGGCAGCTGATCGATGTTTCTCTCTCATCGATGTTTCTAGCTCTCTATCCCTCTCCCTTGCTCTCTGTGAAATATCAATAAAATATATATTAAAAAAAAAAAGTCTGCATATCTTTGACTTTCTAGGTAATGCCAAATTATCTCCCAAAGTAGTCAGACCAATGTATATTCCTACCAGCCAGGAATGACTGTTCCTATTGCTCAGCAGCTTCAGGATTTGGTATTGCCACCACTGCTTTAGGTGCACAGTGACACAGCACTATGGCTACCAGTTGCATCAACAAGGTTGGGCATCTTTCCGAGTGTTAGACATCTGGATTTCTCTTGAACAGGATAAGTGCCTGTTCAAGACCCTTGCCCAGTCTTCTATGAGTACAGGTAACATCTTATTTAAGAAACCCTTCTCTGTACTGAGGTCATGAATTCTCCTATATTAACCTCTAAATGGTTTATTGTTTGCCTTTTATCTGCCATGCCTACTGGGTCATAGATCAAGTGTTTGAATATGTGTGGGACTGTTTTTGGATTCCTTATGGGGTTCTATTGGCCTATTAGTCTATCCCAATGCCAATATCACACTGTCTTAATTATTACAGTTCTTCTTGATTTCTAGTAGAGAGTTTTCCCAATTTCTATTTCTTTTTCAAGAATGTCTTGCCATTTATTGGGCCTTGATTAAAAAAATGTTAATATTGGCTTGTCTGTTTTTTTTTTTTAATTTTCTGGGATTAAATGAAATCTATAAGTCAGTTCCAAGGAATTGGCCCCTTACAATAGTGAATCTTCCAATCCTTGAACCAGTGTGCCTTTCCATTTATTTAGATCTGGTTTAAAGTCCCTTTCAATAAAGCTTTAAAATTATTTCTGTAAAGGTCTTACACATATTTTGTTAGACTTAACTATTGAAAAACCATGAATATGGAAAAATATATGATTTTTTTAAATGTATAAAAATATATTTTGATGAGATACCTAGGCATTGTGAAGAGTCTATACAAATACTGAATATAAACTTTCTTAAAATTTTTAAATGAAACAAAGTTCACCAAAGCACAATTAATGCTACATAATTTAGTTCTAAATCTAGGGTTACTGTTTTATAGTTACGTCATATGTCATTTCAATAGGTTCAACATACTTGAGAAAACTTACATGTCACATAAACAAACATCTGTTGGCCATAGGTCCTTATTACTTATCAAATTGTGAAATACGTAAAACCCAGATTAATTTCAACTCATCAACTTCCAAGAGAAAAAGAATCAAAGAGATGAATAAGAGTCTGAAATCTTATTAATATCACACCATTGCCTGAGATTGAGAAATACAAATACCTTGCTCCTAGCCTTAGCTCCCACCACTCTCACATAATTCACTAAGCTTCTGTCTCCTTTTTCTCATCCTATATAAAAGGGTAATATGCAAATTGATCCTAATGTGGGAACAACCAGAACGACCGCTGGACCAGTCACTATGAGGCACACTGACCACCTCTCAGTCCCTTTCCCCGGCCATCAGGCTCCGATCGCCCAATGGCAAATGGGGAACCGGGGGTGGGTGGTGGCCGGCTGCGGGCAGCCTAGGAAGATGGCCCTGATCGCAGGCCAGGCCTAGGGACTGTACCTGTGGACAAATTTCGTGCACTAGGCCTGTAGTTCACAATATAGTTACTACACTGTTCTGTCAATGACGTGCATTAAGGATTTAACAAAAACAGGTGTTGCCCTAACTGGTTTGGCTCAGTGGATAGAGCATCGGCCTGCGGACTGAAGGGTCCCAGGTTCAATACCGGTCAAGGGCATGTACCTTGGTTGCGGGCACAGCCCCAGTAAGGGGTGTGCAGGAGGCAGCTGAGCGGTGTTTCTCTCTCATCAATGTTTCTAACTCTCTACCCCTCTCCCTTCCTCTCTGTAAAAAATCAATAAAAATATATTTTAAAACAAAACAGGTGCCTAAGAAAGGACACTTAAAAAGTTAGTCAAACACAAAGCAATAGTTACAGCTATCCCATCATCAGGAGGACATTATGAGGTAGCCTGTCATCGTGGTCTGCAGCAAGATTGAAAATAACCCCCAAGAGACGGGCCTCAAAATCTTCAAGCAATGCTAAGAAAATGGAAGAATTTGCATACAACGCTAAGAATTTTGAAGAAAAAGACTTCAGTAATCACTCTGAATGTCTTAAGTTGATTGTATTTACTCCTTTATTCCTCCAGACATTTTAGAATCCAGTAAGTAAAAGTCATTCTATATGAGGGGGGCTAAAAAATATATACATTGCTTTGAGGAATTTATGTTTAGGAAGCAAGAAGCAAGCACAAATCATTGCTACAGGACACAAACTAAGCATTCAATAAATGTTACTATTACAATCAAGGTACAAAAATGCTGTAGGACATTCGCAAACAAAAGGAATCACTTCCAAGTAAGATGGTCAACAGAGCCTCCGGGAGGAATGTGTGCTTTCAATTTGCTGTAGTTCAGGGGTTGGCAAACCAGAGCCCACGGGCCGGGCAGCAGGACATCTGCTTTTGTAGGGCCTGTGAGCTAAGAATGGTTTATACTTTTCAAAATAGTTGAAAAGACTCAGAAGAAGAATATTTCATGACACATGAAAGTTATAGGACTTCAAGTTTGGGGGTCTATAAAATTTAACTGGAACACAGACATGCTTTCGCATTGCAGGGGTGGAGGACAGTTAATTGCAACAGGGAGCATACCACACATATAGCCATAAACATTTAGTCACTGGTTCTTTACAAAAAAAAGTTTACCAACCACTGCTCTAGAAGAATGGATGGGATTTCAGTGGGCAGAACTGGGGCAGGAGAAAGGCGTGGGCAGAGAGGAACAAACATCCCATTCAAGAAATGAAGGAGTGAGAACATGAAGGAAAACCCCTGAATGTTGTAGGGACAATGGGAAGACCAATTTGGGTGAAGCAGAGGGTCCAAATATCAGTAGACACTACTGAGCCCCTGATCAGTGTTTCTCTCTCGTCGATATTTCTAACTCTCTATCCCTCTCCCTTCCTCTCTGTAAAAAATCAATCAAAATATATTTTAAAACAAAACAAAACAGGTGCCTTAGAAAGGACACTTAAAAAGTTAGTTGAGATGAGAGAGAAACACTCAACTCTTCGTTGTTGAGCCATTTATACTATTGAAGCATGTGAAAACAAGCACCCTCCCACCTAGTCTATGAGTCTGGTACTATTATCGTCCCCATTAATAAAGAAACTAGTTAATGATTTATTAAAGAAACTAAGGCTTAAAAAAAAGAAGAAAGACACTTAGGCTCACAGAAGTTAAGTAATGGGCCCAAGGTCACAGCCAGACAATGGAGCTGAGCTATGAATCTAGCCTGGGTTCCTTTGCCTCTTAGAGCCCACGCTGTTAAGTGCTACACAGCATCAAACCTCCATAGAGGATAGTAAAGGAAATACACCTACAAAGGTCAATTAGGCAAAACTGTCCCTGTTTTCAAATATAGGTGTGCAACTATATGATTTTTATCTGTAGGCCATGATTCTTTTTTTTTTAATATATATTTTTATTAATTTCAGAGAGGAAGGAAGAGGAAGAGATAGAAACATCAATGATGAGAATCATTGACTAGCTGCCTCCTGCACACTTCCCACTGGGGATCAAGCCAGCAACCTGGGCATGTGCCCTTGACAGGAATCGAACCTGGAATCCTTTAGTCAGCAGGTCGACGCTCAATCCACTGAGCCAAACGGGTTAGGGCTGTAGGCCATGATTCTTTAACTGTGTTTAAAAGGACAGTTGTCCCACAAGTTGGTCCAAAGAGTTTAACACTTAAAATAAAATGATTATGGTTTGTTTGTTTTTAATCCTCACCGGAGGATATGCTTAGAGAGAGAGGAGGAGGAGAGAGGGATGAAGGGAGAGAGAAACATTGATGTGAGAGAGAAACATGGATCAGTTATCTTTCGTAGATGCTACAACTGGGGATGCTACCTGACACCCAGGCATGTGCCCTGACCAGGAATCAAAACGGCAACCTTTAGGTGCCCATGACCATGCTCAACCAATGGAGCCACTCTGTCTGGGCTTCCGGTCTTTTCTTAAATCACAGGAGAAAAAATTGTGAGCTTGATTTTCTCAATTTTAAGTTTCTCCCAGAAATCTTTCTTAAATCTTTGAAAAATGGTACATTATGAAAATCAGTGGGTAAGTAACAGACCAAGTTTGGGAAGATTTAATTGCTTATGCTTAGCTCAACTTTTTGGTTAATGGATTATGTGCTCAAGAGCTGTCATTTTATTATTTTAAGTTCAAGTGATTAATTGAATGTTAATTCCATAACAGTTAACTCAATTTTCTGGAAGTGGTTTTAAGATTAAGGTGTTCTGCAAAATCATAATGCTTCTGTGAGATGGCAGCACTAAAATGATCAAATACATCTACCTATTAGCAGTATTGATTAGTAGAAACTAAAGAAATGAAAAGATAAATGCAAAAACAAATATAAAAACAAAAAGATAAAAAACTGTATGATGACAGTGCTACTTGGGAACACCCACCCCTACCAGACTAAGTCTAAGGCTGCACAGTTCATGAGAATCACACACGCCAGCCACATGTAATTTTATTTTTTTAATTTACCTTGGAGCACGGAGGACGATGCCTTGAGAGAAACATCCATGTGAGAGTGAAACATCACCAGGGATCGAGCCTGAAACCCAGACACGTGCCCCGACCAGGAACCCAACCACCAACCTCTCGGTGGGCAGGACAGTGCCCAGCCAACTGAGCCACACCAGCCACGGGTAATTTTAAATGTTCTGGTAGCCACGTTTTCTTAACATAAAAAACAGGCTACAATAATTGTAATAGTATATTTTATTTAACTTAATATCTGCAACGTATTTCAACATGTAATCAGTATTTTAGAAGAAGAAATATTTGGGGGTTTTCATACTAAATCTCAAATCTGGCATGTATTTCATATTGACAGCACTAGCCATATTTCAAGTGCTCCACAGACCACATGGGACAGCAGGGATCCCAGGGACGGCTAGGATAAAGATCACAGCAGGAAGAGGCTGTGGCCTGCAACCAGCCGCTGAAAGTGAAGGACATGGCTAAGGAAAGGGGGTATTTAGCTCCGGTAATTCTAACGTTAAAACAAGACTTCAACTAAGAATTAACAAAAACAGATTTTAGCAGTATTGATTTTGTAATGGTTGTTTTCACCACATTTTAACTTGTCTTGCTATAGTTGTGATGACTTGGGATTATCCATAACCTCCCTCCTCCCTTTCCATTTCTGCACTCCCTAATTCTCTGAACTATTTCAAAATTATAAAAAACAAACAAACAAAAAAAAAAACACATACTTCCAGGTGTTTTCCACAACCTGAACAAACTTGCACAGATATAGGCAATGGGAAGCCACTGAAGGATTGCAAAAAGGGAATGGAAATAATGTTTCAGAGTTAAGTATCAATGTCACAGAGGGAGCTGTAGGAGGTAAGCTGGAAAGGCGCCAGTTCAGAATGTTCCACAGAAGTCTTGAACTAGAGTTCTAACATTGATACTAAAAGGACAAAGGCCAGACGCCCAGCCCAGGAGTAGTGATTCAACTAAATCTTGTAAATAGTATGAAGAGGGAAAGGAAGGCTTCCACAGAGAATGACCAAGTCAAGTCAGAGCTCCCCTCTTGCCTTCCCGCCAGGAGAACTGGAGCAGAACCATTCCGCAAAGATTTGGTTGTAGCAACATTTGCTTTTTCTTAACTCATTGACTCTATACACCAGACCAAATTCTCATGTGCTATGATAAATTTAAAGTAAATTTATCAGAGTACCTATGATAAATTTAAACAGTAGCCAATAAATTCTGCTCGTGGAAAAAAGAATACATATTTCCGGACAGGGTGTGTCTACACATTTTGGAAAAGAGGTGCGGGTGGGGGTGGGGGTGGGGAAAGACTGTACTTTAGTGGTTAATAGGTCAAAGTACATCAGCCTTCTATTTTAACACAAAAGGTGACTAAACAATTCAAACAGTGCAGTGACAGAATGTTTAATAGTTTACTATTTTTACCGGATGAAATTACGTATTTACCAATGCTGACAATGTAAAATTAAGAAAGTCAAAATTATAGCTGAGTATTTCTCAACTCTTTAAACAATTCTGCTTGTTACTCAGAAACCTATCCCATTAGGTTATGCGTTTGAAAGGTAAAATGAATCACATAATTATTTTAAGAATTAAAAAGCACCCAGAGCTTTTGAAGACATGGACTTGGCCCTATCTATCATACATACTCGATTACATTCACAAGGTGAAGAAAATGTCTTGGTCCAAATTTTTAAAACGTGAACCTACTACTAAATTTTGCACTTTAAACTAGTTCATTTTATGCCAATTTCGCCTCAATTTTATTAAAAGAGTAAACCTAGAAGTTCCTTTCTGAATATACCAGATTGAATCAACACTGCTTTAAACTCGGCTTTGCTCCAACCAATCCGTTTGGGGGGTTTTTTTGTTTGTTTTTTCTCAATGCTACAGCAGCACGTATGGTTCATCAACATAGAAGCTACTGAGGCGCTGGGGTGGAGTGGGTGGGAGAGCACTGAACACATACAGTACACCTTCGTGCCTTCCAAGAGCGTAAAGCAACAAAGGAACGGGTCGGAAAAAGAGGCCACCAAACAGTCCGGAGTGATCGTGTGTTTAATGAAGGCAAGTACAGTTTCCAGAACTTCTGGGTGTGCTGAGCCGGGCAAGATTTGAACAGGCGAATGAAGACACAGGACGGAGCTGGGTGGGACTCACCACGCATTTAATCCTCGATGACAGCACCCCCAACCAGCCCTGCGTGTGCTTAAAGCGTACACAAATGCTGAAAACGGAAAGCCGACAGATCCGCCCAGCCACGCTCAACACGCACGCACCCGAAACTCCACAGCGCTGCGTTCACTTTCCTTAGGAGACGGGGGACCTAATGATACCTGGCTACAGGCTAACCAATGCTCAAGGAAAGCTGATGATGGGTTGGGAGCTGCAACACCAACCATCAACCGGCTCCCCAACGGCCTTCCACTCCCGCCTTTGCACTCTGCACGCAGCACAGGTGGACCTCGGCCTCCAACCAGCGCACCCCCCGGCCACTCATTCCGGAGACGAACCCCAACGCGCCATCCCCACGCGCCTCCAAACGGGGCCTCCCGGGTCCACCAGGGACGCCCACTTGTAAAAAGAACGGGGGTCCGGCCATCAGTGGCAGGTGGCGGCGCGGCCTCCGGAGACAAAGCAGGGCGCCCCATGGCGCAGGCCCGCTGCCCACCCTGCCCCTAGGACCGGGCCGGGACGCCACCCCCGCACGCCCCCCCGGCCCCGACCGCCGGGGACGCCCCGCAGCCACCCGTGCGCCCGCCCAACCGCCGCCCAGGAGCGCGCCGGGCGCCCAACCGCCGTCCCGGCCCAACCAACGCGGGCAGGGGAGAGAGGTGCGCGCGGCCGGCGGAGCGTGCGAGCCATCGGGGGTCGCGGAGAGGAGGTGCGCGCAGGGAAGACGGGGGCGCAGCGGCGCCGAGGCCGTCGCGGGACGCAGCGCCGGGAGGGACGCCTGTAGGGGGGTCTGCCCCGTCCCCCTAAGAAGGTGCCGATGGTTTGACCCCCCCACCCCGAGTGAGGTGCCGCGTCCCAGCCCCGGCTGGACTGTACCATCGGGCGGTGCCGCCGGGATTTCTCCCCCCCACCACCACCATCCATTCCCCCCCCACCCGGGTCCGCGGTCGGTTGGCCCCGGCCGGGCTCTGAGACGCGGAAAGCGCTTGGCGCCATTTTGGGTGGGACTAAGCAGAGACGAAACACCCTCCCAGTCGATGGGGTACTCTGGACGCCGGCTTATCCGGTTCCCTTAATCCTTTAGGTACTTACACGATGTTGGGTGAGGGGAGCTGGAAGATCAGCGGGTCCCCGATCCTCTCTCCCTAGGGGTGATGGAAATCAATCCCCCCCCGCCACCTCCAGGTGGTTCTTCCCGCCGCAGAGTGGGAGCAGCATAAAAGGCGGGGCCTCATTACCATAATCTGCCTGGCAACCTGATCTCGGCGTTATGTGATTGGTTGAACTCTATAAACCCCATGCCCAGCCTAGATACCAGTAACGCTTGGACGAACTGACAGGCCCAGATTTAAGACTCATGACGAAGATTTCCGAGCGGCTTATTCACTCGGCGGAGAAGGCAAAAGGAGATTCACACAATGGCCCAATGACAGAAGGCCTCTTTATTTCGTGCTCTGCTGTTCTTTTAAAACCCAATCAAAGAGCGGGTCTCAGGCAGGGCTCGCCTGCGTTCGCACTCTAAGCCAATCAGAAAAGCCGACTCTTCGGATCCAGAGTCGGCCAAGCTCTCGGGGTCCCGCGGGCTCCAGGGCGGGGAAACCACCAGCCTGCGAGCTCCAGGTGGAGAGGATGCGCTGCAGGTGGGGGTTCCAAGCCCCCACGCCCGAGATGCCACGCGTCCTGGAGCGGCGTTCCTGCCCAGCGCGCAGCTGAACCGGTGCTCGGAGCAGAAACCCACGCCCGGGCCTCGGGTTCTAGAGTCGCTGGGCTGTGCCCCGGCCCGAGGGCTTCCTTCTACCTCTGATCTGCCCCCTCGTCAGTCCCTGCCCATCCCTGGAGCGCTTCACTGCATCTATCCTTTCTCCTTACCATTCAGATAAAGGGAATGGTTTTTCGGAAACGTGAAGTATTATTATTCAATCCTGGTTAACCAGTAATTTAACCCCTTTCTTATCCGAGGGCCCCCACACCCTACCATCCCTTAAAATTGCCTTCTCAAAAGGGTAATCGAATGCATAGAAATAAGCTCAAGCTTTGGAGCAAGAAACCCAGCTCTAGTTACCCGTGATATGAATGGCGAATAGATCTCCAAGAGACCTTAAAACATCGTCCCTTCAGGGAGCAGGTTTCCCATCCACGACATCTACCTGGCTACGTTATTTGGAAGATCAAATAAGATTTACAGCCGGGCCTGTGTGGCTCCAGTGGTTGAGCTTCCACCTATGAACCAGAAGGTGATGGTTGGATGCCCGTCAGGGCACATACCCAGGTTGTGGTCTCCAATACCCAGTGTGGGGCGTGTAGGAGGCAGTCCATCAATGATTCTTATCATTGATGTTTCTATATCTCTCTCCTCCCTTCCTCTCTGAAATCAATTTTTTTTTTAAAAAATTGTTTTTAAAGGCTGCAAAAAAAGGATAAATCCACAGACGAAAAAAGTGCAAAGAGGAGCAAAAGGAAAACAGATCAAAGTGGCTGACCAGGAACCTAAAGAAGATCTGCCGGCAGAAAACGGAGAAACTGAAAACAGAAGGAGGAAATTCCACCTCGACCCATTTTTTTAAAGTGTAAATGCTTTTTTTTTTTAAATTGGTTTTTTAAATTGATGCAAATCAGATGAAAAAAAAATCAGATGGATTTTTTCAGCACATATGGCAATATAGAAGAGGAAAACTGATATTGTTACCAAGGCCCTGGATGCATAATTTTAAAGACTGAGAGGAAATAAGCACCACTGGTTAGAGAAGTGTTTCTGTCAGGACCACATTTCTCTGATTATAAAAAGGAGGAGAGCAGTAAAAAATGAGAGGAAACTCTGTTGGACTCTAAATGCCTACCACAATACTTCATGTTTGGATTCTAAGTTGCTTGAGCTTTTTTCTCCTTCTCTTCAAACATTAACAAGAGACAGGTACTGCATAGATTTAAATTTTAGTAGGACCTTTTGCCTCCTTACCAGTGTTTGTTATTTACTCCTAAGGTCATGGATGTAAATATTCTCCTAACTTCTCCTTCTTTTCATATTAAAATAACCAATAGAGGGCTTGAAAATTAGGAATTTTTTTCCTCAAGGATTCTTTTCAAATTCTAGTATGAACCCAATTTTTCATTTTAGTCAAGACAAAAAGCAAAAATTTTAAGTTTTTTTTTTATTTCCTTACCTACAAATGTAATAATTGCTGATGACTAGGTCCATAGAAAAACATACATTTTTTGTTTGTTTCTTCACACAAAGTAACCTACACATTTAAACATCTCAACTATTCAGATTGTGTTCATACCCTTGTCATTCAGTCTATTCACATATGAATTGTTGGAAGTGTTCCTCCCAGTTAGAGAAGAACATTAAAATCCTGGTTTTTAACCTTGATACTCTGAATCCCTCTAAACATTTTATGCAAAATACCATGTTCAATTCCTGGCCAGATAGCTCCAGCCGTGGGCAAACTACGGCCCGCGGGCCGGATCCGGCTGTTCTATCCGGTTCTCTTGCTCTCCCCTCCGCTCCTTTACTTTGAATTTATATTAGTTCACACAAACACTCCATCCATGCTTTTGTTCCGGCCCTCCGGTCCAGTTTAAGAACCCATTGTGGCCCTCGAGTCAAAAAGTTTGCCCACCCCTGGGTTAGACTGAGCATCGGCTCAATATGCCAAGGTTGTGGGTTCGATCCCATGGTTACCAGTGGGGAGAAGACCTCGTCCCCACCTGTTCCTCTTGGGGATAGATTTTTTGTGATAGCAAAAGAAAATGAATTTTCTGACACTTGGGAGGATGAGCTATTGTAGAATCAAACCCCTGAGTTTCAAAGGTCCCATTTCCCTTAGTCCAGTCATAGAGGGAGTATAGCTGGGGCTGCAGCAGAGCTAAAAGCAGAGCCAGTGTCGGGTTTCCATTCCTTGCTGGAGCCGCGACCAGTCCAGCATCAGGCTAGCTTAGCTTGTTTCCTGATACAGTCCATTAGTCCAGTGGTTGGCAAACTGCAGCTCGCGAGCCACATGCGGCTCGCGAGCCGCGGTTTGCCGCTCTGTTGACTAATGAGTTTGCCGACCACTGGTTTAGGGGATTATGTAGCCCCAGATTTTCACGGGCTTTCGTTGGCTCCACCCTTTCTGGTCCACACATGGTTCCCCTGGCTAGATTGACAGGCAAGGACCTTCCCTGTGACCCCACCTTCACTGTGCATGTCTCTGTCTCCCCTTTGTTGGGCTCCTTCCCCCAGTGACCTGCAGGGAAGAGGCCAGTGGTTCCCTGGGGAGTGTAAAGTTGCAGCTTCCTGGTGAAGCTGCCCAAATGACATGCCTATAATGTCTGGCTTCCCCCTTTGCTCCTTTCCTATTATTAAAAACTAGAGGCCCGTTGCATGAGATTCGTGCAATAGGCCTTCCTTCCCCTGGCTGCTGGCACTGGTTTCCCTCCGGCACCAGTAGGGGGTGTGCAGGAGGCAGCTGATCCATGTCTCTCATCGATATTTCTAACTCTCTATCCCTCTCCCTTTCTGTGAAAAATCAATAAAATATATTTTAAAAAAACAAAGAAGGCCTTCCCTCTGGCCGCCACCTTTGCTGGGTTAATTTGCATACTCACTCCTGATTGGCTGGTGGGTGTCATGAAGTGATGGTCAATTTGCATATTTCTCTTTTATTAGTGTAGACTAGCTAATTACAGGGCACATACAAGAGTCAACCCATGAATGCATAAATAAGTGGAACAACAAATTGATGTTTCTCTCTTTCTTTTCCTCTCTCTCTAAAATTTAATTTAAAAAAAATACCATGTTCAACTTTATGTGTGTATTTCTCCCAAGGACAGATTTCTGTTCCCAGTGCATCCCAAGGAGTTCAAGATCCCATAAAACCTTAGAATCACGCCCTAACGGGTCTGGCTCAGTGGCTAGAGCGTCTGCCTGGGGACTGAGGAGTACCGGGTTCGATTCCTGTCAAGGGCATGTACCTTGGTTACAGGCACATCCCCAGTAGGGGGTGTGCAGGAGGCAGCTGATCCATGTCTCTCTCTCAACGATGTTTCTAACTCTCTATCCCTCTCCCTTCCGCTCTGTGAAAAATCAATAAAATATATTTTAAAAAAAGAAAAAAAACACCTTAGAATCACTACTTTGTAATAGTTATTGAGATTTTACAGTCTGTTCCAGGCTTTTATGTCTCTGGATCTATTTTGTTAATCAGTTTATTTTGTTCTTCATATTCTACATATGAGTGAGATCATGTGACACGCCTTTCTCTGACTGGCTTATTTCCCTTACATAATTCTCTCCAGGTCTCTCCATGTTGTCTCAAGGGTAAGAGATCCTTCTTTTTTACAGCTGCATAGTATTCCATGGTGTAAATGTACCACAGCTTTTTTATCCACTCATCTACTGATGGGGGCTCTTGGGCTGTTTCCAGATCTTAGCTATTGAAGTCATTTTTTTTTAAAATATATTTTATTGATTTTTTACAGAGAGGAAGGGAGAGAGGAATAGAGAGTTAGAAACATCGATCAGCCGCCTCCTGCACACCTCCTACTGGGGATGTGCCCGTAACCAAGGTACATGCCCTTGACCGGAATTGAACCTGGGACCTTTCAGTCCTCAGGCTGACGCTCTATCCATTGAGCCAAACCGGTTTTGGCTGAAGTCATTTTTAAAGTAAGGTTTTATTGAGCCCAAAATGTTAGCCAGAAGGCCGGTCTTGGGGCATAGAGTCTAAACTACCAGCAGCATAACTAGGTAGAAAAAACAGCATGTTTGTTGTCCCAGAATTCTGCCAGCGCTTTTATACATCATTACATTTATAAATGCTAATCTGAAACTTGCTAAATTTTAAGTTCTCTTAGTGGTTTTAACACATCCATGTCCCAGAATAGCATTTGCAGAACTGTTAAATGCTGACTCATGTAGTTTGTCGAGTGTGAGCAACCTTGATAGCCTATAGAGACCTCTCATTTATGTTTTTCTTTCCTTTATTTTTATGTTTTCTTAAGAAAATAATTAGCAGTTCAAGTTTAAATGACCATTAAAGCCTTTCAAATTACATTTCACTAACTTGTCTAATGTTAGGAAAATTAGCACTCTTACTATTTCTTTATGAATGTCTTCTACTTTGAGAAGTGAACACTTATGCAATTTTTTTTTAATTTCTATTATTTATTTTTTTAATATTTTTTTATTCATTTCAGAGAAGAAGGGAGAGGGAGAGAGAGATAGAAACATCAATGATAAGAATCATCGATTGGCTGCCTCCTGCACACCCTCCACTGTGGATCAGCCACAACCTGGGCATGTGCCCTGCCCGGGAATCAAACTGTGACCTCCTGGTTCATAGGTTGTTACTCAGCCACTGAGCTATGCCAGCTGGGCTTTAATTTTTATTTTATTATGTTTTTTATTAATTTTTTAGAGAGAGAGAAATGAAAAGGGAAAGAGAGATAGAAACATTGATGTGAGAAACATCCATCGGCTGCCTCTCGCAGACCCCCTATAGGGGATTACTGAGGATGGAGCATACAACCTGGACATGTGCCCTGACTGGGAATCGAACTGGTGACCTCTTGGTACACAGGATGATGCTCAACCCACTGAGCCACACCAGTCGGTCAACTTGTGAAATTTAAAAAAAAAGAAAAAGGATTTGACCTTTAAAACAATTTAAGACATAGATTGAATGGATCAGTGATTCCACTCGGAGGAGAAGAAAAAAGTGTCATTTCTTTACCTTTCTTATACTTCCTCTGTTATGAAGAAACTCCTGGGAATTAATAGTCATCTTCTGTAAAGACTTATAGAATTGATACAATTTAACAGGTCAAAACAACTATCAACCTACCAAAAAGTATTTCTTGAACATTGCTTTAGGTTCAGGCCTGCCACAGATGCTAGGAAATATAAGGAACGTGAATAAGTGGTCCTTTTAAGGTTGAGCAGAGAGGGGAAGAGAAAAGTGAGAAATCAAACTGCAAGCTACTGCACCAGGTTACAAATGGTCTTTCATAACCTGCTAAAGAATGTGGAGTTTTTTCCATAGCAATCAAGGCCCTTAAAATATTTGTTTTCCTTTCTTTTGGCCATACCATGAATCAGTGGGCATCTTCATTTTTTAATTATTTTTTTATAATTCTTTATTGTTGAAAGTATGACATATGTTCCCTTTTTCTCCCCCAATTGACCCCCCCCGCCCCCCGCCCCGGCCCTTACCGCCCCATTGCCTGTGTCCATGGGCCATGCTTATATAGTGGATATCTTTATTTTTTAAAATATGTTTATTGTTTGTTTGTTTTTTATTTATTTATTTTTTAAATATATTTTATTGATTTTTTTTACAGAGAGGAAGGGAGAGGGACAGAGAGCTAGAAACATCGATGAGAGAGAAACATCGATCAGCTGCCTCTTGCACACCCCCTTCTGGGGATGTGCCCGCAACCAGGGTACATGCCCTTGACCAGAATCGAACCTGGGACCTCGAGTCCGCAGGCCAACGCTCCATCCACTGAGCCAAACCGGCTAGGGCTGTTTTTTTTTTTTTTTAAAGAGAGGAATAGAGAATTAGACACATCAATGAGTGAGAAACATGGATCAGCTGCCTCCTGCACACCCCCTACTGGTAATGTGCCCGCAACCAAGGTACATGCCCTCGACCAGAATCGAACCTGGGACTCTTCAATCCGCAGGCCGACGCTCTATCCACTGAGCCAAACCGGTTACGGTAATATAGTGGGTATCTTTAAATGCACAGACATGTGCGGGCCTAAATAATAAATAATAAACTATCATCATTTCTCTTTGAATTAAAAAAAAAAATGTGTTTTAGAAAGATAATCCAGGCGACAGTGTGGAAAATGGACTGCACTGCAGAGATATGGGTGGAGGGTGACCACTGGGAGATTGATTGCAACAGTCCAGGTGAGACACGACGAAGGTCTAATGTTGTAAGACATCATGCTGGGCACTGCGGGGAACACAGAGCTGAACAAGACGTGACCCCACATGCAGGATGAATGAATGAAAATGTCACACTGCGTGCTTGTTCCCCCTACCAGGATGCCCCTGGAGACGGTGATGTACAAAGATGCGAATGAGAGAAGACAGACTTTTATTAACCTCCTGCTGAAGGGAAAAAAATTACAGAGAGCAATAATTCTTGCTTGATCTTTTCAATTTGACTACGTTGTCCCCCATGTCTTTATGTAATCAGTTTACACACCCCGCTGTGTGTGTTTTGACCAGCCATAAAGAACCAGACAACAGGAACAAAGCCGGCAGCAGTCGCCTGGACTTGCTAGCGGATGTGCTTTCAGTAACTAACTAGTTGCTGACTCAGAGACCAGAGGAAAGCGAAAACCTCCTCCCTGTTCGGTGGCCAGCCAAGCGGTTACAAGCGTGTTAAAGTCCACAGTGATGGGAACCTCTTTCCACTGCCCACCTGGCTCATTTGCTGTGTCATCTGGAAGCGGGACGGGGGTTTCATAGCCAACTCAGAGAAATAAGTGAGTCATGTCAGTCATTTCCGGGGCTTGGCAGCCGGGGCCAGGTGGCAACGAGACCAGACTCCTTCCCTGGCCCCGGGCTCCGTTACTCACCCACTTGTGCTCTTGTGCAGCTCCAGCTCAGGCTCCTGGGCCAAAAGAAAAGCTACCGCAGCACCCTTTGCTGTATTTGCAACACCGTGAGTCTAGTTAAATAATAAAATATCATCCTTTCTCTTTGAATTAAAAAAAAAATGTGTTTCAGAAAGGTAATTCAGGCGACAGTGTGGAAAATGGACTGCATATCTGCTAATGACAAGGAACAGGCAGCACAGAGCCTAGTCCCACAGGAATGGGAGAAAAGAATGGGATTTAGAGTCAGATGTGGTTGAATAGGGGCTTTGTCAAGGCCGTGTGACCTCCTGCAAGTCAGTTAACCTCTTTCAGCTTCAGGTTTCCCACCTAGAAAATAGTGGTTATGATATGATCACACATATCTATGTGAAAGAATATATGGCGCTAGCTGGTTTGGCTCAGTGGATAGAGCATTGGCCAATGGACTGAAGGGTCCCAGGTTTGATTCCGGTCAAGAGAATATACGTTGGTGGCAGGCTTGATCCCTGGCCCTGGTCGGGGCAGGTGCAGGGGGCAGCCAATTGATGTGTCTCTCTCACATTGATGTTTCTCTCTCGCTGTCTCTCCCTTTCTCTTCCACTCTCTCTAGAAAAAAAAAAAAAAGAATATATGTACAACGCCTGGCGCTCCCATACTTTGCTGGTAGGAACGTAAAATGGTGCCACCTCTTTGGAAAACTGTTGGGCCGTTTCTTTAAAAGTTAAACATAAATTTACCATACAGCCCAGCAATTCTACTCCTAGGCATCTACCCAAGAGAAATGAAAACATATGTTCACACAAAGACTTGTGTGTGAATGTTCATAGCCGCATTCTTCATGAGTAAACCACAAAAACACTATGCTAAGTGAGAGAAGCCAAACCCAAAAAATCATATCTTGTATAAGTCAGTTTACACGAGAAAAGGCAAATCCAGAGCAGATAAACCTTAAAGTAGGTTGCAGTTGCCTAGGGCTGGGAGAAGGGGAAGGACAGTGACTACAAATGGCATGAGGGATCTTTTTGGGATGATGAAAATGCTCTAAATTAGCCCTTACTGGTTTGGCTCAGTGGATAGAGCATCGGCCTGCGGACTGAAGGGTCCCAGGTTCAATTCCAGTCGAGGGCATGTACCTTGGTTGCGGGCACATCCCCAGGGGGAGGTGTGCAAGAGGCAGCTGATCGATGTTTCTCTCCCATCGATATTTCTGACTCTCTATCCCTCTCTCTTCCTCTCTGTAAAAAATCAATAAAATATATTTTTTTTAAAAAAGAAAATGCTCTAAATTGGGTTGTGGTGATGGATGCATAACTGTAAATTGACTAACAGTCATTAAATTATGGTATATAAATTATAACTCGTCCAGCTGGCGTGACTCAGTGGTTGAGCATCTACCCATGAACCAGGAGGTCATGGTTCAATTCCCGGTCAGGGCACATGCCCGGTTGCAGGCTGGAACCCCAGTGTGGGGTGTGCCGGAGGCAGCCGATCAATGATTCTCTCTCATCATTGATGTTTCTATCCCTCTCTCCCTCTCCCTTTCTCTCTGAAATAAATAATAAAAATATATTTTAACAATAAATAAATAACTCAATAAAACTGTTTTTAAAAACCTACCAGGCATGTAGTAGATACTCAATACCGTAGTGAATCACTAACATTTAATAAGCATTTATTAGTAAGCGACTTTAAACACACCACATGCCTTAATTCAACTTAACTCCTATTTCTAAGGCACATTTCTAAGTTTCACAAACTTTTTAGTTTTCCAAATAACCACTTTCCCTACCTTTTCCATGTCCACTTACCATCTGTACAATTATCAACTGAATATTTTTCTCCAAACAAAATTACATTTAAAAACTTTGTAAGTTCATTTTAAAGTAAAACCTTATATCACTATGGTAAATGGAAACCCAGCATCATTTGTCATAAATAAAACATACTGTGAAAATAAACACAAGAAAAGCCCAATGATCTTAGTAGGCAGATGTTTTTGCCTAAAGAAGGTTTGCTCTCTCTGCTTGATAAAGGAGACTCAATATCTTCGAGAAGAGCCCTGGCCGGTGTGGCTTAGTTGGTTGGAGTGTTGTTCTATATCCTGAAAGGTTGAGGGTTCAATTCCTGGTCAGGGCACATACCCAGGTTTTGGGTTTGATTTCCAGTTGGGGCACATGCCGGAGATAAGCAATCAATGTTTCTCTCTAAAATTAATAAAAACATATCCTCGGGTGAGGAATTTTTGAAAATCTTGGAGAAAAGGGTAAAGGGGGGATAGATGATGATGGAAGGAGACTTGACTTGGGGTGGCGAACACACAATACAACATACAAATGGTGAATTATAGAATTGTACACCTGAAACCTATATAATTTTATTAACCAATGTTACCACACACACACAAAAAAATCATTAACATATAATGAAAAAGGTTAGAGAGATGACTTAGGCATTTCTCTTTGATGCAATCAGACCCGGAGATTGGAATCCCAGGCTGAGAACAAAGAAGATCTTGTGTGGGTGTGCCCCACCATCTATACAGAGTTGAAAACAATTGAGGTCAGATACCTTTTTAGGGCGTATGGGGAGGCAGCCACGCCTGCTCCTGCTGCTTTATCATTATGCCCCTGTAAGTCCAGAAAAGCAGAGGCCTGGAGAGAGGCCGGGGAAAGCTTCAGGCCTGACTCCCCGGCCTGGCCAGGCGTGAGGTCGTGGGACTTGGCCTGAGGCCATGAGGGGCCTGAGAGAATCACCCCCGGAGATGACCCAATGGTGAGGAAGGAGATGGCATCCTTCTTCCACACTGGAGGTTGGGATCGATCTCCGGCACGGAGTGGGGAGACAGGGGCCTTGAGGAGCCTGGGTCCACCCCTGGTGGAGAGCCCGGGGAATGGGAGCCCAGGGACACTGGAAGTGGTCAAGCCAGGGGGCCTCTCTGATGCAAGGGAACCCCGCAGGGTCCCTGAGAGACGCGCCCGCACAGGATTTGGCTGCCTGCACCAGGGGCAGAGGCAGTGCAGCCAAAAGCGGTCAGACATCCCCTTTCCCTTTCCCAAAACAATGGGGAGAAGAGTTCCCACTGAGCGTGCAGAAGGGAAATAATCAAACAGTTCATGTCTGTACTCCACTTGACTGGGTAGAGAAGGGTTAACACAACTTAAAAAGACCTCACTTTCAGCCCTGGTCGGGAGGCTCACTTACTTGGAGTGTCGTCCTGTACACCAAAAGGTTGTGGGTTCAATGACAGGTCAGGGATATATCTAGGTTGCAGGTTCGAGCCCAGCTCACGGTGCATAGAGGAGTGACTGATCAGTGTTTCTCTTACGTTGCTGTTTCTCCTTCACTCTTCCTCTCCCTTCTTTTCTCTCTAAAAATCAATAAAAACACATTTTTTAAAAAAATGCGCTAGAATGATATCTAAGTTACTGTTGTAGCAACATATAGAAATGTTTAAAAATGTTTAAAAGCCTCTAAAAATGTTTAAAAAGGTTTTAAAATGTGTGAGTTAACTTTCCTGAAACTTAAAGCATGATATTAAGGACTCATACCCCACTACCCTGAACGTGTGTATCCCATAGATAAGGATTTGCATTTCGATTATTGACTTAGAGTGACATGCTATGATAGACATATGTTCACCTGCGTTAATTGCTGATTAACACTTGTAGCCCTGACGTAGTTATAATGTTCATAAACTTTTGTCTATCTTTTCCAAGTGATGGTCATCAGGGCAAAATTTAGTAACACTACATACCTGAACAAAAAGACGATTTTTCTCCCTTGCTCTGGTTTCCTTGTTTCTTACTGATTTCTCAGTTCTTTGGTCAACAAGGGAGAATTCTACCTTTCACTCTCCACTGGGCTGAGACTCCAGGGCCCCTGGGAGGGAAAATGTTGGGGCACAGAAACTCTTGCCTGCGATGGCCCGAGTTTGAGTTCAGGTTCTGCCTTTTGTTACCTATTTAGCCTTGGGCAAGTCCTTGAACTTCTTGGACTATGTTTCATCTGTTAAATGAGATTAATTATAATATCTGCCTCCCAGGTTGTTGTGAAGCTCAAATGACGTAACATGAGACTACACACGGTACAATTCTATAAGAATGTTACTTTTTATCATTGTGGTGATGCTTTTTATTTTATTTTAATTTTTTAAAAAAATCTTTATGGTTGAAAGTATTTTCCGTGGGCTGGGGGAGGGGGGGCAACGGGGGGAAAAAGTAATTTGTCAAATTAAGATATGTTTGTATGCTTCAACATCTCTCAGAAACAAAGTTAAAAAGCAAGAGTAATTTGTAGAAATATATGCCATGTAATTCAACGTGGATTGAACCAGCTTTATTGAAATATGGTTGACATGTTTAAGGTATAGAATGTGATGATATATGTCATATATATGTATTATGAAATGTATAACCCTCTAGTAGGGTTAGTTAACATCTCCATCACCTTATAATTACCATTTCTTTTTTGTGGTGAGAACATTTAAGATCTACTCTTTTTAGCAACTTTCAAGTATATAACAATATCGTATTGTTAACTTACAGTCACCATGTTGTAATTACATCCCCAGAACTGGAAGTTTGTATTTTTTGACCAACATCTCATTTCCCCCATGACCAGCCCCTGGAAACCACCATTCTACTATGTTTTTTGAGTTGGCTTTTTTAGATTTCACATATAAGTGAGATCATACAGTATTTGCCCTTATCTGTCTGCCTTATTTCACTTAACATAATGGTTTC
This sequence comes from Plecotus auritus, assembly GCF_963455305.1. Classification (NCBI taxonomy): domain Eukaryota; kingdom Metazoa; phylum Chordata; class Mammalia; order Chiroptera; family Vespertilionidae; genus Plecotus; species Plecotus auritus. The sequence goes on from NC_137779.1 coordinate 20,030,715, forward strand.
AAGATCTATTCATGTTGTCACAAAAGGCAGGATTTCCTTCTTTTTTTATGGCTGATATATATATATATACACACACACACACACACACACACATACATATATATATATATACACACACACACACACACACACACACATACTAGAGGCCCGGTGCACGAAATTCGTGCACGGGGGTGGGGGTGTCCCTCAGCCCAGCCTGCACCCTCTCCAATCTGGGACCCCTCGAGGGATGTCCAACTGCCCGTTTAAGTCCGATCCCACCGGACTAAACAGGCAGTCGGACATCCCTCTCACAATCCAGGACTGCTGGCTCCCAACTGCTCGCCTGCCTGCCTTCCTGATTGCCCCTAATTGCTTCTGCCTGCCAGCCTGATCACCCCCTAACCACTCCCCTGCCAGCCTGTTTGCCCCTAACTGCCATCCCCTGCAGGTCTGGTCACCCCTATCTGCCCTCCCCTGCAGGCCTGGTCCCCCCCAACCGCTCTCCCCTGCAGGCCTGGTCACCCCTAACTGTCCTCCCCTGCAGGCCTGGTCCCCCCCAACCGCTCTCCCCTGCAAGCCTGGGTCCCTCCCAACTGCCTTTCCCTGCAGGCCTGGTTGCCCCCAACTTCCCTCCTCTGCCGGCTTGGTCACCCCTAACTGCCCTCACCTGCTGGCTTGATCACCCCCAACTGCCCTCCCTTGCAGGCCTAGTCCCTCCCAACTGCCCTCCCCTGCTGGCCATCTTGTGTCCACATGGGGGAAGCCATCTTTGACCACATGGGGCGGCCATCTTGTGTCTTGGTGTGATGGTCAATTTGCATATTACTCTTCTATTAGATAGGAGATATATATATATATATATATATATATATATATATATATAATACATATCACATTTTCTTGACCCATTTATCTGGCACTTTGGTTGTGTGAATATGCTACAATGAATATGGGGGCACAAATATCTCTTTGAGATACTGATTTCATTTGCTTTAGGTATATACCCCAAAGTGGAATTGCTGGATCATATGGTAGTTCTATTTTTAACTCTTTAAGAAAACTCCATACTGTTTTCCATAGTGGCTACACCAATTCATATTCCCAGCCACAGTGCATCAGTCTCACTGACACTTACCTCTTAGCTTCTTGATTGTAGCCATTCGAACAGATGTGAGGTGATATCTCATTGTGGTTTTGAGTTACATTTTCCTGATGACTAGTGATGTTGAGCATCTTTTCATGTACCTATTGTATGTACCTTTTGTATGTCTCTTTTGGAAAACATTGTGAATTTTAAAACACATGAAACAGTGATATGTATTATTCATGAATATATGCATATGTAGGAAAAGTACTTCAAATGTGTAGGAAAACACATTAAACTCATACTAATGGTTGCTCCTGGGGAAAGGGGGGTAGGACTGAGGAAGGGTACACAGGGGATCCAGGTGTAGCTAGAGTATTTTATTTCTTTGGAAAAAAGAGAGAGAAATATTCAAAGCAAATATAACAACTTATGAGCAAGTGTTCAATCTGAGTAGTAGGCACATGAATGTTAACTATGTTCTCTATGCTTTTCTGAAAAAAATTATTTTTTCTTATTTTAATATTTAATCTTTTTAGTTAAAAATGTTTCAATATTATTTTACATTAGTTTCAGGTGTACAGCATAGTGTTTAGACAATCATATAATTTACAAAGCCATTCCCCTGATATTTCAAGTACCCAGCTGGCACCATACCTAGTTATTACAATATTATCGGCTATATTCCCTATGCTGTACTTTACATCCTCATGACTGCCAATTTGTACTTCTTAATCCCTTTGCCTTTTTCACCCAGCCCCCCAGCTCCCTCCCATCTGGCAACCAACAGTTTGTTCTCTGTATCTGCGAGTCTGTTTCTGTTTTTCTTTGTTTATTTTGTTATTTAGATTCTACATATACGTGAAATCGTATGGTATTTCTCTTTCTCTGTCTGACTTATTTCATTGAGCATAATACCCTCTAGGCCCATCCATGTTGCCACAAAGGGTAAGATTTCATTCTTTTTTATGGCTGAGTAATAGTCCACCGTATATATGTACCACCTCTTCTTTATCCAATTGTCTATCAATTGGTACTTAGGTTGTTTCCATATCCTAGCCACTGTAAATAATGCTGCAATGAACATAATGTGTCTATTCAAATTAGTGTTTTGGATTTCTTTGTATAAATACCCAGAAGTGGAATTGCTGGGTCATACAGTAGTTCTGTTTTTAACTTTTTGAGGAGACTCCATACTGTTTTCCATAGGGGCTATACCAATTTGCAATCCCACCAAAAGTCCACATCCTCCCAACACTTTTTTGTTGATGTATTGATGATAGCTATTCTGACAGGTGTGAGGTGATATCTCATTGTAGTGGAGGTTTTGTTTGTTTGTTTGTTTTATCGACTTCAGAGAAAAAGGGAGAGGGAGAGGGAGATCGGAACATCAATGATGAAAGAGAATCATTGATCAGCTGCCTCCTGCACGCCCCACACTGGGGATCGAACCTGCAACCGGGCATGTGCCCTGACTGGGAATTGAACCATGTCCTCCTGGTTCATAGGTCGATGCTCAACCACTGAGCCACGCCGGCCGGGCTCATTGTGGTTTTAATTTGCATCTCTCTGATGATTAGTGACATTGAGCATCTTTTCGTATGTCTATTGGCCATCTCTATGTCCTCTTCAAAGAAATACCTTTTCAGGTCTTTTACCCTACTTTTTAATTGGATACCAAATGTTAGTTTGTTGTGGTGTTAAGTTCTATGCATTCTTTATAAATTTTGGATATTAACCCCTTATCAGATGTGTCATTGGCGAATATCTTCTTCCAACTGAGAAAAAAATTCTTTTTTTTTTTAAATATATTTTATTGATTTTTTACAGAGAGGAAGGGAGAGGGATAGAGAGTTAGAAACATCGATGAGAGAGAAACATCGATCAGCTGCCTCCTGCACACCTCCCACTGGGGATGTGCCTGCAACCAAGGTACGTGCCCTTGACCGGAATCGAATCTGGGACCCCTCAGTCCGCAGGCCGACGCTCCATCCACTGAGCCAAACCGGTTTCGGCAAGAGAAAAAAATTCTTAATGTTTTAGCTCAATGCTGAAAATCTGGAGAAAACACAAAAGAATAGAGGCAATGACAACAAAAAACCTAACTAAAACAACTGCTCTCAACATTGAGTGGTGTATGTACCTCCCACCTCTTTTATTCACTCCGCAGGTAAACACAGCTGGACCATTTTATTTTGTGAAACCCGAGGCGCCTGCTGGCAGCTGGGTTAGGTTGCTCCTGGCCTAGGTGTCAAACAGCCGGTCCTCTACAGATAAAACCATTTCCGCCACCCTTTTCTTACCGAGGCTTCTGGTTTATAAAACTGCCCTTTACAAAAGCTCTGTTGTGTAGAGTGTAAATATTTAATTTAATCCACATCCACTTAGGCCTGCCTGGTGTTTGTTTTTCATTTAGATTTCACTGTATTACATAATGCCAAAGTCATCTGTCCATTCACTCCATTCAGTTTGCAGGGGGGGAAGCAAAATCATGTTTTGGTGGTGTAGCGATACCAAATGGTCAGGTGACTAAGTTTTCCTTTTCTGTCTACTTGAATTAGAATTAATTGTGTATGTGTTCTCCTTCTACCTCAGGAATAGATAAGGATTTTTTTTTTTTCTCTCCAGCCTTTCACTTTTCAACCTCCTGCTTCTTCTGGTTTTTTGTTTCGTGTGTGTGTGTGTGTGTGTGTGTGTGTGTGGTTTTTTTAATCCTCACCTGAGGATATTCCAATAGTCAAGAAACCTGGATGTGGCCTGTAATATCTGGAAACGCCACCCCAAAGTATAAAGTTGCACTGTCTGATGTAGTAGCCAGCAGCCATGTGTGGCTAAGTCTGAATTTATTAAACTAAACAAAATTTAAGATTCAGTTCCTCGCTCACACTAGACAGGTTTCCAAGCGCTCGGTGGTGGCCTGTGGCGTCTGTGTTGCACAGCACAGGACAGAGCAGGGCCGTGTCTCTGAAAAGAGCTGTGGGGAGTGCTGGTCTGGAGTCTATGGCCGCAGCACGGCCACTCCCTCGCTTTCCAGGGCTCCCACTTTCATCTTCCGAACCTTGAGAAAGTTCTGCAGGTGCAAGTCCGGATGAGAAACTGTGGGTGATGCGTGAATGAGGAGGACAAAGCTAAGGGGAGCCCTCTACGTCTTCCTTCTGCCGCTGCCTGCTGGGCTGCTCAGGCCTCTGTCCTGGCCAGCATCTTGGAGCGCTTATAAGATTTTTCAGGTAAAGATCTTACCAAGAGTCGGAAGTGCATTCACCCATCTAAGGCTCCTTGTCATTTTATTTGTGAAGAAAGAGTTCGAAAGGATATGAAGGCCCAGCCATGGGCATGGCTCAGTGGTTGAGCGTCGACCTATGAACCAGGAGGTCACGGTTCGATTCCCAGTCAGGGCACATGCCCGTGTTGTGGGCTCAATCCCCAGTGTGGGGCCTGCAGGAGGCAGCCGATCAATGATTCCCTCTCATCACTGTTGTTTCTCTCTCTCTCCCTCTCCCTTCCTTTCTGAAATCAATAAAAATAAATTTTTTTAAAAGGATATGAGGCAAATGTAGTAGGCAATCCAGTTTCATCCTAAGACAAACTCCTAGTCACTGCATCTATCTATTCTCTTTTTGGAAATCAAACTAATAGAGAGACAAAAACATCAGTATTGATCAGTTGCCTCCCGCACCTCCCGCGTGCGCCCGAACCCATGACCTTCCTGTGTATAGGATGATGCTCCAACCAACCGAGCAACTGCAGCCAGAGTGAAACGCCTTTTATTTTTGTAGGGAACATGCTCTGCGGGCAGGTAGGGAGGGCAACAAGATAAGCTAACACTCGGTAATCTTAGAACTGGGGGGAAATAGCATATAAAATTCCTGGTGAATATGTCTTTCCAAAATTCATGGGAATTTTCTTACCACTTTCTCCACTGTTTCTGTGATCTCGCCTCGTGCACCATTGTTTAATTTTTCCCCTGGGTTTATCCTCATCTGCATTTTTCTATCTGGCTTTTACAGACGTGTGCTCTATGGTTATTTGAGAACGAGTCAATACACCACTTAAACTTTAAATCAGATTTTATTAGGATACCTATAAAGTATTTATTATTCAATTAATAAAAGCACGTCCTGTGAATCGCTGCCTTGGGGAATGAGTACAAAGTTAAAGGCACGCAAATGGTATTTAAAACTGTAAAAGCCTTGAGTCAAGGACAAACTTCAGGCATTAAGCCACTTTACATAATTTTAAAGCAGCTTTCACAAAATACTCTCTTATGGAGAGGCCAGCAGAAGAAAGGTCAATGTTGGTCCAAACTCCGAAGGCAGCCAAGCTAGAGGCTTCAGCAAGACTGGAGTGGGAGGTCACATGGGAGGAAGGTCCTCCAGAGGAGGCCTCCGTTGTTTTCGGCCCCCTCTCCTGCAGGTGGATTGGGGCCCTGTGAGTTGCTGTGCTCCACCTGATCGCAAATTGCTGCCACGCTGCCGACGAGAGGCAGTCACTAGGGTAACCAAATCTCAAACCACTTAGGTCTTTAATAGGCATGGTCAACACTTAAAATTCTCCTTAGAAGCAAATAGGCAGCTTGTTCAGACCCTCCAAGGTGAGTTCATCACCCCCTTTCAGATTTTCAGAAGTAAAGGAAACAAATCTGATGAGTTTTCATTTAATTCTGTGAATCTTTCCTGAATGCTAGGCAAGTATTATTAGCACCACTTGTAGTCACCATTGCTTCTCTTCAAATCACTGGAGGGCAATCATCACTGCCAGCTCATCCCCTTAGCCTCTTTGCAGTAACAATAATGAGCTTTGGAAAGAGGACCTGAGATTTTAATCAGCCACACAGAGTTTCTAGTTACAAATCATCTCCCTTGTTGTTGAGCATATTATTTCGGGCAATGCTCGGACCACCTGCATAAGTACACTGAGTGGCCAGATTATTATGATCTCTGAATGCATAATAATCTAGCCAGTCAGTGTATATCCTATATAATAAACGGCTAATATGCAAATTGTCCCCTCAACCAGGAGTTCGACCAGCAGGCAGGCTGGCCAACCGCCCATGTCCCCTCCCCTGGCCAGGCCTGGCTGGACCCCAACCATGCACGAATTCATGCACTGGGCCTCTAATATATATATTAGTATATATATTAGTATATATATTAGAAAGAAGTATATATACACACATACACACGCGCACACACACACACACACACACACACACTGAGTGGCCAGATTATTATGCGTTCAGAGATCATAATAATCTGGCCACTCAGTGTATAGCCACGTGCTTACGATAAAGCATATTCCTAGGCTCCACCTGAGACCCAAATGACTCAGAACCTTTGGAGAGAGGTGCCAGGAATCTGTATTTTAACAGCTCTTTCCCATGATTCTTATGTTAAAACTTAAGATGAAATGGATGGAAGGTAGAAAGGTTTTCTATGCCTTTTATTATGAAGAAATTAGTCAGAAATTCAGCTAAATCTCTGAACCAGGACAAACAATTAATAATTGAGAAATAACTCTGGGTGAAAGGCAGAAGTAGATGAATTTTAAAGCTATAAGTACTTTTAAGGGGACCAATGACTTGTAAGCCCAGTGATCATATACTCCTCGTGTTTCAAGCTAGTTCCTGTTGCACATACCTTGTCCTATTGGCTGAGATCATGTGCAAGTATTCATCTTCTCTTTATTTCTGTTTCTCATTTGTATTTGTGAAATGAGAAATAGAAGGTTCTGTCCTATGATATAATATATGTCAAAGCAGTTTGCAAACTGTAAGTGCTTTACAAACATTATTGTGTCCAGAGAGCAGTGAATTGCATTATTCTTTCATTGACTAATCTTGGTCATTTTTGGAAAAATCAGTTAATAATTCAATCTTCTCTTCTGTAAATTAGGGCCATGTCTTTGAATCGTGAGTGCACTATATTATGATACAATCCATCCATTCGTTGTTTGCCTTTGTAATTGAATTAACCATGTAGCAATTGACACCGATTATGGAGATATTCAGATAAGATGTGTTTTTTATGGATTTTCATAACTGTAGATCTCCTTCCTCTCATGATTCTTCATATTGTTTCTTTTCATTTAAAATTTTTTTTTATTGATTGGTTTTTATTTATTTTTTAGAGAGAAAGAGGAAAGGAGAGAAAGAAAGAAAAAGAGAAAAAAAAATCAATTTGTTGTTTCACTTATTGATGCCTTCATTGGTTGATTCTTTTTTTAAAATATATTTTTATTGATTTCAGAGAGGAAGGAGAGAGAGATAGAAACATCAATGATGAGAGAGAATTATTGATTGGCTGCCTTCTGCACGCCCCACACTGGGGATCGAGCCCCAATCCTGGGTACCTGCCCTGTTGGGGAATTGAACTTTGACCTCCCGGTTCATATGTCGACGCTCACATTGGTTGATTCTTTTATGTGCCCTGATCAGAGATCTAACCTGCAACCTTGGCGTATCAGGACGACGCTCTGAGCTAACCAGCCAGAGCTCTTTTCATTTTTACTATTTGTTTTAAATTATCTATTTAGGTCTTTAAATAAGTAATACATTTGCAAGAATCAAAAAGTATAAAAAGCTATAATATACAAAGTCTCTTTGCTTCTCCATCACCCACTTATTCCAATTCTCACCTACTTTTTATAAGTAATCATCCTCATTGATTTCTTGTGTATGCTTCCAGAAATTATTTTTATGCACACACAAGCAGGTATAAGTATATATTATCCCTTCTCTTCCTTTTTAACATGATGCCAGCATAATCCGTTTACTATTTTGAACTTGTTCCACTTAACGATGTATGTTGGAGATCTTTCCCTAACACAATAGAAAGAGTTTATTCAACCTTTTTTATAGCTTCAGTAAATTCCATTGTATAGATGCACTATAATTCATCGAGCCAGTCTCACCTTTTTTTTTTTCTTAATATATTTTTATTGATTTCAGAGAGGAAGGGAGAGGGAAAGATAGGTAGAAACATCAATGATGAGAGAGAATCATTGATCGGCTTCCTCCTGCATGCCCCCCACTGGAGATCAAGCCTGAAACCCGGGCATGTGCCCTTGACCGGAATCGAACCCGGGACCCTTCAGTCCGCAGGCAGATGCTCTATCCACTGAGCCAAACCAGCTAGGGCACACCAGTCTCATCTAATGAACTTCCAGGTGCATCTAATGAACTTCTAGGCGCATGCCAATCTTTTGTCATTGTATGTGGTAATGAATAAATTTGAACACTCATTATTTCCCATTTGTGTGAGTGTATCTGGACGGTAAATTCCATATGGCTCGTTTTCTAGCCTCTGCATGTTTTGGTTGATTTTTTGGGACTATTCGCAAGTTGTGCACACCTCTCCTCCAAAATTGTACACAAAACCCAAGAAGAATCTTCCCAATGCTGAATATGACAGGATTGCTTTTCACTCTAGTTCTTGCATATCAGGTCTGCCAGAATTGTAAACCGGTCTTTAAAAGTGGCCTAACAACTGTTCTAAACAACTAAATGTATTGAAAATAAAGACCTAACATTGCTGAAAACTATGAAATATCTAAGCACCGTGATTTCCAGTTATATTACTGCTGTTTATTTTTATACATTATTTCCTCTTTAACACATGTACTTTGTTTGGGTTTCTATCTTAATGCAAAAATTTGATTACAATCAAGGCTGCCCAATACATAGCAATGAAAGCAGCTATTAATAGGGGGTAGAATGGGAAAATATTATTTTAACTGTCAAGTATATACGGTGGCTAAATATTCTGATTTAAAATATTTCAGCTCTGGCTGAGTTTGCTCAGTGGTTAGAGCATCCATCTGTGCACCAAAGGGTCGGGGGTTCAATTCCCAGGCAAGGGCCCAAACCTTGGTTGCAGGTTCCCCAGCCCGGGTGGGAGGTGGGGGTGGCAGGAAACAACCAATCCGTATGTGTGTCTCTCTCTTCCCCCTCCTCCCTCCCTTCCACTCTCTCTACAAATCAATGAAAAAATATATATATTTCATCTCATTATCTGATTAGAAGTCTCAATTTTAGCTTCAGAAAATACAATCGCCCCACAAATATAGAATATCTTTAGCCCAGAAACTTGGTAGCTATAGCCTGTTAGTGTTTAAGGTGGCACCAGTTGCTTGAGAATGTCCCATTTCCCTTGATGTTGATAATGCTCAGTGATTCAAAGTGACTTACTTAGTAGAAGCGGAAATAGCTACTAACTCCAAGGAAATTTTGTGGTATTTACTGAGCACACACAAGCCAAATGGCACTGCATTGGCTTTTTGTTTGTTTGTTTTTACTGTAAAAATCACGTCAATTTTTGATAAGAAGTGGAAACGTAAAAATAATGGAAAGCCACAAAGAATCCCAGAAGTTCACTTTAACTGATTGTCTCATCATGATTTTCTCTTTGTCTTCCCTGTCCCTTTCTTTCCTTTTCTCACTCCCAGATCTCCTTATGGCAGAATTTCTCAAGCAGGAGTAAATTGACTTTTTTTTTTTTTTTTTTAATATATTTTATTGATATTTTACAGAGAGGAAGGAAGAGGGATAGAGAGCTAGAAACATCGATGAGAGAGAAACATCGATCAGCTGCCTCCTGCACACCTCCCACTGGGGATGTGCCCGCAACCAAGGTACATGCCCTTGACCGGAATCGAACCCGGGACCCTTCAGTCCGCAGGCCGACGCTCTATCCACTGAGCCAAACCGGTTTCGGCTTTTTTTTTTTTTTTTTTTTTACAAAAAGAAGTCCTTGCATTTCCTCAAGGGAATGGCTATAAAGAGACTTAGCAGTTTGAGGAACTAAGAGGTCATGGATAACATAAAGTAGATGGACAGTTGAGAGCTCACTTTGTTTGGTTTTCATCAGACACCTCTGAACTCAAATTAGAATTGACTTATAACATAGCTGAGTGATAGAAAAAACAGGACTCAAGATGGAACACCCAAAAAATTTTCACAAAGAACTAAGCAAAATGGCACGATGAACAATTATATAGAAAACCTGTTGCTGAAGGCATGAATCCTTAGACTTATCTTCACCCTTTATCACTGATAATTCAACCTCAGGAGTCTTGAAAGCTTCAGCCTTAATCGGTGGAGGGCAGCAGCCAAGAGCAAAAGATTAAAAACAACCGTGACAAGAATAACTCCTCTTGCAAGGATGGGTTATTGCACCATACATCGTCTTTAAGACTTGAAATTGTTCTAGTCTTTTTATTTGGTGATATTAACTTGATCTTCAAGTATTTAAGTGTCACTTATCCTTACCAAACATGTCGGTTGGTACATCTGTCTTATAGTTTATCTTTACTGTTCTCTGTGTACTTCTGCGTAAATATTTGTAGCAGATCTGAAAGAGTATACACATAGTCAAATCTCAGTGATTCAGGTAATACACTTTTAAATTACAGTTGACCCTGGAACAACACAGGTTTGAATTGTGAGGTCCACTCAGATGTGATTTTTTTCAATAAACACTGTAATATATTTTCCCTTTCTTACAATTTTTTGTTGTTGTTGTTAATCCTCTCCTGAGGATATTTTTTCCATTGATTTTCAGAGAGAGTAGAAATGAGGGGGGAGAGAGAGAAGCATCAACGTGAGAGAGACACATCAATTGGTTGCCTCTTGCATGAGCTCTGACTGGGCCGGGGATCAAGCCTGCAACCAAGGTACATAACCTTGACCAGAATCGAACCCAAGACCCTTCGGTCCTTGGGCCGACACTCTAACCACTGAGCAACCGGCCAGGGCTTACAATTTTCTTAATAACATTTTCTTTTCTCTAGCTTACTTTATTGTATGAATACAGTATACCATATATATAGCCTACAAAATATGTGTTAAGCCACTGTTTACATTATTGGTACAGCTTTTGGTCAATAGCAGGCTATTAGTAGTTAAGTTTTCGGGGAGTCAAAAGTGACATGTGAATTTTCAACTGCATGGGGATTGGTGTCCCCAACCCCCACATTGTTCAAGGGTCAACTGTACTTGTATCAAACATTCCATTCTGTCTGCTCCTCACAGGCTCTTAATCTAGAAGCCACCCCTTATTCTTCAGTTTCACCCCTAGATACTTCTCAGTATTTCCAAGGAGAAAAATTGTCTCACATAACCACAATAATGTTGTCACATCTAACAAATTTAACAAAACTCCAATGAATCTTCGTTTTGTAATATTTTCTCATGGCGGTATAATTGAGTGTGTGAAAACCAGCCACGTGCAGATGCCACAACCCCGGTTTTCTGGAAAGATCTGGAGCCCATCTGGTCCTTCCGAGATCAGCAACATCTGAAGGCATGACAGCGGGGTTCGTCACCACTCGGGGGGAAGAGCTCCTGTCTGGTCTGCAACCATCCAAAAAAGAAACGAGAGTGGCTTGCTGTAGCATTATCTGGAAACAGCTCGAGTCTGCAGCAACCCTCATCATGTAAAATGGAACGGGGGATTTACAAGCTGATTTCGACCATGTTTCTGGGCGGCTGGATGCAGAGCTCTTTTCATCTTAAAATAGTACAGACATCATCCAATGTCCCCAGGGCAGGCGTCCAGGAGCCGCGCTGAAGGCTGCTTGCTGACTGCGCTTTTGAGGAGGTGCGCCAGAAAATGTGATCAGAGCAACTGCTCCCCAAAGGAGAGCAGGGGGGAGCGCCTCCAGAATTTGGATGCCCTGCCAGGTCGCCTTCTGAGAGTGAAGCCACTGAGACTTAGCACCTACTTATTTCCAGTAGCCCCTGCAGAAGGGACCGTGTTGTGGGTGAAAAGACAGGAAATAACCTATTTCCGACAAATGGACAGGGAAATATTTGGCGGTGTTTAAGCAGTATGTATCTACCAGGGGTCCTCAAACTACCGACGAGGACATTTATCCGGCCCACCGGGTGCCGCTGCCTGTCCTGATTAGCAGCAGACTCAACCCGGGCCCGCAGTGCGCATAGGAATTTGTTCATAGTTTTTTTTTTTAAACTATAGTCCGGCCCTCCAATGGTCTGAGGGATAGTGAACTGGCCCCCTGTTTAAAAAGTTTGAGGACCCCTGGTAGACTGTACTCAAGAGAGACAGTTCTGGAAAGAGGCAGACCTAGGTTCAAATCCTATTGTTTCCACCGAAGTTCTGTGTAACATGGAACAAGTGATCTAATCTCTCTAAGCCTCAGAGACTTGTTGTTAGTATTAAATTAAAAATTAAACGGCCCGCCTGGCGTGGTTCAGCGATTTAGCATCGACCTATGAACCAGGAGGTCACATGCCTGGGTTGTGGGCTCAGTCCCCAGTGTGGGGCGTGTAGGAGGCAGCTGATCAGTGATACGCTTTCATTATTGATGTTTCTATTTCTCTCTCTCACCTTCTCCCTTCCTCTCTGAAATCAATGCAAGTATATTTTTAAATAATAAATAAAAATTAAATGAAGTAATTTTTAGTTTCTCACATGCCCTGGTATGAAAAGGGTTCCCAAAATAGCTAGTGTGAGTATTCTAGTCTCCTGAAATCTGTAATCCCATCGTCAATTGGTGTATTATCTTTTAGTTCTATACTAGTGGCCCGGTGCATGAAATTCATGCACGGGGGTGGGGGGGGTGTCCCTCAGCCCAGCCTGCACCCTCTCCAATCTGGGACCCCTCAGGGGATGTCCCACAGGGATCAGCCTAAACCGGCAGTCGGACATCCCTCTCGTAATCTGGGACCACTGGCTCCTAACCACTCTGCCTGCTGGACTGCTCACCCGCAACTGCCCCCCCTTGCCGACCTGATCGCCCCCAACTGCCCACCCCCCCGCTGGCCTGCTCACCCCCAACTATCCCCCCTGCTAGCCTGCTCGCCCCCAACTGCCCTCCCTTCCTGGCCTGATCGCCCCTAACTGCCTCTGCCTTAGTCCCACCACCATGGCTTTGTCTGGAAGGACGTCCTGAAGGTCTCCTGGTCTAATTAACATATTACCCTTTTATTAGTATAGATGGCAAGCTCTTTGACCCTGGTTGCCTTGAGATAGTACTGCAAGGGTTCTAATAAGATCAAATTTCTGATCTGCAAAACAGAAGACTGCCATGTGATCCAGAAATTCTACTTTTAGGTATGTACCCCAAAGAAATAAAAACATATGTCCACACAAAAACCTGTACCCAAATGCCCATGAAATCATTATTCATAATAGCTAAAAAGCAGAAACAACCAATGAGTGGATAAATGAGATGTGATAGTACACATATAATAGAGTATTATTTGGCAATAAAAAGGAATGAAGTACTAACACACACTGTAATATAGTTTAAACCTTGAAAACATTATGCTTAGTGAAAGAAGCCAGTCACAAAAAAAACACATATTTTATGATTCCATTTATAGGAAAGGTCTAGAAGAGGCAATTCTGTAGATACAGAAAGTAAATTAGTGGTTGCCTGAGGCTTAGGGAGGGAGGGTAGGGGAAATGGAGAGTGACTACTAATGGCTTCAGTGTTTCTTTTGGGTGTAATGGAAATGTTCTAAAATTGATTGTGATAATAGTTGCACAATGCTGAATAAACCAAAAAACAGTTGAGTTGTAGACTTTACATGGGTGAGTTGTGTGGTATTTAAACCACATCTCAATGAAGTCGTTATATATATGTTTAAAAACAGAACAAAACAACAGCAAACAAACAAAAACAACCAGGAAGTGATTGACCTTGGGGTCCCACCAAATCCTTCTTCCTCTGTAAGGTTCTATTTGAGACAGTCGGGCTCGCTCTCTGACATTTCTTAATTGAAACAACAAACAGACACTGCCAATATATGTCCAGAAAGAAGAATATGACTTATTAGTTTGTTCTACATCTTATCTTCAACTCAAAGGTTTTCAAGTAATTTAAAGCTGAGTGGTTTCATAGACTACCTAATCAACGTACATTTAGTGATGCACAGAACAACAAAGAGAGGACCAAAGTGAGGACCCCAGGAAGGGGATTTGGGAAGGAGGGAAGATGAAATTTGAGCTAACGTGGCAGTGAGATCCAAGCTAAACTAAATGTTGAGAAATATAGTCCTTGACATTGTCAATTTCCTACCTAATATCTTCTTCCCAATTCTCCCTTCCTATTTGATTTTCATTCAGTTTTCACCCTTCCCCCAAAGCTGCTCCCACCTCCATAGTCTTGGGAGGTCCTGGTTGACTTAGAACACCTAGCAGGTCATATTTTTGCCCCTGCCCTGAACCATATCCCAGTTACTGACTCAGGAGTGAGTATGGGACCTAAGTTGTTCAATCAGACAACCTCAGGACTCTGGTTTGGAAGACCTGGGCTGGAGCTGTCTTTTCTTCTGGCCCATCTCCTGTGCTGATGTAGAGTAGGATCCAAAACCACTGCAGATGAATCATCGTCAGCCTGTGGATGAAGCTGCCACATGAGGAGGACCAGGACAGAGGTGCAAACTGAACTCCTAGCTGGAGCGATGCCTGCTCTCTGCCCCTTCACCTCTAGAACTTTCCAGTCATGTAAGCCAATAAATACTATTTTTATTTAAGCCAGTTTGAGTAGACATCTCTATTATTACAGCCAAATAGATAAAAATGAGACAATTCTAATAAATTCTAAACTCATATCTAAACATAATATATATTAAGATGTGTAGGACAATGCCTGGTACATGGTAAGTAGTAGGTAAGTGTTAGTTATTATTATCAATAGAAGTGCTAGTATTATAAAATGGAGGTAATAATGATTAACCCATCTATTTAACAAGGCATTGTTAATAAGACAAAAAAAGTGTACCGTTCCTCCCTCTATACATATCTATTATAGAAAATTTGAAAAACACAGAAATATATTAAGAAGAATAAAACAATTATTTACAATCCAACTCTCCAGAAAAAATTCATATGTTGGTGTTTGTTTTTTTTCTTCCCGGTTACTTTAAGTGTGTACTTGAAGTGAATCTATATATACAATTTTGCATTCTGCTTTTAAAAAATTTACCATATCTTAGAAGCATTTTCCATTATTTATTCACATTTTGGATTATTTTCCTTAAGTGGAGTCCTAGAAATGAAATAAGTGAAACTTAGAGGGTTCTTCTGAACATGAAATGAGATAATGGATCTAAGAGAAAATTGAAAAGCACTATATAAAGATGAGCTCCTGTTGTAATCTCATTATCTCTTCCCCAAACTTGCTTCTCCCCCTGAATTCTCTCTTTTGCTGAATTGCACCAGCATAATCACCACCATAAACAACCAACCACAATTACCGACTGTTCTGTGTTGAGCACTTATTATGTGCTACCCCCTGGGCAAAACGTGTAAGAGCTTTATCCATTGTTCCAATTAGTCTGTATAAGATCTCTGCTAAAAAGGCCTTATCTTATTTTGCAAAGGGAGTGCTGATCTTTGATGGGATTAAATCATTTAAAGTCACACAACCAGGAATTTTGGAATCCACATTTTTAGGGGCTGCTAGGTGGATTAGAATGTCTACAGAGGCACATAGATGGTAAGAAGGTCTAGAAACAATGTCACCAGAAAAATAATTATAGAAATGAGTCTGTTCACATGAAAGAAAAGACTTTGAGAATGGGGAGGGGAGGGTGGGATATGACAGCCATCTTCAAATATATGATGAAGATTCGCTCAATAAAAGGACCACATTTCTAAGCACAGAGCTGTGTTTCTGCAGCCTTCCATTATGGATATTATAGAAAGAACGTCTGCACGGGGTAGAAACATGACCCAAATATCTTCAGACTGTTTGATTTGGGGCGTCTCAAGCTGAGTTATTTCATATCAGCTTTTTTGAAAAGCAATCTCATATAGAAATCACCAATAATAAGAAGTTTTAGCCCAGTTGGAGTTCAACCACTGTATAAACCAGGAGGTCACGGTTTGATTCCCGGTCAGGGCACGTGCCCGGGTTGTGGGCTCTATCCCCAGTGTGGGGCGTGTAGGAGGCAGCGAAGCAATGATTCTCTCTCATCATTGATGTTTCTATCTCTCTCTCCCCTTCCCTTCCTCTCTGAAATCAATAAAAAAAAAATACATTTTTTTTAAAAAAAGAAGTTTTAGTGCAAGGAGTTCCCCACACTGAGGTTGTTTTAATTCTCATTTTATATGTTTTACAAGGAAAGCAGAAGAAATCGTTCAAAGAAACACTGAACGAGAGCGCCAGCACATGTGGCATCATTCTGGGCAGCTGAGAAAGTGGCCATGGCATAGAGGCAGAACTCACCAAGTACAAGGAACAGGTGGCTTCTTTCAGATAAAGACTCTGGGACAAAAACAAATGAAAGTAGGTAAAGAGACAGAATCAGATGCAATTACAATCCTCCAAAAGGGATTTGCAGCCAGAGGCAGTTTTCTCAGAGCTAATAAAGATTAAGCTTCGGGGCCACCGTTGCCCCGGTCTCCTCCAAGGCCCTGGCAGTGACCCCAACAATCTTACATGGTTTGTCTTTACAAGGGCCCCTAAGAGTGTCGTAAGTTTTAGGCCTTACAACCCTTATTCCCTTTAAGCCTGTAAACCAGTTCACCATCGAAACAAAACTTAGTCTATGTGTAGTGTGTTTAAAATTGTTTTTCAAGCCTGTATTTCAGACTTGCCTACATACCCAGATTGTGATCAGTTAAATCGATATTATCTTTGGAAACAAAGGTATTTACATGCATACTCTGGGGCCAGATTCTTTCCCAGGCCTAGACCCTTGCTCTGGCATTACTGACTTTGGGTGTTCTGTCATCCAGACCAGTAGGAGGTAGAAAAAAAAGACTCTAAGTTAAAATATTTAAATCATAATCGCCTAGTCATGTGGTAAAGATATGAATCATATAAAGCTAAACCTGTTCTGCTTCAAGCCCAATGTCCCTCCGAGAAGTGATTCTATCATCAGTAACAGGAAACACACAAGCCTTCGAAGCAGAAGAGAAAGGCGGGACTACTAGGTAACTTTCTAACGCTTTGAGTTACATTTTTATGGAGTGGCTTCTGTTTATGAACAGAAGTGGGATTTTAAAGAATATGACAAAGCTACATTAAAATGCGAGCAAAAAGGATGGCCAATAAAAAAAATACATATATAGATTATTGATTTTAGAGAGAGGAAGGGAGCGGGATAGAGAGATTGAAACATAGATCGGCTGCCTCCTGCACACCCCACACTGTGGATCGAGCCCAAAACCTGGGCATCTGCCCTGACCGGGAATTGAACTGGTCCATGAGCCGATGCTCAACCACTGAGCCACACCGGCCGGGCTCCACTGAGGGATTTTTTTTTTAGATTAATATTTTCTGACATCTGATTCCTTTATATCACCTTAACCTTGGTGATTTAGATTTCCTGAGGTAGGGGCTTAGGAATTTGCCTTGTTATTCAATTCTCCAGTTGATTTGGAAAAGCATCCTGATTTGGGAGCAACAACCTGGTTTATCTCACCTGAACAGGTGTTAGATAAGAAAGCATCAAATGAATGAGTGAGTGCTGCTCATCTAAGTATACACCTCAGTATACATCTAAGTATACATTTAGGGACATACACTTTACTTCCCCCCCACCCCCCCCAACAATGAAGTGCAAACTTCTGAAGTGTACATGGAAGAGAACTCTTAGGAGAAAGTCTGATTTTTAAGAAGACAAAAGAAACAGGAGATTATTTTAGGACTTTTTTTTACCCACAAAGGGTGATAAAATGAAAACACGCTACTCTTCAAATGACTTGGTAACTGCCCTGAACATATTTGTTATGAAAAATGATTGTTTGAGGATTGCAAGGATAGGTATGGGCCTCTCAGTGTCATTTAATAAAAAGGGGGTAACACTTTAAAGTTAAGAATATTGATAAACGGGGCAATAAATTCCTATTAATGATTGTTCAGTGACCTGAAAATGCAACTAAACTTTTTTTCAGGACCTAACTAATTTTAGAAGGAACACTTCCCTACATCATTTTCCATATTTCCTTGTTGAATCCCATGATACTAGAGCTCAGTCTTGAATAGACAGTCCCAAAAGCACAAATATCGGGGCCACTGCTCTGAACTCAGTAATGTCACTTGCTTCTCTGTCAGCATTTAGAGAGACCCGCCAAGCCCAAGTCCCTGATTTTGTGGGCAGGGAAACAGGCCTCAGAGGGACCACAGGACTCCCCAAGGCTCCACAACAGATCTGCACCTTACACAGTCACTTGACACTGTTTCCACACATACTTTCCTAGAAACACTTGTACTTGGTAACGTGTTGCTTCACCCTCCTTTCACCTCTTCAAGTTTCTTCATGATCTCCACTGTTGTACATTCATTTTTTCATGGAATTACACAAATTAGTGAAGTGAGACAGGTGTTTAATTTTTAAAAAATATATATATATATTTATTGATTTCAGAGAGGAAGGGAGAGAGAGAGAGAAACATCAATGATGTTGGCTGCCTCCTGCACACCCCGCACTGGGGATCGAGCCTGCAACCCTGGGCATGTACCCTGACCGGGAATTGAACTGTGACCTCCGTTCAATAGGTTGATGCTCAACCACTGAGCCACGCAGGCCAGGCAGACAGGTGTTTAATTTTCACACTTGACTGAGGAGAGTCCAAATGATGAAGGGTGTGGCTTGTTCATAGCTGCACAGCTGTACTAGTCAGCTCTGACTGCCATAGTGAATTACTACAGACTGGGTGGCTTAAAACACAGGAATTGATTTCTACAGACTGGGAAGTCTAAGATCAGGGTTTGTTGATGAGAGCTCTCTTCCTGGCCTCCTTCTCACTCTGTCCTCACTTGGGAGAGGGCTCAGAAAAGGTGAGAGGAAGAAGCAAGTTCTCTGTTCTCTTCTTCTTTTTTTTTTAAATATATTTTATTGATTTTTGACAGAGAGGAAAGGAGAGGGACAGAGAGTTAGAAACATCGATCAGCTGCCTCCTGCACACCTCCCACTGAGGATGTGCCTGCAACCAAGTTACGTGCCCTTGACCGGAATCGAACCCGGAACCCTTCAGTCCGCAGGCCGACGCTCTATCCACTGAGCCAATCCAGTTTTGGCTCTGTTCTCTTCTTATAAGGGCACTAATCCCATCATGAGGGCCCCACCCTGAGGACCTTTTCTAATTCTAATTATCTCCCAAAGACCCCACCTCCAAACACCATCCCAATGCGGGGTGGGGATAGGGTTAGGGCTTCAACATATATGAACTTGGGGGAGATTACACTTTAGTCCACAGCAACAGTACTAGGACCAGAAGCCAGCATGGTTTCATTCGGTATATGGACCCTGAGAGAGGAGATACCTACTAAGACGGGCTCCTGGTGGTTAACTGTGCTCAAATTCAAAAAACAAAAACAAACAAAACAGAGCCAAAAAGTCACTCCTCCACAGAGGCCTCTCAGACAAACTGCATGTGAGGGAGAAGCCTGTACCGAACTACCTGCCTCTGTACTGAACTGCCTGCCTGCACTGTTTCTGCCAGCTGAGTCAGCCCTTATAAAGGAGTTCCTGGAATCCTATTTCCACCAATAGGACTGAGGCTTTCCACATGGAGTTTCACAGCTTCAACCAATCAGAGCATCCCTATCCTGACCAGTCAAACTGAAAGGATTTGGAGTCCTCATTTGCATGAGGACGGATCAATCAGGGTGGAGGGAGCACTTCTGTCTACATAACCCATCTCCCCTCTGGCACTGGAAACACACTTGTCCTTTCCGCTGAAGACTGCTACCCTGGAGTGCAGGTGCAGTGCAGAACAGAGTGGAGTGGACCAGACCACAGTGGGACAGAGCTGCCTCGCTGAAGCAGGGGCCTGGCCCCAGGGCTGCGAACGAGGATGGGTGGACAGGTGACACTGCAGAAACATGTTGAGGTCTCCCCTGTGTGGGTGGCCCTGCCCTATGACTTACTGAAGTCTCCTCGGTGGCATAAGAAAAGTATGGGAATCACTAAGGGAGCAAGCGCTATGGTGGAAAACAGCACTCTGGGGCTTCTGGAGGTGATGATATTACATCTAATTGAGCAGAGGATGAAGGCGGATGCTTTCAACAGGTAAATGTTGGAGAGTGGAATTGCAGGCCTAGGCTATCATGGAAAGGTATGGGTTGTCTTTGGGGAATGGGGCAGAGCCTGTTTAACCAGCAGGAACGGTGCAGGGCGTGCACTCAGGCTGGAAAATCCAGCGCTCTCACAGCTCCGCTCTGTTTAATCTATGGACACTGTCTGGTCCTTTTGACTGTTTTCTGGGACAGAGGCCCTGCTATTTATTTGGTTGAACCTAAAGGGACCAGCTAGGACTCTAAGAGGGTGGGTTATCAATCACATGGCTATTGAAAGAAAACAAAGCCCTTGGTGAGGGCGTGCCAATTGTGAAATGGGGCAGCAGAACGTTTTCCCAGCTGAAATACAGTGGAGCCAGAAGGCACAGAGAAGCTGTTCTCTTGCTAGTGCTCTTGACTCCAAGGAGAAAGAAACACGATCTTTCCCTATAACGCAGGAAAGGGGACCTGTCTGGGCTTAAGGTCAAATGTGGTCCTTGCACCACTGGTCTCCAGTGGGAGGCAGCCAAATCTGGCGCGCGTGGCCTGGGAAGGAAGGGTAAGCGTAAGGCCTAAGGAACAGAGGTCAAAAGCGTGGAAAACACCGCCCAGTACCGCGGGGAGGAAAGGGCGAAGCCGGCTCCTGGCGAGCCGCTGGGAAGGGGCGCGCCCTGCACAGGGGTCGGGAGAGGAGGAAACTGCCTCATTTACCCTCCCCTGTTTGGGGGAGGGCCTCCGGTAACCTGCCAGGACTGGGAAAAATGTATCCTGGTTTTTAAATCCTGTTTTTAATAAAACCATTTTTCAGAACCAAAAGGAGGGCGGTACCCAAAGGAATCTGAAAATACCCCGCAGGGGCGGGGGAGCGGGGCGTGACCAGCGCAGCGGGGACTGACAATCGCGCCGTGTGTCGGCGGTATTTGCGAGCTCGAACCCTGGCCGAAGCGGGCGGGGAGCCCACCCGACGCACACCTCCGCACCTCCCGGCCCGGGGTCGGGCGGGGGCGGGGCTGTCAGCGGCCGGGGGCGGGGTCTGGCGCGCGGCTGGGCAGGCTCTCTCGTTCCCTGATTGGATCTGGGATGGCCAGGAGGCGGTGTCTTGGAGACGTTCTACGGGCCGGCATTGGGCTGTAAAGGAGGAGGGCGTGACTTTATGAAGTCAGTTCCGGTCGCTGTAAAACCCCCTGGGCGGCGACGAACAGGCTTCAGATGCTTCTGGGTCGCGGAGCGAGAGGTCCTGCTCTCAGTGTGTGAGCTTCAGGCCGAGCGCGAGAGCGACCCGGAGGGATGGCGGCCACCGGGAGCGCGGCCGCCGCGGCCACGGGCAGGTTCCTCGTCCTGCTGCTGCTCGGGCTCACGGCACCTGCCGCGGCGCTGGCCGGCTACATCGAGGTGGGCAGCGGACGAGCGCCCGAGCGCAGCCTTTTTCACCCGCCGTGGGAGCGCGGCCTGCGGCCGGGCGGGCTGGGGGCGAGCCGCGCGGGGAGGCGGGGGTCCGGGCTGCGGCGGGTCCGGCGCTCCCTCCCCCGCCCCTGAGTGGTGCAGTGCTGAGCGCTGGATGGATGTCGGGCCGCCTCGGTCGCCGCAGAGGCCAAATGAAAGGCATCGGGGCTGCGGGGGGCGGCGGACCGCCTCGGCCGCCGCAGCCTCCATCCCGCCTGCGGCCCCACCGCTTCGTCGGGGAACCCCGCGCGGTCCAGACGCCACCGCGTTTCCTCCCCCCTTCCCCCCCCCCCCCCGGGACAAGCCGAGCTTCGGTCCGCAGCTCCGACCTCGGGGTGGCCGGTGGTGAATGGGCAGCGCGCTCCCCGCGGGACAGTGCTGGCTTTCCCTCCGGGCAGCGGCTGGGGCATCCATTGTTGGCGAGGTGGGCTCCGGTGTGGGGTGCAGCTCCCCGGCGTGGCCCCGTGGAAGTGCCGAGGTCCCGAGCGAAGGGCGAGCGCGCGTGGGCTGTGGGCGAGAGCGCTCCTGCCCCGCCGCGGGTGTCCCTCTGCCTCCCGCTCGCCTGCCTCCCTCTCCAGGAGGTCCTCCGCGCTGGCACCCGGCCACGGAGGGGAATTTTTAAATAGAGCTGTTTGCCTGAGTCTGGAAAAAAGGGGGGAACCCTTCTCTGGTGGCCGGGATTGCTCCCTTTTCAGAGTGGGTTCCCCCGAGGAGGGAAGGAGAAGACTCCTTTTTGGTTATCCTACTTTTTTGCTGTCATTCTCTTTAGTTGTGCATCTGGTAACCCTGTAAGCATTTTGGTGCCGCGACGTGGTTCAGTGGCCCGGGTTACGGGCGATGCTGGCGTTGAGGCCGCGTGAACGCGGGTCGCTGGGGTCAGGGTGGGCTCTGTCCGGCCGCCGCCGCCGCGCCACGGAAACCCTTCTGCTCGTGGGGGACCTGGGACCTTATTTTCACCTGCCTTCTTGAAATGGCGCTGGGACTGCTGGGCTGGATGGAATGAGTGTTTCTGGTGTGTCGTTTATATTTCTTTTCCCTGTTCACTATTTAAAAAATGACCATTTCTGCGGAGTTAGCCGATTTCAGAGAGAAGTGAGACTGGATTTGATGACATAGGAATTGACAGACTTCCTAATAAAAACCGCAAGTTAGATTGTGTTCTACAGAATGCTTAAATATTTCCACGGGTGAAAGAAATCTAACCAAGAACAAACTTTTTTCAGATGGAATGGCTTAAAACGTTTGTATTCTGCTTAAAGCTTTAAGGAAAGGTTTAGAGAGAAAAAAAAAGATTCATGAGGGAGAAAAGGAACTTAAGTTTTAAGTAGAAATAGTTAATGTTGATATAAAAATAGTTTTCATTGATGATGATTTTAGCTTCCACGCAATGGTTAGTTAGATGTATGTCTTTAACACCCCCCCCCCTCCCAATATGATGTCGCATGAAAGCACGATAGATCAGTGCGGTGGAAGGGGAAGGGAAAAAGGGATTTTGTATAGAATATAGACCTTAAAGCTGGCAAAAACCATTGTTCACACTCTTACCTCACTTCCCAGGGGGATGAGTAACGTCAGGCACTGGTGAGTTCACAATAAAGGATTCATCGGTTGTAAAGAACATCTTCCTTCCAAGTGGAAGCAGAATAGTAACACTGGTATGCCTGCAGAGAAAGAACTAACAATGTGAGGATTTGTTGTGGATTAGATTTTGATTGTTACCCCCCGTACTGTTCAGTTGAAAAGTCTGGCTAGACAGTAGGAAATAGACATTTCCCAGGAACGGTTTCTAAATGCTATTTTATGGTAACTCCTGTTCTTGGGAACTACATTTTTGCCCGCACTAAATTATTTTTCAAATGTTTTTTTTTTTTCTTTTGTCAAGCAGGCAGAATTTTATTCACTTGCATATATTTTGATTTTACTTATTTGTTGTCAGGCAAAAGATTGCCTAAGCCTTAATTTAGATGAGAATGGCCTAAGTGTGGATGTCTCTGGGAAGGTCCTTATTGAGATTAGCCAAAGGGATTCTAGCCAAATCCCTGATCAAGTTGCTTGGCACAGAATTATTAATTGGAGAATCTTTAGTGTTGCTTGGTGTTGACTGGATTAATCTCTTACACCTGTTTAAAAAGAAAAAACACACCTCTGTACTCAGGGTCACTTCCTCTTTTAAATCCAAGACAAATCCTGTTGTGTGCAAGCTTCCATTTGGGATTCTCAAATGGTATTTGTGCTGAAACTCTGCACTGTATAAAGTGGACATTGAGACTACGAGAGCCAGAGCTTGAGTTCTTTCTGTCACGTTTAAAAGTAGGTGGACCAGTTGATAGCCAATTTTCAGACAAGTCAAACTCACAGTGTGACAGCTGCAGCAGAAGGTAAAGAAGGCTTTGTGTTGGTGTATTTCCGAGTGGTGGTATAGGGAATGTCTGATTATGTCTTGGAGATAGGAATATCAGTCCTTATTTTATCATAGCTATCTTTTTTTTAAATATATTTTATTGATATTTTACAGAGAGGAAGAGAGAGGGATAGAGAGCTAGAAACATCGATGAGAGAGAAACATCGATCAGCTGCCTCCTGCACACCTCCCACTGGGGATGTGCCCGCAACCAAGGTACATGCCCTTGACCGGAATCGAATCCGGGACCCTTCAGTCCGCAGGCCGACGCTCTATCCACTGAGCCAAACCGGTTTTGGCTATCATAGCTATCTTAGAAATCTTTGGATAAATATGATAAACTAAGTTTTAATAGGTCCTCCTTTCATAGAGGGAATTTGTTTCATCATCTAAACCCGTCTGCCCCGTATTGTAGCCACATGTGGCTACTGAGCTTGCAGTTGTGGATAGTGAGATTGAGGAATGAATTTTCCATGATATTTAATTTCAATTAATTTACTTTTCCATTTGAAGACTGACACTCAAATCAGTGATTGGAAAACTTTTAACTATGTTTGAAGCAGCTTGGCTATGTGAACCCACTTCTTAAACTGTACATTTTATGAAATATAAATGCAGGTCAGGTATTTCCTATGAAAATTTAGCATCTGCCTGGAGGTGTGCTGTAATTGTAAAATACACACCAGATTTTGAAGACTTAGTATGAAAAAAATGCAAAATATCTCAATACTTGTTACATTGATTATATTAAAATGATAATATTTTAGATATTGGCAGAGTAAAATATATTAATAATAGTTTTGCTTGCTTCTTTTAATTTTTAATGTGGCCACTAGAAAATACTAACCTAGGGCTCACATATTTCTACTAGAGTGCTCATTTAAAAAAATTTTTTTTTATTGATTTTAGAGAGGAAGGGAGAGAGAAAGAGAGAGAGAAACATCAATGATGAAAGAGAATCATTGATCGTCTGCCTCCTGCACACCCCACACTGGGGATCCAGCCTGCAACCTGGGCATGTGCTCGGACCTGGAATCAAACCGTGACCTGGTTCATAGGTTGATGCTCAATCACCGAGCCATGCCAGTGGTTCTGGATTGTTAATTTAATGTCTTGCTTGAGTTGGTCCTGCATGTTTTTATTAGCACAATTTAAAATATATTGCTTTCCAACCCTTCTTCCCCCAATAAACTCTTGCTTGAAGTCGGTCCAAAGTGATGGTGTTTTCTTAGGACAATTTTGAATGTTATTTTATCTCTTGCTTTTTTCAATTAAATTTTATTTAGAAATAATTTCAAGCTTACATAAAATTGCAAAAATTGTACAAACAACTTTCATACCCTTTACCCAGATTCACCAGTTAACATTTCCCCTACTTAGCATGTGCTTTATCATTCATTCTGTTATGCTTTTTTTCTGAACTATTTGAGATTAAGTGGCATATATCATGCCCATTTACCTTTGGAAACTTCCTTGTGTATTTCCTAAGAACCAAGGACATTGTCTTACATAACCTTAGAATGGTTATCAACTTAATGAAATTTAACATTGATGCAATGATTTAATCAAATCAAATACTGTCTGTTTTCGTTTGTCAATTGACCCAATAATATAAAGCTTTTGAAAACATGGTTAAAGCTAAAGAGCTTTAGAATTCTTGGCAGAATATGTGAAAGGTTATTAATTTTCTCCAAATAGCAAAATCAGTTTTTTAAACTTCTCTGATATTGTTGACTTTGGAAAATAAAAAATTTAAAAACTTTTAACATTCTTTAATTATGTTATGTACCCTTACTGAATTCTCAGGCTTTTGCATTTTCTTCTCTTTTTAAAAAATATATTTTTATTGATTTCAGAGAGGAAGGGAGAGGGAAAGAGAGAGAGAAACATCAATGATGAGAGAGAATCATTGATCAGCTGTCTCTTGCATGCCCCACCCGGGATAGAGCCTGTTACCCAGACCTGGAATCAAACCATGACCTCCTGGCTCATAAGTCGATGCTCAACCACTGAGCCACGCCAGCCTGCATTTTCTTCTTGAAATAAGAACTTGAAGCTTAAATATTATATAGGTAGTGCTGTTCACTATAAAAATAAAAATAAATACATGTAAACATGAGAAATGAAAAAGAATCTGAAATCCTGTTACTCAGGGAAACCTCACGGCAAGCATTCTGGTGGTGCATAGCCTTCTGGATCTTTCAGATACAAACATTTTATATAAGTGGCATATGTTGCATATTGAAGCTGGTACCTAACAAGTATTAATTTGAATTGTCCTAAACTGAACTATTGGAAGAAAATAAAGTTACCTGTGTGATTAAAAAGTAGGGATAAAAATTTGCCCAGTCATTGTAGTCTCTATGGAGGGGGCAGTTTGAGAGAGAATTTGAAATCTCCCACAAACCAGTTTTCATGAGTTGTTTTTTTAAAATGAGATAAACTAGATTACTCTAATGCTTACTTATTTAGTGTAGTGTACCTTGATCTGTGGCCCGAGATGGAAGGAGAATCATGGAGGTGCATTCGGATAGAAATGAGTTCCAGTCCTTTGTTTCAAATATAACTAATAATGACTTTTGCTAAGGGAAGTTTTCTTCCATACGTACCATAAAGTCTCCTTTAATGACATCTTTTTAAGCATAACTGAAATCTACTTTTAAAATAGGAATTCTCATTTGTTATTCACACTACTGGTGTCACATGTTAAACAGCACAGCAGTAAGAACAGGTAATGCACAGTGCTTTTTACTCTAGTGAATGCCCTTGCTTTGATTCCGAGGCCCCACCCCAGGGATTCTCAGTGAGTGCATCTGGGATTCTCACTTCCAAACGCTTCCTAGGTGATTCTTCTGAGCAAGTAGAGAAAAACAAAACAAAACAAAGCTCCAGCAAATAAAAACCCAGTAGAACTCATTTGGGCACACTGTCTCATAAATGTTCCCAAGCAGTCTGGTGAATTAGGTATTCTTATCTCACCTAAAAATGGAGTCAGTAGAGGCCAAGGGTTTATGGTCGCGCATTAGGGCCAGGGTTGAGTCTGTTTGTCCTATTCTCAGTCTGTTGCTCTTTCTTTCCTCTACATCAGGATGTTTCATAATCTTCCCCTTTTGGCTGTGGATTTCCTTTTATGTATGTCTACCTATCTTTCCCAGGACCAAAAATCCTGATAGGAGTATTTTCTTTGAAAGAAACTAATTTCATAGAAACTACTACATATCATGAATTAAAATATGCCAAATGTTTAACAACGGTTATCTTTGAAGGATGTAAATACAGGGAATGCTGTGTTTTACATTTTCTATGGCTTTTTAAAAAACTTTTAGTGCCTTTTTTAAAAAAATTCTTACCAGAGGATATGTTTGACTTTAGAGGGAGACACACACACACACACACACACCCCCACCCCCCGAATGGTTATATGCACCCTGACCTGGGATTGAATCTGCAACCTAGATATGTGCTCTGATCAGGAATTGAACCCACAACATTTTTGGTCCCTGGGACGACGGTCTAATCAACTGAGCCACCCAGCCAGAGCAAACTTTTAATTTTAATGCCTTTTAAATATGCAGGTTCTTTTTTGTTTTGTCTTCTTAATCCTCACCCAAGGATATTTTTCTTTTTTTTTCTTTTTTAGAGAGAGAGAGAGTGGAAGAGGAAGAGGGAGGAGGAGAGAGAAACATTGATGTGAAAGAGACACATCGATTGGTTGTCTCCCGAACATGCCTTGACCGGGGCAGGGGATCGAACCTGCAATCCAAGTACATGCCCTTGACCAAGAATCGGACTCACAACCCTTCAGTTTGTGGGCCAACGCTCTTAAGCACTGAGTCACACTGGCCAGGGCATGTGCAGGTTATTTTTAAAAAATAATAATCTTGCTTCATCTTTGTATTCTGCAAAAAAAAAAAAAATTTAAGAAAATATGTGGAGAGTCTTATAAAACTCACGAGGTTATTTGGAAGAGAAAATACTACAGGTAACAGATTTACAATCACTGGCCTAGTTGATAGACAAAACATTGGGAAGAAGTTGATTCAGTAACCAATGACTGGGATACGTTTGTGGTCTAGAAAAAAGATAATCAGCATTTGGAGTAAGGCACCATAGGGGTGGTTTGTTGAGAGCACCTTTTTTTTTTTTTGGTTTTTTTTTTTTTTTTTTTTTGAGAGTACAACCTTTTCAGTCTGCCTTCACCTAAAGCCTCGTGATTGCAGCGTGGCTCTTCAGTTCCACAGGGCATGCTCTGATGTGTCAGCATCCAGGGCAAGAGACTGTCTCTTCTTTATATCTCCTTTTAAGAGTGAAGAAGCCTTTCTCCAAGCCCACCAGCACAAGACTCCCGCAATTCTTTTTTTTTTTTTTAATATATTTTATTGATTTTTTACAGAGAGGAAGGAAGAGGGATAGAGAGTTAGAAACATTGATGAGAGAGAAACATCGATCAGCTGCCTCCTGCACACCCCCCACTGGGGATGTGCCCGCAACCAAGGTACATGCCCTTGACCAGAATCGAACCTGGGACCCTTCAGTCCGCAGGCCGACGCTCTATCCACTGAGCCAAACCAGTTTTGGCAAGACTCCCGCAATTCTTATTGGGCAGAATTGTGTCAGATGCTCCTAGCCAAACCAGAGGGGAACGGGACCTCTGTGATCACTTAGGCTTCGGGTTGGGTTCTGTTGCGAAAGAGGGCTGTGGATATTGGGTAGATAACAACCCAGTGCTTATACAGTTTGGGTAGTTATATAGCTGGGCTAACTGGAAAGAAAAAGACCTAATTTTTTCTTACCAGGAGTATCTGTGAATTAAAAGGCGAAATGAGACCTTGGAGGAGACACACACACTGCAGTTATTAGGATCTTGGCCCTTCATTTTGAGGAATATTACATTCAGAATAAAATGGCTGGAATGATGAAGTATGTGAAAAATTGGATATGAGACATGGATGATAGCCTAGAGAAGGAGAAAACCTGAGATTTAGTGGTGGTGGTATAGAACATAGTATTTTTGAATATTTTAGACTTTGTTTCTGGAAGGCTAACTGATGACTTGCTTTGGTTGAAGCAGAATTTTTACCTGGAGAAATGAGCTGATGAGAGTGTAGGACCTTTTGTTTTACTCTTTTTAATTATGTACATTTCCAACATAATGTAGTAAGTATATAAAAGATACTCATATCTTTTGTTAAATTTTAACATTTCCATATTTGCCTTAGCCTTTCTTTTGGAAATAACTAAAGTATTATAGATATGGAAATAAAAACTACGATAGACCTTTAAACTTTTCCACCTCCCATTAACCTTCCTTCCAGAGGTAGCTCTTATTTTGAGTTGGGAGTTGAGCATTCCTATTCCTGTTTGCATGCCGAGAGAGAGCTCTGTCATCTCCTTGGATTCCAGAGAAACTTGCTCTGGCTCTTGGTTGTAATAAATATTGGTTTATCCGTGTAGTATTCATTGTTGGATGGTGTTTTGTGATATTTTAGAAGGTAAGGTGCCTAAGATACTTGAACTGTAAATAGAGGTAGTGCCATACTCCTGAACACACCCAGCATGCAGAGCACCATTTCTGGCCACCCAATATCAGAAGCCCCTGGGTATTTTTGAGTTTTTAAAATTTAAAAGTACACAAAAGAAAAAAATATATATCAGTGTGTTTTCATAAAACAATTTGTGCACCTACCACCAAGGTCAAGAAATAGAACATCCCCCCTCACCCTCTCCAGTAACTGTGACCGTGACTTTTATTGTATGTAATTGCTTCCTGCTTGTCTTTATAGTTTTACCGCCTAAGCATTCATTCCTTAACACCATGTTTGAGTTTTTTCCTGTTCTCTAGTTTTGTGTAAATGCAGTCCTTCAGTATGTATTCTTTAGTATCTGGCCTCTTTCACTAAACATGTTTTTGAGAGTCTGTATTGTTGAGTATAGCTGTGGTTCATTTGTTTCCATTGCTGTATAGTACTCCATTGTGTATGAGGAAACCACAATTTGTTCTGCTATTGATGGACATTTGGGATGTTTCCAGATTGAGGTTATTGAGATAATACTGTTCTCTGTGGCTTGCCTTTTCACTCTCTTAATGATGTCTTTTGAAGTTCTTAATTTTAATGTCTAATTTACCAGTTTATTTTCTTTTAAATTATTTTCTTTCAAAGCGATTTAAAATTACAGTAGGTGCTTTTTGTGTCCTATTTGAGAAGTCTTTTCCTACTCTGAGGACATAGCTATTATCCTACTGTGTTGTAGATTAGAAGCCTTTTGTTTTGCCTGTCACATTTGAAAGTACAGTTTACCTGGAACTGATTTTTGTTTAGTTATGAAGCATCAGTTTTTTTATTTCTCTTTTCTGTATGGATATCTAGCATAAACCAGCTTCACCATTTATTGTCAAGGTCATCCTTTTCTATTTTCCCATGACACCTTTGTTGTTAATATCTCTAGTGTATATGGATGAGTCTGTTCCAGGTCACTGATCCATTCTTTTGTATTAGCTCATCTGACGTTGATTCTTTCTAATGTATTTTTCATTTCAGTTTATTGTATTTTTCAGGTCTGTTGACTTTTTTTTTTTAGGTCTACTTAGTTCTTTATACTTTCTAACTCTTAGCTGAAATTCCAAGTTCCCATATTCCACTCTCTAGTATGGTGAGCAGTCTTATGACCATTTCTTTGAATTCTTTATTAAGTAAATTATTTATCTACATTTCTTATAAGAATTAGACAAAATAGCTATTTCTCCACATCTTGAAAAAAGTGGCCTTATGTAGAAGCGGCCTCTGTGTAGGCTCCGTGTGCCAGGTGGTTTTGGCAGGCCAGTAGGAACCGAGGGGGTGTCTAAGGTGTCAGGGCCACAGGCCTATGAGCAGGGGCAGCTCTGGATGGGGAGGTCAGGTGTAATAATGCCCTGTTGGTCCTACTTGCTCTGTTTGTTTGACTTAAAATGGGCAAGGGAGGTGTCTGGGAATGTGCTGCAGAGACTTGGCAGGCAGGCTAGAGCACCTCGATAGAGCCCCTGCCCACCCTATGGAGGTGGAGGCCGGCTTAAATCACCTTTAACCTGGAGTGTTCTCACACCCCTGAGAGCATCCGCAGCTCCTCAGCTTTCTCTGTACAAAGTGTTCTTGTGTAGAAGTGACCTCTGTCCAGGTGCTGTGCAGCCTGATAGTTTTGGGAAGCCAGTTGGAGCAGAGCAGGTTCTTACGATGCCCGAGGCACTGGTTTTCCAGACTGGGGTGGCTCCCAGCACAGAGGTCAGGACCCTGTTGTTCTGCTTGCTTAGGAGCCAGAGGCTCCAGGCATGGTAGCCAGGAACCCCCTGCATTTGATCTTGCACAAGAGCCAAAGCCCCCAAGTAGAGCTCCTGCCAGCCCTCAGTGGAGGGGACGTAAACAATGTCACTCCAGAGCCAGGGCAGCTCCCACAGTACCTCCCTCTCTAGTCCATCTCTTTTCTTGTTGTTCAGAAGCTGTTCATTCAGCCGTTTGTCTCACAGGAGAAATTGGTCTCTCTATTCATATATGTTTGAGTTTGCTCATGGAAGGGGGTGAGTTCAGGATCCGCCTGTGCCACAGCCATCTTGGGCCTCCTAATAGTCTTTTTAAATAATCAGCTTTGGGTTTTGTTGATCATGTCTATTGTCTGTTTATTTTAATTTTATTACTTCCTGCACATTATTTTCTTCTTTCTACAATTCATGGGATTAATTTGTTCTTTTCCTAACAATTTGAGATGACTGCTGAATTAAAATTTTTTCAACCTTCTTTTCTAATGCGTTTATGTAAAGCTATAAATTTTATTCTGAACAGGGCTTACGCTGCAGTTCACATGTTTTTTCAGGCTTTTACTTAGTTAATTTTTAAAATTGAGTTATAATTGACATAGAACATTTTGTAAGTTTAAGATGTACGGTGTGTCAGCATAAGAGTTGTTCAAACTGGTAGAATTTTAATGAGTTTATTTGAGCCAAACTTTCAAGATTTACTCTCAGCAACTTTCAGATATACAATGCAATATTATTAACTGTTGTCACTGGACTATTAAAAGTTTTGTACTTACCATTGTGTTACAGTTGCCTACAGTATTCAGTACAGTTACATGCTGTACAGGCTTGTAGCCTTACAGCCTAGGTGTGTAGTAGGCTCGACCATCTAGGATTGTGTACGTGCACTTTTGATGTTCCCACAGCATTCCTCAGCACCCATCCTGTCTTTAAGTGGTGCAGGACTGTATTTTTTAAATACTCCTCAGGTAATCAAATTTTCAGTGCGATTGAGAGCCTCTGATTTAGATTTACATATTCTCTTTGTTATTCTTCATGCCTCTTGTATCTCTGACCTTCTTTCTGGGATAAGTTTTTTCTTCCAAAACACACTTTAGAATCTTTTTAAGGGTAGGTTTTTTGATGACATTCTTTTACCAAATATCTGTCTCACTACCTTTCTTGCAAGATAGGGTCATTGGGAATAGACTTTCTTTCATCATTTTAAAGATCTTACTTTACTGCTCATATTTAATGAAACCAGTATCCTACTGTTGAATATAACCCACAGCTTGACTTAGCTGTCAGCATAGTTGTTGCTCCTTTAAAGGTAATGTGTTCTTTATCTCTGGCTACTTTTAAGCTTTTCTCTTTGAATCTGGTTTTTAGCATTTTTGCTGTCTGTAGCTAAGTGTGGATTTTAAAAAAATGTACAGTTGATCATGGGTGTGAGGGGCTACATCAGTTTTTGGAACATTTTGGAGTTCTATGGCAAAAATGTTTGGAAGAAAGGAAAGAGACAAAGTGACCAGAAGGGTAAAAAATGTCTTATACAAATATAGATAAGATTACATCATTTTATGTGAGCATATGTTGGCCAAGTAAAATTTTATGTTAAGTATTACTGAGATAGCGGCTTCTGTGATGTTAGATTACATACATTTGGAAATATCTGAAATCAATTTTTTTAACAGGGCCAAAGAAGTCACTTTAACCTAATATGAACATCTGTTTTCATCCTGGCATTAAGTATTACAAACGAATTGCAAACTTTTTTCCATTGAGCTTGTTAATAACTGTTCCCAAGAGATGAGCAGGGCAAAGGAAAATCATTCTAATACAAGCCAACGTGGATCACCCAAATTTGGCTTGGGTACTAGGTTACCAGATAGTATTACATACCTAAATAGCTGCTTGACTTGCCTGTTTCTGAAGGGTTCAAGGTGAACTATTTCTGATGACTTTGTAAGACTATTTAGAAGAAAAACAAGGGGGGATTTTTGTAGACAAAGTGTGTGTGCTAACACGTGCTGTTGAAAATTACTGAGGAGACTTTTTTTGGTAAAGGCACTATATATGTTGGCAAAAATAATTTTCTTCTTACAATGTTTGGATTGAATGTCATTTAGAGGCAGATCTAAGGACATGAATAATTGTAGTAGTGTTTTTTAATAAACCATACCATGTATATGTATATATACACATAGATACATATATATCATATATGTATTGTTGTGGATTGTAGTAATATATTAAAGAATAAAGACCAGTCCTGGCTGGTTTGGTTCAGTGGTTAGAGCTGTTGGCCAGCGGACTAAAGGGTCTCAGGTTCGATTCCAGTCAAGGGCATGTACTGTGGTTGCAGTCTTGATCCCTGGCCCCGGTTGGGGCTCAACCAGTGATGTGTCTCTCTCACATCAATATTTCTCTCTCTGTCTCTCCCCTTCCCTTCCACTCTCTCTAAAAATTCTCCGTGGGGATTAACCAACAACGAAAAGAATAAAGACCATTTGGGAGCTTTTAACTATAAAATACATAAAATGAATTTAACAAGGTAAGGTGGTTGTCATTTTTTTTTTAATCCAAAGTATAATGGTTTAGAATTTGCCAATGGTTGCCATGTGCTCACCTACTTTTTATTGATTTGCTTTTATGGAGTATCTGAATTCAAATAAAAATGTCATGTTACTATACAGAATAATTGTAAATGGCTATAAATCATTAAAGGAAGAAAGTTTTAGCACAAGGAATAGGATAGTTTTGATTACTCCAGGGGGAGAAAAGATTAGATGGATTTGAAGAAAATCCGTGTTCAGGGAAGGCTACAAGCACTGGTACAGAGACATCACAGAGTTGTCCAGGAAAACTAGTTGAAATTGGGAGGACTAAGTTCTGAACATGCATTTTTTTTTAATATATTTTATTGATTTTTTACAGAGAGGAAGGGAGAGGGATAGAGAGTTAGAAACATCGATGAGAGAGAAACATCGACCAGCTGCCTCCTGCACACTCCCCACTGGGGATGTGCCCGCAACCAAGGTACATGCCCTTGACCGGAATCGAACCCGGGACCCTTCAGTCCGCAGGCCGACGCTCTATCCACGGAGCCAAACCGGTCAGGGCTGAACATGCATCTTTGGGAAAATGCCTGGCTCCATTTTTGACATGACTGAGGCATTCAGGTGCTACAGTGAATTGGCAGTGAGAATCATCCAGGCTTGTAAACTTGAAGGAAATAATAAGGTTCTCAGAGCAACAAAGGAATACTCAGGCTTGCTCCAGAGAAGTTTGCAAGGAAAAGAAGTCCCCTTTCTGTACTTCACTAGATTTTTTTTTTAATATATATTTTTATTGATTTCAGAGTGGCCGGGAGAGGGAGAGAGAGAAAAACATCAATGATGAGAGAGAGTCATTGATCGGCTGCCTTCTGCATGCCCCACACTGGGGATCAAGCCCGCAACCCAGGCATGTGCCCTGACTGGGAATTGAACTGGGACCACCTGGTTCATAGGTCGAAGCTCCACTATTGAGCCACACCAGCCAGTCATACTTCACTAGATTTTGAAAAGCTTCAGCCACACTCACGCATAAAGGGATCATTCCAAAAGAGCTTCTGTGATCTAGATATGTATGTTTATAACAACATATGTGTCTGTTCTTTCTTCTCTTTATTTTCATATTTGTTCAGGAATAGACTTCCAATTTGTAATATTATGCCTATAGAAAATAGGGGTGTTAGTGTACCTTTCATTGTGGCTGCTTTTGACTGCCATTTAGGAAGCGATCAAACAGCAGTTGGGAATCTCTTGTGACACTTTGAGACTCTTTCCCTTTTTATTAGGGCTGTTTTGTTTATGTGCTGTCTCCCTACCATACCAAGCTTCCACACAGCTGAGGTCTTGGAGGACTTGTGACCCATTCATCTTGTTATCACTGGAGTCTAATATATATTTCATCTGTTCTGGTTGTTATTATTATTATTATTTATCTTTAGAAGACCTTTGGACTTTGGTCTGTGATGGTCAGAAGCCTGGAGAGGGTTTTTTGTTTGATTGATTGTTTCAGTCAGACATCCTATCTAATAAAGAGGGAATATGCTAATTAACCATCACTCTGTCACAAAGATGGCTGCACCCACAGCTGAGGCCAAGTTCCCATAAGGAGCCTTAACAAGCAATCAGCAGGGACCTGAGGCTATGCCCTCCCCGCCCCCGTGGGGCTTGACAGGGGACCTCAAGGTGCGCTTCCCGTCCTGGTGCTGGGCTAGGGGACCTCAGGCTGCTCCCCCCGCCCCAGTGCCAGGCCAGGGGACCTCAGGCCGCACTCCCCTGGGGGACCTCAAGGTACGCTTACTGTCCTGGTGCTGGGCTAGGGGACTTCAGGCTGCTCCCCCCACCCCAGCGCCAGACCGGGGGACCTCAGGCCGCACCCCCACCTGGCGGGGCTTGACAGGGGACCTGGCGCCACGGCCCCCACCCAGTGGGGCTTGACAGGCGACCTCAAGGTGCACTGCCTGTCCTGGTGCTGGGCTAGGGGACCTCAGGCTGCTCCCCTGGCCTGGCGCTGGGGCTGGGGGACCTCAGGCCATGCCACCCACCAGGTGGGGCTTGATAGGGGACTTCAGGCTGTGCCCCCCACCTCAGAGGACCTGAGGCTGCGCCCCCCTGCCTGGCGGGGCTTGACAGGGGACCTCAGGTGCACCCCCAGTGCTGGGTTGGGGGAACTCAGGCCGCACCCCCCGCCCAGGGGGGACCTGAGGCTGCACCCCCCCTGCCAATGGGGCTTGACAGGGGACCTGAGGCTATGCTCCCTGCCCGGCGGGGCTTGACAAGGGTGGGACTAGCCAGGTCTGGATCTATCCCAATGAGGGAGGTGGGGCCCGGCCGGGTCTGGGTCTCACGCGATTTTGAGGCGCGTGTGGGTGGGCAGGGACTTGACTCTGGGTCCCATGGTGTGCCCCAGACTCTGACAGGAGGAAGGTTTTCATATACATTTTACTAATTTTCTTTCATCTCTGACACTTCTATTATAGAGAAAGGACAAATAGCAATATTAAATTATTTCCTCTAATCCCCTTTTAATGTGCACGAATTTCATGCACCGGGTCACTAGTGAACATATAAGTGAATCTAAAGAGTTGGGGGTGGAGGCGAGAGTCTCCCTGTGTGTGTGTGTCCCCCTTCTCCCTGGTCTAGCAATTGGATAAAATAAGAACTTTGGCTCTTGGCACCTTACTCACTTACATAATCAATCTTTTTTAAGAAGAAATGTCTCTAGGTCCTTTTTTCTAATTCCTATTCCTTATTTTACTTGTAACCTCTTCAGACAGCCTTTGTGGCTCTCACCCACTTAACTCTTATCAACTTGAAGATTTCTCAATCCTCAAGGAACCATGTGAATGCATGCTTGCATCACCAAGAACGCTTGCTGGTCTTCATGATGGAAGAAAGGAAAGTGCATTTATGTTATTTCATTATTATTTTTTTGTTCATTTTGTTAATCCTCACCTGAGGGTATTTTTTTCCATTGATTTTTTTTTTTTTTTTCCCAGAGAGTGGAAGAGAGGGGCTAGGAGGGAAGAGATAGAGATAGAGATAGAGATAGAGTGAGAGAGAGAGAGAGAGACATGGGTTGATTGCCTGCCATACTTGGGGGCCGGGAATCAAACCTGCATCCCAGGTACTTGCCCCTGACAGGGTTCTATTCCCTTTTGATGCACGAGCTGACACTAACCACTGAGCAACACTGGTCAGGGGTAAAGTGCATTTAAATGGCATCTACAGGTGAAAGAAAAAAATCATTCAGGTCATGTCTTAGCACAGTGTTAACTGAACATTCAGCACAGCATGTCCAGTAGAAATAAATGCAAGGCGCATGTGCAATGTAAATTTTTCTAGTTAGCATTTTCTTTAAAAGCAAAAATAGATGAAATTAGTTTTAACAACATATGTTATTTAACTCATAGCTGATATATTATCATTTCTACATATATAATCATATTATAAAATCAACATGTAATATAATTAATGAGAAACTTGACGTTTTTCAATTTACATACTAAATCTTTGAAGTTCAGCATATATTTACCTTTATAGCCACATCTCAATTTGGATGCTAATCTTCATGGGAAATACTTGATCCGGCAGACTCACCTTCTGTCTGTACTCAGTGTCTCTTGGGCTCAGAGTGGCCTTGTTTCTGTCACTTTTGCCACATTGAAGTGACTAGTGCTCCATAACCTTGGGAAATCGTGGGCTGGCATTTCAGTTGGTACTGCTTTATCTCCTGGTTTTTCTCCCTCAGCAATGGACTTCCTGTACACCTTAATGTTGATAGTTCTTTTTTAAAATATATTTTTATTGATTCTAGAGAGAAGATGGGAGAGGGATAGAGAGATAGAAACATTGATAAGAGAGAAACATCAATCAGCTGCCTCCTGCGTGCTCCCCTACTGGGGATCGAGCCCAAAACCTGGCATGTGCCTTAAATGGGAATCAAACTGGTGACCTCTTGGTTCATGGGTTGATGCTCAACCACTGACCCATACCATCTGGGCAAATGTTGATATTTCTTGTGATTCTGTCCTCCATTTCAACTGCAGTCTCCCCAGATGATCCTGCCTAATCTCTGGGTTTAAAATTCTTTCAGCTTGGTACTGAATTGCAAATTCATAATTCAGCCCATAATTGCAAATTCATAATTCCAGCTCGGGAGTTCCTGACCTATATTTTTGTCTGGGAAATATCTCCACTATTGCCACTTGGATAACCTTTGAGTACTCAAAATACAGTGCACCCACATCTGAAACCTGACATCTGACCACCTCCCAACCCGTGGGGCCGAGGACTGCATTCTCCTGTGAGCCTCGTGTTAACGTGACTTTTCAGGCTGTGTACGTGGATTCACTTGGCAAAAAAATCCAGACTTGCCATACTGCATATGCTTCTTTTTTAAAGTTTAATTTGGCATTCATTGTTGATCTACTTTGGTGTAAATGATTACCGTTTATTCTAGGTGCTGTTTCCAGATACTGTGTTTAGAAAACAGATGAGGGTCTCCCTTTGAGGACTGACTTACATTCTAATGGAGGGAGCTGGACAGTGCAGGTAGTTTCAGATTGTTGGGGAGTGGAGGGGGACAGTGAGGGCGGGGGGAAGGCAGCCATAGCCATGGCTTGGGGACTGTCCTCAGGAAGGCCTCAGGATGCACATTTTGGTCTTGAAAGGTGAGACTGTGTCTGTCTCTTCAGGAAGAGCAGGGGAAGGGAGTTCTAGGTGGAGAAACTTGAGGTTGGAAAGACCCTGGCTGGTGTGTGGACACAAGGACTCAGGGAGGGTGGTGCTGAGCACGAGGCTGGGTGATGGAGTGAGGCAGGGGTCATTGGTAAAGGGTGGGAATCCCTTGGACTCAGAAGAGTGATGTGTGCTGAGATCATTTAGAGTGCGTGTGAGAACAGATCGTAGAGGGCAGGAGTGTGGCCACAGCTCCCCAGAGGCCACCTGACAAGGAGAACAGTAGTGCTGTTGTACTTTCCACTGTGGGTGTGGGTGTGTTTGCGCACATTTACATCCTTCTTAGTCATTCTTTTTACTGGATGTAGCTTTTCTTCTCCTTTATGCATTTATTTAGTAGTTAGGTGGCTTGATCCTAGGGAGGCCCTGAGCAGGTCTGCCTAGGACTGGCCTGTAGCGAGTGGGTTCGTCACAGCACGAGTCCACGTGATTTTGAGAGTATGTTGTTAAAGCTGGGGACAGTGAAATAGGGGAGGGCTTAACAGGGGTGGGCAAACTTTTTGACTCGAGGGCCACAATGGGTTCTTAAACTGGACCGGAGGGCTGGAACAAAAGCATGGATGGAGTGTTTGTGTGAACTAATATAAATTCAAAGTAAAGGAGCGGAGGGGAGAGCAAGAGAACCGGATAGAACAGCCGGATCCGGCCCGCGGGCCGTAGTTTGCCCACGGCTGGCTTAGCATAAAAGAAGCAACAGGAGAGCCTAGGCGGGGTTGCTTTGGCTCACTGGGAAGTCAGAGAAAAGGGGGCCTCGGAGACAAGTTCAGGGGGTTAGCCTGGGATGAGCTGCTGTTACCCATCGCTCCCCTGGTTGCAAGTCTCCTGGAGTCCCTTTGGGTTTAGGAGATGCACGCCTGTGGAGGGAAGAAGAGGGGAAGGGAAAGTGCTGGCATGCTCCTGGGCGGGAGAGTGCTTGCTGGGTCCTTTGCTTTGTTTTGAGGGTTTTTAAAGGCTGGGAGTTTAGGGGAGAATTTCAATAGAATAGTCATCAGCTTTTCCAGGTATATCCTTTTAGGGTCGTAGTCTCCACTGATTGGTCAGTTCCAGGGCAGGGGTCATGAGCCATTGCAGCTGGTCCTGGCATCACCCACCTGGTTTTGCTGCTTTTCTGGGCCTGGAGCTAAAGTACACTTGAGGCCTAGAAGTTACTTCTAGGAAGGTGACCTTCTGGATCTGGCTGTAAATTGCTTGGCCAGTTTGTTCAGCTGTCTTAGTTTCCCCATTCTACTTGCCAAGGAATTTTCCCAGCTTCTGACTATCTATCCTGCCTCAGTGGCAGCATGCAATACACATACTGACCAGCAGCTCATACTAGCTTTATTACTTTATTTTTAAAATTGCTGATAATTACAATAATGCACATGGATGGGCATGGGTCCCAGACAGGAAGCATTATTGTATGCAAGCAGATCTGGAGTGAGCTGATAATACAGCCTGTATTTACTTTCAGATTTAGATGCTGTGTAAATCATAGGAAAGATGCCTTTTGACTGCTTTGAACTAGGAGAGGGTGGGGCACTTTCATATTTTTGTTACTTTTACGGTTGTTTTGTTGGATATTAGTAGTTAAAAGTGAGCTCTAGCCGGTTTTGCTCAGTGGATAGAGCGTCAGCCTGCGGACCGAAGAAGGGTCCCGGGTTTGATTCCGGTCAAGGGTACATACCTAGGTTGCAAGCTTCATCCCAGGCCCTGGTCAGGGGAATGTGCAGGAGGCAGCCAATCCAACCAATCTATGTGTCTCTCTCACATCAATGTTTCTCTCTCTCTGTCTCTCCTCCTCCCTTCCACTCTCACTAAAAATCAGTGGGAAAATATCCTCAAGTGAGGATTGACAAATAAAATAAAATAAATAAAATAAAAATAAAGAAGTTTAAAGTGAGTTGTGACATCAAGATTGGTATCCGAATATTGCTTGCACCTAGTAAATATAGCAAAACATTTAGCAGAATAGCATGTAGAAATTGCTACCTGTGTTTTAAAATAGAAATTCGCCTCTTTCTGCCCTGTGAAAGTCATTTGGCAGATTGTCTTATTTTGTACTTATAAACAAAGATAAGGGTTATTCACTTAAGAATTTCTGCCCTTTCTTGCCTTTTGGCATCAGAGAACCTTAGAGAGTTTATAATAAGCCTTTGGTTTTCATGGGCTAGTAAAAACTAAGAAAAAAATTTTTAGAAAGGTAAGGCTGTCAATTCTTAATATTACAGAATATTATTTTAAAACAGACTACCCATTCACTGTTGGGGCCATTTTATGAAAAACATTTGAAAGCAGAAGGTGGAAAGGAAGTAATGTTAGAATTCGGGACAGTCATTTCTCAAGAGAGAACAGTTAGCAATTCTGTTGTCCTCTAATCATGTGTGCACACAAATGCACTCTAGACCTTCTTATTCTTCAGGAGGCCACTGAAAACCTGTTGCAGACCTTACTAGCCCCCTAGTGAATGTCAGGGAACGCCTGCTTTAACACAGC
Organism: Plecotus auritus; assembly: GCF_963455305.1. Taxonomy (NCBI): domain Eukaryota; kingdom Metazoa; phylum Chordata; class Mammalia; order Chiroptera; family Vespertilionidae; genus Plecotus; species Plecotus auritus. The sequence goes on from NC_137779.1 coordinate 20,071,628, forward strand.
AATAAAAACCATTCTACACGTTAAAACATGAATGTTTTCAGCTGCATGGGTTATTTCCTTTGCCTGGATGTATTAAAAGGAAAGGGATCCAGTGGAATTGAGATCTCTGACGTTGGCCTTCCATGTTTGTGGTTGTCACTTTTTTTTTTTTTAGTTGATTTTAGAGGGAGGGAGGAGGAAAGGGAGAGAGAGAAACATCGATGTAAGAGACACATTGGTTGCCTCTGTGTATGTGCCCTGACCGGGAATCCAACCCACAGCCTTTTGGTGTAGGGGATGACTCTCCACCCACCTGAGCCACCTGGCCCGGGCTGTAGGTGTAACATCTGGAAGTCAGATAGAGCTCTGCAGCCAAAGCAGACGTGTTGGATAGTTTCCCAACGTAACCTTGGTAAATTGACTAGGTTGACTATTTATTTTAGTGAGATGGGTCTGTCTGAATACTTCTTTAAAAGGTGTAAGTTATTACATTTCAAGTACATGAAATTTTGAAATATGCTAAAAAAACTTACCTAATTTTTAATGGCTGTGAAATTGCATTTAATAAACACAGTATCACAGAGCTTCAGATCAGCCAGAAGTATGTTTATAATTTCTGATAATATTGCCAAGTTTGTGCTTGGAATTCCACAGAAAACCTCCCATCAGTTATATTTCTATCGTCTGTGACTCAATAGTAATGATTTAGAATGAACGTATTTAATTATTAATATTTAATCAGCAATACTTCTGGGTGTTTTTTAACTTGAATCATTTTACCCTTTGAAGGTTTAGAAAGCGCATCCCTATATAAACTCCCCCGGGCTTGCACACACTTTATTTAGTACGTTCGTAGTAAATAATTTTTTAAGTAATACTGGCCCTTGAGTTCAAAGGTTAAGCCCAAGTTCACACCATTAAGATCATCTTATATTAATGCTCAAGCCTCCTGGCTTTTTGACCTCTGCGTTCAGAGTATGACAGATTGCTGCTTAGCTTTGGAATCATGCAGAATCTCACTCAAGGAAGCCTCTTTGTTTCCCAGCCATGTTTCTTAGATGTCAGGAGTTTTTGGAAAGTGGAGTTCTGTCTGTTGTAATGTGAACCAAAGTCCAAAGTTAATATTGTAGGTGTCATTTATTGTAATATCTAAAATTTGGGTAATGCCATATTTAGATTGCACACAAGTGATAGCTAAGATCAAGAGAGTGAGGAAATAACTTCCATGAGGTGGCATAGCTCAGTGGTGGGCAAACTGCGGCTCGCAAGCCACATGCGGCTCTTTGGCCCCTTGATTGTGGCTCTTCCACAAAATACCACGGCCTGGGCGAGTCTATTTTGAAGAAGTGGTGTTAGAAGAAGTTTAAGTTTAAAAAATTTGGCTCTCACAAGAAATTTCAATCGTTGTACTGTTGATATTTGGCTCTGTTGACTAATGAGTTTGCCGACCACTGGCATAGCTGGTAAGTAGAGGGAATATCCCTTAAGAAGACACACTTAGAGAAATAATTTACATAGTGCTTTTTAAAAAAATCACAACAGTGACTTAATAGTAACTGCAGATTCGTGCTGACACCACTTGTCAGCCAATCGAAAGCCAGACCGGATCCAGGAAGCTAGCAAGCCAGCAGCTCCCGGTGATTTTCCTTTAAATAAATAGGCCAGCATTAAAATATTCATGTAAACATTTGGCAACTGAATTCCCACAAAATGAAATGCGGAGCGTTATTGCAGCCTGCTCGAGGCATGTTCCGTTTACTCTGTAAAAAAGCAACGTGCAGTCCTTTAACCCCATTTCATGCTCTCCTGGCTTTGGGGATGACTGGCCACGTGAGGATCTCACGTGTTCTTTGGTCCCTGGGTGCCCGTGGTTTAAGCCCCAGTTCTGTGTAATGGTAGCCACAGAGAATTAAGTCCGTAGGAACCAGCCCCATGATAACCAGGCTCACATTTGAGTGCTTGCTCTGAGGTCGGCATCGTGCTTAGTGCATTACCTTCATTTAATCCCCACAGCAAGCCTGGGAGCAGTGTGCATGTTAGCAGCCCTGTTGTACGATAGAGCGGCACATCGCACACTTCTTCTGAGATCAGAAGTGGGGTGAGCAGATGCCTGATGGTTGGACAGGGCACGTCCCTCGTGTCGTCCTACCTGTGGGAATCGTTTTGTTTTTTTTAAGGATTCCTATTTTACTATGGGACATTGGAAAGAAACAGGAGGCAGTAAAAAACATTAGAATTTTAGGTCCATAAACACTGTTCTGCATCTTTTTTTTTTTTTTAAATATAAAAGTACCAGATGTGTTTTTCAATAACTTCTTTTATAAAAGACTTCCTGCTCATCTCAGAGACACATGCGTAAAGAAGACCTCACGTAAATCTCGGTGCTTGGATCCTTACCAGTGTAATCCAGATGGACAACTTACCGGGCCCTGTCAAAAGCCGAAGAGACCTCTTAAAACACTTCTAGTCTCTGCAGTGATACCTCATCTATGCTTTAATATTAGAGCTCTAATAAAAGCAGGGATTGTATAAATTACTGCCTGTGAAAATCGTACATAATAGCTGCTATATGTCAGTGGAAGAATATTGACCTTTTATATTTGGAATTTTTCTCTCATAACCCTAATTCACCAGCTTCTAATTAGAAGTTCAAATGTAAAAAGAGGTCAGTGATTTTCAACCGGTGTGATGAAAACTCACTTTTAAGAATAGGTTTTGCTTCGTGTGCTAGAAAACGCTTGACAAGAAAACTGCTATTTTATTCAATAGCGGGTTAAAGTGTTTGAAGCGTGGATCTTCGTTTTTTTAATTGAAAGCTTCACTTTTGTACAGCTGATGAAGATACTTTAAAGGCTCCAAACTAGGCACCCTTTGACAGTAATAAGAGTGGACTTTCTTATGTCTTAGGCTCTGAGCAGAACTGTTATTGTCCTCCCATTGGAGAGAAATAAGACTTAATGTTTGTACACATGGCATTTTACCACTTAGAATGTGTGCTCATGTGTTCAGAATAAAACAGTATGTTTTTTTAGGTATTGGGCCTGCTCTGATTATACTTACTCTTTGTCCTTCTCTTTGACAAATTGAATCCATGTAATCATGAGTGAAATTCAGGCAGGCAATCAACAGGATTAAAAAACCAAAACCAGTTTATTTTGAACTAATTTTAGAGTGTTTTTTAAAAGTTGCAAAAATACTACAGAGAGTCCCCTATACCCTTATCCCACCTCCCTTAATATTAACATCTGATATAACCACAGTGCAGCTATCAAAATGCAGGATTAACGTTGGTACAGTGCTATTAACAGATTTACAGCCCTGAGTTCAATAACTCCTCCAGTTCTCCCATTAAGGTCCTGTCCCTGTTTCAGGCTCCCACCCCCCCGCCCTTGCATTTACTTGTCATTTCTCCTTAGTCTTTTCCAGTCTGTAAGTCCCTCTGTCTTGCCCACGTCTTTCCTGTTGGTATTCTTAAGTGTCTTATTGCTGGTAAGGTTAATGTTGGTGCCTCCACTGTGAAGTAATTTGTTTCCCTTTTTGTAGTTAGTAAATATCTTGGGGACCTATCTTGACACTATGGATTTTGAGTCATTTTAATGTACAAATCACTAGCATGCAAATAGTAAATAGATGTTGCAAAGGTGCTTACCATTGCTGTATTGCTCAGTATTTATAAGAACTAGAACTGAGTTAACTTGACTTTCCAGGGTGAAGCTTGGACACCTGAGAGGCTGGATGCAGCACCCTCCTGTCCAAGGAGACATGATTCACTCAATCATAGGATGGAACCCTCCTCTGTAGAAAGAAGCAGCTCCCTCCCGGCAGGCACCCTCACAAACCCTAGAACAGCCGTGGGCAAACTACGGCCTGTGGGCCGGATCCAGCCCGTTCGGCTGTTCTATCCGGCCCGCGGAGCCTAAAGAGCGAAGGGTTCTCTTGCTCTCCCCTCCGCTCCTTTACTTTGAATTTATATTAGTTCACACAAACACTCCATCCATGCTTTTGTTCCAGCCCTCCGGTCCAGTTTAAGAACCCATTGTGGCCCTCGAGTCAAAAAGTTTGCCCACCCCTGCCCTAGAACCAGATTAGATTCTGGGGCAGTAGCTTCAGTGAGGGAGGAAGTAATGGGCTTGCTTATTTGCTTGGATTGGGAGCGCTGCACCTGTCCTGAGTGGCTTTGTGAAAGGAGGCGGGGCTTAGCTGGGGTGTGGGGTGCAACTCTCCAGTGATGATTAAAGGGTTGGGGATAAGTTAGGTTCAGACTTAGAATTATTTATTGCCTTAAGCCATTTCAGGTTTTCAACCAATTTACTAGAAACACTTTTTATTTACCAAGTTGAATTTCTGTCCTTAAATAGCTAAACTCTCTTTCCTGATCCAAATTAATACAATGGAATTTCTTATTAAGAATGAATTATTAAGTAAAATGGAAGCACTGGGCTAGGATAGCAATTGATGTAATTTGTTTTCAAAGCCTTCAAAGTGCTGCAGCATGCTTAGATCACAGGCACTGGCTTAAGTGCCAAAGCAGGGGCATTAATTTCCTTTCGGAGTGGATTCCAGGTTCACAGGATGTCAGAACTGCTGACTTGGCAGTGACGCCCCATTTGTAACATGTTAGATTAGGAACCAGATTGATTTATACGTTGATGTAATGGATCAAGGCACAGTGTGCGCTTAAGAAAATGGAGAGCCCATTAAATCAGAGCATTTTCAAAGTGAAGAAGTACAAACATAAAAAAGATCTGATTATACTCTAGATAAGGTTGGGGTATGTTTGATTAGTTGATTTCTAGACATGGTCCACAGAGGCTTTTTATATTTCAGATGATACCTTCTTGAGAGTCTCTTATGACCACAAGGATTAATCTTTCTGAACTCAAAAGTGAATCACTACAGTGTATTAGCTGTCTGGAATGGTTCCAGTTACTCTCCTTTTTCTTGGTGGTAACTGATGTGAGGGTGTCGCTGCTTAGCTGCCTCTTCCTGTTGCTTTAACCTCTGGTATTTTAGATTCTCTTTAGGGAAGGGAATGCTGACCATCTCAGCACAGAGATCAAGTGCACTTACCACTGCTGTATTGACCTCAGCGGTTGACCCATACACTGAACATTTATGCAGTTGGAACTCTTGCGGTCTTTTCTCTAACAGCCATAATGAGTAACGCGTGGAACATAATCTTCGGTGCTGATAAATAAATGGCTGCCTGCACAGTTCCGACCACTCCACAGCTGTGCCTTGGGTGACCTCACATAACTAACTGACCCTGTGTCTTATGTGTATTCATTTTTGGAATCTAAGAGGTAAATCCCCACCCCCACTCCCCACTTGAAAGATTGCACATCACACCCAGAACTCAATTTGTTTAATAGCTGTTTTTAATGTTAAATATATACAAGGCCAGCCCTGGCTGGTGTGGCTCAGTTGATTGAGTGTGGTCCTATGCACCGAGAGGTCCCCACTTCCATTCCCAGTCAGGACACATGTCCAGGTTGCGGGTTGCGGGCTGGATCCCCAGTGGGGGGCATGCTTAGATATGGCTCCAAAAGAAGAAAGGCCACCACAAGAGGCATTTTGGTGCATGTCTTGAACTCATTGTGAGAATTAACACATTTGTCTTGTGCATCCTTTTACCATCTAATAAATACCATTAGTGTTCTTTTAAATGTTTTTTGCTTTCTTTGGGGGAAGTAGGACTCAACACCAATCTGTAGCTTCACATGCAGTTATACTGAAGGCATAGGATCTTCCTTCTACTTTAATAAGTGACTATCATCACAGGGTTACAGTCAATTCTAGTTCATAAAGTTGCAAATTGTTCTCCTGATTGGATTTAATAGGTAGTTTTCAACCCAGATTGATGTAGGCAACATTTTACTTCAAATTCCCTTTCTCCCAGCTGTCCAACAAGTGTTTGTGCTTCCTTCTCTTGTACTAGTGGAGAGCTGGCTAATTTTCATAAGTATCACAACAAAAGGTGTAGGATGGTAAATTTGTCCTGGAAAAAGATCATAATGTATTTCAAAATCTAATGTAGGCCAAAACCGGTTTGGCTCAGTGGATAGAGCGTTGGCCTGTGGACTGAAGGGTTCCGGGTTCAATTCCGGTCAAGGGCATGTACATTGGTTGCGGGCACATCCCCAGTGGGAGGTGTGCAGGAGGCAGCTGATCGATGTTTCTCTCTCATCGATGTTTCTAGCTCTCTATCCCTCTCTCCTCCTCTCTGTAAAATATCAATAAAATATATTTTTTTAAAAAATCTAATGTAGGCTCTTGATGGGGAGGACCATTCACGTCTGTGTCGTCCATCAGCATAGATAAGTAAGAATTGCTTGGAAAGCACACCTTTTCCATGTACTCAAGCCAGGTCTACCTTTCTGTTATAAAAAACCATTTTATTTTCATTGCTGTCTTTAAAAAGAACAATAGAATAGCCTTGGCCAGGTAGCTCAGTTGGTTAGAGTCCCAATACACTGAAGTTGTGGGTTCAATTCCCGGTCAGGGCACATACAAGAATCAACCAGTGAATGCATAAATGAGTAGAACAACAAATCTCTCTCTCCCTTCCTTTCTCTCTCTGAAAAAATAGAACAATATAATCATGCAATTTAACCCTACTCCTCCCTCCCCAACCCAAGTTTTAACATTTTTTAAAAAGCTGTTTAATTTTATTTTGAAAGAACTTCCACTAGGAAAGACCATACAGCTCCCCTGTGGATACAGCCATCAGTGTTGGCATATTTCTAGGTGTTGGGATGCCTGTGCTTTTTTCCTGCTGCCAGAGACTTTGCAGGAGCCTTACTGTCCTCATGCCTAGATGTTATTTCTCACCTGTAACTTATGCATAGTTAATGGCTGTGATCTTTTGCAAAGAAGAGAATACTAGCCAAAAAAAAAGACTTTCTGCAATAGTTGATTATTTTTAACTAACACAAGGTAAAATTGTTCATGAAATCCCTTTTAGTGTTCTGTTTCCATGAATGACACCATCACTTCTTAAGTAACACTAGCCAGATTTGTCATCTTCCTCTTCCTCATCCCCCTGGCTAATCCGTCACTAGGTCTTGTTTGTTTTGCTCTCTGTGATCTCTTGAGTCTGTCTCTCCATCACCCTCCTTTAGCTCAAGCTGTCAGAGCTCACATTTGGACTGTGCAACTGCAGCTTCCTGAGCCGTCGCCCTGCATATACTCTGGGTTCCTTTCAGTCTGTTCCTCACCCTCAAGCAGAGAAAGCATCAGAGCTGCATTTTGAACATACTGACTTTGTGCTTAAAACCTCTCCACGCTTCCAGTGATAAGGACCAAAGTCCTTTCTTGGTCTGCAGACTGTCCAGTCTGTCCCTGTATGTTCCCCTCCCACCTGTACCACTCTCCACTTCCAGTGCTCAAAGCTCTGCTCTACTCAGGTGCCATTCTCTCCAGGAAGCTTTCCTGATCATCTCATCCGAGCCCAGGGCCGATTCCCTTTTTCTGTGCTTCTTCAGTGCTGTGTTCTTTTCCTCCTTAGGGTGTCTGGGCATGTGATCACCCTTTTGGGTGTATGGACTGCTGCTCTAGACTGCAAGCCCCATGAGAGTGGGGTCTTAGCTTTCTGCTCACCAGAGAGTGTCCTACGCATTTAGCTTGTTGATTTGCATCATAGTAGCTGCTCAGTAAAATTTGTGTAAGTGAATTGAATAAAATTACTGGAGCTTTAGACATGTTATGCTTTTGTGGTTCGATATATTAAGGAACAGAAAGTAGATTTGCTTTGTAATAGAGGAGACCGCAGTTATGTTATAGGTTCCCAGTCAGAAGTATCCAGATAGGGAGTGGGGGCTAAATTTCCCATTGATCTTTCACTCTGATCACGTACATCCAGAGGTCATTTTTATTCTGGGTTAGCTCCTGGGAAAGGGATTTGTCTATGACATAATAGTTACAGTGAAAACTGATCGGCTCTGCTGTCACAGAAAACTGAATATGACTTCCTTTGTGTGGCCTTTTTGCAGTAAACGTGTTTTCTGCCCCCCTTTCGTAGGCTCTTGCAGCCAATGCTGGAACAGGATTTGCTGTCGCCGAGCCTCAGATTGCAATGTTTTGTGGAAAGTTAAATATGCACGTGAACATTCAGACCGGGGAATGGGAACCTGACCCAACAGGCACCAAGAGCTGCTTTGGAACAAAAGAAGAAGTTCTTCAGTACTGTCAGGAGGTAAGAGTGTTGCCAGAAACTTAAAACCGCTTTGTTTCTGGGTCAAATTTGAGCCTATTTGCCTTAGAAATGGATATTCTATCATTCTTTTCTTTTGACTTAAGACTAAGTGGCTAAAGACTGGTGCACCGGGCCTTTGTTTCTAAGCTGTGAGGCGATGAGACTTCTCGAAGGCTTTTGCCTTTGTGTGCTGTGAACCTCAGTGCTCTGAGGAAGGAATACTGCAGAAGGACCACTGTACAGCCTGCTTCTCTCGGCTTCCACTTGTCGTAGGAAGACGCGAAGCAAACATGTCATGTGTGTGCTTGTGGTTTCCACTTGCTGTAAATGATCATCTCAAGTCTGATTCAACTTGGTTTTGGGTTAAAACTTGACCTAGAAAAGGATAGAAGAGGTTTGAATGCACTTCTTACTTACCAAGACTGGCTTATAGGGCCAGGGTCCTAGCATTGTTCTATAATTTTACTAACAGACACTTCCATGGACTTGCCTCTTAAATGTTTTAATTCATGAACTCAGCTACTTACACGTACCCTACAAGCATCCTTGATGTCTAACAGACTTATTGGGCTTAAACCTTGCTGCTTTTGTATTAAAGATTCCTTTTTTTAAGAGAACACATTAGTAGTCAGAAATCTGCCTGTCCCAAGAAAGCTAATCGTTAAAGTATCTTTTTACTTGAAGAGTTTATCTGGAGCCAGGGGCAACCGAGTGGAACTTTAGATTTACATAGGATAACACTGACCCTGAGTAAACAGACACTCAGCCTTGCTTGTGAGAGAATGTGCATTTATTATAGACCAGTCCCCTCACTGAGTGTGCCTTTTCTGTGCAGATGTACCCAGAGCTACAGATCACCAATGTGATGGAGGCCAACCAGCCAGCCAGCGTGGACAACTGGTGCCGGCGGGACAAAAAGCAGTGCAAGAGCCACATTGTGATTCCGTTCAAGTGTCTGGGTGAGTGTTCTGTAGACACCCCGGGGTGCTTCTCAGGAAGTGGGGTCCCTTGTTTTTAAATTTTAGTTTCTCTTGACTCACAGTGAAATATCCACATGTTAAGAACCTGCGGGCTACACAAATTTATTGTGGGACTTTATCTTTTGAATATTTATTGCTTTCTGTGTCGATAATTGACTTGTCTTCGCTGGTCACTAACTCGCCCTCTCCCTTCGTGGGCATCCTTGTCTTTTAGGGAAGAACCTTTTCGGTGGCACTGAATGAGAGTGCTGCCCTCAGAGCGGCCCAGCTTCGCCTCCAGGGAGAGTGTGAGCTGTTAGAGTCCTAGTAGTGCATGGGACTGAGCAGCCCATGGATACAGCACTAATGTGGACATCCGGGGTAGTTCTATAGATGTACATACTTTTAGCCAGGAATTTAACTTTTTCCCTTCCCTCCCTTCTTTAAAACCTTTCCGCAAATGGAATATAGTGCTTTTCTCATTCTCACATGTAGCAAAATAACTGGAAGGGTCAGCATCTGAATAACGTTATTTAAAATACATAGCAGTTGCTTTGTTTTAATTTTTTTTTTAATATATTTTATTGATATTTTACAGAGAGGAAGGGAGAGGGATAGAGAGCTAGAAACATCAATGAGAGAGAAACATCGATCAGCTGCCTCCTGCACACCTCCCACTGGGGATGTGCCCGCAACCAAGGTACATGCCCTTGACCGGAATCGAACCCGGGACCCTTCAGTCCGCAGGCCGACGCTCTATCCACTGAGCCAAACCGGTTTCGGCAGTTGCTTTGTTTTAAATACCCAGTAGGGGGAGGAGGGACACTGCCTGTGCTCAACACCATTTCCTCATGCAGTAGCGTGAGACTTGGAAAAAATTTTGTGATATGGTTTAAGGATGTTCTTCCATTCCATTTGGCTCCAAGAAATCTCTGGGTATGAGGTTTCATTCGTTCTCTATAAAATTCTCAAACTACTATTCTTGACCATTTGTAAATAGTACTTGGAATCATTTCTGCCTTTTGCATTCTTACCCCTAAAGACCTTGCTGTCTGGTCTTCGCCCTCCTGTATATTCTATGGCCCTTGATGGCTCCACGACCCACCCAGAACTCTGAGCTGGAGATCTGGGAGACCTTTGTCTGTACATCCAGTCAGTTTTCAGGCCAGTCTGATTCTCGCCTCTGGAGTATGGCTTATGTCCATGTTTAAGTGCACCGAGGCGCTCCAGGACATTGTAGCAGCGGCATTGTGGGATGTTTGGGTTTTCAGGGGAAACATCTGTCAGACATCCCGTGAACTACTAGCTGGGAGTAGTCACAGTTTCAACACCTGGCCATTTTATTCCTTTCTATGACCTCATCTTTGTGGTTCCTGTGATAAAAGGCCAGCATCACACAAAATCACTATAGAAGAAAGAAGGGTGAATGTGGCCAATCGATTCCAACGTTGGAAGAGTTGTGTAGGGCCCAGCAGGCCCTAAGGTGTTAGCACACAAGTACTTACTTGTTTGCCTAACGCCCTAACCACTGGCTTTGGGGCATTCTTTTGCCCTAGGGGTGCTGTGACTTGAAAGTTTGGGAACCTCTGGCTTACATCCTTCTCCATCTGACTCCCCTGCTCTAGCTCAGCTTTCCCTCATTTCCTTCCGAATCTAGGCTGTGACAACAGCCTCCATGCCTGTCCCTCAGGTCTGTTGTCAGTGTGTTGCCTTCTGATCTAAAGTGAAGATTGAATTGTCTCTTCTGCACATAAAACCCTTTAGTAGCCCTTCTTCACTTAAAAAATCATCTTTAATTAAGCTCCTTAGCATGGGTTAAAACTCCATCAAGTGGTCCTTCCTTAACTCTACTTTTCTATAACGCCCCTTTCTGTGCTTCAGGCTCTTCATCAACATGGACATCTCATGGCTCCTGGCCACTTACCATCCACCCAGCTCTCGTAGTTTGGAATGATGTTCCTCTGTTTAACCCTACTTGGGAAGTTCTCCCTTTAAGACTTATCTCGGGGGATGCTTCCGTTAACGGAACCACTTTTATTTTCTATCCGGATAACCATATCTGAAATTCTCCATGTTGTTGCCATTACACCTGTCACACTGTACAATCAATGGTTTCTGTGTACGCATCTTTCTCCAACCTTGTTGTAAACTCCTTGAAAACACCAACCTTGCTTTAATTATTTTGTCCCCTCAGCACCATGCAGTGCCTAGAACATAATATACACTCTTTATAATGGTAAGACCTCTACCATAGCCAGTACACAACAACAAAAATTTGTTTTACTGCATTTATTTTCAAATGCTACCATTTGAATTTATCAGTGTGTCACAGAACCAATGAAATGATAATGTCATTAATTAAATGCATAAAGACAGTTTGACCATAAACCATTTAATACCTTCTTTGCATTGTCACACATAAAGCATTATACTGTAGTCTTCAATGTTATTTATTCAGACAGTTATTCATGTTTATACCAGCATTCATTTGTACAATTTTTTAAGTAAGTAGAGCTACCCCTTTTTATTTTTATTTTATTTATTTATTTTTAAATATATTTTTACTGATTTCAGAGAGGAAGGGAAAGGAAGAGAGAGATAGAAACATCAATGATGAGAGAGAATCACTGATTGGCTGCCTCCCACACGCCCCCACTGGGGACTGAGCCCATAATCCGGGCATGTGCTCTTGACTAGAATCGAACCCGGGACCCTTGAGATGTTTGGGTTTTCAGGGGAAACATCTGTCAGACAGATGTTTTTATTCATTTTTATTTTTAAATGAATACAGTTGCCTGAGCCTAAGTTAGTGAAGGACCAATCACTGAAGTTTAAGGGAGGTAGTAGGAAAGACATACTGACTCTTCCTTGTTGTCATTTAAGAAGTAATAGATTTTGCCCTAGCTGGTTTGGCTCAGTGGATAAAGCATAGGCCTATGGACTGAAGGGTCCCGGGTTCGATTCCGGTCAAGGGCACATGTCCGGGTTTCGGGGTCAATCCCCAGTAGGGGGCGTGCAGGAGGCAGCCAATCAGTGATTCCCTCTCATCATTGATGTTTCTCTTTCTCTCTCTCTCCCCTTTCCTCACTGAAATCAATCTTATCTAATAAAAGGGTAATATGCAAATTGACTGTCACTCCAACACACAAGATGGCTGCCCCCATGTGGACACAAGATGAACGCCACAAGATGGCCAGCAGGGGAGGGCAGTTGGGAGGGACCAGGCCTGCAAGGGAGGGCAGTTGGGGGCAATCAGACCAGCAGGGGAGAGCAGTTGGGAGGGACCAGACCTTCAAGGGACGGCAGTTGGGGGCAATCAAGCCTACAGGGGAGGGCAGTTAGGGGCAATCTGGCTGGCAGGGGAGCAGTTAGGCATCAATCAGGCTGGCAAGGGAGTGGTTAGGGGGTGATCAGGCTGGCAGGCAGAAGCAGTTAGGGGCAATCAGGAGGGCAGTCAGGGCGAGCAGTTGGGAGCCAGCAGTCCTGGATTGTGAGAGGGATGTCCGACTGCTTGTTTTAAACGGGCAGTCGGACATCCCTCAAGGGGTCCCAGATTGGAGAGGGTGCAGGCTGGGCTGAGGAACACCTGCCCGCCACCCCCCCCCCCCCCGTGCACGAATTTTGTGCACCGGGCCTCTAGTAAAAATATATTGGGGGGAAAAAAAGTAATAGATTTTAATGTCTTTCCGCTCTCACACCCAACCTCCCCTTAGAGTACCCAGGTAGAACTGCTGTTGGTTAGTAATCAGCATGACCATCTTCTTACCATTTATTTCATTAGGGACTCATTGTCCAGATTTGGTTCCTTTTTGTTGTTAATCCTCACCCGAGGAGATACACCTGTATATGTATTTTTTTTTTCCATTCATTTTTTTTAGAGAGAGTGGGAGGGATGGAGAGAGAGAGAGAGACATTGATGTGAGAAAGACCCATCTATTGGTTGCCTTCTGCATCTGCCCTGCAATCAAGGTATGTGCCCTTGGCTAGAATCTGACCTGGGACCCTTCATTCTGCAGGCCGACACTCTATCCATTGAACCAAACTTGTTAGGGCTTCATGCTGGTTCCTGTGTCTTTTTACATGTCCCTGTCATTCTTTGAAAGCTTCCTTTCTGGTACCAAAAGATGCTCTAGGCTCATCCTATATTTTCCCTACCTCACCCCTGGATTCAGCCATTTCTGCAAGAAGCCCTGGTTTCATTTAGTGGAGAAAATATTTAGACACCAAGATCTGGGCATTAGGTGTGCTTACTGCTATTACAGTGTTACTGCTTCTAGGCCCACTCAGGAGACAGAGCTAAGAAATATGTATATATACATTACATGCTCACACATCTATTGTCTAGATCTATGTGCATATGTTAAAAACAGTGAGCTCATATTGATACCTACATTTCCATTATCTTCAGTATATTTTAAAATTTTCTCAATATCCGCTGTAAATAAGTCTCTCTACTTTTTAAGTGTAGGTTTGTTGAGATATAATGGTTTAATGGTGTATAATATAGTCACTGAGTTATGCAACCGTACTCAATTCTTTTAACATAAAACTGTACTGAAAATTAATGCAGTAAAAAGTGAGAGTCTTATGTATTTTATTCACCAGGAGTAACCACAGTGAGTCCTTTTATACACATTAAGGTGAACAAATACCACATATTGCCATAAAGAGATCGTAGTGTGGTCAGCTTCAGCTCTGAAACCCCCTTTAAATATTGCTGCCTAGATAACCCAAATCATAGGCAAGCCAGAAGGGCGGGGAGACGGGACTGGGGAAATAGGGTGTACTTTTATTGGCTGGGAGCCTCTGTTAACTGGTTTGGATGTTCCAGGGCCCTTATCTATGTACTCAGGTACTATTTTTGTTGTTTTCGCAAGGTTGAGGGGAAGGATGTGTCTTGATTAGGATGCCTGAAAGCAGTTTGAGAATGAATGTTGGTTGCTGGCAATGTTTGCATCACATCTGAGGTCACACTATCTGTAGACATCTGAGTCCAGTCATTCAGCTCTGCTCTCTTCTGAGAACATGTTTAATTACCCACCAATGTGATTCTCTTAACTAATATTTAGTATATTTGGTGAGAAGTTACAGATCAGTCTCCTCAAAATGAACATTTTATTTCCCGTTACTACTAATTGCCTCCTGCTTACCTATAAAAATTTATCTAAATAAATCGATGATCCAAGTAGGATCCAGTTGGTGATGTGCTGGTGTTTGTGGGAAGGAGTTAGTCATCTTTGACATTTATATATAGACTGGCTCCGGTACTAAAAGGAGCGAGCTTTGCAAGCCCAGGGCAGTTTCTGCATTTGGTTATTTTGGAAGGAGATGAGCACAGGGGTTTGCTGTGATGGGAAGCCTCCTGAAGGAAGTTGCACAATCAGGCTTTGAGATGCAGCCCTCAGCAGCTGTGCCTTGGTGTCTCGGAGCCACTCACTCGTCCATTGCAGGCGTCTGTTTGCAAGTCACCTTCTACCTTGGAATTCACCATAGGCCGTCAGCAGTTCACCCTGTTCCAGTATGAACGCTTCTGCAAGGTGTATGTTTCTGCTCGAGGCAATTATTCTAGGTCTTTTAAGTTCTCACAGCCCTATTTACCTCAGAGACATCGTCTAGGGAAGGCCACTAGAGCTCACAAAAACTTTCCTTGGGTGGTCAGGTTGTGGGTTTGCAAATTGATGCAGCCACTGTGGAAAACAGTACGGGGTCTCCTCGAAAAATTAAAAATAGAACTTATGACCCAGCAATTCCACTTCTGGATATTTATATAAAGAAATCCAAAACACTAATTTGAGTAGACAGATAACCCCTATGTTCACTGCAGCATTACTTACAATAGCTAGGATATGGGAACAACCTAAGTGCCAGTTGATAGACAGTTGTGTAAAGAAGAGGCGATACAATGGAATATTACTCGGCCATAAAGAAGAACGAAATCTTACCATTTGTGGCAACATGGATGGGCCTAGAGGGTATTATGTTCAATGACATAAATCAGACAGAGAAAGACAAATACCATATGATTTCACTTAACTGGAATTTAAAGAGCAAAATAAATGAATAAACAAAATAGAAACAGACTCATAGATATAGAGGTCAGACTGGTGGTTGACAGAGGGAATGAGGGGTAGTGGGACCTGGGTGGAAAAGATAAAAGGATTAACAAGTACAAATTGGTAGTTACAAAATAGTAACAGGGATATAAAGTACAGCATAGGAAATACAGTCGGTAATACTGTAATAACTGTATGCTGCCAGATGGTACTTGAAATATGGGGGAACCACTTTGTAAAGTATATGATTGTCTAACCACTATGCTGTACACCTGAAACTAATGCAAAATAATATTGACTGTAAGTTGTAATTGGAAAATTAAAAAAATAAGTCAATAAAATTAGGGATACTTTATTTTACAGTTAAGCATGGAGTTAATTATTAAATTTCTGGCATTTAAAAAAGTTTTAGCCGAAACCGGTTTGGCTCAGTGGATAGAGCGTCGGCCTGCGGACTGAAAGGTCCCGGGTTCGATTCCGGTCAAGGGCATGTACCTTGGTTGCGGGCACATCCCCAGTGGGAGGTGTGCAGGAGGCAGCTGATCGATGTTTCTCTCTCATCGATGTTTCTAGCTTTCTATCCCTCTCCCTTCCTCTCTGCGAAATATCAATAAAATATATTTAAAAAAATTTTTTTTTTTAAATAAATAAAAAATAAAAAAGTTTTAGCCCAGTGGTGTGGCTCAGTGGTTGAGCATCGACCTATGAACTAGAAGGTCATGGTTCGTTTCCAGGTCAGGGCATATGCCTGGGTTGCGGGCTTGATCCCCAGTGTGGGGCATGTAAGAGGCAGCCAATCGATTATTCTCTCTCATCATTGATGTTTCTCTCCTCCCCTCTTCCTTCCTCTCTGAAATTGATCAATCAGTCAATAAAATAAGAGAGTTTTTATTTTCAACTTTATTCTGAAATGTTTCATGCATACTGAAAAGACAAAACATAATATGGCCATCCATGCACTCACCATCCTGCTTTACGTTCAGCATTTTGCCGTGTTTGCTACACTTCTCCCTCCTTCCACATAGACCCTGTGGGAGCACATCAGTGATGCATGAGAATCGCCTGGGATGCTTGCTCAATGCAGAGTAGTGCATCCCACCTTAGACCTACTGCATCAGAATTTCTGGGTGATAATCTGGTGACATATATGTAAGCTTTTAGCTTTTTATTATGGAAATTACAAATATATGTAGACACAGAGAAAACACTACCCTTAACCCTCATGTCCCTGTTGCCCACGTGTGTAGCAATCATTAATTCATGAGCCACTCTGACTTCATGGATGGCCCTATTCCCACCTTCCCCCAATTACCTGGAAACAAATCACCGATACCGTTTTTTTCCTTTAAATATTTTATCATGTATTTCTAAAATGTAAGGTTCCTATTTTCTAAACAGCTCTGTGTATTTTTTCTCCAGCTCATTAGGTGTGTGTGCATATCACATACTTTTTGTTGTTGTTAAACTGAAAGTAAGTTTGAGACATCATGATAGTTCACCCTAAAATTCAAAGTCCAGGTCATTTGTTTGACGGAATATCCCTGGATTTGAATTTCATTATGATTAGATTGAAATGACATGTTTTGGCAGAAAGACTGTGTAGGTAATATGTTCTTCTTTAGGACATCGTCAGTTTGTCTGTGATTGGCAATGTTAAACAGGTCACCTGGTCAAGGTAGTGTCTTCCAGAGTTTTCTCTTGCCAGGACCCTGTTCCCCTTGTAACTAGCTCTCCATTGATGATTCTTATGTGAATAAGTTATCGCAATGGTGGCTAGTCTCAGAGCTATGTGTCTTTAGGTCCACGAAGGGCTAACATAAGAATTACCTGTACTTGAGGAGAACATCCAATCTTAGTTTCTTGGACATTTTGTTATCAAAACCAATAATAGGCAGAAATGTGGACATAAGAGGCCAAGAATTTTGGTTATGTGAAATCTGGGGGGCAGAACCTGTGTGTGTGTGTGTGTGTGTGTGTGTGTGTGTGTGTGTGTCTGCGGACATGGAAGGGGACTTTATTCCTATTCGCCTCATGTGCTGTGCAGCCTGCACCGGGACTGGAGGGCTTGGAGTCGGGGAGAGAGGCAGTCCTGGGCTCAGTGGCCTAACGGCTTGTCGAGCTCCTGTGGCTGCTTGCTTGGAGGTGTCGCATTCAGTGGGCCTTTGCGGATGAAAGATACTACACCTGTCTGCATCTGACTTTGTAATTAAGAATCTGCAGTGAGGGTTGTTTTCCCCTTGAATTACCCTCAGATTTGCTTCTGACAAAGCTTCTCTTTTCCAGTGGGTGAGTTTGTGAGTGACGTTCTGCTGGTTCCAGAGAAGTGCCAGTTTTTCCACAAGGAGCGGATGGATGTGTGCGAGAACCACCAGCACTGGCACACTCTGGTCAAAGAGGTAAAGGGCGGATGGCAAAGCCACCCTGGTTTCAAATTAATTTCCTTTTCTCCCTTCAAAGTTAGCAATGACTTGTACCTTCTAAGTTAAAAATACTGGGGAGAAGGGTTGGTATTTTTACAGGGAAGTTTGGTGCTGACAATCTAGATCCTAAAGTTACGGATATTAAAAAAGCCGTGAAGCAAGGATGCACTCAGCGAGAAGGCCCTCTGAACCCTAAGGCCTTAGGGGGGAAATGGCCAATTATGGAAGGGCGGGGCCTGCTCACATGCTGACAGGATTGGCTGTCACTTCCTTCTTCTAGTGGAGAAACCCCTTCCTTAGCTTGTCCTCTGTAGTTAAGTTGGTTCTCCGTCGCTTGTTTCCCTCTGGTCAGATTCTGAAGGAGTGCCCTCCCTCCCCAGGGATGAGTGTAAACGCACGTGGACGACCTCTATCTGCTTGATAATTACCAGAAAAAACTCCCTTCCCTTCTTTTTGTCCAACTTCGGGCTTTCGTTGTTTATGGTCCAGATGTTTCCCTAGTGCAGGTTAAGCAAAATGTGTCCTAATACCAGCACACTTTCTGACAGAACATCGCTGGCCCTGAGAGGAAGCATCCCAGAGCGATTTGATAGGGTTTCTCTCGGCTAAAGCTCAGGCCCGGTGTGTTCTGATGTCGGCCTGCGGGTCTCTTTCAGGCCTGTCTGACCCAGGGGATGACCTTGTACAGCTACGGCATGCTGTTGCCCTGCGGGGTCGACCAGTTCCACGGCACCGAGTACGTGTGCTGCCCTCAGACCAAGGCCATGGAGTCGGCTGTGTCAAAGGAAGATGAGGACGAGGAAGGAGAGGAAGAGGAGGAGGAAGACTATGATGTTTATAAAAGGTGAGCTCTTGTCCCGAGCCTGGGAATGGTTTTGCCGGGGGCTGGGGGCTGCTGGGTGAAGGGGGCATTGCCTTGGTCCTGCTGAGCTGAGCCAGCCTGCATTCCATGGCAGCTGGAGCCGGTCACGGGAGAGCTGGAGGCTGCCAGCCTTACGTTACGCTGGGCCGCACTGCTTTCCACAGCTCCACGTGGTCCCTGTTCTCTGGCTCTTCCCTTTTGCTGGCGGAGCCAGCCGAGGCCTTCACGGCCTAGTTCAGGGCACGCTGAGCTTACTTCCTGTCTCTGTTTGTGTTTCAGAACAGGGAGCAGACTCATTGTTGTGCTGTGCGTAGCAACTGGCATTAACCTTCCTCTTTTGCTGTGGCCCTTAGTGAATTTCCTACCGAAGCAGATTTGGAAGACTTCACCGAGGCAGCTGCGGATGAGGATGGCGAGGACGAGGACGAGGACGAGGAGGAGGAAGTGGTGGAAGACCGAGACTACTACTATGACACCTTTAAAGGGGACGACTACAACGAAGAGACCCCGACGGCGCCCAGCAGCGACGGGGCCATCTCAGCCAAGGAAATGACTCACGATGTTAAAGGTAACGCCATGTGAGCAGAGGCAGTAGCATCCATACGGGAAATGCTTGCTTAGAATGTTGTGCTGCATTCACCGCAGGTGAGTTACAGGAGAGGCGGGGCTTCTGTGCGCGGAAGGAGGCCAGCTCCTCAGGGTGCTGGTGGTGCCAGCTTCGTGGCGGCTGGGCCGCGGCAGGGCCTGCCATGGACACACCCAGGGAGAGTGCAGAATGAATCAGAGAACTGTTCTCTGCATTGCAAGGACTTAACTGGAGAATAAGAGACAACATGATCTCTTCTGAGGGGGACCCCGTCCCCCCATACTGCTAAAGCCCTGACCCTGTGGAATGGAAATCACTTCCTTGGTTCTTCTCTTTCGGAGTGGGTTCCCGTGGGTAGGCCGCCCTGTTTACCATTGGAGAGCTGTTTGCAACTGGGAGGGTGGAATTGAATGACCTACTGGGAAGGGATTGGGACCAGCAGTGTTTTCATCTTGCCAGTTTAAAAAAAACCACAAGGTTGTGACGGTTCTAGAGCCATTCCCACACAACCTCCCGCTGATTGTGGATCTGAAACCAATGAAGATCTGAAGAATTTAGGACCCAACTAGGGGAAGTTATTTAGAGTTTAGAAATTGATTCACCTTGGAGACCATAAAAGTGTGCACTCGTCCTTTTTAGATGCTGGAGTAGTGCTTCCACTATCACCAGTCACACAGCCCATCCACCTGCGTTCCCTGTAGGCCTTGACCCATCACGATAGGCAAACCAGGCAAATATCTCCACCGACCAGCTCAGCAGGGTGGGCTCACGGAGCTATGATATAGGGAATTCCTCTGCCAACCTGTACATCTCCTCAAGACAGCACAAGACACTGTCAGTTCCTCAATGTATTGCCTTCGACTGGCTTGAGCTGGTGAGCCAGTTAGCCGGGCGCTGAGGGCTTGTCCAGCTCTAGCCTCCTGCTGTTGAGTGTCCCCGGGCCTTCCTCTCCTGGCCCAGCCCTGCGTTCTGTAGGTTGTGACACATCTGCAGCTGCCACCTCTGTCCCGCTGACATCTGACCATTTTCACACAGCTGTCTGCTCCCAGGAGGCGATGACGGGGCCCTGCCGGGCCGTGATGCCCCGTTGGTACTTCGACCTCTCCAAGGGAAAGTGCGTGCGCTTTATATATGGCGGCTGCGGAGGCAACAGGAACAATTTTGAGTCTGAGGATTATTGTATGGCTGTGTGTAAAGCGATGAGTAAGTCCGCCACGCTGGCTCTGTGCAGCAGACTGTCCTGTCCAGCGTTTGTCTTTCCCGGCTGTCCACGTGACTGCATCTGTTAGTGCTCCCTGCCCCTCGGGTGTTCGCTGTTGGTCGTGTTTCCCTCATCTTGTGCTTTCTAGATCTAGCCTTGCTTCTCTGTGGGCAGCTGTAAGCTCAGTTCTCCGTGTCCTGTGCTCACCGTGGGTATGCTGGTGGTGGTGGTGTGGTGGAGGTGGTGATGGTGTGTTCCCTCCCTGGCACTGCGGGAGCGCCCAGGCCTTGCTCTTAGCCCTCTGTTAGTCTGCTGGCTCCTGGGCGCTGTGTGTTGGCTCGGAAGGCAGCCCTGCCCTGTTTCTAGTTGAAAGGCACAAAAGGGTAAGCAGGGCGGCCAGGAGTCCTGCAAATGATCGCTCCAGGCTTTGCCTCTCATCCTTGACTTTGAACTACCCTGTCGCCGACCCTGTGATGCCTGCTCTCCAAAGCAGTGATGATGGGGATGCTTTGAGAGTCCAGAAAACTGAACCATCTCGCTTTTACGTCTCTAGGGAGAGAGCTTTGCAGCCAGGAGGTGGTAACTGTTTCTCTGTATTCGGCAGCCCGGGGTTGTGCAGAGATTGGGGGGAGTGAAGGACTTTAGTTTATGTGTCCTTAGCTCCCAAGGAAACTCGGTGGCTCAGTTGAGTTGAGTTTACCAAGGTAGGAAAAGTTTTGCTTTTCTCCATGGTTACCCCTTTTCCTGTTTTAAGACCCTCTTTCTCTTACTTTGCCGTACTGACCCTGTGTTTGGGAAATCCTCAGGCCAAGTTCCTATTCTGGATTTTATTAGAATGATGATTCCTGGTATTTGCCTGTAGCTTCTGATGGTTTTCATTCAGATGCCTTCATGGTCCCTCTTCCCCCACTCCCCCTACCAAAAGATGTCTAAAATATTACTATAATATGGTATACTTTCAGCACTTCCACTCCAGCTGCTGCCCTGTGGAAAGGCTGTTTTTATTTGATACACTTGAAAAGGTGAAAAAAGTATGAATCCTTAGGGAACTTTGGCAGAAAGATTTTTATTCAGGAAAGATGTAGAGATAGAATGGATATTTTCAGCTCTGTGGAACTACTTAAAATAAGAGGCAACAAAAACATTGTTTTGGGTTGAAGCCTGAGGAATCAGGGTTTGGATGAGATTTTACTGAATATGCAGATGGTGACCTTTTCCCAGAGGATCAGAGAGGTGGTGACTTAAGACACAATGGAATTTTGGCAGCTCTTCAGAGCGTTAACAAAGTCTGCCAAATTGTGGGTCCGGTTGCGTATGGTAGGGGAGACTAGCCAAGGGGCTGCATGTGTTCATGGGCTTTTGGGGCCCCTGGCTGGAGTGCCTGGATGGCCCAGAAGCATCGCTGTTCCCATAGTCAAGGTTGTGTCCCTCCTCGAAGGGGATTGAGGTGGGCCTATGAGCTGGTGGTTTTCACAGGGACAGAGGGCGTGGTGCTGGGCGGGAGCCCACCGTGTCTGCAGAACCATACCTCTGGGCCCGCTGCCCCCTTTCCCTTTAGTTTGCAGAGGGTGGGGGCAGCTTACGCTTGGTATTACCTTCATCCAGCCCAGTGATGGGAACAAAGCTCTGTCTCTAACACACAGTGCTTTGAAATTCTCCCATCTGGACTTCTGAGTATCCTGGGCAATGTGGTCTCTGAAGCCATACGTTAGTTAATTTAGTTCACTTGAAAACTGGCTGCTGTAGCTTTTAGGTTTAGTAACTAAAATGAGGGAAATAGAAGATGCTCTGATGGAAGACTGGAGCGGCTGATGCATTTGTAGTTACATTTGTCAGTTACACCTTTGTTTTCAAGCTCTGCTGAACTTACGCAATTCTGGAAGTTAGGTGGATTTGTTTGAATTAAGGTTGTTGAATTGGGCTTTTACTACCCGCTTGGCTCTAACATGATGTCATGATGCAGCAGCAGGTTGTGCAGCAAGTTGCGTGTCGGTCCTGTGTCAGTCCTCCCTAGCCTGGGGCGTCTCGGGAATTGGGCGAGCAAGAGTTGCCGTAAGTATTCCTTGAGAGGCTGGCTGAGGAACCTGTCCTCCGAGGAAGCTCCCTGGTGCAGCATTGCCTCGCCGGGGCCACTAGGAGTCTGCTGGACTGGCAGGGAGGGGTGGTGATTCTAACGGGTCTGCCTCGGGGTGCTGGCCTGTTAGGGCCAATGAATGTCCTGGGTGTCTTCACACTGGGCAGTCCTTGTGGAATAGCAGCTCTGTCCTGTCACATACAGCAACTCAGCTCTACCTGTCATCTCTGCTATTGGGGGTTCAATACCGTTGAACACTGAGACACCAGCTAGAGCAGTTGGGCTTTTCCAGTATGCAAAGAACATTCAGTTGAGTTAGGTTCCCACCTAAAATAGCAAGAAGAAAGGAGCCCTGAGCCCTCAAGTTCCTTTCAAAATAGAGAGTGTGGAAGCACTCGGCTGGTCTGACTTCAGCCCTCGTCTCTGGTCAGATGCCATCGGTGACAGCAGTAAGGCAGTTACTTTTTAGATTTTAAGATTTCAAGAACCGAGGGACAGTTAGAAGAAGCTATTTCCTTTTCTGCTCCTGAAGTCCTCAGTAAATGCCTGGCTGGCACCGTAGTTGCCAGGGTACCTGGACTGGCCTGGTGGGTGAATCTCGTATAAGGCGGGTGGACCAGCGCAGCCTATCCGCTGGGTCCTGGCAGACAGGAGCGCCCCATCCTTGGAGATAGGAGCTTGACAGACAGGAGTGCCCCGTCCTTGGAGCGCAGTACCAGGCAGACGAGCCCGCTCTGTGCTCCTGAGCTCCGTGTCCTCCCGGAGCGCAGTGTTGTCCGGTTCAGCAGGGCCCTCGCCCCCAAAGAGACCGCCCTCTGTCATTCTGTTCCAGTCCCCCCAACTCCTCTGCCAACCAGTGATGTGGATGTGTATTTCGAGACCTCTGCGGATGATAACGAGCATGCCCGCTTCCAGAAGGCGAAGGAGCAGCTAGAAATTCGGCACCGCAACCGGATGGACAGGGTAAACTGCAGCCTCCCCGTATCTGCATGGCATTGGGCATTGGGGGATGTGGTTTTCATGGTTGAAGGAAAGGGACACCATCTCCCTAGACCAGTGGTCGGCAAACTGCGGCTCTGTTGACTAACGAGTTTGCCAACCACTGGGATAGGGCCTTAGTCACAAGGAACAACAACAGCCTGTAATTATTGGAATCGAGAGTCTAGGTCAGTGGTCGGCAAACTCAGTCAACAGACCGGCAAACCGCGGCTCGTGAGCCTCATGTGGCTCGTGAGCCTCAGTTTGCCGACCACTGCCCTAGACTGTCACGCTAATGTCGCCTAGGACAGGTGAGGTATGCGAGTGTAAGGGGACCTCCTCAGTGTGACTAGGCCTTCCCCCTTCCCCAGCTCCATGGAAGCATAATTCCCTCAGCGCACTGCGTTCCACACTCGGTGGCCAGCACTTACGCTATTGTGTTCTCATTCGTATTAGTATTATTTTTTTGCCATTAACTAGCTTAAAAAATGTATTTTAAAGAAGGGAACTTCATGTCATGGTTGTAAAGAGCTAGTGTCGTTTCCCATTAGAGAAAGGTAAGTGTAAAATGTATTAATGAGAGCAAGACACTGGCTTGTGGTGCCTGTTGAAGGTTCTGAATCTTGGGATGTTTTCTTTTTCCCTAAAAGGGTTGTAAGTGTTAGAACAACGTGGGCCCCATAGTGTGACTTTCTCCCAGACTCACTCAGGGATTCAGAGAAAACCAGAGGGAGTCCTTGCTAGGTCTCAGTGACCACCTGAAATCCCACACATCGCCTGAGCTGGGCTTATATTTTGGGAGAAATAGTCGTTATTCTGTTTTACCCACATCAGTTCTGAGAAATGGGTATTAACCACCTCCTGCTCTCTTTTTTTGGTGAGGAGACTAAGGCACAGAGACTTTTTAAAAAATGTATTTTTATTTCAGAGAGGAAGGGAGAGGGAGAAAGAGACAGAAACATCAATGATGAGAGAGAATCATTGACTGATGCCTCCTGCACACCCCCTACTGGGGATCGAGCCTGAAACCCGGGCATGTGCCCTTGACTGGAATCGAACCTGAGATCCTTCAGTCCACAGGCCAGTGCTCTATCCACTGAGCCAAACCAGCTAGGGCGACACAGAGACTTTTAAATAAGGAGATAGAACAAAGAAGTGTGGGATTGAGATTCCACTGGGGGACACTGAGGCGCAGCCTCAGAGGCAGTGCTCTGGGAACAAGCTAAATAGCCTGAGCTCACGAGGGATCACATGTGCAATTTCCTTCTGCACAGTTTCCTGCGTGAGCTGCGGGGGATTGTTCTAGAGACTACTCCCTGGTTAGAGAACTCTGACTTTCGTTCTAGGTAAAGAAGGAATGGGAAGAGGCTGAGCTTCAAGCGAAGAACCTCCCTAAAGCAGAGAGGCAGACGCTGATCCAGGTGAGACGTGCCGTCCAGGGCAGGGCTTCCAGCCTGGCCCTCAGATGCGGTCAGTACCAACTCCCCGGAAGTTAGGGCTTCACAGCTCCTTTCAGTCGGGAGCTTATGTTACAGGAAGTTTTAACCTCCCAACTGGTGTTCTCTAGAATAGCTCACCTATGGCAGAAGGAAAACAAACCCCCAGCCAGAGCGCACCTCATTCATGCCAGGAAGCAACCTTATCCGCTGCGTTTGTTCATTCTGCTCTCCTGGCTCAAGTCCTCAGTCATCTTCCTTCTTAGGCTGCGACTTGCCTTTCAGCAGCACTGAATTCTTGCTTTTACAGACTTGTTGAAAAGTCAAAAGGCAGAGAAGAAATAACTTTGTGAGAATGTAACCTTAGTATCACAGCAGCAACTGCCTCCTCCTTGCGTAGAAGAGTGTTGATAGGAATAGGGATACAATCTACGAGACAGGTGTGGGTCTCGTGACACTTAAACATTTTAAATCCGTTGTTGTTTGTTTAGCAGAAATCTCTCTTCACGATAACCCTGTCTCAGAACACCTAGAAAATCCCGTTGTGTTCGTTTCTGCACAGCCAGTGCATCCGTGCAGGGTGAGCCCACAGCCTTAAGCCATGCTGTCAGATGTGGCCAGGACTCACAGCTCGCTGCTTGCCCCTCGGGACTGCAGTGGGAATGACTCAGAGGAACCCGCCATACACTGGGACGTGCTTCACAACACGTCTCCCATTAGCTGTGGTTTCAGGATGAGGAAGTGGGCGCCTGGCCACCGTGTGGAAAGTCGGCCTTCTTTCCTTGCAGTGCACGTGGAGAAGCCGGCGGTGCCAGGGAAGTGCTGAGGAGCCCTGACTCGCTTTACCACGCTGTCATTAGACAAGGAAGGATTATTCTAACAGAGCAGATGGAGTGCAGTGGCTCCTCGGATCACGTCATTTCATTAACATCGTTTTATGATGTTTCTGAGATGCTGTAGCAACTTAAGCCTCGTTTTATTTATTTATTTTTAAATATATTGTTACTGATTTCAGAGAGGAAAGGAGAGGGAGAGCGAGAAACATCAGTGATGGGAAAGAATCATTGATTGGCTGCCTCCTGCACGCCCCATAATAGGGATCGAGCCCTCAACCTGGGCATGTGCCCTGACTGGGAATCAAACTGTGACCTCCTGGTTCATAGGTCGACGCTCAGCCACTAAACTACACCGGCTGGGCTTAACCCTTGTTTATATCAGTTAGCGGCCAGGGGTCCTCAAACTTTTTAAACAGGGGGCCAGTTCACTGTCCCTCAGATGGTTGGAGGGCCAGACTATAGTTTAAAAAAAAAAACTATGAACAAATTCCTATGCGCACTGCGGGCCCGGGACGAGTCGGCTGCTAAGCAGGACAGGCAGCAGCAGGATAAATGTCCTCGGTGGGCCGCATGTGGCCCGCGGGCCGTAGTTTGAGGACACCTGAGTTAGCCTATGGTAAAATTGGTTGCGTTATATGTCGTTTTGCTTCAAGTCACAGAAACTGGTGCTGATAAGTGAGGACTTACTGTATACAGCGCTTAGATCTTAACCTGCTCCACTCTCTGGACCCGCTGCGGCTCACACACGCCCTGGGCAGGGAGAAGCCAGTGTTGGGCTCTTAGGTGTTTGCCTAGACTTCCTCCGGCTGCCATGAATTACATGTTGTCTGCTTTCTGGGTGCAGCACTTCCAAGCGATGGTGAAAGCTTTAGAGAAAGAAGCCGCCAGCGAGAAGCAGCAGCTGGTGGAAACCCACCTGGCCCGGGTGGAAGCCATGCTGAACGACCGCCGCCGCATGGCGCTAGAGAACTACCTGGCTGCCTTGCAGGCCGACCCGCCGCGGGTGAGTCGCGGGCAGCAGGTCACTGGTGAAGCGTGCCCCAGTGTGGCCTGCCCCCAAGTAGTGTTTATGTGGAACCAGCATGACACGGGTCCATAAAACCATGTGTTTATGACAAGCTCTGGCAAGGCTGGAAGTGAGGAGAGAAGAGGAGGGAGGACAGGGAATTACGTTGCGGTATCTGCTTACATTGGCTTAGCATTGCCCTGCCTGCGTGTGCACCTGTGGCGCGGAGTGTGACCCAGCGAGGCACAGCCTCAGCACATTGGTTGGTAGTTATCCAGTTACCAAATTTTTTGTTCACAGCCTTACTTTCAAAGAATAAAAACATACCTTCCACCAACAAAGGCTTTGAACCAGTTCTGTTCTAAATAAAATTGTGAAGTAAGGGGTAAAGTAGTTTATATAGAAACCCTTTTGTGCTGGTAGTCTTAGACTTTTTAAAAAAATGTATTTTCATTGATTTCAGAGAGAAAGAAGAGGGAAGGAGAGAGATATAAACATCAATGATGAGAATATTGATCGGCTGCCTCCTGCATGCCCCATATGGGGATCGAGCCTGCAATCCAGGCCGGGAATCAAACCACAACCTCCTGGTTCATGATGCTCTATCCATTGAGCCACACCGGCCGGACAGTGTCTTACTGTTTACCCCTTGACTCTGTCTACCCTGTCTTGCTCTGGGGGATGGAAAGTATTGGAAAGGTGGATATTTGTATCCTTCTAAGTAAGCAAGTAAAGTCACTTCTGAGTGACACAGGGACTGCCTGGTTTGTAATTAAGGTGTCAGAGGCTGAGCCAGCGAAAAAGTGCCCATTGGAGGAGGACAGTGGGCTAGAAATTATGGAAAATACTGTTTGTGAAGGAGCTAATACAACTTTGGAACCTAGAGTTGGAACTTAGAAGAGTGGCTTCTTGTTACTAAAAGCTGAAAATGTTTGAAAGGACAGCTTTCATTCTTGCGCCTCACTGAGCTTTACATTCTTAAGGGAATTTTTAAAGCCTTGTTTTTCTGTCTATTTTCAATGCCCTCGTCTCTGGATATTAAAACAACTGTTCTGTCTTGCAGCCTCATCGCATTCTCCAGGCCTTGCGGCGGTATGTCCGCGCTGAGAACAAAGATCGCCTGCACACCATCCGTCACTACCAGCATGTGTTGGCTGTGGACCCAGAAAAGGCGGCCCAGATGAAATCCCAGGTACCCTGGGCGGAGTCGAGGTTGCTCTGGGAGAGTTTCTGGTGGGAGAGGCTGCTGTGACTGACGGTCGGTCAGCACTGATGGTTGTGCTTGGTATCAGTCCTTAGAAAGCGTTTCTCGTTTCCAGCGTCATTAGGTACAAGAGCTGGTTTAAGAATAATTTACAGATTTTTAGAGAGAGAGGAAGGGGCGGGGAAGAGAGAGGAACATCAGTGTGAGAATGGAACATTGATCAGCTGCCTCCTGCACACCCCCTACTGGGGTTCGAGCCTGCACCCCGGGCATGTGCCCAGACCAGGAATCACACTGGCAATATTAAGTACTTTCTACTTAAACGGTTTCTGAAAGTTTAGTAATGGTGATTACATTGTAAGTCAGTATCTAACAGTTTATTTTTATTTAGGGCACCACTGGAATTAATGTTGGAAATCATTTTCTAGGCTGCTATATCAAGCAGATCATAAAGATCGGTGTATTTTGTACATTACATTTTGTTTAGACAGACACTTTTAGATTCCTGGGATTTATCCCACGCTGGGTCTAGCTTTTCTTTACAGTCATCTATAAAAGTTTATTTCTGGACCCTCTTTCTAAATTCGATATTGTCCATATATTGAGTTTTACTCTCGTATGCATAGAAAATGAACTTGCCTGGAAGACTGCTGGCTCCCTTATAAATCACAGTCTAATAGTTCAGCCCATTAGTGGATTTGTTTTGTGTTGAGTCTTTCGTTTCTTCTGTAGCCTGTTAGTTTCTAGAGGGCCCTGTAATGACATGACTGATCTTACCTCATTTGCTCCCATATTATAAACCCAGTGCTGTACTGTTGTGGGTGCTTACAAGTGTGGGCACTTGCCCATCATCCCAGGAACTCGCCCTCCCAGCCTCTGTGCCTGTGTGTGATGGCTGGAAGGTAATCTGCCCACAGGCCTAGGAGGGCTGCAGCGAGGGTGCTGCTCCTTCGTTGAGCAGATGTTTGTGTGCTTCCTGTCCACCTGCCAGACTCGGCCCTCACGTCTGACGCCACAGAGTCCAGTCCCCGTGTGCCATTGAGCAGCTCCCAGTGCGCACAGGACTAATGACATTAATTGTAAAGATGAAGAGTAATTGTCCCCAAACATAGCTGCACTTCAGCATTGGATGTCTGGGGTAATGAAAGAACTCGGGCTCCTAAAGAGTGGGAAGAATGAAAGGGGCCAGGCCTGGGGACCCGAAGGGACCCCTGCCATGGCCCGGGGCGCAGTACTTGTCTTTAAGCTGGATGCAGTAGAAGGAAGGAGGAAAGGCAAGAACCTCCTAGAGTGGCTTCCAGGAAGCTCAGGGGGAGCAACACATGCATCTTGACAGGGGTAGGTCTTGTAGGTCTACCTGATTTATTTTTAAAGTGATCATTTTAAAAATTCTGTGTGTGGAAGAACTAGACTATTGTGTAGGATTTTATAGAGAACATGGCCTGTTCTGTGTGATGAGAATAGGAGAAATCTGATCAGTGTATTAAATCAATACCTAGGGGATGACTCACCTGCAAGCAGGACTAAAGTGCCCCACCAAGTCACACAGGAAGCAGAGCCCTCCTCAGAACATCGCGGGGAAACCCAGCTCTGCTGTGTGGTGGTTACTGTCTGCTCTGAGCCCCGCTGAATCCCATTAGCCTTTCGTCTGTTCCCTATTCTGTTCCCTGAACTCCAGAGAGCCCTGACTACATTCCGCCGTTACCGCGTGCGGATTTGGTTGGTTGTGTGACATGCCTTCGCCCCTCGTGCGCAGCTCCAAGGTTCAGCACAGACACCAGTGTGCAGCCTTCCCCCCACAGTGCACTTCTGTCCTCATGGGTGTGGCCCCCCTCCCTCACATGGCTCCTCAGTTCACCTGAAGAAGTGGAGCGATGCCAGCACATGCTCAGACTGGGGTGGGCCACGTTTTCCTTTCTAGGCGTTTTCTCTCTCAGACATTCCCTCTTCTGCCTTCCTGTCAGTCTACTTGATTGAAAGAATGGCAGATATAAAATTAAATTGCTTCATCCTTGCTTTTAACGGTCAGAGAGATACCCGTCTACAATAAAAGCATCTTTCCAGTTAACTCTTCCAGCCCACCCACCCCCATTTTGACGCTTCATGTTAATGGATTGTAGCCCACATAATTAATCCCTGGGTTTAGCTCGCCCTCTGTAGGAAGAGCTTGGTAACTGCAAGTGTAGCCAGGCAGGAGTAACCTCAAATAGCTTGTGTGAGCTGCAACGTGTCTCATTGTGTCACTGGGGTGGGTGGCAGTTACCCCAAATCACCTTTCTTTCCCATCCGGAGGAGCTTTAAAAGTAAGTGACCAGTTTTAATGGCCTTTTTAAAAAGTGAGCAACCTTGGAAATTTGCGTTCAGAAATGAGCTATGGAGGACAAATGGGTGGTAGATAAATCTTATTTAACACTCCTTAAAATCAGGTTTGTGTATACCTTAGCGTAAAGTTTTGAAAGGATAGCTAATTTAGTTAAATAGGAACGAACTAGCTATCACCATGAAAGTCATTTTAAGCAGTTACTTCACAAAGCAGTGTCTGTGACTGGTTCCCTCTTCCCCCAAATCTACTTTTTAGCCAGTGATTTCATTCTTTTTTATCCCATCTAATCTGACCAGTGGTAGAAATTGGCCAACTCTTACCTGGTTTCACCCAGAAAAACCTTACTGAGTCCCTGGCAATTTGCAAACTAGGGTTCTTTGTAACTCATTCATTCCAGTAAGTTACATGAAAGGCAAGCCAACAGCTGGCTAGTGGGATTCTTACATTTTCTTTAACTTGAAGGACTCTGGTAAATTCTCAGATCGCTGGGGGTGTTGCACAGTCTGCACAATTCTTCACTTCCGTGGTCAGTACGTGTGTGGGGATTAGTGCATTCCCTCTGCCAGATGCTTTGCTGGGCGCTGTGGAGGACTGGCCTTGCAGCTGGCCTTGCGGGGTGTGTGTGGCTGTCCCTGCGGGAGTGTGTGTGGCTAGTCCTCCTCCCCGGCTGTGTTGCTGACAGGCCTCTCCCATACTGTCCTTTCAGGTGATGACGCATCTCCACGTGATTGAAGAAAGGAGGAACCAGAGCCTCTCTCTGCTCTACAAAGTACCCTATGTAGCCCAGGAAATCCAAGAGGAAATTGGTGGGTGCTGACTGTGTTTGTGTCAGAGTCAGGTGGGGTCTTGTGAAGGCTTTCGAGTGATGGCCGAGAGAGGTTAGAGAACTAGGCCGAGGGAAGCCGTGAGGCTGGGTGTTAGCACCCCAGGGTTTCAGAAGTCTGGAATTCACGTGTCCAGGTCAAGGACTGGCTGTGAGCCACCGAGCCTTGAGTTTCATTGACCTTCACTCTGTTACCGGAAGAAAACTCCAGGGTGTAAAATTGCAGGGGCCCTGGGGGAAGTCTCCTGTTACCTTTTCCCTTGTGCTGATGCATTTCAAGGCACCTACTTTACACACGTTCTCACTTCCTCTCCCTCTTGGTCTCTATCTTCTCCGATTATTCAGTGAATATTTATTATCTGCCCTGTGTCACAGTGTAAACGGTGCACAAGCAGACAGTATCTCCTCAGCGAAGGAGAGACAGACAGGAAAACAAGAATCAGCAGGTGGTGTGAGCTGTGGAGGGGGGTAAACTAGGGTAGTGGTGAGTGGCTGGGTGGTCAGGGAGGCTGCCTCAGGGCCAGTAACCCGAGACCCCAGGGGGAGAGAACATCCTTATCACAGGCGTGACTCCAGCAGAGGCCTGGTGTGTAAATCAAGTGGCAGGCACATTTGAGTAGATCAGGGAGAAACGAGGCCAAAGAAGTAAGCAGAAGCCAATTTGTTAAGAGATTTTAGCAAAATCTAGGGGTTCGGATTTTATTTCAGAAAGCCATCAGAGGCTTTTAAACTAGTGAGTGACTAGATCTGGATTATGCTTTTAAAAAGAACATGAATTTTTTAAAAAATTACTTAGATGCTGTGTGGAGAGTTGACTAAAATTGGAGCCCACCAGGAAGCGGTTGTAAAAATCCAGGAGAGAGCTGGTGGTTGTGTGCCCTCGGGTGGTGATGGAGGAGAGAGAGTTGTGGGTGGTCTCAGGATACGGTTCAGAAGGAGGCGGACAGGCCGTGCAGTGGGTCGGATGGGGATTGAGGGGAAGAAAGGCATTAAGGATGATGCCCAGGTCTTCATTGGGAGAAGTGAGTGGGTGGTGGTGCCAGAGTTTACTGAGGCAGAGCGGAGTCTTCACTCGTTTTAAATACAAGTTGCTGTTGGACGTGGAGTGGGTGTGTCACGTAGGCCATTAGCCTGATGAGCCAGGGCTCAGGCGTTAGTTAAGATACAGATTTGGGAGCCATGCTGTGTAGGTGGTGTTTAAAACCGTGCCTTAGAAGAAATTACTAGAGAAGCGGGGTGCCCAGGGTGGAGCCCGGGCCCCCCAGTGCTGGGGTTCTGCAGCGCCACAGAATCAGAAGGTGTTTCAGGCAGTCGGTGACAGTTGTGAGCTGGTGAGATGCTCCTCGAGGCAGGTCTCGTGAGCTGCAATCACATGAACGAGTCCTGTTCAGACTCTGGTCCTGTGCCGAGAATCGATCCTTCTGAAAACCTGGCTCCCTGCCGTGTGTGTCTTTGTCAGATGAGCTGCTTCAAGAACAGCGTGCAGACATGGACCAGTTCACCTCCTCTATCTCAGAGACCCCTGTGGACGTCCGGGTGAGCTCTGAAGAAAGTGATGAGATCCCACCATTCCGCCCCTTCCATCCCTTCCCATCCTTACCTGAGAACGAAGGTGTGTATGATTGACAGTGCAGCTTCTTGGTGGTGGGTGGAGGGTGGTGTGGGGGTGGGGGGAGGTGGGGGCAAGAAGGGAGAAGACTACAATTAGAAAATTGAAGTCAGATTTTTGGACCTGGATTGTATTGGTGAGGCTGTGTTCCTAGTGAAAGTCAGGCAGGGCAAGGGAGACTTGAATCATTGAGCACCTACTATGTGCAGGCACCGTAGTGGGAGCTTTCAGATAGCTGGTTTTATTATCACCATGAGGTTAGCCCTATTTCTCACATTTTATAGACGGTTTGCTTAAAGACTACAGTTTTTCCTGGGCCTATCAGCTACCTCCAGTATGTGTAAAACTTATTCCCTGTGGAAGTCATTTTACTGTGGACACAGCACTTTCCTGTTAAATTATGTCCTTATCTTTTCATAGCAGTCTTGGGAGTCAGGTAATGGAGAGGCTACAGAGATGACACGACTTACTGTGCTGTTGGGTGGGGATAGGAAGCTGTGTCCCTGTCCTTCCGGTCAGGCATGCTGACTGCTACCCCCTGCTGGTTTTTGCTATCCAAGGGGACCTCTGACCCCTGGGTCTGCACCAGCAACACCAAGTGCGGAGTAAGAGCGGGCCCTGGACCAGGGTGTGGAATCAGTCTCTTTGTCTGATACTCTTGCTGATGGTGTGGTTATAAAAAAAGAGGCCACAGCTATAGAGTCCTTATTGAATGCCTGCTTCAGCTAAGCACCATTCCTGGGTGCTCTCAGTTAATCCTCAGAGTTTCCCCATTGGGGTTCCAAGGTTCAGAGAGGTTAAGTGTCCGCCCAGGGTCCAATAGCTTGGAGGTGGAGAGTAAGGATTTGAGCCCACCTGATTTGGTGCCACAGGCCTCTGACCTGGTACAGTAGTGCTGGCAGAGGCCTGGGGAGGGGCCTCCAGCATAGCCTTCAGACCATAATGCTTTCTGAATTAGTTACCTCGGAGTGCCAACTCAGTTGACCCTCCAGTATCAGCAGAATCTGAGAAAGGAGCTGATTAAGGAGGCACCACTGTGTCTCTCCCCTCCCCACGCCCCCCAAACCTGCCCTGCCAACCCAGGCTCCGTGGCAGCAGCATGGCGGCCATGCCTACACAGCTCCTTGGGGGTGGGAACATCAGGGCGTGTTTGAAATAGGATCTTGTCTCCTTTTCAGAAAACTGCAATCTGTCAACTTCTGATTTTGTTATTTTTCTAAGAGAAAGAATTTTGCGGGCTAAGCTAAATAATTTTGGAATCTCACAAATTTTTCCCCAGAAAACCCAAGACAGACCTCCTCCTTTCTCTCCCACCTTCCAGCCCTCACTGCTGTTTGGTCTGTGGGATTTTCAGGCCGGGTTTTAAGGAAGAGGACTTTTGGTTCACATTATAGAGGAGTTCTAAAATAGGAAATTTGAAAGCCATTTTCCTTCTTAATCTCCTTTTGTGCTATTTTGTTTTTATTGTTTTCCTTTCTGCTAGACACCCAGCCGGAGTTGTACCACCCAATGAAAAAAGGTTGGTTTGTCAGAGATGTTCCCTTTAAGACCTTCATCCCTGTCACTTCCCCAGTGTGTCCGAATCTCATGTTCTGTTTCACATCATCACCGACTGTTTCCACGTCCTTCCTCCGCCGTGGCTGTGCGTGGAGCCACAGCAGTCCTGTCTCCAGCATCCAGCCCAGTGCCAGTGACCTTGGTGGCTGGCCATCCCAAGTTTGCCCTCTGGGTGCCCAGAGAACAGAGTAACCAGAGGTGTTTCCTAAGTCCTGTAATCTGGGGAGACTTTGACCATATGAAAGCAAATAGGCTTAATCTCATTCAGGTAGAGGGTCTTTTTTTTTTTTTTAATCTTTTTCTCTGCTGCTCCCACTGAACGTCTTTTCCCTCTCTGGCTGTCCTTGCCCTTTGTGCCCACCTGCCCACTGTAGTTGTCTCATGTCCCCTGGTTATTGCAATAAGCAGAGCATTCTAGAAGCTGATGCAGCAGGTGGAGACTCTGCAGTGAGTCTCGTGTCAGGAAGAGGTAACGTTATGTGAGCACTGTACGTGGAATTTTTAGCTGTTTCCTGGATCAGGCAGTCGAAAAAGCCTTAGAGTTACAGAACTTGCTCAAAGTAATGAGTTTAAGGGGCAGAGAAACCAGAATTTGAACCCAGCTCCTCTGTCTGCAAAGCCCCTGCTGTTTCTGTTGTATAAAATGCAGTGTCGGCTGCTGAAGGTCCCAGGTGGCTGGGTCGTCCAGTGTCTGCAGTCACCGTGAGCCAGTTCGGAGGGTTCGTGTTCTCAGTGTGTGTCTGCGAGCCCACTATGGGCTTTGCAGACAGGCTGTGGCGGGCCAGGTGGTGCTCCCTGGCCAGCATGGAGTGGTGGGGATGCCTCAGCTTATCTCAGAACAGAAGTACGACTCCAGCCTTCTAATGTGAATGCTTCTACGTGAATGCTTCACCGTATTCCACTACGACGTACCTCTTCGTCGCTGTGGTTACACTGCTCTGAGCAGCACACCTTGATGCTTACAGATCAGGCCTAAGATGTTAAGTTCACAGATCAAGATACATTTTTAGGAGGTTAGCTGGCTTGCACCCTTGGACCCCAACTGTTACTAGTTGGGATAATTTAAACATTAACTTTTGGTCTCTTAAAGCCGTTGGTTTATGCGTTTTACCAAATCAAAATGGTTTTGGTTAGTGTTTAAGAAACATGTGGGTTATATCACCCAAAAAGTACTTAAACAGTGTGGACTAGTAGCAGATCCAGTGCCACGTTAGTTTTCAGGTAGGATCCTGCCCCCTGGCCTTCACAGTCTTAAGGAGGAGATCTGAGAATAGGGTGGAGGAGCGCAGTCACAGTGGCTTAGGCTTGGCACACGCATGCTTGCTGAGGTGGCACCATTCCTCTCCCTCAAATAGTGGAGGTGCCGTTTCATTGGCATTTTGAGACAACAAACGCCAGCCCTGGTTTAACTTCCCCTAGAATCCAGCTGTGAGATTATTCTTTAAAATGAAAGCCCTAGAGAAAACCGGTGTCGTTGTTGGCTGTGTGCTCACGAGTGACTGCGTCAGCCGGCCTGCGGCGTCAGCAGTAGCTGTTATTCATTGCTCCGTGTCGAGAGTAAGTGTGGTGTGAGCTGGAACGCTCCACTGTGGCTGGCCCGGCGTCAGCGCGCCGGTGGCAAGCCCGGGACATTAGCGCTTTGCAGGTGCTCGTGTTTGACTGTTCCTCACTGGCAGGTGGCCACTTTGAATGCTGAGCATCCTGTCAGGTTGGTCTGTTTATAAGAGTTTCAAATCAGACATCTGTAAGAACTGTGTAAGTTTTTATTAATGAGCAAGTGTTAGGGTAGCTGGGAATCACCCAGCTTTGGAGCTAAAAATAAAAAGCAGAGAGGCTTGCTCCTCGCTTCCTCTTGCTGGGGTTGCGCTGGCTTGTCTCTGATGCGGCCGTTTGGAGTGCCACACACCAGTGACGTTGGCTCAGGCCATGCCTGACCTTGACAAGAGGAGTGGTGCTGTTTCTGCTTCATCTATAGAAAGGTGCCTTCCGCTCTGACGTCAGGATTCCGCCTTTTGATGGGATGCTTCCTTCCTGTCCCTGCTCTAATAACCAGCGAGGATGTGGTCATCTGGGATCTAGGCCCAGAGAGGGTTACAGCCTGGCGGGAGACAGGAGGAAATCAATAATTACAGATAGTGCTCGAAGTGCTATAACCTGGGGGTGTCTCCCAAGAGCAGCTGTAGCTTAAAGGACAAATGGGAAGGGCTTAAGGTCATGGAGGTTATTTCAGGCGGAAAGAATTGCCTGTGGGATAAAAGATGCTTGAGGTCTGACAGTTGCTCATTGGAAGGGAGCCCCAGCTGTTGGAGGAGGAGGGGCTCGGTAGTGTCACCTGGGCGTCCCTTGGGTTCCATGCTGGAAGGCCTTGGCACTAGCTTCGTTCTCTTACAATAAGCACTGTCTTCTGAAGGCTTGCGCTCCATCCTTCCCAGCTGGTACAGTAAGCGCGCTCCTCTCCATTACTCCATCAGCCTCTGGAAACCGCCCGTTCCGTTCATCCCTGTAAGCACAGCGCTTCCTCCAAACGGGAGCCGAGGAGCGCCTTGCGCTGCGGGGAGGCCCTCCGGGGGGCGCTGCCCCAGGAGGGCATCGCTGCTTCTGTGAGAGGCACAGATGCCCTGGGAAATGCAGCTGCGCTCTCTCCACACAGGCTCTGGATTGGGCGAGCAGGACGGAGGGCTGATAGGCGCCGAGGAGAAGGTGATCAACAGCAAGAACAAAGTGGATGAAAACATGGTGAGCCATTTCTCTCTCTTGCCCTGCCCTGTTTTCATTTGGGAAACAATGCGCCTGAGTGGCCTTGTTTCCGGTGCCTTCCAGGTGGCCCGCCGTGTTCCTTTTCCGCACGCACGGTGGCAGGTGGGGGGGCCCCAGCTGCTCCCACAGGTTCCCATGTTGTTTAGCGTCTGGGTGTAACAGGGATGAAGAATTGCTTTTCAGCAGTAGCTCATTCCTTGCTATGCCGTGGGAAAATATATTTGCAACTAAAGAGATGAGAATGTCAGAGGCCGTTTTCCAGGGAGGAGAGATTCGTAGTGTGAACATGGAGGAGAGCTGGCTTTGGCTCAGTGCTGCCTTAGGTTCACGCCTCCTGTTAATCATGCTAGCATTTTCTCTCTCTCCTATTTCTGGATTATTCTTAACTGAGTTTGATGTTTCAACTGGGCTTCCTCGTTATCTGCCCTGAAATCTCCCACAACGGTTCCCTAAAGGAAGATGCAGGTAGAGGCCCTGGAAGGACCCGCTGCTTTACATGACCCTGCACCCACATGCTCCTTCCAGGGGGTTCGCGTGGATCTAGGTGAATGAGGCAGAACTGGTGGGTGTGGTGTCCACCCGGTATCTGCTTCCCTCCACCACACGTAATGGCGTTACGTTTACACTAGATTCCCCTCCCAGTTACTGACGTTTCCATGTGCTGCAGGTCATTGACGAGACTCTGGATGTGAAGGAGATGATCTTCAATTCTGAGAGAGTTGGAGGCCTTGAGGAAGAGCCGGTATGTGTTTAGCCCCAGAACCTGATGTGGGGTTAATCTCCATGGAGACAGGGAAAAGTGGGGGTCCTCCCAGGTGGATGAGTACCTGGAAAGCTGGGCCCTGGAGCTGCTCGGGCTTTGGGACAGGACTGCCTGCCTTTCACGCCGTGCAAGTGGTCACGGGGCTTTCCTGCACGTCTGCCTTGTCCTGCAGGAATCGGTGGGGCCGCTGCAGGAGGACTTCAGCCTGAGCAGCAGTGCCCTCATCGGCCTGCTGGTCATTGCGGTGGCCATTGCTACGGTCATCGTCATCAGCCTGGTGATGCTGAGGAAGCGGCAGTACGGCACCATCAGCCATGGGATCGTGGAGGTGAGTGGCTGGGCTTCTCCTGCCGGCCTGAACTGGGGGCTTGCTCTCTGCTGGCGGGGCTTGCTGGGGTTCAGATGTCTGTTCTTGGGCGCTGTCCGGGGCTAGATCGCTCACTGGATCATTAGCTCCTGTTGTGAAAGTCAGCCCCAACTGAATTATGTTGATTCTATGACAAAAGGCTGTTACCGACTTTGAACATTAATTTGGGCTTTGACTGTGAATGTAAGGAAGTCCTAAGAGCATTTTCTGTTGCAGAGGGTGGATCTGTCTCTCCCATTCTTAGTGTTTCCTTTTTTCAGGCATGTTGGGTATCTGAGCACGGAGGACTGTAATGCTCTTCTTTGTTGTTGACTTGTTTTATAAACAACAAGTCAGGTCTGTGGCAGACCAGGCAACAGTGGTAATCATGAGTGGTTCCGTCTTAAAACTATAACCAGGACTAATATTCTTTTGTTTTGTTTTGTTAATATGTTTTTAAATTCATTTCAGAGGGAGGAATGGAGAGGGAGAGAGAGAGAGAGAGAAACATCAATGATGAGAGAGAATCATTGAATGGCTGCCTCCTGCATACCCCCCACTGAAGAGCAAGCCAGCAGCCCAGGCATGTGCCCTGATGGGGAATCGAACCGTGACCTCCTGGTTCATAGGTCGACGCTCAACCACTGAGCCATGCCAGCTGGGCTGTTCTTATTTTTTAATGGGAACAAAAGCAACAGGAAATGTAGAACGCAGAGCAGATTGTTTCTCTTTCATCCTGATGGGTCGTTAGAACTCACCACTCGTTCTCGGTG
The DNA here is from genome assembly GCF_963455305.1 of Plecotus auritus. Taxonomy (NCBI): domain Eukaryota; kingdom Metazoa; phylum Chordata; class Mammalia; order Chiroptera; family Vespertilionidae; genus Plecotus; species Plecotus auritus. Next base: position 20,110,367 of record NC_137779.1, read on the forward strand.
GAAATGCCAGGGCCCCTTGATTCTAGAAAATGAGTGCAATAAAGAGCATAGCACGCTCTGGAAAATTCGTTCAGAGGCATGTCTCAGTTACTGGGTTTCATCTCCTGTAGCACAGGGGCCTAAGTGTTGGAATTTCTGAGCTGGAAAGACCCGGCAGACCATCCAGCCTCTGTCCTGTTTTGGAGGGATGCTCACCTCGGCTGTCCAGGTGGTAGGGAGCAGAACTGAGACTGGCTCCTGGCTGTGGAGCTAGGAAATTCAGTTCACTGTTCTCCAACTTGGACCAGGCTTTTAGGGCGCTGGCTTGCAGAAGCATTGCCTCTTGGACCCTCCCGTTTTCTCTCCTCATCCTGTGTCCTCATTCATTTTGTTCACCCAGTGGAAACGGGATGCTGGGCTGGCGGTGGCCCCAGGCCTTTGGAGCCCTGTGCCATCTCCTGGGTGCCCTGCAGTGACCCACAATCTCTGTTCCTGCAGGTCGACCCCATGCTCACCCCCGAGGAGCGCCACCTGAACAAGATGCAGAACCACGGTTATGAAAATCCGACCTACAAGTATCTTGAGCAGATGCAGGTTTAAGTGGGAGAAGGCGCATGTCCCCCCCCATTGGAGTGGGGGGTGCAGGTGGGCCAGAAGGTCCAGCGTTGGATCGACTGCTGACCAACAGTTACTTCCAGAGGAGCTCATCTTCCATCCAGACCTCTCGGATCACTAAGACTATAAAGTACTACTGTAGGATCACAATTTCCATTCTTTTAAATGGGTGAAAATGTTAATATAACTATATGATATATAAACCTTAAAGAAATGAGAAAATGATCTATTGCAGATACCTGACTGATGTAGCTTTCTTTTTTAAATTAACCAGGCATCCCACTTCTGTTGTGTTGTCTCACGTGCTCTCCATCGATGGAGGTGCTGGTTGGCAGTGACACTGTCCGTGAGGGCGTTGTCCCGGTTGCGCTTATAAATCACCGAGGCTCATCCACTGTCCTGGTTCTTATTTTTTAAAAGGCAGTATTTCCTTTTTCAATGAGCTTCAGGAAGTCGCTGAGAAACTAAGTGGGTAGGGAACTGTGAGACCATTGAAGCACATCTGATCCCTCTCAGAATCATTGTAAAGGACCAGTTTCTTGGGACCTAGTGTTCCCGCTGCTGGTTCCTCAGTGTCACCAAGGAGTTAAAGCATTTGCGTCCCAGCATCTTTCAGCAGAGCCCGTGTACACAGAATGGGCGCCCACACTCCTCTCCTTCGAAATCCAGTTCTTCCACGGATAGTAGCCTGTAGTGTGTATATGACCTCACTGTCCACCGTTCACCCACCGTAGCTTTTTACACCTCACTCCTCCCACGTAATGTCCGAAGTGCTGTCTTCACCTCCATGGGCATTTCCCTCTGAAGGCACTGACCCGCCTCCCGCTGTCCCCTGCCTGCCTGCCTGACCTCCCCCGCACCCGCCTGGTGTTCACGCGGAAGATGACCGTGGCAGGGGCAGTGCCCGGAGACACGGGGCTGGCTTTGCCTAGCAGGAGGCCGGGTGATGGCTGACACATGCAGCGCGGCGAGGCTTCGTTCTTCCCACGCCTCTGTCATGCTTGTGTAGTTGATGTTGATGTCACCGCTTCCTCTTTTTTTTATTCTGAAGGTTCTGGTAACCTGTGGTGTATTTTTTTCTATTTCCCTGTGACTGTTTTTTCCCCTCCCTTCCCCTTATCCATGTCTTTCCCCACTATGCACAGGTAAACTTCACCTACAAACTCCTTAATCTGATCTGTGGAGAATGTACAGAGTTTAAACACATCAATAAATACTTTAACTTCCACCAGGACTCCTTGTGTGATTGGCCTGGCGTTACTCTGCGTGATGGTTTTGACTCCCTTGCCTCCAGGACGGTGGGACTCGCCCTCCCTGCGGGTGCCAGCCGCTGACAGGGACGCGAATTACTCTGCTCCGCATGCACGGCAGACTCCTGAGTTTGAATTCTATCAAGATAACGGGCCCAGCCAGCGTGGCTCAGTGGTTGAGCATCGACCTATGAACCAGGAGGTCATGGTTCAATTCCTGGTCAGCGCACATGTCAGGGCTGCGAGCTGATGCGAGACAATGAATAGGACTTGTGGCTAAATTTTCAGAGAGATGTTTGTGGGGCATGCAGGAGGCAGCCAACCAATGATTCTCTCATCGTTGATGTTTCCCTCCCTCTCCTTTCCTCTCTGAAAGCAGTAAAAAAAAGAAAAAAAACAGGGAAAGTGATTTCAACCTAACCATATGTGTCTTTTATGAATCTCAGAGAAATATTCTTTCATTTTTTCTTCAATGCTTTCCTCCATTATAACGTAAGTATGTTCTAAAATTCTAATTGGTTAGACCCAAACCTCCCCGATTGCTTCTTTTTTTTTTAGCTTTATTCTAGAATCTGAATGATTGCTTTGCCTTTGTCTTCCAGCGTTTCTAGTGAATTTTGTCATCCTATTTTAAAATTTCTTAAGAGCTGCTTCCTTTTACTATTTTTTTTAGCATCCTTTTTATGATGGCAAATCCATCGGAGTTTGTTATAATTTTTTTTTCCTTAATCCTCACTTGAGGACATTTTTCCTATTGCTTTTTGGAAGGATAGGGAGAGAGGGAGGGGGAGAGAGAGAAACATCGATGTGAGAGACACCCATTGATTAGTTGCCCCGACTGGGCAGGGATCAAACTTGCAACCCAGGTATGTGCCCTTGACCAGGAATCAAACCCGAGACTCTTTGGTGTGCAGGCTGACATCCTAACCACTGAGAAACACTGTCCAGGATTATATGTTAGGATTTTAAAAGATTTCCTTTTCTAAATTACCTGTATCCTTCTGTGCTGTTGGTTTCCTGTAAATGTATAGTGGTCATTTGTTTGATGAAACTTAAGAATAAAGTACAGCCCAGCTGGCATGGCTCAGTGGTTGAGCATTGATCTATGAACCAGGAGGTCACAGTTCCATTCCCGGTCAGGGCACATGCCCGGGTTGCGGGCTTGATCCCCAGTGTGGGGTGTGCAGGAGGCAGCCGATCCATGATTCTCATCGTTGATGTTTCTATCTCTCTCTCCCTCTCCTTCCTTTTTGAAGGCAATAAAAATATATTTTAAAAAACTAGAATGAAGTACAAATTAGCTTTAAAAAAAATGAGAAAGCCAGCCAAGAGTTTTGTCTGGCAAAGTTTATTAATTTATTAAATGAGACTTTTCTTGGTACTGGAGACAATGACTAGGTCTTGTGGCTAAATTTTCAGAGAAGTGTTTGCAGCTTTCATTTTTGAGTTTTTTTCTTTCATTTTTTCAATTATAGTTGAGGTTCAGTATTTCCATTTCCGAGTTTCTTAAATAACCTGCCATTAGGAGGCGCTGTGTTCTCATTGGAGGAGGTTTGTTTACCTGACAACTGTTCACAGCACTTTGTACCTGGGGAAGGTGTTCACTGTGATCTCACTTTAATGTCCAGCTCTATGCGAAAGAGTAAAATAGGGTTAATGAGCACGGCCAGTGTGGCTCAGTGGTTGAGCGTCGACCTATGAACAGGGAGGTCACAGTTCAATTCCCGGTCGGGCACATTCCTGGGCTGTGGGCTCAGTCCCCAGTGTGAAGCGTGCAGGAAGCAGCCAATCAGTGATTCTCTCTTACCATTGATGTTTCTGTCTCTCCCTCCCTTCCTCTCTGAAATCAATAAAAATACATTTTTTAAAATAAATAAAAACGGGCTAATGTGAATCTTCAGTCATGGTTAGTGTAATGCCAGTTTACATATATGATGCATTATAAGCATCGCAGGCGTGTATATGTGTAAATGTCCGTGTGTGCACACATGTGAGGCATCTTCCCTGGGATACTAGAATAGGAAGTGCATTTTAAGAGCCTCTGGCCAGGAAGTACCTTGGGGTGAACCAGTTCAACAGGCTGGTTCTTTGTAACCCTCAGTACTTCCTCATCTGCCTCTCCCTCCTGCACCAGCCACTCACGTTGCTGCCAGGAAGGTTGTAGAAAAGATGAAACTTAAAAGAATTTTTTGACTCTGGTTTCTCCCAGAGTGAGAAGAGTGAAGCCACTGAACCCTGTCAGGGTCAGTTGGAAAGTGTGGATCCAGCATTAGAAGTCCAAGTCTCACGTGCCTGCCCCCTGCTGGCCGCTTTACAGGCATTGTCTCATTTAACTGTTCAAGCCTTTCCAGCATGGCTTTCTCCTACAGAGAGCTGAGGTTGTCCTAGTCCAGTGGTGAGGGATGGGGCAGAGGGCAGGCCCAGCTAGCTGTCAGTCAGCCCTTGTTTGGTACACGTGTCAGTCATCCTACACGCTGGGAGTGTCAGTGAGGACCCATCCGCCGGTCAACTGTTGGGACTTTGACCATCACCAGCTCTCCTATTAATGGACGTTGGAGAAGTTCGGGGCTGGTGAACTTGCAGTGAGTTCTGTTCACCCATTCATGACTCAAATGGGGCCAGTACAGAGGCATTCAGGGTTAGAGTTGAATGTCAGTGCAACCAAGCCCACATCTCTTCCCTCGCCCTGGATGGATGCAGGCTGTAGATACGGTAGAGAAAGTTTTTAGTTTTGAAAGAAAATGCCATGGGGATGGTGTAAGTCAGGTACTGGCCAGCAGGCCTGGCCCTAGACCAGCCCCTCACCGGCTCCTTGACACGTCCTGAGAGAAACTTACTCACCTCGCAGTTTCTCCCTGGTGACTCAGCCTGCTGCCTGAGGAATGCGGCCCTGCCCACCTCACTGTGCTGTCAGCCACAGGTGCCGGCAGTGCTCAGCTGACTGGTCCGAGGTCCTCCTGCCTCCCTGTCGCTTGCAGTGACAAACGAGCCAGCTCAGTATCCTGGGAATCTGCTCGGTTTCAGTTGCTTTAAACAGACATTCATTTTTAAAAATATATATTTTTATTGATTTCAGAGAGGAAGGGCGAGGGAGAGTTAGAAACATCAATGATGAGAGAGAATCATTGATTGGCTCCTCCTGCATGCCCCACACTGGGGATCGAGCCCAGGCATGTGCCCTGACCAGGAATCGAACTGTGACTTCCTGGTTCATAGGTCGACACTCAACCACTGAGCCATACTGGCCAAGTGACACATTCTTGTTTTAGGAGACCCAGACTGATGCGATGAGTCCCTAAAATTTGGGGAGGTCCAGGGGTCTGCTCTACTGTCTCTTGGTACTCGTTGGAAGTAATGGACATGGACAAGGTGGATGGGAGGAACTAGAAGGGCCTGTATGGCTTGTCCTCTCCTTTTACAGCTGTAATATGGCCACCAAGTCCCTGCTGTTCAGCCCAGAGCCCAGTCTGTGGCTTGTGCAGCAGGCTCTTTTCTGGGACGAAGGGTCAAGTCCTTTTAAAACAAGGAGGACGGTACCTTGCCTTGTTACCCTCTATGAAGACAGAAAATGGTGTCTGTCCTCTGTGGGCAGCTCCATGGAGCAGCTTCAGTGCACAGAGATTGGGACCGGAGACATAATTAACATGTTTTTCTAGAAGTGGTTGGGCATGACTTTCTGGAGCAGTGGTTCTCAACCTTCCTAACGCCGCGACCCTTTAATACAGTTCATGTTGTGGTGACCCCCAACCATAAAATTATTTTCGTTGCTACTTCATAACTAATTTTGCTACTGTTAATGAATCATAATGTAAATATCTGTGTTTTCCGATCCAGGGGTGGGCAAACTTTTTGACTCGAGGGCCACAATGGGTTCTTAAACTGGACCGGAGGGCTGGAACAAAAGCATGGATGGAGTGTTTGTGTGAACTAATATAAATTCAAAGTAAAGGAGCAGAGGGGAGAGCAAGAGAACCCTCCGCTCTTTCAGCTCCGCGGGCCGGATAGAACAGCCGAACGGGCCAGATCCGGCCCGCGGGCCGTAGTTTGCCCACGGCTGTCTTAGGCTCTACAGCGACCCACAGATTGAGAACCGCTAGCAGGGTCGCCTAAGACCATCGGGAAACACAGATATTTACATTGCGATTCATAACAGTAGCAAAATTACAGTTATTAAGTAGCAACGAAAATAATTTTATGGTTGGGGGTCACCACAACACGAGGAACTGTATTAAAGGGTCACCATATTAGAAAGGTTGAGAACCACTGCTCGTGAGGAATCTTTGGGAGTTCTCTGGCCACATTCACCAGGTCTGGTTGAGATGAAAATACTGGGACTTAGAGCAGCAGCCTCCAGCAACGAAACACTTTTCGTATGTGCCTTATATGTATAGTTATTTTTAAATTACAAACATGTACTGTCATAAGTAAAAACTTGGAAAGCATCAAAAGATGACTCCCCCCACCCCCCCGCTAAAGTTATTAAAGTACAAAGCCTTTTGGGTCCAGTAAAATATTGTCAGTTTTAGTTCAAGCAAGAAGATGGCCTCAGCCAGGTGGTCACGGCCAGCATCACAGTGACATCATGGTGACAGAGGTGCCCTTGATCCAGTGACAAGCATGGCACCTTACCTCTGTGGTCCCCCTGCCCAGTAATACACAACCTCAGGATCTTATGAGAAAAATCCCAAATAGAGGGGCGTCCTACAAAATATCCAGCCACACACCTGCACACCACCCAAATCATCAAAAACAGGTAAGTGAGGAACGGCCGCCATCAACAGGGGCTTAAAGAAACACTAAACAGAAGTTGGTGTCCTGGGACATTAAAAGGACATGAGGAGGAAACTGAATGAACTATGGGCTTCAGCTGAGAGTGAGGGAAGGAAAATGTGTTAGTGTCTCATTGGGAAGTCCCTCTCTCTCCCCCCCGCCCCGCCCCGCTTCTCTGGAAGGAGGTCACTGCCTCCCACGCAGAGAGGCCGCCCCTGCCTTATTATTTTTTAAATTGTGTTTTAACACTTTGAAGTGGAGCCATTAGAAAGCCAGGTTCAAAGGTCTATTCAAAGCTGAGAGTTTGGATTGCCGCGATGGTTTCACAGGGGTACACGTACATCTAACTTTATCAGGTTGTGCACCTTTAATATGGGCAGTTTTATTGTACGTCGGCTATACCTCAATGAGGCTGTGTTTTTAAAAAGCCAGAGGAGACGCCTCACAAAAGGTCGCCATGGAAGAGGTGCCTTTTACAGACAACACTGCACTTCCCATCCTCTCTGCTGAGGCTTTTTTCAAGTTAAGGATACAAGCAGGTCCTTCAGGTTGGACATACTTCCAACAGCAAAATTACCCAGAATGGACATCTTTCCTGACATTTGTTTCCAAATTCCCCCAGAGTATAATTTTCTTTATTTTTTATTACCTTGTGAATCCTCACTAGAGGATATGTTTCCATTGGCTTTTAGAGAGCGTGGAAGGGAGGGGAAGAGACAGAGGGAGAAACATTGATGTGAGAGAGAGACATTGGTTGGTTGTCTCCCGCACAACACCCCACCCAGGACCAGGATGGAACCTACAACCAAGGTACGTGCCCTTGGCCGAAACCGAACCCAGGACCCTTCAGTCTGCGGGCCGACACTCTATCCACTGAGCCAAACCCGCTAGGGCATGTAAGTTTCTTTAGAAGAAAAAAAGTCAAAACAGGTGTTTTTTAGCTATAAAAACAAACTAAAAACAGTGTGACATCTTTAAGCTCAACAAATCAATTTGGTATAAAATATTTTATTGGTCACTTACAATCTTATTAAAAATATTGCAAAGATTCTACCGTATTTTTAAAGTTCTGGATTCTTAGTATCCAAATAACTACATTGAAGCTGTTTTGTAGCATATTGTGCATTTATGGCTCCCAGGTGGGCTAGCACCGGAGTCTGATTTGGAAATATTTCTTTACTCCAGCCAGAGTCATCAGCCCATCAGTATTACAGTTTTCCTGTATTTTACATAGCACATTATTTACCATGAAATACCAATGAAACTTAAGTGTCAGCTATAACGTTACAGGTGGGGATTCTGAAACCATATTTCCTGGTTCTCTTTCTAATTAGGCCATTTCCTTGGTGACCTTGAGGAAGATGACCTAATTTTTCTATCTGGGGAAAAAAAAATGGCCCTAACCGGTTTGGCTCAGTGGATAGAGCGTCGGCCTGCGGACTCAAGGGTCCCAGGTTCGATTCCGGTCAAGGGCATGTACTTTGGTTGCGGGCACATACTCAGTAGGAAGTGTGCAGGAGGCAGCTGATCGATGTTTCTCTCTCATCGATGTTTCTAACTCTCTATCCCTCTCCTTTCCTCTCTGTAAAAAATCAATTAAAAAAAAAAAAAAAAGATGCACTTTCCCAGATTCCTTTCTCTCCTGTCTCTAAGAATCCTCACAAGCCTTACAAACAGATAAAAATGGAGGACAGGAGTCAAAGGCACCTTATTAAAAAAAAAAAATGGTTTTGGTGATAGTCCTTCCCTGGGTGAGGAGGGAGTAGCCACAGGTAAAGCGCCTAAACCTAGACTGGTGCCCAGCGCAGAGCAGGTGCCCGATGAATGTTAGATATGATGTTTAACTCTTGAGAACACACCTCCCCAGTACACAGGGCTCGCTTAAAAAGTGGTATTTGTGTACTTTGTGATTCATGCAATTGGCTGGGCTGTACTAGTGTCAACCAGTGGTCATTGGCACCAGTTCAGTGCCAACAGGAATCCCCAATTTGAGGTGTGGTGAAGAAGGGGACTATTCAGTGCCAGCAGTTCAGTTGTGGTGCAGCATGACTGTGGAGCAGCAGCCCAGCTGTGATGCAGCTGTGAGGAGGCCCTAGGAGGTGGCCCCGCTAGCTACTAGTAGACACCTCTGCTCTGCTCATACAGAGAGAAGTCCCTGCCCCTGGTCCCTGATTGGCCTGCCCTCATGCAAACAAGGACTCCCAAGTCCTCAGTATGATTGGTCCAAAAAGCACAGTCCTGATTATTTGGAGACAGCTGCTCTGATTGGTCGGTGAAGGTGCTAAATGAGATACAGCTGGCCAGGTCTAATTGGACGGGGAAAGTCTCAGTCCTATTGGTTGAAATAGGATTCTGGGAACTCCTTTAGGAAGGTGGCTCAGAAGGTAGGACCACAACGCAGGCTGGCAGGTGGCAAGGCTTCTCCCTGGAGCAAGGCTGGCCGGAGAGGTCTCCGTTTAGCAACACCTGATAGGCTCTGGTTGTAAATTTGAGCCCAGTTAGCCACCAGGAGCCCTTACTGGTAGGAATCTTCTTTCTTGGGGTCAGTAATAGAAACATCTGTGCTTTCACCTGAACCTTTGTTAGTCTACATTATTTTTGTTAGTGTCTTCAAATCTGTGCATCTCCCAACAGCATTTACGACAGAAAAATGGACCACAGTGTTTCCGTGTTGTTTTCTGTGTATTCAGCCATTTGGACTGTGGCAAGAAAAAGGCATTCTATCATGGTTTATGGCTTTTTGTCTTTGTCTTTTATAATTAAGAAACCTCAAGCTGTACATTATCATTCCTTAATGATATTTTGTAAATTACTAAATTGAATATTGCACGACTTTAAGCACTAAAAACATTGTAGTAGCTTGTCTTCGAGCATTTGACATTTATTTTTCAAGTCTCATTAATGAAGTTGGCCTCATAATATTTATTAACAGCTCCAAACCCAAAATACACTTAGAGAGAGGAACATCATTATGAGTAGTAAATGTGAATTTGTGGTCTTGCTCATTTAAAACACTTTTTGCCAACTTATTGGATGATAATTGTTTTCCCTTCATAACAGGGATGTTGAAAAGCTTGTACGAGGACTAGAAATGTCAGTCTTGGTCACTCTTGTTCTATGCTTGCAATATTACTATCTTCCATCGCAGTGAAGATAAGACCTTGCAAGAATTTTTAAAATACACAAGACATATATTTTCATTATTCGATTAAAATTTAAGTTCATTTAACTAGCACTTGGCATTGAGCTCAGAATGTAAGCAAATGAGTCGGCACACTGGTTTTAAAAAGCCCCTGTTGGCTGGTCAGCACCATGAGTCAAAGAGTGGACTGGGCATAGCTACACATAGCAGATGGGAGAAGGGATGGACTGGGATGTGCTGATTATGTGGCCGGCAAGGAGGGTCAGAGAAAGGGAATATTTCAATCAGGGGTCCTCAAACTTTTTAAACGGGGCCAGTTCACTGTCCCTCAGACCGTTGGAGGGCCGGACTATAGTTTTAAAAAAAAACTATGAACAAATTCCTATGTGCACTGCGGGCCCGGGACGAGTCGGCTGCTAAGCAGGACAGGCAGCGGCACCCGGCGGGCCGGATAAATGTTCTCGGCGGGCCGCATGTGGCCCGCGGGCCGTAGTTTGAGGACGCCTGATTTCAATGATGCTCTCAAGATAGAGCATGGAGGAAGTAGCCCAGGAAATAGAATGCATTTCCCCAAAGGCTCCAAGGGTACCCCCAGCTCAGAGCCCAGTGTGTGGACACCAGGGTGTCTTTTGAGCAGCCCTCCTGTTTTTGGAGGATTTCCATGTGGTAAGTCCTGCCTACACAAGACAGGAACCAGACCTCGGCTTAGCGGGCCGGTGGGTGAGCCGATGAGCCGCACTCACAGGAGACTTCTTCAAGAGGGAACAAAGGTCAAAGGCCACTCTGGCTAGAGGCGTGAAGCCAGCGGTGGTAGCATCACCGGTGCCCAGGTGATGAGCTGGAGGTGTCTCCCTGGGGCTGGAGAAGTGGGGGCTTCGGGAGCAGCACTGCGGCTGGAGTAGCTGACCTGGATCCTGGCTGGGTCTCCTCCCCTCTTGCCTTTCTGGCCCTCTAAGAGATCCTATGAGCTTCCTACGAAGCTTTTAATAATTTCCTCTTTTTTTTTCCTCTCAAATTAGTTAGAGTATGCTGTTCGTGAGCTGGCAAGTTGACAAAAACTCCATTAAGGGCAAATTCACTGAGCTCTCATGAGAAAATTGTACCTGTTACTGTCAATTAATAAAGGAGATAGGACTTTAAAAAAAAAAAAAGTGACGTGAGAACAAGTACTCTCGGTGTAGGGAATAGTAAATACAGACACAAAATAGAATAAGTTGAGTCAATATTTGAATTGAAAGTATCAATATAAACGTGTTGTGTGTTTTATCTCTAAAAAATTCCTACATTTGTCCACCAAAGCCCCAGAAACAATGGATTGTCTTGAAATATCATTTTCCACTAAAAGACAGGAGGATGTCTTGAAGAAATGGCTAACTGCATGTCTGGGCAGGAAATGTGCAAGACGAACCTGGCACATCTTACCAGAAACAAAGGGAGTAGGATTGGGCCCAAAGGACGCAGAGCAAGTGGAGGGGACTCCCATCTGAACATCAATGAGCATAAAAATGGCAATGGACCAAAACATATCAAACATGCATAGATCCGGCGGGCCCCGGTGGCTCAGGGGTTGAGCGTTGACCTATGAACCAGGAGGTCGTGATTTGATTCACGGTTCAGGGCACATGCCCGGGTTGTGGGCTTGATCCCCAGTGTGGAGCGTGCAGGAGGCAGCCAATCAATGATTCTCATCATTCATGTCTCTCTCTCTCCCTTTCCTCTCTGAAATCAATAAAAATATATATTTTTTAAAAGTACTTAATTCACATATCATAATGTTATGAGGATGAAACCAAGTGGGTTTGGTGTCCATGGACATGACACAGTGGCCGTGGGGAAAAGGTCCGGGATTCGCAGTGCAAGGCGTTCATTAGCCAAGAGCTGAAAGGTGACGCTCCAGGAACCTGGGAGACCATACGAGACACTCCTCTGGCTGCGGAACAGCAGTTTTCAGAGTCATGAATGCCATGCACTTACGCTACTTTGAAACCAGCTACTTTCAATCACCCACATTCGCTGAAAGGTCTTGTGCCTCTGGTAACCATAGTACCAATGTACTACCTAGGAGGGACACAGGGGATTTTTGTCCCAATATGCAGAAGCTCGTGTTTTATATCTTCTATTTAGCTCTGGAATGCTTTATATGATGGACGGTAGCAGGTCTATTTTCTATTATAAAACTGACATGAATTATTATGCTAGTCATCATGCTGGGCTCCGGGGTCTCAATGAATAAGTAAGACACGGATGGGCCTGCAAAGAAAAGGTCAATTCCACGACGGAGGTACCAGCAGACCTAGTTGTGGTTTGGAGGGAAGGAAAATCTCAAGGAGAAGACAGGACATCAGTCGGGATGGGCTAGGCTTGCTGCAACATTGAATAACCCTCAACTCTCAGGGCTTAACTTCCCCAAGGCTTAATTCTTTTTTTTTTTTTTTTAATGGTGCAGTCACCTTGGGAAATCATTTGACTTTTTAAAAAAATATATTTTATTTATTTATTTATTTATTTATTTATTTTTTTTACAGAGAGGAAGGGTGAGGGATAGAGAGTTAGAAACATCGATGAGAGAGAAACATCGATCAGCTGCCTCCTGCACCCTCCCTACTGGGGATGTGCCTGCAACCAAGGTACATGCCCTTGACCGGAATCGAACCCGGGACCCTTGAGTCCGCAGGCCAACACTCTATCCACTGAGGCAAACCAGTTAGGGCCCAAAGCTTAATTTTTATTCATGCACCATGTCCGGTGCACATCAGAGGGGTCTCTGCACGTGGCAGCCGCTTAGGGTCACAGGACCATAGAGGTTTTATCTCAACCTGTGCTCCCAGGGTGACTTTGCAAGGAGAAGGGGGTGGGGACTTGCTTCCTTATGCTCCTACCTGGAAGTGGTGTGTGCCCCCTCCTGGGACATTTCCTTGGCCACAGCTAGCCATAGGGCCACACCGACCTTTGAAGGAGAAGGAGTGCAATGCTAGCCCGTGCCAGGAAAGGAGAGAGCTAGAAACTGTGAGTGAAAACCACTGATGACTACCCATGACTATGATGACTCCGTAGGTGACTGGGTCTCAATACACAGAGGTGGGTGTGAGGGAGTAGGGCCTCCCAGTGAATGAGAAGCACTAGGGAAGGTGCACAGGTGGGGAAGCCTGGCTGAGAGGAGCCCCTAGGAATGCTGGGAAGCCAGGTTGCCGAGGAAGGCAGGTGGCGTTGCGGAAGCCATGCTGAGGAGGTTGGGCTGGGTCCAGGAGACACTGCTGCTTGTAAAGCTATGGCCGAGGAAGAGGAACCTGATTGCTGTGTGTGGAAGAGACCAGAGGGCAGAGGCGGCAGACGGGAGGCAGGAGATCACTCGCTTGGTACACAAATCCAGGCAAAGGGTGATGGGGGTGTATGTACACAGGGATCTTCTAAGTGGGGAGGAAAGGAAGGGCTCTATAGATCAGCTACCTGAGAGAAAGGCTTGACCGGCATTGGGACTAATGGGATAGAAGATGTAAGGGGGAGCCCTGGCCGGTGTGGCTCAGTTGGTTGGGCACCATCCTGTGCACCAGGAGGTTGCCGGTTCCATTCCCAGTCAAGGGCACATGCCTGGATTGCAGGCTCAAAACCAGGGGTGCAGGAGGCAGCTGCTCGATGTTGCCCTCTCACATTGATGTTTCTCTCGCCCTCTCCTTTCCTCTATCTCTAAAAATCACTAACTATTCTTTAAAAAAAAAAGTGTAAGGGGGAGGTGGAGATTCCAAGATGATCCCAAGGTTTTGAGCCTGGGAGAATGACACTGTCACAACCAGAGAAAACCGTGGGAGATGGGCGAGTCTGGAAAGGAAGGCTGGGGCTTGAGGACTGCAAAGCAAGGATTTTATTTACTCTTGTTTCCAGGCACCTAGCGTGTGCTTAGCCTGTAACACGTGCTCAGTAATACCTGTTGATTGTGTAGATCAGGGGTCCTCAAACTTTTTAAACAGGGGGCCAGTTCACTGTCCCTCAGACCGTTGGAGGGCCGGACTATAGTTTTAAAAAAAAACTATGAACAAATTCCTATGCGCACTGCGGGCCCGGGACGAGTCAGCTGCTAAGCAGGACAGGCAGCGGCACCCGGCGGGCCGGATAAATGTCCTTGGCGGGTCGCATGCGGCCCGCGGGCCGTAGTTTGAGGACCCCTGTGTAGAACACAACTCCACGATGCCAATGCTAGGAAGGTAGAGCCACCTATATAAAGCCCTAAGACAAGATGCCAAGAACATGTAGAGAAAAAGGGGAGGAGGCTGAAGGGAGAACTTGGAAATCTACATTTAGGGGCCAAAAGTAGGACCAGAGCCCGGGGTAGGTGGGCATCTGCGGATGAGATCAATCCGTGTCAGAGGCTGCACATGGGTAAAGGATGCTGGGAACAGATAAGAGGGCATTTGGGTGAGCAACTCAGGACTCTGGTGACCCCCACTCCCCCAGGGAGAGCTGGAAGCAGGCCAGCAAGGGCCTCTAACCATGAGAACGGGCAGCTCCGGGCCGCGGGGGAGGCCGCGGGAGGCTGGGCCGGGGCAGTCCGGTTTTTGTTTGGGTTTGGAGAGGTTGTAATTGAGACCTAGTCACGCCGCCAGGTGGAGACCGAAGTTGCAAGAGGGCGGGAGAGAAACCACGGCTGGCATCCAGGAAGCGGGTGGAAGGGACAGGGGAAAGGCCACTTCTCCCAGGGGGGAAGGAGAGCGCGGGCAGCCCTTGCTGCTGTGGCGGGGTGCCTGCTATTACGTGCGGGGCGCAGTCAGTGCTAATGGCCACCACCCATGAAGCCGCCGCAGCTCACTTCCCCGTCCCCCCCAGGCCGGTGGCCTTATTTTCCCCTTGACGGACGGAGGCGGCTCCCGAGGCTGGAGGGAGGCGGACCCGCGAAGGGGCGGCGGGTCTGGGGAAGGTGCAGGCGAGAGCGGCGGGAGGCGGGGCGGCCCGGGAGGCCACACCCTGAAACTACCTGCGCGGGACAGGAAGAGCCGGGGCAGACCCGCCCCGCACACCGCTGCTGGCCGGGAGCCGGGCCTGCGACCGGACTCCCCGCCACCTGCGCCCGCCACCCCTCGCCTCCTGCGCCGCGCGCCCCGCGACCCACTGGCCCTGGCGGCGATGGGAGCCAGCCGCCCGCGGGGACCACGCCTCTGAGACCCGCGAGCGGTCACCGGGACCATGAAGAGCAATCGGGGTCGCAAGGGCGGAGGGGGCTCCAAGGACCTCGGCGCCGGACTCAAGTACAGCTCGCGGCCGGAGGTGGGCGAGGGCACGGGCGGCGGGTAGCCAGGACCCCTCGGGCCGGGGCGAGGGCAGCTGGCTTTGCAGGCGCCGTCCGGGCGGGGAGCCGGGGTGCGGCGGCAGCTGGACCGCCCGCACCTCTGCTGCGCTTTGTCTCGGCCGGGGACCGCTCCACTGCCCTCTGTGGCCCGGGAGCTGGCCCCACAGGTGGAATTTCCTGTTCGGCGGGTGCCTGGCCACAGGACCTTTGGTACCTGTTCTGCTGCGCGCCAGCCACGGGGGAGGCGGGAAGGCGCAGGTGTTCGGAGATGCGGACTCTCCAAGGAAAAAAGGGACCATCTCGGTCCCTGGTCCCTCGGGGGACTCCGCGCTATCAGAGCAACCCCCAGAGGAGCCAGGGTTGAGGGGGGTGGGGTGGGGGAGGCTTGGAGTGGGTGGTGTGGCCGGGAGAAGGGAGGTCTCCAGGGGGCTTTGGGGGGTAACCTTGCTTGACCTCTTCAGGAATTTGTTTTTTCCTTACTGGTCAGGGGCATTGGGGGCCCTTTGCAGAGGGCATCCGGGCACCTGGGAGACTAGAGCCTTGGCTGTCGTGAGTTTGGAGCTAAGGACTCCACGGCGGGGCTTGTGGCCGTCTCCAAGGGAGGACAGAGCTTGGGGGAAGGTGCCTCTGTGGGAAAGGATGTGGGAACGTGTCTTGAGCCTTTAGATGACAGGGAAGCCGGGAGCCCTTGTTTGGCAGGAAGAAGAGTGGGAGACTGAGAGATCTCAGACATGACGTGGAGGTCGCGCTGGGATGGGTTGCTAGTTGCCTTGAAGGGCACACCGAGGTGGCAGTGCTCAGCAGGACCCGCAGCCAGGCCCCCACCTCTGCCCAGCGGGGTCCCAGGTTTCCTGGCGGCCAGGTGAGCGCCAGCTGCAAAAGCCAGGCGGAGCCAGGCGGAGCGGTGCCCCTGCTCTCCCTGCGCCCAGGCGTCCTGTGCCCCGTGCTGTGGCACTGCCCCACGCCAGGTCCGATGTTGGAGCTCCTAAAACCACTTCCTTTGCTCCAGCGGCATCCTGGCTTAGGCAGCTCGCAGGAGCCGAGAACCACAAACAGAACTTGTTTCTTCCCCTTTTCACTCCTCTCCTTGTCCGAGCAAGCAAGCATGCGACTGGGCGGCCGGCCTGCGGGGCCTGTGCTGCTGGCCTCTCTCCGCCAGCTGGAGGCACTTCGCCCCATGGGTGCCTCTGTGTTCCTTCCTGTAATTGTCGTGTTTATGAGCCCTGGGTAATTGCCTACCGAGTCTCCTCAGTGAGGACCTGCCGGTGGGTGTTTGTTATTTCAGGGCGGGTTTTTCTCGGTGACTTCCCTTTCTGGCACTCTCTCCTGCGGACGCTGGGGAAGCAGGGTCTTCCCCGAGCCTCCTCTGAGTCATCTCTGACCGTGCGCACCCTAGCCCCACCCCACGGGGCCAGGCCTGGGGCTCACCTCCACATTCTGCCCTGAGCTCCAAGGGCACCACGGGTGGACGTCTCCTGCCCCCTGCCAGCCCTTGCTTTCTTCTCCCCTTGGCCCCAGTTTCTCACGTTCCATGGAGCTTGTCCACTCTGCACCCACTGCGCTCTTCCTCCCACTTGCGATGAGGTGCTTCCCTTCTCATGGGTCACTTTGTCACTTTGTCTCTCCCGCACCCCCATGCCCTCTGCTGAGCTCCATTGAACCAGCTCTGTACCTCGTTCTGTGCCCGGCACCATGGCAGGGAGGGCTAAAAGGCAAGTGGGACATGGCTGTTTCCCTTAAGGAGCTTACAATCTGGAGCGCCGTGTAAGAGGTGTGTGAAGAGATGAGACACAGTGTGCCCTGCAGGGAGTGGCCTGCTGTGCCCAAAGCCCATTCATTTCTCCAGGAAGTTCTCAGTATCCCTGCCCCCCCTGCCCCTGCCCCTGCCCCTGCCTCACCAGCAGCCCCACTCCCTGGGCCACGGACAGTGTTTGGACAGTGTTCACCGTCAGGTCTGCAGACTCTGCCTTCACTTGCTCCCTGACCGGGAGGAGCAGCTGCCTCCCTGGGTTTGTCTTCTGCGTCTGCAGAGCCTCGTTGCCATGCCAGCCCCCACAGGGCACCGTGCTGCTGGCAACGGTTCTACTTGGCGGTACTTGTGTCTGGCTGTGTGCTTCCCAAGGCTGATGCTCCCGCCTCTGCCGCACCCCTACCGGTTCCTGGGCAGCGGGAAGTGGCCGCTCGCTGCTCCGCACACCGTGTCTGGGGTTGTGTGAGCCCCGGTGCATGAGAGCTGGCGCACGATGCCGGCAACAAGAACGGGGAGGTCCGTCTCACTCAGGGTCCGGCCTCTGTTGAATATTTGATGGTGGCCATGAAGTCGCTTTGGCATCGATGGGTTCCTTCTCAGGGCTGCCCATGTAAGACTCGGTGTGCCCTAGGCATGGGGAAGCCAGGGTTGGGAAATCAGACGTGGGGGCTAGGCCGTACAGCTCTGGCTCTTCCGAGAGGCATCTCTTTGTTAACTGGTCAAACATTCACTCATCCACATAGCAGATCTCCATTAGGTACACACCGACGGAGCCTGTGCCAGGTATGGGGCACCAGCACTGGGGAAGACCCAGTGACACAGGCCCTGCCTTCGGGGAGCACCTAGTGTAGTGTGGGGGACAGGGGATTAAATTCTGTGTGGTAAGAACGAGGTTCCGGAGAAGCCCCGGTGGGCACTGAAGACGGGCAGCTGACCCAGGCTTGTGGAGTCAGAGCTGGTGAGTGGGGCAGAGGCCGTCGGTGATGTGGTGGCCGGAGTGACCCACGCGGAGGCAAGACCGGGTGCCGCTGCTTTTCCTGCTCAGAGACGTTACCTAATCTCTGAGCCTCAGCTTCTGTGGCTGTAAAATGGGGATGACATATATGTTCTAGGGTTGTTGCAAGGATTAAAAGGGAGGCTTTACAAAATGACAGCCATTTGTGAGTTGCAGCGTGGTGTATAAATCACAGTTTGAATTTCTGAGTTGAAAAAGGACTCGAGACTAACAGTAGGGTGATGTGGCGTCAGGAGAATGGATGCACATGAAGAGGCTCACAACCAGATTGTCCGGGGGGGGGGGGGGAGGCTCTGACCTCGCAGAAGGGCCGGCCTGCCCCCCTGGGCACAGGGAGTCTCTCTGAGGAACTTGGGGGCACAGATTCCAGCGATCGAAACCCTCCTCCCAGGGTCCCACCTGTCATTTCCCTCCCTTCACGTGGCTACTGTGAACATGACCCTCTATGAAATGGAAACGTGTGCCAAGACCATGGCACTGGCTGCTGGTCCCTTTCTCCTTTTTTTTTTTTTTTTTTTAATATATTTTATTGATTTTTTTACAGAGAGGAAGGGAGAGAGAGAGTTAGAAACATCGATCAGCTGCCTCTTGTACACCTCCCACCGGGGATGTGCATACAACCAAGGTACATGTCCTTGACCGGAATCGAACCCGGGACCCTTGAGTCCGCAGGCTGACGCTCTATCCACTGAGCCAAACCAGTCAGGGCCCTTTCTCCTTCTTATTCTCCGCTGCCCCTCCCATCACACAAAACAAAACGTTTAAACGCTTCCTTCTCTCTTGGGGCTCCCAGAGGCTCCTGTGCTGGAAGGTGTGTGCAAAGGGTGAGGGGTGGGCATGGAAGGTGGTCAGCAGGACACTAAGATTGTTCTTTCGGTGGGGACTCGCCTCACAGGTGCTGCAGATGGCCAAGCAGCCTGCCTTCTCCGGGGGTGGGGGGTGGATTTGTCCACCTTGGTCTGGGGAAGACCTTGGAATTCATGGCCCTCATTTAGGAGATGTGGACACTGAGGCATCAGAGAAGACAGTCCTCCCTCGATAGCTGCCCACTCCCTGTGGGAAGGCACTGAGGATGGGTCTGCCCCGAGCAGGCGCCGTATCATCACAGCTTCCCCCACAGGGTCCATTTATATGGCCTCTCACTCTGCTCCCCGGGAGCCGGGGGCGAGACTGTGTGCACTGTGGCCTGTGGCCACCCTGGCCACCGTGGTCTTGGAGTTCCTCTGGTAGCAGTTCCTTTTCTGGCTTGTGGTTCTGCCCGGGCTGTTGGCTCATGTCTCTCCTAAAGGAGAAAGCGTTCTTGGAAGAGGAAGGAGAGTGGGATGGAGCCCCAAGACGCCGTTGCGTCCGACACTGTGCACATGCTCCTGAGGTGTTTAGAGGACTAGTAATCATCGCCAGCGTCTGTGCAGCCTATGTCATGTGTTACGCCTCTTAGTACTATTATTATTACCCTTTTATAGGTGAGGAAAACGGGCCCAAAGCGAAAAAGTAGTGAGAGCAGGATTTGAACTCGGGTAGTCTGGCTCTGCTGTGTTTTGCTTGGACTGCTCTAGTGCAAGACAGAGCTGTCGGCCCAATGGGCTCAGGACGGGATGGATTACTAAGAGTAAGAATTGATTTGATTTGGGTAAGAGACTGGATTTCTCTTCTTGGGATGTGCCTGAGATGCCTGGGGCTTAGCAAAATTACAGTAGCATTTGCATGAGAATGAGGTTGGGAACATCTGGGCTCCTCAGAGAGAGCTCACCCTGGCTGGCAGTGGTGAGAAGCGTGTCTGGGGTTTGCTCACAGCTTGTGTCCAATAGCTGCCCTTTTTTGTTTGTTAAGAACTTTTCTAGAAGCAGGTCACCTACTGAAAATTCTTTCTTAGAATCTCATAGTTTCAGAATTTGCTTGTTCTTGCCAGACTTAGCAACAGAATCCTTAGAATCTTGGTAACGGTTGTCTGACTGGTCAAAATTTTGGCTCCTTTGTCTCTGAGATGGTGATGATGATGATGATGGTGAAAAGGAGAAGAATATGATGTCAGTCATTCTACCCCTCATTAAATATGCCCACTTAAATTCATTACCTCTGTTTATCCTCATAGCAACTGTGCGAGGAAAAAAAATGCCTAGTTCACAGATGAGAAGACTGAGGCTCAGAGAATTTACATAATGGCCCAAAGGCAGAGGTAGAACAAGGATTCAAACCCAGATCGCTGAGACTTCAAAGCCTGTGATTTTACCCGCAATGCCATTATACAGTTGTATTCCAAAGACGACGGTGATTGATGCCTATTCCCAGCCGAATCCTGGAGCACACCATTAAGCACTGTGGTGAGCACCAGGCGCCAACACAAGTCCACTAAACACCTGTCACACCACTCTTGTCTGGTTTCCCCTTTTAATGAGTTACTCATGTGGTAGACCAGGAGTCCGGCGGGGGATGCGATTTCAACAAGGCTTTGAACAAAACGTTCCTTTATTCATTACATGAATAAATGTCATAATGGAAATTTTTTTTTTAAAATATATTTTATTGATTTTTTACAGAGAGGAAGGGAGAGGGATAGAGAGTTAGAAACATCGATGAGAGAGAAACACCGATCAGCTGCCTCCTGCACACCTGGATGTGCCCGCAACCAAGTTACGTGCCCTTGACCGGAATCGAACCCGGGACCTTTCAGTCCGCAGGCCGACGCTCTATCCACTGAGCCAAACCGGTTTCGGCGGAAATTTTTAAATTAAAAATAATTTACCCCTTCAAGCCAACAAATCCGGTTGCTTACATTTTTTGATGCCTTTTTCCACTTCTTACCCTCTGTGTATGTTTTATCGAGTTTGTTGCTAGGCGCACACCAATTTGTGTTCTGGGAAAGGCATTGTATCAGCCTCCTATCTGCTGGGCACGGTGGAGGACGGGGGCCTGGAGAACCGTAAGGTCCGGTGGGCTTGTGTCTGATTGAAGGACTGTGCCAACAGGGTCCATTTATGGATCCGAGTCCCTCTGGGCTGCTCCTAACTTCTTCCTGGGTTCTGCGACATTTCTCATTTAGTAGCAACTCCGATGAGGTCTTGGAGCATCTGCTTATCCTCTTTGTTGATGGATGACACCCTCCTGGGGGGAAAGGCCATACCTTGGATGACTTAATTATGAGTCAGAAAGACATGGTCAGCCTCTAGGATAGGCAACTGTGTCCATCTCTGTTAGGAGTAAGTCATGCTCTTGCCGTACCACCCTGACAACGGACACTAAAGCCACTTCCTTCCCCCTGTGGTGATGTGACTGCTGTGCTGTGAGCCAGGATGATGAAGCAGGAGGAGATCCGGACTGTAGAGCTGACACCAGCTCAGTAAAAGCCAGGCATGTAATGTGGCTCCCTAGAATCTAAAGTAAATCCCCTCATATTTTTATTTGGTTGTAACTTTAAATTATTATTAAAAGGTTAATATGTACATATTTAAAGAGAATTTGGCTCAGATAAGTAGAAAGAATTTTAAACTGAGGAAAGTCCCCTAGAGAAGCATTTTATTAACTTGGTATTGCCTATCCTATGCATGTTTTCTGAAAGAAGTTGCTTTTTTTCCCCCCCTTACTACAAAAGTTAAGGGTTTTTTGGTTTGTTGTTGTTTTTTAGACAAGCAATACAGAAATATACAAAATAGAAGGTGAAATTCCTCTGAAATTCTCTTCCAGAGTTTTTAAAAAATATATTTTTATTGATTTCAGAGAGGAAGGGAGAGGGGGAGAGAGATAGAAACATCAGTGATGAGAGAGAATCATTGATTGGCTGCCTCCGCCCCACACGGGGGATGGAACCCAAGCATGTGCCCGCAACCCAAGCATGTGCCCTGACCGGGAATTGAGCCGTGACCTCCTGGTTCCTAAGCCATAAGTGAGGGGGAAAAAGAATTTTTTTAAAAAACAACTACCTTCTCTGTGAGCAGAGGATATTATCATTGGCGTTGTTTCTCAGATGCCAACAGAGATTTGTGACTTGTTGGTTATTGCTTCAACCACTGAGCCACGCCGGACGGGTTCTCTTCCAGATTTTATAATCTCTATAGTTTGTCTTATATTCTCCCACAGGTCTTCTATGCATATACAAACATGTACTTATTTGGATATTAATATATAGTATATGTGTACATGATTCTTCTTCCCCAAATGGAGTCATAATGTCACTCCTATTCTGCAACTAAAGACATGGTCAAATAAATTAATTCACACATTTATTAACTTTGGTTGTAGAGCAAAGACAGCCTGTATCTCCCCCCAGTCTTAAGGAGCAGGTGGTTTACCTGAGACTGAGACTGGGATGGTGGTGTGAAGGGGGTGCTAGGGAAACCTGGAGGAAGTCATCTCACTGAAACAGTGGGGGAGGGCCCTGCTTGGCAGCTTCTCAGAGGAGACACCTGAGGTGTTTAGGATGATGGGAAGGGCCTATGTGCTTTCTGACCTTTTTTTTTCTTTCTTTTCATTTAACATTGTCTCTTGGACAGTTTTTCCACATATCACCTACTTTTATTTAATTTTAAATATATTTTTATTGATTTTAGAGAGAAAGGGAATGGGAGAGGGATAGAAACATCAATGATGAGAGAGAATCATTGATCGGCTGCCTCCTGCACACCCCACACTGGGGATTGAGTCCACAACCTGGGCACGTGCCCTGACTGGGAATCAAACCATGTTCCTATGACGCTCAACCATTGAGCCATACTGGCCAGGCTTACCTACTCTTTTAAAAACCATTTTTGAGCCCTAACTGGATTGGCTCAGTGGATAGAGCGTCAGCCTGCAGACTGAAAGGTCCCAGGTTCGATTCCAGTCAAGGGCATGTACCTTGGTTGAGGGCACATCCCCAGTAGGAGGTGTGCAGGAGGCAGCTGATGGATGTTTCTCTCTCATCAATGTTTCTAACTCTCTATCCTTCTCCCTTCCTCTCTGTAAAAAATCAATAAAATATATATTTTTTAAAAAAACCATTTTTGATTGTTGCATAAGCTTCCAACAAGTGGCTGTATCCTTGCTGATTCATTGTTTCATTTTGTGTGTGTGCTAATTGAATATGTTAATGGCAACAGCTGGATCAGGAGAAGGTGGGTAACTGATGAACTGCTCCCAGGGAGACCACTCGGTCAGGCCTCATTTGGATTATGCTGTAGAGTGCTGGGTTCCATGTCTGCATGGGAATATTGCTAGCTCATCGTATTGTGAGGTTGGACCAGATGGCCAGAGGCTTAGGAAACACTTGGATGTCTAGATGATTGCGTTGAGCGTGTTTAGCGAGAGGAGGAGCCGACTCAGCATGGGGACCTGGAAGTCCTCCGGGAGCTGCCTGAGCTGCAGGAGCTGCAGGAGTTCGGCTGGCCCCATTGCCACACTCACGTGCCGGCCATTGTGATGCTGATCACACCTGGTGGAGGAAGGATTTGTAATGTTGGCAGCCAATGAAAATGCTATTTCCCCCAGAAAGGATGGCCTTCGGAGGATGGGGGATGGGATGATGGCTACAAATTGCCTCAGCTCTAAGAATCCAAGTCCAAGGATATGGTTCCGCAGCTCTCCCCGGGCTCCTATCCTGTTACCTCCCTCCACGACAGGGTTCTGGGTTGTGACCTTGGACTTGGGTCCCCAGACCCCCTCCCTCGTGGTGCTTTCTTTCCTGTTTGCGTATTCAGTTCTTTCACCCAAACAGCCACTTAGCAGGGGTCCTCAAACTTTTTAAACAGGGGGCCAGTTCACTGTCCCTCAGACCGTTGGAGGGCCGGACTATAGTTTAAAGAAAAAAACTGAACAAATTCCTATGCGCACTGCGGGCCCGGGACAAATCGGCTGCTAAACAGGACAGGCAGCGGCACCCGGCGGGCCGGATCAATGTCCTCGGCGGGCCGTAGTTTGAGGACACCTGACTTAGAGTGTACTCCGACCTGCCTGAGAGCTACGCAGAAGGTGGGAGAGATGTTTTTTAATGCAGTCCGTGCCAGAAGGCACGTGGGCTTGGGGCTCTTCCACTAACTTCTGCAGATCCTGGGTTCACCAGCACGGCTGCTCACCACCACAGACGTCTCGTGGAATACTACTCAGCAGTAAAAAGGAACAAGCCACTGAAGCGTGCAGTGACTTGAGTCACGCTCCAGGGAATTTTGCTGCGTGAAAAAAGCCAGCAGTCCCTACATTTATATACTGGATAATTCACTTCTATAACGTTTGAAAGGACAGCTTTAGGACTGGAAGATGGGTTAGTGGGGAGGGGCCGGGAGGGAGGTGGGCATGGTCACACCCAGGCAGCAAGAGGGTCAGAATCTCCACTTTGCCGGTGGGTGAATACAAGAAACGATATCAGTGATAACAGCGTATGTGGAACTTAATGTTGACACACAGAGCAACACGAGCAAAACGGGAAACGTGACTCAGATCAATGGGTTATATATATATATTTTTTAATATATTTTATTGATTTTTTACAGAGAGGAAGGGAGAGGGATAGAGAGTTAGAAACATTGATGAGAGAGAAACATCGATCAGCTGCCTCCTGCACACCTCCCACGAGGGATGTGCCCACAACCAAGGTACATGCCCTTGACCTGAATCGAATCCGGGACCCCTCAGTCCGCAGGCCGATGCTCTATCCACTGAGCCAAACCAGCCAGGGCTCAATGGGTTATATTAATGTTGTGGTCGTTAATATAGTTTCATAGGATGTTAGAATTGGGGGAACCTGGGCAGAGTGTCCAAGGGACCCGTTGGTGTTATTTCTTACAAACTGCACATGATTCTGTCATGATCTCAACAAGTGTGTCAATAATTCAGAAAGCACTAGCCTGTGAAATCAAAACGTGGGCTCAAGCAAAAGGCTGAGAAGGAGTTACACGGCACTGCCTTCACTTCTTGCTCCTCTTGCTGGGTTTCTGGGGGGATCTGCCTGGTGGTCGCTGCAGGTGGGTGCTTCTGCTCCCTGTCTGGTGACACGCTGGGGCAGGTGGGAAGGTCGGGGGCCGGGAAGAGGACCCCTGACAAATGAGGACGGACCCAAGAGCCCAGGGAAGGGAAGGGGCAGCGGGGCGTTGGGGCAGCGGATGGAGGGTGAACTTGGAGGCTAGATGGAATTCTCTGGTGGAATTACAAAAGCGGATGTGTCCTGGGGGTAGCTTTTAACTGGGAGAGGAAGAGACTCGAAGAGACCAAATTTGGGGGCGCTGTAAGCTGAACTAGGATGTGAGCTGAGCATTCTCTCCCCTTCCAGCGCCGACACACGTTTGGAAAGTCCCCAGCTTGTTTTGGGTACACTCTACACCTGGCTGTGGAGAGAGACATCTTTCAAGCAATCAATCTATCAACCAATCAATTGCTAACGTTGGCAAGGTCAAGGGTAAAGGGATGGGGAAAGCAGAACAAATAGGAACCGGGGCACCCTGACCTCCCAGGGCTGCCTGGTCTGCTCACTGATGCCAAGTGGGTGGTGCAGGTCATAGGGGAGGCGAGGGCCCAGGAGAACGTACTGTGGATTGAGATGGTCCGCAGAGGTTTCCCGCAGGGGCGTGGCCTTGGCTGTGTCCTCAAGGGCAGGCAGGTTTGGTAGGTGGTGAGAGGAGTCCTTCTGAGTGGGCAGGAGGGGACCAGCCTCCTGGTTTCATGCAGGATTGGGGACCTCCTGGCTGGGGGCAGGGTGAGAGGTGGGGGCCGTCAGCACCCCTAGATCAGATGTGTAAACCGAGACCTGGAGCGTGCTCAGGCAGACTCCCTGGTTTTGCTGGGAAAATGGCTTCAGGTCCAAGAATGGGTGACAAAACCCCAAGGAGGGCTGTCTCCCCTCCCCTCCTCCCTCCCCACCCCCTGCAGTCCCTGCTGGCCTCTGCGCAGGGGGGAGGAAGGGAGGGGAGACAGCAGCAGGAGGAGGCCCTTGGGGTGCAGGGATGGATGGGCTGGTCTTGGTTTGTGGCTCCCAGGGGCTTCCTGTATGAGGCCTCCAGGCAGACTTGTGCTTTTAAGGGTGTTCTTTTTGTTTTGTTTTGTTTTGTTTTGTTTGAATGTTTTAACCTGAACTCCAGCTGCTCCACAAGACCAGAGGGAGGAATGGGCCTTGCTTGGCTTTGGGCAGGTGGATGGACGGTGGGTGGAGAGATCAAAACTGAAGGGAGATCGTAGGTAGGCCCTTGTCATTAGCATGAGTCAGGTAATTTGTTTTTACAACACCTCCACTTAGAAGGCTGCAAGGGGTTATTAACCCACTTTTTAGAGAGGAGAACAAGGCACAGTGAGGCCTATTTGCCCCAATGGCTCAGAGCTCCCAGGCCCCACACCTCATGTAGGTGCCACCCACCCCGATCCCTCAAAAGGGAAGGCAGGGACTTGCATCAGGGGTCCTCCCCAGTCTGTGGTCTGTCCCCTTTGGGGGTCATGTTGCAGGTGCGTGTGGTCCCAGGACCCTGCTCTGTGTTCAGGGCCTGGGCAGTGCATGGAGTTGGGGAGGGAGCCTTGCTGGCTGGCAGGGGCCCAGCCCGGGTTTCTTGCTGACACAGTGCCCGGTTGGCTGAGTCAGGCCCCCACGACTTCTCTTCCTGCCCCGACCAGGTGTGCAGCTTTGTTTGATCTTTCCTTCCCTGGGAACTTAGCTGGGGGTCAGCGTCCTGTTCCCCTGGGTGGCTCGGGGCCACGGATCTCAGGTAATTCTGGGCTTCTTCTTCTGGTGGGAGGACATTGACGGGTCAAAGGGCAAGTGTGAGAAGTTGGGCAACAAGAGGCAGCAGGTTCCGAAGTCCACCACCAGCTGACCCCACCTTGGCTGGGCGTGTGTCTCCGAGGAACTCCGGTGGCCGCCTAGGAGACCAAGGGATGCCCATAGCCTGTTGTGGGAGGGCCCCAGGCATGGAAGCAAAGATCCACCCCGTCCAGCTGAAACTGAAACTGACCGGCTGGCGCCTCTCTCTGTGGTGGGACGTGGGCGAGCCCAGCCTACGCTTCTGGGAAATGAAGGCTGAGTTGCTGGGACTTGAAGTTCCTAAGAATAACCTGGCCCCGCTCCTGGCTGCTGTGTCAGCCTCTCCATAGAGAGGGGCTTGGGAATGTGGATGCTGGAAGCACGTTGCTCACTTCACTTCATTTTTATTGTTACTTTGCATGCCCAGGCCGGTCGGGGAAACGCTGGGGTGGGACCATCCATGGGATCCTGAGACTCTGGCTTCTGAGATCAGTTGTTGGGGCTGCTGAGTGGGCGGAGGATTCTGATGTGGTTCTTTTCCCTTCTCCTGTGTCCCTTTGGTCATCCTGTGATGAACAAACTGAGTGTCCTCTCAGCTGGTCACTGTGCTGGGCCGGGGCTACAACGGCGGCAGGGTGGCTGAAGCCTTGCTCCCGGGAACCTGCATACGGGCTGCTGCTCTCTGTCTACAGCTGCCCGAGGTGTCCTAAGTGTGGGTGGTGACTTAAGTAGGGAGACATATTTGCCCCAGGAGGTCACGGTTCGATTCCCCGTCAGGGCACATGCCTGGGTTGTGGGCTCGATCCCTGGTAGGGGTTGTGCGGGAGGGAGCCGATCAGTGATTCACTCATCATTGATGTTTCTATTTCTCTCTGCCTCTCCCTTCCTCTCTGAAATCAATAAAAATATATATATTTTTTAAAAGTAGAGTGAGCCATCCTAAGTAGGGCCCCTCATAATCAGCCACTTAAAAAAAGAGGCCTTTCTCTAGTTTCTCCTTGGAATCTCAATGCTATGCGGCCCTACTGTGCTCAGCATCGCCTGGGAAGACAAAGGCAGCGTTAGTTTTTGGAATTCATTTCTTGCGCTGTCGTCTTAGGTGGCCCGTGTATCTGGGGATTCTGGCCAGGATCTGACAGGGACTGGCATCCGAGAGGGGATGTGAGAGTTATGCTGGCTTTGTATTTCTCCTTGTAGAGGAAGGCACGTGCCTTCGAGTGCCACAGAACACAACACTTCCTCTCCTTGGAGAACCATTGCAGATGCTCAGACGGTCCTTTCTTGCTTGAACAATCTCAGGGATATTGTATGGCTCTAATGACCCTAGTGACAGTGATGACATCATGGAGCTGAAATCCACCCCGTCTGGTGACGGGTACACTGAGTCACCAGACCCCTACGTGAACAGCACCTGCCACAAATCAACGGCAGAATCGGCAGTGGCGTGTGGAGCCAGTCACCCTGTTCTAGTCTCAGGTCTGAGCAACACACCTTTGTGTCCAGCCAGTGACATCACCCCTGCCCCTTGACCTTGGTCTCCAGCAGCGAAAGCAGGTTACCAGTTGCGGTGTGATGGTCTTGCACGGTTCCTCCCAGGACTCTGAGTGACCTTTTCTGTTTTCAGGTTCATTCCCCTTCCCAGCAGGTCACACCCAACCTTAGCCAAATGAGCAACGATCCTTAAAAAAACACACACAACCATCTGGCATGAAGATTTCTTTGCTCCTCGTCTGCTTACATGGGAATCTTGCATGGATTTTCGGATTGTTGTTATTTTTAAAATTTATTTAATTTATTTTTTTATTGCTTTCAGAGAGGAAGGGAGAGGGAGAGAGAGAGAGAAACATCAATGATGAGAGAGAACCATTGATCGGCTGCCTCCTGCTCGCCCCCTATTGGGGATCGAGCCCGCAACCCAGGCATGTGCCCTTGACAGAGAATCGAACCGTGACCTCCTGGCTCCTAGGTCCACACTCAACCACTGAGCCATGCCAGCCGGTCAGTTAGTGTTATTTTTGTCATTTATGAATGTCAACACTCATCAGTTGCTTTTCTCTAGTCAGGCCCACACTCCGAACGACCGGTGACAAGTGTAGCTCTGGATTCACTAGGATCCCCTAGTGCCAGTGGGAGCATGGGCCCCAGAGAGTTGGGAGCTGGTGGCGGGCCTGCCAGCGTGTGCTTGGGAGCCAGGAGACGGTCCCTCTGGAGTGGGAGGATTGTTTGGTTGACTTGGACACCGTTTTGTTTGCTTAGTATTGAGCTTTCATCCCTGGTAAGTTTCGTACTCCAGGGGAGTCAGGGACTACAAGGGTCTTTCTTCTGTCAAAAATAGCTTTTGGCCAAAACCGGTTTGGCTCAGTGGATAGAGCGTCGGCCTGCGGACTGAGGGGTCCCGGGTTCGATTCCGGTCAAGGGCATGTACCTTGGTTGCAGGCACATCCCCAGTGGGAGGTGTGCAGGAGGCAGCTGATCGATGTTTCTCTCTCATCGATGTTTCTAGCTCTCTATCCCTCTCCCTTCCTCTCTGTAAAATGTCAATAAAATATATTAAAAAAAAATATATAGCTTTTGTACATCAGTTTATTAGGACAACCACCGGCCTTGGGGAGGAGATGAGTCGCTTGCACGGGTGTGCTTAAAGCAACAGGAAATAGGGTACTGAAGGGCTTCTACATGCTCCTGGATTTCTGGACCATCCTCTCTATCCCTCTAATAAGTTGGATGTCAATAAATAAATAAGTAAATGAAATAATAAGTTGGATGGGAATGGCGATCATCTGACCCTGTCCCTGCAACCTGCCCCTTGGGTCATCCCCCTTCATCCCTCCAGGTTCTTCACTCTTCATGTACCCCCAAGCTTTTCACGCCCACCTGTCCTCCAGGAAATCATTCCTGGCTTCTTGTCCGAGCTGGTGTTGAGCCTTGCTGGGTGTCTGGGGCCTGTGGCTGGCTGGTGGCAATTGGCCTTTTATTTGTTTGTAGTAAGCAAGCATCTGGCTTCACAGTGCTGGGTTTTGTATGTACACCTGTAGTAAGCAAGCATCTGGCTTCACAGTGCTGGGTTTTGTATGTACACCTGTAGTAAGCAAGCATCTGGCTTCACAGTGCTGGGTTTTGTATGTACACCTGTAGTAAGCAAGCATCTGGCTTCACAGTGCTGGGTTTTGTATGTACACCTGTAGTAAGCAAGCATCTGGCTTCACAGCGCTGCGTTCTGTATGAACACTTGCCAATGTGTTTACTTCTACGAAAGAGAGCAAGAAGAGGCAAAAGCAGACGCCGGCATGCGTTCTCTCCCATTGGCTCCGTGGCCCTGCAGAGAGATTGTTATGTGGAGGGGGATGGTTGTGTGTGTAGCCAAGCCGAATGGATGGAGCTCCCTGCCCCCTCCTCCACCAGAGCATGCTTGAAACTCGTCTGCGGTGGAAGGGCGTGGCTCTCAGCCTTAGTGTTGCTGCTTTACTGACTTCACTACCTTTGTGACTTTGTACAGGTCACTCCCTCTCCGCCTCAGTTTCCTTATCAATAAAACCACTGGGCTAGGCCAGGTAATCTCTAACATGCCTAAAAATGGAGCAGAGAGTAGGGCCATAAAAGGAAACAGTCTAATTACTGATTAAACAGCATTTCTGGGCTGAGTGGAGCCCAGCGGTCACACTGCAGGGACCACCAAGGCTCTACCATTGAGCCTGTCCCCCGGCTGATGGCCTTGCTCCAAGGCCAGGCCTGGGCCGCCCTGGGGTGCCCTGTCCATGGGGCTTGCTTTCCTTCTTCCCTGAATACTTGCTTCCTGAGTACTGGAAGCTGACCACTCTGGGAGGCAGAGACCAGGACCACCTGGCTGCGTGATCCTGCCAAGTCCTCATTTCTCCTGGCCTGGTCTGTAGGACAGGGTGGTGGCCCTACTCATGAGTGATTCCAGGATGGTTGCGAGGCTCAAGTAAGAAAATAGTTGTGAAATTACTCTGTAAATTGAAAATAAAAACAATAAACAATCATTTTTCTTACATTTCTTCTAACACATACGCACATTTATACAGTCTGTTTAGAGAGTCTAGCTCTAAAGCCTTATTTTTTTTATTATTAAATCTTTAATTATGATTAGACAACCAAGGACCATTGGCCATTGAAAGAAAACCCACAGCCTGAAAGAGAAGGACAAAGTTCTGAAGAGAATGACGACATATCGATATATATAAATACCTAGTTGGTAACCTCAGAAAGGGCCAGAAGGTAATGCATTCATAACATAAGAAAAGATGCCCAATAAAGTAACCATCAAAGAATAAAGCATCATTCTTGGAAATGAAATAGATGATTTTTGAAATTTAAAGAAAAACACGCATTGCCTTTATAGTAAGTCTTGATCAGGTGGTTTTAGTCCTCCAGTTTTGTTCTTCTTTTCATGGTCTGCTGTAATTTCCATATGAAGTTCAGAGCAGAGAGCTCATCAAAAAGCCAGCTGAAATTCTGATCAAGATTATATTGGATCTCTAGACAAACTTGAGAATAGATATCTTGACTACATTGACTCTTGCAATCCGTGAACATGCGATGTTGCTTTGATTTATTTTGGTCTTTTAAAATTTCTCTCAGCAATGTTTTATATATTTTAAAATATTTTTATTGATCTCAGAGAGGAAGGGAGAGGGAGCAAGATATAGAAACTTCAATGATGAGAGAATCATTGGTCGACTGCCTCCTGCACACCCCCTACTGGGGATCGGGCCTTATTTCTTTGATAATATCCTCAGCCAGGCTCTGGAATTGGGCTCTGGTGTCACAGGAGATAGAGGTGAGAAGGGAAGGACATTGTTAGAAGTCCTCAGATCTCCACTTGTGTCCCAAGCAAAAACACCCCATCCCACCAGTCCCACATCAGGGGTGGGAAGTTGATGTCTCTCACATGTTCTAGAATGTTAGTGGCTGGGTTTAAATTGCTCCATCCAAGAGATTTTTTAAAAAAATTATTCTCTGGAACAATTAAAGCACCCCATAGAAAAGATCTGCAATAGCTTAACTGTTGGGAGTGTCCAGTAAAAAAGCCACTTGTGCCAAGCCATTCACACAAAGCTTCTAAACAGCCTTGTGGACCTCATTCCTAAATACTCATGAACAACCAAGCATTCTCGGGCATTGGGGAAAGCCTTGAACATGAAAGAGAAAAGGCATTCAGTAGAAATACAAAGATGAGAAGATTGTCCACCCAAAATTCAGAGAAAAAGAAGACTAAAATTCAGAGAACAAGAAAGGACTGTCAGAAATTAAAGTTTTAAAGCAGAAATGAAAAACTCAATAGAAAGATTAAGAAACAAGATGGATAATTGCAGAGAAAGAATAAGTTAGAGATCAATACATATAATAAAAATTGCAGAGAGGTAGAGCAGAGGATATGAAGGGGAGGATATAATCTAAGAAATAATACAAGAAAGTTTTCCAGGTGCAAAGATAAGAGTTCTCAAATTCAAAGGGTAGGTGGAGATTTCAGCTCACGAAATTAAAAAAAAAAAAAAAAAAAAAAAAAAAAAACAATTCAAACCACATCCTCTAGGCTTTCAGAGAAAGATGAAAAAATACTATTATCATATGTCTCAAAAGCCAAATTAAAAGCTAAAAAAACAATGGAGCCTTTAAAATTGTAAATGAAAATTATTTGACACCTGTAGTTCTATACCTAGCCAAACTATCAACACACATGACTGCAGAATTAAGGTACTTTCAGGAATATCCAAAGTCTGACATTTCTCCAGAAGTTACTGAAGTATGTGCTCCACCAAAATGAAGTGATCCAGGAGAGATGAAGATATAGAATCCAGAAAATGGGGGTTTTTAACATAAGAGGGAGGTGAAGGGAATTCCCAGGATGATGGTGAAGGAGGTTCCAGACACTAGCTATGAGAAAGGACACAGGACTGTAAGAGGGAGACCCCCTGGAGGAAAATGAAATGAGAGGCTATTTGATAGACTTTTTGTGTGGAAGATTAAAAGAGTATTACAGAGGTCTTTGATTGTATGGAAAGACTTGGATGTGTGTTAAAAAGAAACCCAGTGAAAGAATATTTGCAGCAGGGAAAACAAAATATAGTTGTACTGGGAAAGAAATAATAGTGAACAATATTTTCAGAGACTAATAATGAAAACACAGAGTATGGATGTAATTTTTTAAAAAACTTTAGCCCTATCACTATGGGGAGGTTAGGTGAGAGCGAAGGAAGGACATTGAAGTCCACATTATCATAAAAAAAGTCAGTTGATTCTATTTTAAATAGATGAATCAAGAGACAGTAGTACTGGCATATAAGGTAGAAATATGGGGACAAATTCCAGAGCAAGCAGTTTGCCTCTGGGGTGTGTTTCTTATCTTTTTTTAAAATTTCTTTTTATTGAGGTATAATTGACATACAATAATGTGTAAGTTTAAGGTGTATAGCGTGTTGATTTGATACATTTATGTACTGTGATATGATTACCATGGTCAGGTCAGCTATGGAGTGTGTTCCTGTGTACGATATTACATAAAGTCACAGATACAACCAGTTGGGAAAGTAAAAATTTAGAGATAAAAGTATCCAAATGTGACAGGAATGGGGAGAATCTTTCATAGAGAAGGTTTAAATGTGACAAACAAAGAAATGTCCATTCAAGCACGTTATTTAGAGTTCTGAGGTTAACACCAGAAGAACCACATCTGCACACGGTTAAAAATGGCACAGCTGTGGAATTTGGGGTGTGGCTCTCACTTTTATTACAATTGCTTTTGCCGTGGATATGAGGTAGTTAAGCCTATGAACCGTTCAATTTCATGACACACAGCCCCTCTGCATGATTGAAGACAGGCAGATCGCGTGTTGGAAAAAGTTCACATGTCATGGAATGCTGGCCCTGCACCTGCCCCATCCACACATGGTCCCCCCCACCCCCGCCACTTCCTGATGCCCCTTTACAGGGAGGACCCCAGGAAGCCACCATCCTGTTTGTGGGAAGGTGTTTTTTTGTCGTTGTCGTTTGTTTAATACACTTTTACTAGAGGCCTGGTGCACGAAATTCGTGCACAGGGGGTGTGTCCCTCAGCCCAGCCTGCACCCTCTCCAATCTGGAACCCCTCAAGGGATGTCCAACTGCCCGTTTAGGCCCGATCCCATAGGCCTAAACGGGCAGTCGGACATCCCTCTCACAATCCAGGACTGCCTGCCTTCCTGATTGCCCCTAACCGCTTCTGCCTGCCAGCCTGATCACCCCCTAACCACTCCCCTGCCAGCCTGATTGATGCCTAACTGCTCCCCTGCCAGCCTGATTGCCCCTAACTGCCCTTCCCTGCAGGCCTGGTCACCCCTAACTGCCCTCCCCTGCAGGCCTGGGTCCCCCCCAACTGCCCTTCCCTGCAGGCCCGGTTGCCCCCAACTTCCCTCCTCTGCCGGCCTGGTCACCCCTAACTGTTCTCCCTTGCAGGCTTGATTGCCCCCAACTGCCCTCCCCTGCTGGTCTGATGCCTCCCAACTGCCCTCCCCTGCTGGCCATCTTGTGGCGGCCATCTTGTGTCCACATGGGGGCATCCATCTTTGACCACATGGGGGCAGCCATCTTGTGTGTTGGAGTGACCATCAATTTGCATATTACTCTTTTATTAGATAGGATTATTAATTTCAGAGGAAGGGACAGAGATAAAAACATCAATGATGAGAGAGAATCATTGATCAGCTGCCTCCTGCACGCCCCACGCTGGGGATCGAGCCCGCAACCTGGGCATGTGCCCTGACCAGGAATTGAACCGTGACCTCCTGGTTCATAGGTCAACCACTGAGCCACACCAGCCAGGCTGTGGAACATTTTGTTGTTTTTCCGGCTCTTGGGTCTAAGCACGAGTGTGGATTCCAATAGAGACATGACTTTCTCATCTTGAAATCGTTCACTCGGACCCCTAAGGCTGAAGGCAAGGTGGCTTGTTCCACAGTGGCACGGCCAACTGGCTAAACATTGGTGAAGCAAGGCCACTGGGTAGGGTGTACAGTGTACTAGTGTGTGCTGCCCACAGGTGCAGGGGACCGGTGGGGCCTGGGGCTGTGGGGGCTGGAGCAGGGGCTGCCTTTAGAAGCTTGCACCGAGGCACCTGGTGGCCAGTCATGGCCCTGGGCTGGGCCCCACTCCTGGGCCTCTCCCTGTGTCGGAGCGGATTCATGTACGTGGAGAGCTGCAGTGACTGGGTTTGCATGGCGGGGCAGGTGGGAGAGTGTCTGAGCCGCTGTGCCTTCCTCTGTGCAGAGCATGCATGCCTTTGAGGAAGGCCTGGAGTTCCTGCCGGTCAACAACACCAAGAAGGTGGAGAAAGGAGGCCTCAGGCCTTGGGTGGTGCCCGTGGCTGTGCTTGTGATCCTCCTGGTCTCTCTCGCGGCTGGTTTCCTGGTGTGGCACTTCCAGTGTGAGTAAAGCTGGGCTGGGGAGGAGGGCTCTGGGGAGGGCGATGTGGGGATGGCCTACCTCCTCCCTCAGGGACTGACCCAGGGCCCGCATCTTTTTCTTTTTTTTTAAATATATTTTATTGATTTTTTACAGAGAGGAAAGGAGAGGGATAGAGAGTTAGAAACATCGATGAGGAATTGGTCAGAGCTGGCCCATAGTGCTCAGGTCCACTGGCCCCTCCTGGCACCCACTGCCCCGGTTGTCAGCAGTTCTGTTGCTTTTCATGCTTGGGTCTGAGCATGTGTGTGGACCCCATGGGGACCTGGCCCACCATTTCCACGCCCTTTATCATCACTCCCCCACCCCAGGGCTGCTGAGGGCAGCTTGTGGAAATTGGGGGACGGGACAGGGGTGATGTCACTTCCTCTGACTGTTCTCCTTCTCTGGTCTTGCACAGACCGGGATGTGCGGGTCCAGAAGGTCTTTAATGGCTACTTGAGGGTCACCAACGAGAACTTTCTGGAAGCCTATGAGAACCCGAACTCCACTGAATTTGTAGAGCTGGCCAGCAAAGTGAAGGAAGCGGTGAGTCACGTCCTGGGCTGGAGCCCTGTCCTGGCTGTATCTCCCTGAGCCGGTGTGAGGCAGGGAAGGGCACCAGGTCCCAGGATGGAGGGAGTGGCCTGGGCTGGGGACAGAGGTACTGGCCTCACTGAGCCTCCTCTTTTTCCGCAGCTGAAGCAACTGTACAGTGAGATCCGCGTCCTGGGGCCCTACTACAAGGACTCGACAGTGACTGCCTTCAGGTGGGTGCTGCGGAGAAGGCGGGGGGCGGGAGAGGGGGTGCTGGGAATGGGATCCGTGCGCTATTGTAGGGGGACAAGTGCCTGGTGGCCAGCAGGGTGATGCAGCCATGAGGCCCTGGCTTGGGGAACCAAGTCCTGTTCTGTCCACAACTGTGACAGCTTCTGTCTGGGCCGTGTCACCATGACGGAGGGCGCCAGGCGGGAGGGCACCGGGCCTGCCGCGTAAACCACTCCGGAGTGCTAGTGCTCCTTTGCTACTTTTACAAAGTGGGTTTGGGTCTGCACCGGGCATCTGGGCGAGTGGGGACCAGCGGGGGCCCAGAACCCACCCGCATCGCAGACTTGGGCCTCTCCGCAGCGAGGGCAGCGTCATCGCCTACTACTGGTCGGAGTTCAGCATCCCCAGCCACCTGGTGGAGGAGGCCGAGCGCGTCATGGCCGAGGAGCGCACCATCCGCCTGCCGCCCCGCGCCCGCACCCTGAACTCCTTCCTGCTGACCTCGGTGGTGGCCTTCCGTGAGTGCGGGCCTCGGGCTGCCGGGGGTGGGCACTGGCGGGCCAGCCCGGGCCGAGCGGGGGACCACTGCAGGAACTCGCTCTTCTCTGCAGGAAGATAAGACAGCCAGCTGCTGGCTCCTCCCCCGGGGGAATAAGGAAGCAGGAACGAGGAAAGAGGCCAGGCCAGTAAATACTCGATTCTTCCTCTTGTTTTTCAGCCACTGATCCCAGAACAGTGCAGACCGCCCAGGACAGTAAGTGCCATGCCCTCCTCCTAGTGGTGGGTTGGGATGTGGCCAGATGCCCTTCAATTCAGGGGTCCCCACAAGTCACACATTGGTGACAGCCAGCACATCCCTTCGCCTGTCCCAGGCCAGGAGATGCCGCTTCCTGGTCTCTCCTAGGCCCATGGCAACCTGGGGCGCCTTGGGGAGGCCAGCCCTGGGGGTACCCCAGCTCTGCCCGGCTCTGCCTCTCCTCCTCTGTTTCCCACAGACAGATGCAGATTCGCCCTGCACGCCCGATGGGGGGAGCGGACTCGCTTCACCACGCCAGGCTTTCCTGACAGCCCCTACCCAGCCTTCGCCCGCTGCCAGTGGACCCTGCGGGGCGATGCCAACTCCGTGCTGAGCCTCACCTTCCAGAGCTTTGATGTCGCGGCCTGTGACCCCCATGGCAATGACCGGGTCGTGGTGTATGACACCCTGAGCCCTGTGGAACCCCGCACGGTGGTGCAGTGAGTGTCCCGGGGCGCAGAGGTGGGCTGTGGGAGCTGGGCTGGTGCCTCTGGTGGGCGGGGCCTCTGGGCCAAGTTGGAGACAGTGTGTGTCACAGGCCCCTGCAAACTGACAGGCAGCAGAGGGCAGGTGTGGCGCCGTCCTCAGCATGAGCTCAGCGGAGCATCGCGCAGGTGACGTCTCTGCCTTGGCTGTGGTGAGGAGGCGATTGGTCCCTAGACACCAGTAAGCAGGGTGTCCTTCACCGGCAGAGCCAAGGTGCGCCCTGCAGTGGTAACACACGGTTTTGTGGAGGCCTGAAGGTCGGGAGAGGCTGCCATTGAAAAGATAGTTTGTTGCTCGGCTGGCGTCGACCTATGAACCAGGAGGTCGAGGTTCGATTCCCAGTCAGGGCACATGCCCTAGTTGTGGGATCAGTCCTCAGTGAGGGGCGAGCAGGAGGCGGCTGATGAGTGATTCTCTCTCTCACTGATGTATCTACCTCTCTCTCCCTCTGCCTTCCTCTCTGAAATCAATAATAAAATATATATATATATATGGAGCCGTTAAACCTTAAAAAGGAAAGGAAAGGAAAGGAAAGAGTTTGTTACTCACAATTCCCAAACGGAGGGCCCCCTGGGGAAGCACCAGGGTGGTGGGGAGGCGAGGACACGGTGGCGAACATGGCAGTGCTGTTCTGTGTGGTTCCTGCAGGAAAGGTGAGGCAGGGAGGTGCTCTAAGCAACTCCCATGGGCTCTGGGGCCTGGGGCTGTCTCTCCGGGGCTGGGGCCTGGTTGTGGGGCGATTAGGCTGGTGGGTGGTGGCCAGGAATGTGGGAGCCCCAGGGAGGAGACGCGGGGTGGGCCCTGAATGGGCTGCCTTGCACGTGAAAGGCTTGGCCGTGGGTGTGTCTAGACCAGCCGTGGGCAAACTACGGCCCACGGGCCAGCCCGTTCGGCTGTTCTATCCGGCCCGCGGAGCCGAAAGAGCGGAGGGTTCTCTTGCTCTCCCCTCCGCTCCTTTACTTTGAATTTATGTTAGTTCACACAAACACTCCATCCATGCTTTGTTCCGGCCCTCCGGTCCAGTTTAAGAACCCATTGTGGCCCTCGAGTCAAAAAGTTTGCCCACCCCTGCGTCTAGACTGTCCCTGGGAATGGTCTGACCTTGGGAGGGCCCTCTCTTCAGTCAGCAAGGTCCCAGGTGCGAAAGCATCAGGACGGCAGGGACTCGAAAGGCATCACGCACCTGCCACGGAGGTTGGGGTGCGAGATGAACGCCACCCCCGCCAGCCGCTGGTTGGGCAGGGGCTGCCCTCGGAGGCGCTGCAGGCGGCGGGCGGACTGCCCCCTCCCCGCTCTGCCTACGTCTCAGGATGAATGACAGGCTGAGATTCAAGCCCAACCCCAGCGGGAACCATGTGCTGCCACAGCTTAGCATCAGCACCTCTGTCTCCACCCTTTTTGGCGCAGGGTTCTGCCCCTCCTACTTCACTAACTGTACTACAAATAAACACATCTCCTGGGAGGCCAGAGTGGAAAACAGGCATGCGTAAGGGGGACCTACATCATTCATAATCTTACTTTCCAGAAACAGTCACTGCTGACTTTGTGATGTCTATTCTTCCAGACTTTTCTGCTGTGTGAGTGTCTTTGTGATTATATTTAAACTAGAGGCCCAGTGCACGAAATTCGTGCACTTTGGGGCAGGGGTCCCTCAGCCCAGCCTGCACCCTCTCGCAGTCCAGGAGCCCTCGGGCTGATGGCTTAGGCCTGCTCCTTGCTCAGTCCCAATTGGCTGGACCCTAGCAGCAAGCTAACCTACCGGTTGGAGCATCTGCCCCCTGGTGGTCAGTGCACATCATGGTGAGCGGTTGAGCGGCCTTAGCATATCATTAGCATATTATGCTTTGATTGGTTGAACAGAGGACCGGACACTTAGCATATTAGGCTTTTATTATATAGGATATAGGGTTATACAGCACCTTTGGTTTTGTTATCTGCTTTTAAAAAATGAAGTTTAAAATAAAATGAAGGGAAAATAAAAAGTAAATAAAAATGAAGTATACAGGATAGGGCAAAAGTAGGTTTATAGTTGTTCCTATGGAAAATCTATAATAATAAAAGCATAGTATGCTAACTAGACAGGACGTTCTTCTGGACAAAGCTGGGGCTGCGAGGGAAGCCGGTGCCGGCAGCCGGGGGAAGGAAGGCCTACTCTTACAGGAATTTCATGCATCGGGCCTCTAGCAGTACAACAATTCATGAATAATACAAGAATAAAGCCTGCGTTTCACATACTCACAATTTTAAACCTACGTTTGCCCCACCCTTGATGATGATGGTCTTTCTGAACCAGTAATTCTGCCTCTGGTTGTTGTTTTCCGGTGGGACGGACATGGTGTAGTTGAGAGGCAGCAGGACACAGCCCTTGGCCGCCTGGGCTCCGGAGCCTGATGCCCGGGCTGGAATGCAGCCCTGACGCTGACTGACTGTGGAATCGTTAGTTCACCTCTCCATGCCTCAGTGTCCTTATCTGTAAAATGGGGCCAATCGTCTCTACCGTGTAGAGTTGCTGTGAAGCTACCTGAGTTAATGGCTATAAAAGCACTGAGTGTTAGTAGTTCATAGTGTTACGACTACCGTTCTTGCTATTAGCCTGTAGTTTTTTTTGTTTTGTTTTGTTTTCTTTTAAATATATTTTATTGATATTTTACAGAGAGGAAGGGAGAGGGATAGAGAGCTAGAAACATCGATGAGAGAGAAACTTCTATCAGCTGCCTCCTGCACACCTCCCACTGGGGATGTGCCCGCAACCAAGGTACATGCCCTTGACCGGAATCGAACCCGGGACCCTTCAGTCCGCAGGCCGACACTCTATCCACTGAGCCAAACCGGTTTCGGCATATTAGCCTGTAGTTTAATGAATCCTCTAATGTTAGGCAGTCAGTGTTTCTGAGGTTTTGCTATTTTAAATGGATTGTCTTATCATTAAACCCTTACTGAGGTTATGTGTAGGGCAGGCCTTTTGTGGAGGGGCCCAAGGTTAGGGGTGGGGTCCTTGGGCCCCCTCTGCGTGGCTTCTGTGTGCCCTCACTGACGCCCGCCTCTTTTGCCCCTACAGGCTGTGTGGCACCTACCCCCCCTCCTACAACATGACCTTCATCTCCTCCCAGAATGTCCTGCTCGTCACGCTGATAACCAACACGGAGCGGCGACATCCTGGCTTTGAAGCCGTGTTCTTTCAGCTGCCCAAGATGAGCAGTAAGGAGGGCGGGGGTGGGGGCAGGGGCAGGGGCGGGGAGGGCAGAGGGAGAAGGGGACAGCAGGTAGTGGTGGGCTGGCCAGGTCGGTGACAGAGGTTAGGAGCTTCAGTCATAGGCCATTAGCCCTTCACCTGGGTCCGGAGCCCCACCAACGCGGGCAGCCTCCCAGCCCTGGCTGTGGAGCCTCCCGGTGCCCAGCTGCCAGGCCTGGCGCCGAGAGCCCTGGCTTGGCCTCAGGCCACTCCGCCTGCCCCTCCGCCTGGCCCAGCCCGTGCTCAGTCCTCGTGCTCTTTCTCCTCTTTCCTCTCAGGTTGTGGAGGCTACTTATATGACGCCCGCGGGACATTCAGCAGCCCCTACTACCCGGGCCACTACCCTCCCAACATCAACTGCACCTGGGAAATCGAGGTAGGCGCTGTGGGGGGAGGAGAGGGAGGGGTCAGGGAGATGAATGAGAGAGAGAGAGGCAGAGGGAGGAAGGGACGCTCCGGGATGGCACATGAGGAGCGCAGAGGGGATGAGCTCCTTGGCCACCCCCACGAGGCTGCAGGTGTGGACGCACGGGTGGCAGGGTCATGCGTGGCAGGGTTGTGCGTGGCAAGGGCGTGCGTGGCAGGGTCGTGCGGGGCTGACCTGCTGCACAGTCAGGCAGACCCAGACTCCAGTCCCAGCTCCTCCGTGGCTGTCTGGGGGGCGTGGACAGAGCCTCAGCTTGCTCTGGGTCACCTAAGAGGGCCGCTGGCTGCTCCCAGCCA
Organism: Plecotus auritus; assembly: GCF_963455305.1. NCBI lineage: Eukaryota > Metazoa > Chordata > Mammalia > Chiroptera > Vespertilionidae > Plecotus > Plecotus auritus. The sequence goes on from NC_137779.1 coordinate 20,151,296, forward strand.
AAGGTGGGGTGGGGACGAGGTCGGAGTGGGCATGTGCCGCTGAGAGCACTTGCTGAATGGCCCTGGGACAAGAGTCCCGCCCACAGGACTGCTTCTCACGCCCTCCCCATCCCAGATCCATCTCCTTTTCCTCCCTCGATAATGGTGGGAGGACCTTCCAGCCTTTTTTTTTTTTTTTTAATATGTTTTTATTGATTTCAGAAAGGAAGGGAGAGGGAGAGAGAGAGTAACATAAAGGATGAGAGGGAATCATTGATCAGATGCTTCCCGCATGTCCCAAATAGGGATTGAGCCGCAACCCGGGCATATGCCCTTGACTGGGAATCGAACCATAACCATAACCTCCTGGTTCCATGCGGCTCTTTGGTCCCTTGAGTGTGGCTCTTCCACAAAATACCACAGCCTGGGCGAGTCTATTTTGAAGAAGTGGCGTTAGAAGAAGTTTAAGTTTAAAAAATTTGGCTCTCAAAAGAAATTTCAATTGTTGTACTGTTGATATTGGGCTCTGTTGACTAATGAGTTTGCTGACCACTGTCCTGGTTCATAGGTCAACGCTCAACCACTGAGCCACGCCTGCCAGGCCCAGCCTACTTAGCGATATAACCGTGTCTCTTGCTCCTGAGTCTAGAGTTTCTTCCAAACACGGCCCACGACCCCTCCTGCTCTGGGTGGCATGTTGCCCCCGTGGCCCGAGAGGAGAAGCAGCAGCCACACTCCCTGCCCACCCCCTCCTCCCAGCCCCACGGCCACCACTGACACCCTCAGGTTTGGGAAAGAGGGAAAGAAGCAGCGGAGACCTAGCAGCGTGTCTTTCTGCAGGTGCCCCACAACCGGAACGTGAAGGTGTCCTTCAAAGTCTTCTACCTGTGGGAGCCCAATGTGCCCGTGGGCACGTGCCCCAAGGACTATGTGGAGGTCAACGGGGAGAAGTGAGTGCCTGGGAGAGCGGTGAAGGCTGGGGAGTGGGGGAGCAAGCCAGTGAGTTGGGGGACTGGCTGGGGAGTCAGGGAGTCGGGCCCGGTGCCCATGTGGGGGGAGTGTCCGCGCCCCAGGGTAGGTCCTCTGCCTACAGTTGGCCTCCCCCGCAGGTTCTGCGGAGAGAAGTCCCAGTTTGTGGTTGCCAGCAAGAGCAGCAGAATCACGGTGCGCTTCCATTCGGACCAGTCCTACACCGACACGGGCTTCTTGGCCGAGTACCTGTCCTATGACTCCAGTGACCGTGAGTGGCTTCTTCGGAAGGAGGAACCTGGCTAGAGGGAAGGACCCCAGCGGCATGCTCCGTGCTGCATCTTCCTAGCGTTGGGCCTTCCTCATCCTAAGGCCCCAGGGAGTGTGAGGCGCATGTCCCTCTGGCAGCCTTCTGAGAGGAAAAAGACTACCTTACATGCATGTATTATTTTTAATCTATTTTTTTAAAAAGATATTTTTATTGATTTTAGAGAGGAAGGGAGAGGGGGAGAGAGAGAGAGATAGAAATATCAGTGATCGGCTGCCTCCTGCATAGCCCCCTACTGGGGATCGAGCCAGCAACCCGGGCATGTGCCCTGACTGGGAATCGAACCGTGACCTCCTGGTTCATAGGTCGACCCTCAACCACTGAGCCACGCCGGCCAGGCCATGAATGTAAGAAAGACCCCCGTGAACGCTGGCATATACCACGCCCTTCGGTCCCAGGTGCGGCCCCTGAGCCGAGGACCCTGGTGCCTTTGGACCACCTGTCCCTGTGGCTCTGGATCACTGATCATCGGTGCTTGTCTCGGTGGCCTTTTAGCACCTTTACGGTTAAGAGCATCATTTTGAGACATTGGAAACTTCAGGGCATGAACACCACACGAACTGCTCCTGGCTTGGACAGGTGCATGAGCTGTCCCTGAGGGATCTAGCAGTTTCTGTTGCCTTTAATTTCACTGTCTGTGGCGTGAGTAGTGGTTCTTCCACGTACAAATGGTTTTTTTGTCAGCCCTTCATCGGAGAATAACCTTTTGGAAGACATTTTAACTATACGCAGGAATCCAAGTTTAAGTAAAAATTCTATGGCATGGCTCTCCACCAAGAGTGAAATTAGCTGCCGAAACCGGTTTGGCTCAGTGGATAGAGCATCGGCCTGCAGACTGAAGGGTCCCGGGTTCGATTCTGGTCAAGGGCATGTACCTTGGTTGCGGGCACATCCCCAGTGGGGGGTGTGCAGGAAGCAGCTGATCGATGTTTCTCTCTCATCGATGTTTCTAGCTCTCTATCCCTCTCCCTTCCTCTCTGTAAAATATCAATAAAAAAATATATATATAAATAAATAAATAAATAAAATAAAATTAAAAAAAAAAGAGTGAAATTAGCTGAGCAAACCCCTTGGATAGGTGACTAAGCTACCAATGCAGACAAAGTGACAATGGTCTCCCCGAACCTCGCCGTCTGCCTGATGACATCAGGTGTCAGACACCTTTCCATTTCAGAAACACGGGAATGAGGGAAATGCCTTGATTAGGGAAATGTGGGACAGGACACCCACATTCCCGAGCTGCCCAGCTGCTGTTGCTCTGTGTTGCTCTGGGACACCTGGCCCTCGGGCCATAGAACCCCCAGCCAGCCCCTTTCTGCTTTGCCCGGAGCTCCCGGGCTTGGGTCAAGGGCCATTGGGAGGGACCTGGGCCAGCCTTCCTGTTTCGGCTGTAAGAACCCCCTTGCCACGCTTGGTGGACCTGGAGTCCCCTGCCCTCTGGTGCCCGTGGCAGCCTGCTCCTCTCCGTTCAGGGTTGGACTGGCCAGTTTTCGTTAGTCCTCAGTGTGGCTGTGAGGTCGGCTCTGGGGAGGGAGGTGAGGCGGGAGCGGCTGTGGAGGAAGGTGGAGGCCCGGGCCTCAGGCCTGTCCTCTCCCCGCAGCGTGCCCAGGGAAGTTCATGTGCAACACGGGGCGCTGCATTGGGAACGAGCTGCGCTGCGATGGCTGGGCCGACTGCGCCGACCACAGCGATGAGCTCGACTGCAGTGAGTGGGGCTGTGGGCCGGGACGTCCTCTCTTGCCCTTGCTGTGCCCTGGCGCCTGCCAGCTGATCCCGGTGGCGGGAGGTGGCGGGAGGTTGTGCCCATCCCCGAGTAGACATCTAGCCCGCCCTCGCTCAGCTGTGTGGAGCCTTGGCCCCGTGGAGCAGGCAGCGCAGTGTCTGCTGTGCTGATGCAGCTCCATCGGCGGCGAGTGGGGCACCCGGATGCTCTCCAGGGACCAGGTCCCCAGGCAGCTTCCCAGGGAAGCAGTGAGGGACGAGTGAGCGGGGGGCTCACATCCCGCGGAGCCTCCCCAGCTGACTGCCGCCCTCGCCCCTCCAGAATGCAACGCCACCTACCAGTTCACGTGCAAGAACAAGTTCTGCAAGCCCCTCTTCTGGGTGTGCGACACCGTGAACGACTGCGGGGACAACAGCGACGAGCTGGAATGCAGTGAGTGCCCGTGGTGGGCTGCCCGTGGGGGGCTGCCCGTGGGGGCCCGGCTCCCTGCAGTCCACTCAGCTGGGACTTCGACCCCTGAAAGTGCTTTGTGCTTCCCAGGTTGTCCGGCTAAGACCTTCAAGTGTGGCAACGGGAAGTGCATCCCCGAAAGCCAGCGATGTGATGGGAAGGACAACTGTGGGGACGGGTCCGATGAGGCCAAGTGCAGCAGCGGTAAGGCCTGGCCCCGCCCTCTGACCTTCAGGGGGTTCCTCCTGCTCCCAGCAGGCCGCCCAAGCACACTCGGTGCGTGCAGAGCTTAATAAACACAAACTGCCTTGTTGACGAAAGGGCGTCCGCAGAGGGAGAACCTTCCAGAACGTGGAGGACCCTCGGCAGGGCTGGAAGGACAGACAGTGGACGGTGGTGTGGTGTGTGGGCCGGGCCTGAGTGAGGGGCGTAGATGGGCGGATGGCAGGCTGTCGATGAGGTCCCCAGTGGAACTGACTTTCTCCCCATGTCCTGCTCCCCATGCAGGGACTGTCGTCACCTGCACCAAACACACCTACCGCTGCCACAACGGGCTCTGCTTGAGCAAGACCAACCCCGAGTGTGACGGCAAGAAGGACTGTAGCGACGGCTCGGATGAGAAGAACTGCGGTGAGCACGGGGTTCACTGTGCGGGCACAGACAGAGGCGGGACCCGCCAGGGCCTCCCGCACCCAGTTCTGCCCTGGCTGCCGCCCAGAGGAATGGATGACCTTGCCGATTTGTTGATTGGCACGAGGGCACTGCCCCATGGGCGTGCTCTGGTCCGGGAGGCAAGGCCCAGGGCGGCCAGCACCTCAGTTGTCCTGGTCCTGGTAGGGGTCCTGGGCTGGCCCCTGCTTCTGGCCCCTGCCACAGGGGAATGGCAGGCCCTGGCTTTCCTGTCCTGCCCAGGAGAGGGGGCACAGCTTCCCAAGCCCTCACTGGTGTTTGCCCGCACCCCACCCCACCCCATGCTTTAGTTTGCAGCCTCGTGTGTGTGCCAGAAGCCCTGGCCCAAGTTAGATCTGAGCATAGCAGCTGTTCTCTGACTTCATGTCACCTGCCCGTGCTCCCTCTGAGCTGTGTCTTCAGCATTCGCCAGGGAAATCTAGGCAAATGACACCCCTGGTAATCTAAGCCCGTGGATGGCAGAGTGTGGCTCTTCCACAAAATACCATGGCCTGGGTGAGTCTATTTTGAAGAAGTGGTGTTAGAAGAAGTTTAAGTTTAAAAAATTTGGCTCTCAAAAGAAATTTCAATCGTTGTACTGTTGATATTTGGCTCTGTTGACTAATGAGTTTGCCGACCACTGATCTAAGCTAACCAGCAGGTGTCTGCAGGCGCCCGAATGCATTTGTGCGGCGGGCGGGGCCGGGGGGGTGGGGAATGGGGGTGAGATGTGAGGGTATTGACCTTGGGAGCAGGGAAGGGGCCCCGTGGAAGTCAGTGGGTCCGAGGCTCAGAGTTCCTCACTTGTAGGGTCTGTCATGCCACAACTGCACCAGCAGTGCTGTGCCCACTGCGAGGCTGCCGCCCCCTGCGGGCTCTCTATGGGCCGGCTGTGGGGCCTGGAGCTGGCACCCACCCTAACTCCCTGCCCTTCCTTCGGGTCCCGGCCCCTCACAGACTGTGGGCTGCGGGCCTTCAGCAGGCAGTCCCGGGTGGTCGGAGGCAAGGATGCGGAAGAAGGCGAGTGGCCCTGGCAGGTGAGCCTGCACGCGCTGGGCCAGGGCCACCTGTGCGGGGCCTCGCTCATCTCCCCCAGCTGGATGGTGTCCGCCGCGCACTGCTTCGCCGACGACCGAGGATTCAAGTAAGCCACAGGGTTGGGGTGGGGGGCTCTGGGAGGCCTGTGTCTGTGAGTCAGGAAGGTGGGCTGGCACTGGGGCAGGGCCGGGCTGGAGGGCGCAGACACCCAGGATGCGGCTACTCACAGCAATAATGAAAACAGGTGTCTCTTAGGGGCTCCCTCTCAGGCAAGCACCACCTAAGTGTCTTCCTAGCGACCCGGCCAGGCAGGTCTGCTCACGTGGCATTTTACAGACACGTAGGTTCAGGGAGGTAAGCACATTTGCTCAGGGTGGCCCAGGTATTGAGTGGCAGAGCGAGACCCGGGCCCAGGTGTGTGGACCCACAGCTGGCTGGTTAACGGGCGCCCCGGGATTTGCTCAGACCAGCCGAGCAGTGACAGGCAGCGCTGCTGGCCAGGTGGCCGCACGCAGGTATTCACACTCCCAGGCCTCGGGTTTCTCGGTGGCACTGGGAGTTTGTATCCTTAGACTGTGAGGATGAAACAGGAAATGCTGGGCTCTGGGTCTGCGCACAGTAGGCGCTCAGCACGTTGTAACCGCAGGTCCAGGGCAGCCTCGAGCCCAGCACAGGGACGGTCCCAAGGGAGGGTTGTGCTGGGGTCTCAGGACGGGCTGGGCACTTTGTGTCGTGGCTCCCGCCCACTCGGGCCCCCCGGCCAGCGGCTTCGGGAGGGAGCCTAGGGGACAGCTTGCTCCTGGCGCTGCGGGCACAGGGCGCAGACATTCCCACGCTCGGGGCCTTCCCGTGAGCTCGTGCTGTTCCGCCACACCAGGGGTCCTCAAACTTTTTAAACAGGGGGCCCGTTCACTGTCCCTCAGACCGTTGAAGGGCCGGACTATAGTTTTAAAAAAAAACAACTATGAACAAATTCCTATGTGCACTGCGGGCCCGGGACGCGTCGGCTGCGGCACCCGGCGGGCCGGATCAATGTCCTCGGCGGGCCGCATGTGGCCCGCGGGCCGTAGTTTGAGGACCCCTGCGCCACACGCTCCGCGAGGAGCCCAGGCTGCCAGGGAGAGGGCAGAAATCGCTTCCCAAGAGACAGAGCCTGTGGCACCACGGATGTCCCAGGCGCAGATGTGGGCATGGTCAGACGGCACGTGGGTGGAGGGAGTGGAGTCAGCGCTGTGGTCCCTGGGGCCTCGCTGGGCAATGTGGCCTCGCGCACCTGACTGTCCTTCCTCTTTCCATTCTGTCAACCTCACTCCAACTCCACCGTGGGCAGAAGTGACTAGAATTCTGCCCGAGTTCTGGGGAGGGCGGCTGTGAGGCATGCCTCAGGGGCAGGGGCGTCTGATCTGGGTGTGAAATGCGAGGACGTTGGTCACCGGACCCGGAGGGAGAGCTGTGAGCAGAGGCAGGTGTGGAGTGTGCAAGCACCTGGTGCACGGTCACTTCGGACATGTTTCTAGGTCACAGGTGCTCGCAGTTCTTCCCGAGAGGAGATATCATGTTGTGGCGGAGGGAACAGGTTGCTGGTTTGGATCATCTACGACTTGTTAGCTGTGTGATCTTGGGTGAGCAAGTTACTGAGCCTCTTTGTGCGTGAGTCCTCATCCGAGAGTGGGCAGCCCTGCCTGGAAGGGCCGTTTGGGAGAGCAAAGGACATAACCTGTGGGCCTAGAGGAGTGCTGGGCGAGCGGTCAGCTCTGTCCGACTGTTGCCTTCCTCCAGTGTCCTCTCCCACCCCAGGGCAGTCACCGGGACCTCCGTGCCACACCTCCCGGCTGGCTTCTGTTACGGGCAGGTGTGCACCTGCTCAGGCAATAAAGACTGTCCTGCCCTAGCTGGTTTGGCTCATTGGATAGAGTGTTGGCCTGTGGACTGAAGGGTCTCGGGTTCGATTCCAGTCAAGGGCACATGCCCAGGTTGTGGGCTCCATCCCCATTAGGGGGCGTGCAGGAGACAGCCAGTCGATGATTCTCATTGATGTTTCTATATTTCTCTCCCGCTTCCTTTCTCTCTGAAATCAATAAAAGTGCATTTAAAAAAATAAAATAAAAATAAAGACTGTCGCCCTAACTGGTTTGTCTCAGTGGACAGAGCATCGGCCTGCGGACTGAAGGGTCCCAGGTTCGATTCTGGTCAGGGGCATGTACCTAGGTTGCGGGCACATCCCCACTGGGAGGTGTGCAGGAGGCAGCTGATCGATGTTTCTCTCCCATCGATGTTTCTAGCTCTCTATCCCTCTCCCTTCCTCTCTGTAAAAAATCAATAAAATATATTTAAAAAAAAAAGAAAATAAAGATTGTCCTCAGCTGGGTACCATGGGCTTTAGAGGGAAGACGCTGTGGCTGGAGTTGGGGTTGCTGGGTGAGTGGGCCTGGCTAGGACAGAGGTGGAGAGTCTTGGGGCTCAGGGCTCCGCAGCAGCACAGGGCTGACAGAGGGACGTCTGTGGCAGGTGATGGGATCCCAGGAAGATGGAGCCAGAGGGGACAGGGGACTCCCCTCCTCCCCCATCCTGTCGTATCCTTCCAGCCCCAGGCCCTGGCCTCCTCCGTGTCCCGCGAGCTGCTCTGCCCTTTCCCACTCCTACGGCCTCCGCCTCAGCGCCCTGGCCCAGGTGGCTGCAGCAGCCCTGCCTGATCTTGTCGCTTCCTCTGAGCACTTCCAGTCTGTACTCCCCAGTGCCAGAGCGGTCTTTCCAGTGAGCTACCCTGATCCTGTCAACCCCTTCCTTACATGCCGGCCGTGGCTTGAAGGATAGCGTAGAAATGCCGCAGCGTGACCCACACGCCACACCATCTGGTCTCTTCAACTGCAGCCGCTTGTCTCGGCCTCACACTGTCCATATGTTCAATTTGGGGGGCTTCCTACACATTCCCTTTGCTCTGTCTGTTTTTGTTTTTTTAAGTATATTTTTATTGATTTCAGAGAGGAAGGGAGAGGGAGAGAAAGAAACATCCATGATGAGAGAGAATCATTGATCTGCTGCCTCCTGCACGCCCCACACTGGGGATCGAGCCCGCAACCCAGGCATGTGCCCTGATTGGGAATTGAATGGTGACCTCCTGGTTCATAGGTCGACGCTCAACCACTGAGCCACGCCGGGCCCTTGTTGCTCTCTCTGAATATGCTGCTTTCTCCCCACCTGTCGATCTGACCAAGTCCTATTAGACCTCCAAGGCCTGGTCCATGACCCGCTCCCTGTCCCGCCTCCCGCCTCCACTCCACCCTCCCCTGTAGGGTCTGCCCACTCCTCTGAGGGACATTTCCCGCACTGTGTCGTGGCCGTTCTCCTGGGTCCCTCCCCACGTTCACTGTGAACTCAAAGACTCGGTCTAGTGCAGCCTTGGGCAAACTACGGCCCGTGGGCCGGATCCGGCTGTTCTATCCGGTTCTCTTGCTCTCCCCTCCGCTCCTTAACTTTGAATTTATATTAGTTCACACAAACACTCCATCCATGCTTTTGTTCCGGCCCTCTGGTCCAGTTTAAGAACCCATTGTGGCCCTCGAGTCAAAAAGTTTGCCCACCCCTGGGACTCTAGTGCAATTCCGAGAACATCAGAGATGCCCAGTAATTACTGAGTAAAGAAATAGATGAGTACATGGTTGACTATGAGGATGATGGGGGAAAGTTAGAAAGGGTGAGGCAGAGTTAGTGGGGGATGTGGAATGCCATTTGGTGAGGTGAGGCTGACTGGGTAGGTGTGGGGACTCAGGTTAGGTTGTCGAGTAAGACAAAGAGGTCCTCACAGTCCTTAGGGAGCTGTTATCTGGCAGCAACAGATTAGAGCGAAACCAGAGGCCAAAAGGTCTGTGTGGAGGCTGGCACTTCCGTCTGGGTGTGAGACTCCGTAGGGAGGGGCGGCAAGAATGGAGGGGGTGGGGGTGCTGAGTCAGCAGAGGGCAGCTGGGGCCGGGCTCAGGGCAGGGACGGGGAGACAGGCGCCCGAGGGTGAGTCTGCAGGGCTGGGGTGAGTAGACTCCTGACTTCCCGAGAGGTTCGAGATCATATGCATTTTCTTTTTTAAAGACCTTATTTTCTGCCCTCACCGGTGTGGCTCAGTGGATAGAGCGTCGGCCTGCGGACTGAAGGGTCCCAGATTCGATTGCTGTCAAGGGCATGTACCTTGGTTGCGGGCACATCCCCAGTAGGGAGTGTGCAAGAGGCAGCTGAATCGATGTTTTTCTCTCATCGATGTTTCTAACTCTCTATCCCTCTCCTTTCCTCTCTGTAAAAAATCAATAAAATATGTTTTTTTAAAAAAAACCTTATTTTCCCAGTTTTTTTTATTTTGAAAAAAAAAATTCAAACCTACTACAAAGTTGCGAATACCATGAAAGAATAAAAATTACAGTGAACTCCCTCATCTCCTTTATCTGTTTCACTAATTGTTGAATTTTACCACATTTGTTTTAGTTTTATCTCTTCCCGCATGCCCATGCACACACATATTTTGTTTTAAACTTCACGTAATATTTTACTTCATTTTATATTTTTTATTGATTGTAGAGAGGAAGGGAGAGGGAGAGAGAGATAGAAACGTCACTGATGAGAGAGAATCATTGATTGGCTGCCTTCTGCATGCCCCACACTGGGGATCGAGCCTGCAACCTGGGCATGTGCCCTGACTGGGAATCGAACCGGGACCTCCTGGTTCATAGGTCGACACTCAACTATTGAGCCATGCCGGCCGGGCCTCATTGGTTTTCTTTAGTCTCTTTTAAATCTGAAACAGCTCCCCCAACCCTTTCATTTTTGGTCTATGTTGGCATTGCATTTTTTTTTAAAGTCCTGGCTAGTTATTTTATACAGTCTCTCAGTTTGGATTTTTCTGGTTGTGGTTTCTTGGTTGGAGTTAGGTCACACAGTTTTGTAGGGAACACTGCCTCGGCGATATTGTGTCCTCAGGAAGCACACGGTGTCTGCCTGGGAGGAGGGTCAGGTTGCGTGGTGAAGGTGGTGTCGGGGTTTCCCCACCTGAGAGGTACTTCCCCCTGGGTTGTGAATAAATAACCTGGGATGACACTTCGAGTCCGTGTCAATATCGTGTTCCCCAGCAATCTTTTACCCAGTGGTTGTAGCATTCCTCAGTGATTCTTTTTAAAAAATATATATATATATATATTTTTATTGATTTCAGAGAGGAAAAGAGAGGGAGAGAGAGAGAAAACATCAATGATGAGAGAGAATCATTGATTGGCCGCCTCCTGCACGCCCCACGCTGGGGATCGAGCCCACAACCCGGGCATGTGCCCTGACCGGGAGTTGAACCGTGACCTTCTGGTTCCTAGGTCGTGATTCTTGCATGTGGTGGTTCCTGCTGTGGTGGGTGCAAAATGTGACTTACCACCCACCCTTTCTTCTGTGTCTATTCGCTGGTTTTCCTGTAAAGAATACCTTTCCTCCTCCTCATTCATTTCTTGGGGATGACTTTTTAGACTCAGGATGAACTCATGGATTTCCGTTCCCCCTTCTCTGCTATTCAGCATGTGCAGTGACGAAGCCTCTTGTGAATGTGCGTGTTCGGAGGATCCTGAGTTTGGCCCGTGAGCGCCTTGCCCTGCTGGCTCATCGTTGTTTGAGAACCCACTCACTTCCGTTAAATACATGGTCTAGGCCAGTGGTCGGCAAACTGCGGCTTGCGAGCCACAAGCGGCTCTTTGGCCCCTTGAGTGTGGCTCTTCCACAAAATACCACGGCCTGGGCGAGTCTATTTTGAAGAAGTGGCGTTAGAAGAAGTTTAAGTTTAAAAAACTTGGCTCTCAAAAGAAATTCCAGTCGTTGTACTGTTGATATTTGGCTCTGTGGACTAATGAGTTTGCCGACCACTGGTCTAGGCTGGCTTTGTTGTTTCCTTGCTCCACACCTGAAAACAGCCATTTCTCCAAGGAGCCTTGGTTCCTTTGAATGGAGAAGGATATTTAGAAACCAAGTTCTGGCCCTAACCGGTTTGGCTCAGTGAATAGAGTGTCGGCCTGCAGACTCAAGGGTCCCGGGTTCGATTCTGGCGAAGGGAATGTATCTTGGTTGCGGGCACATCCCCAGGAGGGAGTGTGCGGGAGGCAGCTGATCGATGTTTCTCTCTCATCGATGTTTCTAACTCTCTATCCCTCTCCCTTCCTCTCTGTAAAAAATCAATAAGATATATTTTTTAAAAAAAGAAAGAAACCAAGTTCTGGCTGGTATTGGGGATGTTATTGCTTTTAGGATGCATTTGTGGGGAAATCAGGAGTGTGTACTGCTACCCTGTGTGTCAGCAGCCGAGGGCTCTTCCTCTGCCCCCTCCTGGTTTGTGGCCCCCTTTTCCCACATCAGAATTTGGCCCCCAACACCAGTGTCTTGTCCTTACGTGTTCAGCCCTCTAGTAAACACGAGACACTTCCAGAATGGCTACCGCGACCCTGCTACCAGCAGCAAACCCGATAGGTCAAGTTCAATGCATTTTTCAATTCTGTTGGTACCTAGAGTAGACGCCACTGTGTTAGAAAAGCCTTTGGATTGAGTTCTGTGTTATTCCTTCTGTGAAAGATGAGATTAGTAAGATATAATAAGGTATTTTTTGGTAAACAGATAAAAGTGAATTAAAAGAGGGGATGGGGGAGGAGTGAGGTGGTGGGAGGCACCTAGGAATTTCCAGTTGAGGGCGGCGGCCAAGCAGGAGCCACACTCCCCTCACAGTGTGTGGCAGATGTGTGCCTGGTGTGCGGCTGGTGTGCGGCTGGTGTGCGGCTGGTGTGTGGCTGGTGTGCGGCTGGTGTGCGGCTGGTGTGTGCCTGGTGTGTGCCTGGTGTGCGGCTGGTGTGCGGCTGGTGTGCGGCTGGTGTGTGCCTGGTGTGTGCCTGGTGTGCGGCTGGTGTGCGGCTGGTGTGCGGCTGGTGTGTGCCTGGTGTGCGGCTGGTGTGCGGCTGGTGTGCGGCTGGTGTGTGGCTGGTGTGCAGCTGGTATGCGGCTGGTGTGCGGCAGGTGTGCGGCTGGTGTGCGGCAGGTGTGAGGCTGGTGTGCGGCAGGTGTGCGGCTGGTGTGCGGCAGGTGTGTGCCTGGTGTGCGGCAGGTGTGTGCCTGGTGTGCGGCAGGTGTGTGCCTGGTGTGCGGCAGGTGTGCGGCAGGTGTGAGGCTGGTGTGCGGCAGGTGTGCGGCTGGTGTGTGCCTGGTGTGCGGCAGGTGTGTGCCTGGTGTGCGGCAGGTGTGCGGCAGGTGTGCGGCTGGTGTGTGGCTGGTGTGCGGCAGGTGTGAGGCTGGTGTGCGGCAGGTGTGCGGCAGGTGTGCGGCAGGTGTGCGGCTGGTGTGCGGCAGGTGTGCGGCTGGTGTGTGCCTGGTGTGCGGCAGGTGTGTGCCTGGTGTGCGGCAGGTGTGTGGCTGGTGTGCGGCAGGTGTGTGCCTGGTGTGCGGCAGGTGTGTGCCTGGTGTGAGGCAGGTGTGTGGCTGGTGTGAGGCAGGTGTGCGGCTGGTGTGCGGCAGGTGTGTGCCTGGTGTGCGGCAGGTGTGTGGCTGGTGTGAGGCAGGTGTGTGGCTGGTGTGCGGCAGGTGTGTGCCTGGTGTGCGGCAGGTGTGTGGCTGGTGTGAGGCAGGTGTGTGGCTGGTGTGCGGCTGGTGTGTGCCTGGTGTGCGGCAGGTGTGTGGCTGGTGTGAGGCAGGTGTGTGGCTGGTGTGCGGCAGGTGTGTGCCTGGTGTGCGGCAGGTGTGTGGCTGGTGTGAGGCAGGTGTGTGGCTGGTGTGCGGCAGGTGTGTGCCTGGTGTGCGGCAGGTGTGTGCCTGGTGTGCGGCAGGTGTGCGGCAGGTGTGCGGCAGGTGTGCGGCTGGTGTGCGGCAGGTGTGCGGCTGGTGTGTGCCTGGTGTGCGGCTGGTGTGCGGCAGGTGTGCGGCTGGTGTGCGGCAGGTGTGCGGCAGGTGTGTGCCTGGTGTGCGGCAGGTGTGTGGCTGGTGTGCGGCAGGTGTGTGCCTGGTGTGCGGCAGGTGTGTGCCTGGTGTGCGGCAGGTGTGTGGCTGGTGTGCGGCAGGTGTGTGCCTGGTGTGCGGCAGGTGTGTGCCTGGTGTGCGGCAGGTGTGAGGCTGGTGTGAGGCAGGTGTGCGGCTGGTGTGCGGCAGGTGTGCGGCTGGTGTGTGCCTGGTGTGCGGCAGGTGTGTGGCTGGTGTGCGACTGGTGTGCGGCAGGTGTGAGGCTGGTGTGCGGCTGGTGTGAGGCTGGTGTGCGGCAGGTGTGAGGCTGGTGTGCGGCAGGTGTGAGGCTGGTGTGAGGCTGGTGTGCGGCAGGTGTGCGGCAGGTGTGAGGCTGGTGTGCGGCAGGTGTGAGGCTGGTGTGCGGCAGGTGTGTGGCTGGTGTGCGGCAGGTGTGCGGCAGGTGTGAGGCTGGTGTGCGGCAGGTGTGAGGCTGGTGTGCGGCTGGTGTGAGGCTGGTGTGCGGCTGGTGTGCGGCAGGTGTGAGGCTGGTGTGCGGCTGGTGTGTGGCAGGTGTGAGGCTGGTGTGCGGCAGGTGTGTGCCTGGTGTGCGGCAGGTGTGAGGCTGGTGTGCGGCAGGTGTGCGGCAGGTGTGAGGCTGGTGTGCGGCTGGTGTGAGGCTGGTGTGCGGCTGGTGTGCGGCTGGTGTGCGGCAGGTGTGAGGCTGGTGTGCGGCAGGTGTGCGGCTGGTGTGCGGCAGGTGTGCGGCTGGTGTGCGGCAGGTGTGCGGCTGGTGTGCGGCAGGTGTGAGGCTGGTGTGCGGCTGGTGTGAGGCTGGTGTGCGGCTGGTGTGCGGCAGGTGTGAGGCTGGTGTGCGGCTGGTGTGTGGCAGGTGTGAGGCTGGTGTGTGACTGGTGTGAGGCTGGTGTGTGGCTGGTGTGCGGCAGGTGTGCGGCTGGTGTGCGGCAGGTGTGCGGCTGGTGTGTGGCAGGTGGCTCACGGGGTGCTCTCTGGCTCCCTCTGCAGGTACTCCGACCACAGCATGTGGAAGGCCTTCCTGGGCCTACACGACCAGAGCAAGCGCAGCGCCTCCGGGGTGCAGGAGCGTGGCCTGAAGCGCATCATCAGCCACCCTTCCTTCAACGACTTCACCTTCGACTACGACATCGCGCTGCTGGAGCTGGAGCGGCCGGTCGAATACAGCAGCACCGTGCGGCCCATCTGCCTGCCCGACACCTCGCATGACTTCCCCACGGGCAAGGCCATCTGGGTCACCGGCTGGGGCCACACCTACGAGGGAGGTGAGCTGGCCTGCCCCTCCTGCCTCCGCTGTTAGGACCAGGCTGTCCAGGGTCAGGGGCGGGTTTGGGGGGGAGGTTTAGAGGACTGGGAGGCTGGGCTTTGGATGCACATCCTGGTTGCATGACTTTGGCGAGTTGCTTAAACTCTGAGCGTGTTTATTCGCCTGTAAATGAAGATAAAATGGTGTCAGTGAACACAGAGCACTGTGTGGAAACAGTGTGATGTAGGGGCCTGTGGAGTGGTGCCTGCGTCGGGACCGGGGGTGGGAGTTCGGCCTCCTCTCTCCTTCTGCCTCCATGAGGGCCCTTAGTTGGTAAATGTTATATTGAAACACTCAACTCTGATCTACTACAGTGCACTGCTGAAATCTGTAGACTATGGAGAGGAAAGAGAAAAATAACCTGACTTAAGGCATTTTATGGTGCTTTCTTCCTCCTTTTTTTTTTTTTTTTAATCCTCACCTGAGGATATTTTTCCCATTGATTTCTAGAGAGAGTGGAAGGGAGGGACAAGGGGAGGAGAGAGAGAGAGAGAGAGAGAGAGAGAGAAACATTGATGTGAAAGAGGTACATCGATGGGTTGCCTCCTGCATGCACCCCTACCTGGGGAACCTGCAACCAAGGTACATGCCTTTGACTGGGAATCGAACCCGAGACCCTTCCGTCCAAGGGCCGGCGCTCTAACCACTGAGCAACCCGCCAGGGCCGCTTTCTGTTCCTGATTCTCACAGCTGCTCCGTGGTGTATAGGGGGTCTTTTTGGGCCTGCCACCTAATGGCTTACATGGCTGCACAGTATCCGGCGGGAGATGCATCATCCGTTACTTAGCCGTTTGTCGCCTCAGGCTCAGGTTGTGTCCAGTGTTGCTAGTCCAGTTATTGCTGTGGGAGCACCTGGGAGGGTGCTGTCCCCACGTGGCGTGGCCCCAGGAGCCCGCCTGCCCAGCCAGCTCAGCCCGCCCTGCCCTCTCGCCAGGCTCCGTGGTGCTGATCCTGCAGAAGGGCGAGATCCGCATCATCAACCAGACGACCTGCGAGAAGCTGCTGCCGCAGCAGATCACCCCGCGCATGATGTGCGTGGGCTACCTGAGCGGGGGCGTGGATGCCTGCCAGGTGGGTGCCGGGCGCCGGGCGGGGTGGGCCTGGGAAGGTGGGCGGGACACTCAGGGCTTGTCTCTCCTCAGGGTGATTCCGGGGGCCCCCTGTCCAGCGTGGAGGCGGATGGGCGGATCTTCCAGGCCGGCGTGGTGAGCTGGGGCGAAGGCTGCGCTCAGAGGGACAAGCCAGGCGTGTACACGAGGCTCCCTCTTTTTCGGGACTGGATTAAAGAGCAGACTGGGGTGTAGAGGCAGGGGCCATCCACTGGTCACCCCAACGTGCACCCCTGCGGGCTGAGCACCGGATCGCTACCTGCACCCCTGCCTCAGGCCCCCCACAGACTGAGCTGAATCCCCAGGACTCTGGAGGTGGAGGACCAGCCGGCAGAGCCTCTCACCTCCCTCAGTCTCCAAAGTGGGGCTGGGAGGTGGGGAGAGGAGGATGCCGGCGCTGACCAGGAGCGGAGGCCTGAGACTGCAGCCGGTCCCTCCAGCCCTAGGCAGCCGGGCCCTTCCCTGGACATCTGCTTCCTTGCCTCTGATCCAGGCCCAGCACGATGCTGCCTCTGAGGGGGGCTGGGCGCTGTGGCTCCTGGGGACACGCTCTTCGGGAAGCCGGGCCCGGAGGACCCCGGACGACAGACAGGTCTACGACGCGAAACCAGCTCCCAGCTGGGGTTCAGAGTGTGTTTGTGCGTTTGAGTAAAATACTTTATTTCTTTTTAAGTATTTTTGTTCTTGCTGCAGCGCTGCCCCTGGAGCCAGGCTGGGAGTGGGGGCCACAGCGCTCGGGGCCTTCTCCGGCCGGCAAGGCCTGGCTTTCTGCTCGTGCCTGTAGCTTCCGAGACCAGGGCCTGCTGCCCCGCTTTGTCTCAGAAAGAAGGAGGAAGTAGAACTTTCCATTAGGTGGGGAGGTGGTTACATAAACGGTGTGTGTGGATGTGCTTACACGTGGGTGTGCTTACGCATGTGTGTGCACGCTTACACGTGTGTGTGTGTGTGTGGGCGTGCCAACACGGGCAGGCGTGAGGGGTCCTGCGGCCTTGGAGGAGTCGTGCTGCCTTGCTTACAGGCTCTCACCTCTCTAGTCCGTCCGTAATCCTTTGCGTTTTACTTAATTATTTAAAATGTTCTCCTTGCTTGGGGTGACCCAGAGGGACAGTGTCAAGGACCTAGGGAGGGCTTAGGGAGTTCTTTTTTAAAAATACTTTTTTTATTGCCCTAACTGGTTTGGCTCAGTGGATAGAGCATCTGCCTGCGGACTGAAGGGTCCCAGGTTCGATTCCAGTCAAGGGCATGTACCTTGGTTGCGGGCACATCCCCAGTAGGGAGTGTGCGGGAGGCAGCTGATTGATGTTTCTCTCTCATGGATGTTTCTAAATTTCTAGACCTCTCCTTCCTCTCTGTAAAAAAATCAATAAAAATATATTTTTAAAAAATACTATTTTATTAATTTCAGAGAGGAAGGGGAGGGAGAGAGAGATAGAAGCATCAATGATGAGAGAGAATCATTGATTGGCTGCCTCCTGCATGCCCCACACTGGGGATGGAGCCGCAACCCCGACATGTGCCCTGATGGGGAATCGAACCATGACCTCCTGGTTCATAGGTCGATGCTCAACCACTGAGCCACACCGGCGGGGCAAATTCTTAATTTAATTTTTGAACAAGAGGCCCTGCATTTTCATTTTGTACGGGCCCCATAAATGGTGTAGCTCGCCCTGCAGCCTTACACAGGTGGCATCTCTGGGTACCCTAAGGTGGCCACAGGAAGTGAACGGGGCAGGAGCAGGGCCTGAGAAGGCTCTGATGGGGTGGAGCGAGGCCTGCAGTCCGCTGGGAGGTGGAAATGACTTCTTCTGACCCCCTAGCTGCTGCCCTGTGGTGTGGGCTCTGGGGGGGTCTGCAAGCCCCTTCGGCTGGGAGAGGTGGCAGGTAACTGCTCTCAGGTCAGGCCCTGTTCACCGGGCTGGGATTCTTCAGGGTGACAGTGAGGAAGGGAGCCTGGAAAGCCAGCGGATAACACAGAGAAAGGTGAGGCTAATCCCCAAAGCAGGAGCGTGAATGTTTATCACAGCCGTGGGCAAACTACGGCCCGCGGGCCAGATCCGGCCCGTTCGGCTGTTCTATCCAGCCCGCGGAGCCGAAAGAGCGGAGGGTTCTCTTGCTCTCCCCTCTGCTCCTTTACTTTGAATTTATATTAGTTCACACAAACACTCCATCCATGCTTTTGTTCCGGCCCTCCGGTCCAGTTTCAGAACCCACTGTGGCCCTCGAGTCAAAAAGTTTGCCCACCCCTGGTTACCACCTGCTGTTACGCGGTGGGGTTGCCTGGAAGACGGCTCAAGCCTCTTCCCCGGGACAGGCATTGGCCTCGGCGGCAGGGAGGGAAGATGCCCACAGGTTTGTGCCCTGGTCTTCCCTCTGCATCTGTGCGGGGGCACAGGCTCCTGCGACCCAGCTGGCAGCCAGGGATCGGCCTGGCTCTCCTCGGAGGAGCCCTCTGAGCCGTGACAGGGCCAGGAGAGGAGAGGGAGCTGGAGCAGCACATCGGGAAGAGGAGGAGTGAGCGGGGCCTGGCACCGCTGACCACAAGGGGAGGCCTGTCTAGAGCATCTTTATGTTCAGGTGCCCCGCCCCCTTCCCAGGACAGATGCAGCAGAAAGAGCAGCTTCGATCCTCAGAGCAGCGTTGCCACATCACGCTAGTCGCCTTGCGGCCTAATCTGCCTCCAGAGATGACACGATGCTCGATGGAGCCCTAGCTCTTAGGGTTCAAGGAGTTCTATTATCCCTTCCTGCTTCCCCCCCGTTCCCTGTTCCCCAGTTCCAGCGTCCTGTGTGGGCAGCTCCGAGGCTCCCTTCTGTCCTCGCCCCTCCCCTCCATTGTTCCCTGAAGTCATGCCCAGAGCTGTTTCCCGCGGAGGAGGACCAATTCCACTGGCTGTTTCTTCCACGGTCGCAGCCACTCCCTGTGGGAGGGCGTGTGTATTTTCCTAGGATGCCGACCACACTTTCCCTCTCCCCTGGCGCTCTGCTTACTCCACTGCATGTGTCCTTCACCTTGGACGTGTCACCATTTCCCTGCCCACGCCCCTGAGATGGAGAATAACAGTCTCTGAGCCAGACCCCTCCCCTGGAACTGCATGTGGACTCGTTTGACTAAAAAAGGGCATTCTTGCATCCTCAGCCTGCGCTTTTTCCAAAGAGCTACAAGATCATGGTGGAGTGTGTGTGTGTGTGTGAGGAGGGGGGGGCGGGGGAGGGGGTGAGGAGGGTAGGGACTAGGTCCAGTAAGCCCCGAGAGGAAGGGAGAAGGGAGAGGGAGATAGAAGTATCAATGATGAGAGAATCATTGACCAGCTGCCTCCTACATGCCCCCTACTGGGGATGGAGCCTGCAACCCAGGCATGTGCCCTGACCGGGAATGGAACCGTGACCTCCTGGTTCATAGGTTGATGTTCAACCACTGAGCCACGCTGACCGGATGCCTCTCGATCTCTTCACACAGCAGTACCTTCAGAGAACAGTCCACTGAATCAAAAGGGCATCAGACACCCTTGAATTTCATAATCTAAGTGCTGTCCAAATACCTGATAGGACAGGAAAAATGCCTAGAAACAGACTAGAAAAATGGAATACGTGTTTGGAACGTGTGACTGTTGGGGGGACCTGGTGATAAACTTATTTACATAAACCAGTGGAGAGGAAGTCTTTGTCGTGGGCCCCCTCTGTGCCACTTGTGATGGGGAAGGGCAGTTGATGTAGGACGTGGGACTGCTACAGGCTCATCTGGCCCTGACCAGGCGGACACCCAGAAGCAGGTCCCGGTCCCGGCCGGGTAGCTCAGTTGATTGCAGCAGCATCCTATACACTAAAAAGTGGCGGGTTCGATTCCTGGTCAGGGAACATACCCGAGGTTGGGGGTTTGGACCCCCTGTTGGGGTGTGTGCAGGAGGGAGCCGAGCAATGTTTCTCTCTTACATCAGTGTTTCTCTCTTTCTCTCTCTAAAAATCAATTAAGCCTGGTTGGTGTGGCTCAGGGGTTGAATGTCGATTTATGAACCAGGAGGTCCCTGTTCGACTCCCAGTCAGGACACATGCCTGGGTTTCAGGCTCAATCAACCCCCAGTGTGGGGCGTGCAGGAGGCAGCCAATCAAGGATTCTCTCTCATGATTGATGTTTCTAGTTCTCTCTCCTACCTCTCTGAAATCAATAAAAATATAAATAAAATAAAATAAAAATCAGTTAAAGAAAGAAAGAAAGCAAGCAGGTCCAGGGCTAGGGAGAGTTCACATTCCTAGTCCGTGTGAGGTCACAGGGTGTGAGGTCACAGGGTGTGAGGTCACAGGGCCTGAGGTCACAGGGCCCGCCTGCCTGGGCTGAGTGTGGGGAGAGGGGCCTTTCAGATGGGCCAGGGACTTTCCACGATCCTCCAGCTGCTCACTGGGAAGTATTTCCTGGGATGACAGCTGCCTGAGGCACCCTTTAGACCTGGAAGAATGCCCCATTCAACTTCACAGGTGGAAGAACTCCCAACCTGCGCTGGAGGTATGTGGGTCCCCTCCCTCACGCTGCTGCGAGAGCACAGACAGGCCTGTAGCGGCAGGAACTCGCTGCACCCCTCTGTCTGTGCCTCTGCCCGATGGTGTTCTGGGTTATCTCAATGTCTCCCACTGGGTGTCTGCGCTGGTAGGGCCCTGGGGGGTCATCGGCTCCTCGGTGATGCATAACCGGGAACACCCAGCAGGGTAGCCAGGTGCCTTGCCCAAGATTCCTCCGTAAGAGGAGGAAGGACGCAAACCCAGCTGCTGCACTCAAGTCCTGTGCTGCCTCTGGAAGCCGCCGGAGGCCCTGGGATGCTGGGCCAGGCCCTCTCCTGCCGGGAATAAACTCACTGGCTCAGGCCACAAGGAAAAGGCCAAAATGCACTTCCACTAGCTGGCCTCTGAAATGGCTCCTTCAGCATTTCCAAAACCTTTCCCTCCCCCATTTCCTTGGCTCACCCTGGCAGCCCCAGGCATTTCCCTTCCTCAGGGGCCAACCGTCTTTCTCCTATTCCTCTGCCCAGGCCCGTGTGGACGGGAGGTCTTGGCAGTGAGCAGAGGAACAACACGTTCTGACCTGGATCCGAAGGATCAGCGCTGCCCCTCACCTTCCTCCCTCAGCCATTCATTTCTGCTGACGGCCGGCTGGCTGGCTGGCTGTGGGCGAAGCTTGAGGGGACGGGAAGGGGCCCACCGAGATGGGGGCACCTTGGCCTGGAGCAGTGCGTGGGAAAGGATGACCGTCCTGCTGAGCCAGGAGGAGTCCCCTCCGCTCAGATCCCCAGACCCAGAGAAGACCCACAGAGGGAGCCCGTGGGCAGGAGGCATCTGTCTCACTCCCCAGTGGCCAGGCTGTTCGCTGGGACCTGGGGGATGTTGGCTTCTGGGGGCCTCCACACCCCTAAGAAAAGAGGGAGCATCAGAGCTGAAAAGACAAGTCCGCTCTGTTCTAGTTCAAAGGCCTTTGAAAAATGAGTGAGTGGCCCTAGCTGGTTTGGCTCAGTGGATAGAGCGTCGGCCTGCGGACTGAAGGGTCTCAAGTTCGATTCCAGTTAAGGCACATGCGGGGTTGCGGGCGATTCCCCAGTAGGGGGCGTGCAGGAGTCAGCCCATCAATGTTTCTCTCTCATCATGGATGTTTCTAGCTCCCTCTCCCTTCCTCTTTGAAATCAATAAAAATATATTTTTTAAAAAAAAAAAAACGAGTGAGTGGCTAACAGTTTGAGCTGCTTCATTGAGTATTTATTTTAAACAAAAGCCTTTTAATTTGGTTTACAAAAGTAGTACGTTTGGGTTTAAAGGCAAAGAAAGATTATTTTGAGTTGCAGCCCGGGGGCTCTTTCTAGGTGCGAGCAGTAGGGGGCGCGCACACGCTGCGTTTCATGAACTAAGCAGCCGGCGTGGAGGAGGAAGTTTGGGGCAGTTCGCCCCTCTCCACGGCCCCCTCCCAGCCAGTTTATGGCGAGTCCTGGGCGCACAGAGGAAGAAGCTGCGTCCCCTCGTGTGGAAGCCGTAGGTTCGGGCCATGGAGAAGGTAGCGTCCCTCTTCCTGTCCCCTCGCCCGAGGTGTGGGCACAGGCAGCGGGGCAGGGGGTTGCGGCACCCAGGGGAGAAGTCAGCCTGCGTGGAGAGGATGGCGGGTCTGTGCGCGCAGGACCCCTGCGCAGTCCTGGGCTGGGACAGGTCTGCGAGGCCAGGATCTTCCGGGCGGGCCGTGGTCACCACGAGGGGAACCAGCATTTACTTCTCTCTTTTCTTAGGGGTGTGGAGGCCCCCAGAAGCCAGCAGACCATCGTTCCAGAGCGGGGACTCCATCCCATTTCATGCCTGGGAACATTCACATCCCTAAAGAGCTTCTCTCTCCACTGTCCGTTCCCAGCCAAGTCCCCATCACATCTCAGGAAAGCTGATGAAGAGCCTGGCGTCTCCCGAAACATCTCCCAATGAGGGGTTTCTTCATGACAGAGAATGAAGTGGATGGAGGCGGGAAGTCTATTGAGACTCACATTATACTTTTTCAAATCAACCATGAGCTGATAAACAGACTGCCCTCATTATGACCCCACATGCCTGCACTCTCACACTTCCTCATTTACGGACTTCCAACTGTGTGCCAGGCCTTGTGCTGGGCACGGGGGCACAGCGAGGACCCCGGAATAACTCCAGGAGGGAAGTGAGGCTTCGGGAAGTTAAGTGGCTTGCTCAGGAGCTGGACTCCAAGTGTCCTGGCCCCACACACAGTGCCCTCCGTCCGGTGCCATCTGTCCAAGAGGGAAGAAGATAAGAACCTTAGAAAGGCAGGGAGTAGGACTGATGTTTCATACAAAGAATGCCCAGCTACTAAAATATGAACTTTGGGGCCTGGCCGGTGTGGCTCAGTAGGCTGAGTGCCGTCCCATGCACCAAGAGGTGGCTGGTTCAATTCCTGGTCAGGACACATGCCCGGTGGCAGGCTTGATCCCCAGTGGAGGGAGTGCAGGAGGCAGCTGATCAAGGTTGTACTCTCACACTGGTGTTTCTCTCTCTCTCCCTCTCAATAAAAATCAATAAAAACATATTAAAAATAATAATTAAACAGAAAAAAGATGAGTTTTGGGCTCTGGAAAGGTGAGCATATTTGTGACCAGGGGTTCCTGTCCCCCTAGATTAACATTCTCTCAGACTGAGTCTGAATTACATTCAGCCTTGACCTCCCAGGTACGTTCCCTTCCCCTTGGGGCTGGTGAACCCCTGCTGTTCTGTACTTAGATTATTCATGGGACTGCATTACAATTCCCGGAAACCAGGACCAAACGTGCAGGTCTACATTGAAAACAGGTTCTACAACTTATTCCAATTACTGCGCAGGCCGCCAGGAATGGTGCGTGGGGAGAAGCAGGCGGAGGCCAGCTCCAGGTGTAGGAGCCCAGGTGCTGCGTGTTGTGCTGGCTGGGCCTGGACGAGGCATCTGCTTCCCATTGGAGACGGGGTGGGGGGAGGGGTGGGGAGGATGCTGGGCAAAACTGGGGAGTTGCTCGCTTTTTCCTTTGTTCTTGGCTCTGCTCATGCCTTCCACCTCCACCCACCCCACCCTTCACTTCCTGGTGCGGAACTGGAAAACCCACCCACCTCCCCCAATAACGGACGGCCGTGAGTGAGAGGGCCCAGGTGAGAATCGGCACATCGGGGACGTCCACACCTGACACCTGTGAACAGAGCCAGGCTTTTATTCCGGCTCCGGGAGGGCGGGCGTTGCTGACAGCGGGGAGAGGAGTGTGAGAAGGGGAACGGCGGCCCCTCATCCACTGAACATGGCAGGCTTCTGGTCCCAGGTAACTCAGGGGTGGAGCTCTGGCCCACCCCACAGGGAGGATCTGGTGGCGGGCAGGGAGCGGGCTCTTGGGGGGCATGGGCTACAGTAGGACTGCAGGGATGGGGGGCGGGAGGCTCTGAGCTACAGGGGTGCCCTCCAACCGAAGGAGCGGGCACACATTTCTTCCGATGTTCCTACTTTTCACTGAGAGCAGTTCTGTGTATGTACAGACATAGCCCTCCGAACCCACGGGTTCTGCGTGGGCAGGTTCCACCGACCTCAGTCAAAAATACCCTAAAAAGTCACACTGCTGCTGACATACACGGTGTAGGTAGCCGACGGTGGTTGGGTGTTTGCATCCGCACTGAAGATGTACAGACGTTTTTCTTGTCATTATTCACTAGACAATACGGCACAACGATTTACGTAGCATTTACCATTGTATTAGGTATTTTATAGGGCTATTTTAAAGATTATGGGAGGATGTGCGTAGGTTCAATGCAAATATGACATTTTATTGAGCATCCATGGGGGGCCTGGAACCCATCCCTGCGGATACAGAGGGATGGCTGTGTGTGAATATATGTGTGTAAGAATGTGCGAATGTGTATTTGTATGTTTTGGGGCACTTACAATGTGCAAGGGGAAGTTAACGTCTCCCCCAAGGCTACTCCGGCCCACCCTCTCCTAGGACCTGAGGGCGACCTGAATTCTCACAGGTATCACGTGTGACGTGGGAGCAGGGGTGATGGGAAGGCCCGGCTCTGGAGAGCTCATGCGGGATGTACCTGCACATACTGGGCACTTAGGTGAATCACGCTTAGCTTTTCCACGAATATGCACGGTTTCCTGTTGAAACCTCAGCCCTTGCACGGGCCTTCCTCGCTCCGTTTCTTTAAAAGCCACTTAATACAACTCTCCAGGGCAGCTGAAGCGCATCTCCTCACCTGCCGGGAAGTTCGTGGGGAAAAGAAACTGCCCTACAAACGCCACTCGTGTTTGCCGACTGAACGCCGGTTCCGTGTGCTTCCGGTGCGTGTGCAGCTCTGGGCTTAGTGCACATGTATGTAGGCGTGTGGTCACCCCCTGCGGAAAGGGAGTGCCTGGGGACTGGATGCGTGCAGGTCTTTGCAATGGCGTTTTCAACTCCCATCGGCCGAAAATGGGGATGGGGAGAAGGAGCTTCGCGTTCCAAAACAGTCCCAACCTGCACCTGCTCACTGAAGGGAGGGACGGTGAGCAGGGCATCAGGACACGAGAAATGTCCCTGGAACTCCAACCCCACCACCCCGGTTTGGTAGAAGCTGAGTGCTTATAGAAAGGGTCACCAGCCAAAACCGGTTTGGCTCTGTGGATAGAGCGTCGGCCTGCGGACTGAAGGGTCCCGGGTTCAATTCCGGTCAAGGGCATGTACCTTGGTTGCGGGCACATCCCCAGTGCAGGGTGTGCAGGAGGCAGCTGATCGATGTTTCTCTCTCATCGATGTTTCTAGCTCTCTATCCCTCTTCCTTCCTCTCTGTAAAAATATCAATAAAATATATTTAAAAAAAAAAAAAAAGGCCACCAGCTAAGCAAGTTTATTTGCATGACGGGGGCGGGGTGGGGGGTGGTGTCTCCTCCACCGACCTGTGAGCTCAGCTCTGGAACCTGGCTCACCTGGCCTGCTTCTTACCCTGTTTTCTCCAGTACACAGTGTTCTCCTCAAGCACAAAGGAAGTTGCCTAAGAATTGGCTGAGGTCTAGTACGTAGCACCGATAGGCCTTGTAGAGCAGACACTGTCCGCTGTTCAGACGGGAGACCTGGTCTTAGGGTCGCAGGCTCACCTCTCACCCGCCCTCTGGCTCTCCTCTGAACCTCTGAGTCACTGGGAAGAGATCTCGGCTCAAGTCCACATGCCTTCTCTCCAGTCTCCTCCACGCTTGTTCTCCGCACCGATGGAGTTGTTCCTCTGCCTGAACATGTATGATGAGCACCGATGGAGTTGTTCCTCCGCCTGAACATGTATGATGAGCACCGATGGAGTTGTTCCTCTGCCTGAACATGTATGATGAGCACCGATGGAGTTGTTCCTCTGCCTGAACATGTGTGATGGTTGTGTCCCACCAAACTCGGCTCCTCTAATCCAGGCCTCCTCTGATCTGGTCCAGCCAGGTCCCTCGGTTCCTCCCCGCAGGGATCCAGCAAACCGAGCTCCTTCATCTCCTGGTCCCTCGGCCCTGTGCTGGGTGCTGCTCCTGGTGTGGCCGCCTCCCTCCCCCGTCCCTGCCTGTAACGCTCCCTTCCTCCCTGGCCCTCCGTAAATCACCTTCTTCCGTGGCAGATATTTCTACATTAGCTTTATTTCTACAATTCTTTTTTACTTCAGAAACCATAAGCTCCTAAGGTCAGAGACGATTGATTCATTCAAGCAGCTTGGGTCTGAGGACAGCTTGCCCTAATGGAACTTAATCTAATGGAGTTTGGTCCAGCTGATGCTAAATAATCGATACCAATGTAATAAAAGTATAGGTTGCTATCTGAGCCTAATAGGAAACCCCAGCCCAGTTGCGTAAGGGGTTGGGGGTAGGGGGGGCAGGGGAGCTCTTCCTTAAGAGGCGGCTCGGGTGAACCAGACGAAAGGAAGAACAGGGCAGGGCCAGGCTTCCAGAGGGAAATTGGGGGAAATGTGGCCAGGCGATGGCGGTTGTTCTGAGGATTAAAGTTAATTCTCATTCATAACCTCACATAGCCTTGTGTTTACAACTCTCATTTAAAAATGAGCGCCCTGACCGGTTCGGCTCAGTGGATAGAGCGTCGGCCTGCGGACTGAAGGGTCCCCGGTTCGATTCCAGTCAAGGGCACGTACCTTGGTTGCAGGCACATCCCCAGTAGGGGGTGTGCAGGAAGCAGCTGATCGATGTTTCTCTCATATCGATGTTTCTAACTCTCTAACCCTCTCCCTTCCTCTCTGTAAAATATCAATAAACTATATTTTAAAAATAAAAAAAAAATAAAAATAAAAATAAAAATGAGTAAGACTTGGATATACGGGAAGCGAGAGTTGAGGCAAACCATGGGGTGATGTGATAATTCTCTATGTTCTGTCCTAAGGTCCCCGGGTAGGTCCCTGAGCATTATGGGAAACAGCCTATGACCATTGCTCGGTAATGTCCACCCACTCTGGTGTTCGGAGCTCTGTGTGCCAGGCACTGCGGGGAATACACAGACGGTCCCTGATGTCAGGAGCTGTCAGGCGAGGGAGAGCCCGAGCAGGAACAAGCTTGGTTACCGTGCACATTGCATTTTACATGCACTTCACTTAATTCTCACAACTCCCTCAGGAGGCAGACTTAAAAGACAAGACAGTGACCGAGAACTGGTTTGGAGCTCAACAAAATCTGCTAAGAGAACCATCCGATAGGAGGGACCTCTAGCCCACAGTGGGGGGCAGTGGGGACTGAGGGTGGGTTCCGGAGGTGATGCCTCACCTCTGTGGATGCAACTGGGAGAGCAGGCAGAGCGGGCTGGGAGGGCTATGGGAAGGGAGCAGGCAGAATTAGGAAGGGCAGAGGCCTGGGTGGGGAGCTGACTGGCAGCATGTGAGGGGCAGACTAGAGGGGCCCAACTGGAGAGGGAAGGGCAGCTAGGGGGCTGCTTTTGTTAGGCCAGAAACAGGCTTGAATTCAGTGACCAGCAGTAGGAGGAAGAAAATATTCAAAATGTTATCAAGATAACCAAGTGGCGGTAACTAGGTTAGAGCCCGTGACCAGCCCACATCTTTAGAGCAAGGCCATATGCAATTTTTTACATTGTAAGGTAACCCCTTACTCTGAGAATTAGATCCTGGCATAAAAGACAAAACCACTCGTCTGACTTAAAAATGACTTAAAACATAATATTACCAAAACTGTACTAACATAGTATAATATCACAGAAGTTGTAGAAAATAATTAGAAATCTGCAAATAACAGAATTACTATTCTAAAATATTTTTTTCCTCTGACTCTATTTTTGTTCATCCGTTTATGCTGTTCATTATATTCCACAAATGAGTGAGATCATGTGATATTTATCTTTCTCCGACTGACTTATTTCACGTAGTATAATGCTTTCCAGGTCCATCCATGCTGTTGCAAATGGTAAGAGTTCCTTCTTTTTTACAGCAGCGTGGTATTCCATTGTGCAGAAGTACCACAGTTTTTGAATCCACTCATCTGCTGATGGGCACTTTAGCTGTTTCCAAATCTTAGCTATGGTGAATTGTGCTGCTATGAACATAGGGGTGCATATATCCTTTGATTGGTGTTTCTGATTTCTTGGGATATATTCCTAGAAGTGGGATTACTGGGTCAAATGGCAGTTCCATTTTTAATTTTTTTAAAAATATATATTTTAATGATTTTTCACAGAGAGGAAGGGAGAGGGATAGAGAGTTAGAAACATCGATGAGAGAGAGACATTGATCAGCTGCCTCCTGCACACCCTCCACTGGGGATGTGCCCGCAACCAAGGTACATGCCCTTTGACTGGAATCGAACCTGGGACCCCTCAGTCCCCAGGCCGACGCTCTAGCCACTGAGCCAAACCGGTTAGGGCCATTTTTAATTTTTTGAGGAAACTCCATACTGTTTTCCACAGTGGCTGCACCAGTCTGCATTCCCACCAGCAGTGCACGAGGGTTCCTTTTTCTCCACATCCTCGCCAGCACTTGTCGTTTGTTGATTTGTTGATGATAGCCATTCTGACAGGTGTGAGATGGTATCTCATTGTTGTTTTGATTTGCATCTCTCAGATGATTAGTGACTTTGAGCATGTTTTCATGTGTCTCTTGGCCTTCTGTATGTCCTCTTTCAAAAAGTGTCTATTTAGGTCCTTTGCCCATTTTTGAATGGATTGTTTATCTTCCTTTTGCTGAGTTATATGAGTTCCCTGTAAATTTTGGAGATTAAGCCCTTATCGGAGATAACATTGGCAAATATTCTCCCATGCAGTGGGCTTTCTTGTTATTTTGTTGATGGTTTCTTTTGCTGTGCAGAAGCTTTTTATTTTAATGTAGTCTGATTTATTTTCTCCTTAGTTTCCATTGCCTTGGGAGCTGCATCAGTAAAGATATTGCTATGATATATGTCTGACATTTTGCTGCTTATGGCTTCTTCTAAGATTTTTATGGCTTCCCATCTTACGTTTAAGTCCTTTATCCATTTTGAGTTTATTTTTTGTGTATGGTGTAAGTAAGTGTTCTAGTTTCATTTTTTTGCATGTATCTGTCCAATTTTCCCAAAACCATTTATTGAAGAGACTATCTTGACTCCATTGTATGCTCTTGCCTCCTTTGTCAAATATTAATTGAGCATAATGGCTTGGGTCGACTTCTGGGTTCTCTGTTCCGTTCCATTGTTCTATATGTCTGTTCTTGTGCCAGTACCAGGCAGTTTTGAGAACAGTGACTTTGTACTATAGCAGTGGTTCTCAACCTTTCTAATGCCGTGACCCTTTAATACAGTTCCTCATGTTGTGGTGACCCCCAACCATAAAATTATTTTCGTTGCTACTTCATAACTGTAATTTTGCTACTGTTAATGAATTGTAATGTAAATATCTGTGTTTTCCGATGGTCTTAGGTGACCCTG
The DNA here is from genome assembly GCF_963455305.1 of Plecotus auritus. NCBI lineage: Eukaryota > Metazoa > Chordata > Mammalia > Chiroptera > Vespertilionidae > Plecotus > Plecotus auritus. Next base: position 20,180,227 of record NC_137779.1, read on the forward strand.
CTATCGGTTCTCAATCTGTGGGTCGTGTCCCACAGGTTGAGAACCGCTGCTGTAGAGCCTAAGACCACTATTGGTATATAAAAAAAGCCATAGATTTCTGGGTGTTAATTTTATACATTATTGGTGTATAAAAAACACCATAGATTTCTGGGTGTTAATTTTGTATCCTGCTACATTGCCAAATTCATTTATTAAGTCTAGTAGTTTTTTGATGGAGCCTTTGGGGTTTTCTATGTACCACATCATGTCATCTGTGAATAATGACAGTTTTACTACTTCTTTTCCAATTTGGATGCCTTTTATTTCTTCTTCTTGTCTGATCGCTATGGCTAGCACTTCCAGTACTATGTTGGACAGGAGTGGTGAAAGTGGGCATCCCTGTCTTGTTCCTGTTCTTAGGGGAAATGGTTTAAGTTTTTGCTGAGTTTTTATCAAAAATGAGTATTGGATTTTGTCAAATGCATTTTCTGCATCTATTGATATGATCGTGTGATATTTTGTCTTTCAATTTGTTTATGTGATGTATCACATTTATTGATTTGCGAATATTGTACCAGCCTTGCATCCCTGGAATAAATCCCACTTGATCATGGTGTATGATATTTTTAATATATTGCTGGGTGCAATTTGCTAATATTTTGTGGAGGATTTTAGCATCTATGTTCATCAGGGGTATTGGCCTGTGATTCTCTTTCTTTGTAGTGTCTTTATCTGGTTTTGGAATTAGGATAATGCTGGCCTCATAAAAAGAGTTTGGAAGTGTTCCTCTTGGATTTTCTGAAATAGTTTGAGGAATAGAGGTGTTAGTTCTTCTTTGAATGTTTGGTAAAACTCCCCTGTGAAGCTGTCTGGGCCTGGGCTTTTGTTTGGTGGGAGTTTTTGATTCTGCTTCTATTTCATTACTGGTTATTGGCCTATTCAGTTTTTTTTTTTTTTTTAATTCATCCTGATTCAGTTTTGGGAGATTGTATCTTTCTAGGAATTTGTCTCTTTCATCCACATTGTCCAGCTTATTGGCATATAATTGTTCATAGTATTTTCTTACAATCCTTTGTGTATTCCTGTGGTGTCAGTGGTTATTCTTCCATTTTCATTTCTGATTTTATTTATTTGGGTCCTCTCTCTTTGTTTCTTGATGAGTCTGGCCAATCAGGGAACCATTCATGTTACAGAAAACTGGAGAAGAACCAAGCAATACTTAGAAAGATGGAGTTACATTTATTACGCGTGGGTCCAGAGGAAAATGTCTCTCAAATTCTGGGCCCCAACATGGAGGAACTTTCCCTATTTATATATTTTTACCTTCTTTGTCTCCCAAATATGGGGTGTTTCTGGCCTCCTTTGCAAGTTCTTAAAGAGCCCCTATATGCTGGGGCCTTGAGATCTCAAACAAAGGCTTGGCCTGGTGCCAGCACTGATGTCATCCGGGGAAGGTTTAATGGCCTCTCTGAAGTGGGAATAGTCTTATTTTCCTTATTATTTAAACAAGCAAGCATTTACAGAAGCCAAATAGCAGGGTTAAAATTTCAAACAACAGTTTTTATATAAGATGGATGCTTCATTCAATGGCTTATCAATTTTGTTTATCCTTTCAAAGAACCAGCTTTTGGTTTCATTGATTTTTTTTAGACTGTTATTTATTTCTGTTCTAATCTTTATTATTTCCTTCCTTCTACTTACTCTGGGATTTTCTTGTTCTCTTTCTAGTTAAGTTTTAGGGTTAAATAGTTTATTGCTGATTTTTCTTGTTTTTTTGAGGTATGCCTGTAGTGCTATGAACTTCCCTCTCAGGACTGCTTTTGCTGTGTCCCAGAGATTTTGGGTTGTTGTGTGTTCATTTTTATTTGTTTCCAGGAAGTTTTTGATTTCTTTCTTGATCTCGTAGGTAACCCATTCATTGTTTAATAACATGCTATTTAGCCTCCATGTGTTTGAATGTTTTTGGGTGTTTTTACTGTAGTTGATTTCTAATTTCATTCCACTGTGATCTGAGAAGATGCTTGATATGATTTCAGTCTTCGTGACCTTGTAGAGACTTGTTTTGTGCCCTAACATGTGGTCTATCTTTGTGAATGATCCAAGTGCCCTTGAGAAGAATGTATATTCTGCATTGGGTTGAAATGTTCTATAAATGTCAAATCCTTCTGATCCAGTGTATCCCTTTAGAGTCTCTATTTCCTTAAGTTTTTTTTTTTTTTGTCTGGAAGAACTATCCAGTGAAGTCAGAGGGGTGTTAAAGTCCCCTACTATGACTGTATTGTCGTCGATCTCTCCATTAAAGTCCTCTAGAAGTTTTTTATATATTTAGGTGCTCCTATGTTGGGTGCATGTATGTTTACCAGGGTTATATCCTCTTGTTGGCTCTATCCCTTTAGTATTATGTACTGACCTTTGTTGTCTCTTATGATGGCCTTCATTTTAAAGTCTATTTTGTCGGATATGAGTATTGCTACCCCAGCTATTTTTCATTTGCATGGGAGATTTTTTCCCATCCCTTCACTCTCATCTGTGTTTTATTTTTAGGTGGGTCTCTTTTAGACAGCATATAATTGGGTCATGTTTTTGTATCCATTCCGCTACCCTGCGCCTTTTGATTGGAGCATTTAGTCCATTTACATTTAGGGTTATTATTGAAAGGTACTTATTTATTGCCATTTTAATTGTGAATGGCTAGGTTTCTCTCTGTTTCTTCTGCTCATTACAGCAATCCCTTCAGCATTACTTGTAATGCTGGCTTGGTGGTGGTGTACTCCTTTAGCTTTTTTTTTTTTTTTTTGTCTGGGAAGCTCTTTATTTGACTATTTTGAATGAGAGCCTTGCTGGATATAGTAATCTGAGTCTCAGATCCTTGCTTTCCATTACCTTGAATACTTCATGCCATTCCCTTCTGGCTTGTAGAGTTTCTGATGAGAAATCAGCTGTCAGCCATATGGGAACTCCTTTGTAGGTAACAGTTTTCTTTCCTCTTGCTACCTTTAAATTCTTTGTCTTTAATTTTTGGCATTTTAATTATGATGTGTCTGGGTGTGGGCATGTTTGATTCTTCTTGTTTGGGGTTCTCTGTGCCTCCTGAACTTGTGTGACTTTTCCCTTTACCAGGTTAGGAGAAGTTTTCTGCCATTATTTCTTCTGGCTCTTCTGGCACACCTGCTATTCTAATATTATGTTTCACGTTGTCCCACAGCTCCTTTAAGCTGTCCTCCTGTTTTGTAACTGTTTTTTTTTTTTTTTCAACTGTCTTCTAATTCACTGATATTTTCAACTCTGCCTTCTAATTCTGATTCAATCCTCAGCTTCTGTAATCTGCTGTGTATTCCTTCCAATATGTTCTTTGTGTTATGTCATTCTTTATCTCAGACTGTTCTTTTTTCATAGTTACTATATCTTTTTTCATGCTGTTGAACATCTTTACCATCATTACTCTGAACTGTTTCAGATGAATTTATCTCTGCTTCATTTATGTCTTCTTCTGGAGAATGCTCTAGTTCTTTCACTTGGGGGTTGTCTCCTCATTTTGGCTTTCTGTTTGGGTTTGTGACTATGTATTAGGTAGATCCTCTACACCTTTCAATCTCTAATGCAGGACAGTGTTAAAGGCTGTTTCTAACTAACTAGATCAGGCAAAGACTCAAAGCCTCCAGAAACCACCTCTGCCTACAGACTGATAGGATTCTGACTTGAATTGCCCCCAGGCAATCATCCCCAGGTGTGGTGAGCTTTTTTTCCCAACAGGGTGGGGCAGTTGCTTCTGCCTGGAGGGTGATTGTTATTTTTAATCTCTTAAGTGGCCTTAGGGCAAAATGTTTTCCAATAGGGTGTGTCAACTGTCTTTTTCCTAGGCAAAGCAAATGTCTAAGTGGGAAAGATGTCCTCCGCTGTGTGAGGGAATGACTCAGCCCAGGAAACTTGGGGTGTCTACCTTCTGAGCCCTATCCCCCCGAGTCTGCAGTCCTGGCTTCTGCTCTCATAGCTCCAGTCCACTTCACCCTCCCTCTGCCGGAGCACAAGGTGGGTGGCTCCACAGGGAATTTTGTGTGTGGGCCCTTTTAGAGGGTGCCTGAATTTTCAGCTGTTACTCTGGCAGACAGCACCCTGCTGCTTTTCACAGCCAGATTTTATGTGGGTAGCCGCCTCAGTTTTGGTGCTCTCTGCTGGGGGGTCCAGCTTGGGAATTAGATCCCAGAGTTCTCAGCGGCACCACCCACAGCTGAGATCTCTCTCTGGGACTTCAGTTGCTGTCTATGGGTGCCCGGCCAGCCCTTTCGTGCCTCTGCCCCTCCTACCAGTCTCTATGCGGTCTCCACTTTCAGTCCTTGGGTATCAGGGTTCTCTCCTGCGACTTTTCCCTTAATTATTGAGGAAGTTTTCCTGTATTTTAGCTGTAATACCAGTTTGTTCCTGGGAGCGTGTCTGTGCAGCATCCAGTTACTCTGCCGCCATTGTTAACCCACCATCTCACCTGCATTATCTAATCCACATTTCCGCCAGCATCACCCGCTTCTCTCAGGCGTCTCTCCAAATGTTAGTAGTGCCCAAGAATTACACTAGACCCGGAGGGTAGAAGGTCCTGGCTTCTCTTCCTGCCGCTTTGCCGGGGGATCTTGAGCCCACGGAAGGGATCAGCAGCATGCCCAAATGGCTCTAGCCCTGCCTGCGGCCTAACTGCGGAGAGAACCTGCCTCCCTTCCATGATGGGTAGGAAGGACCCTATGTAGACCATGCATTTATTCCTCTCTCTCATCTCACTGGGGTTTTGAAGGCCATATCACTAAAAGTGCTAGCATTTTAAGAACTGTAGAACACCTGGAAAGGAATTTTTACGAATCTTGCAGGTAGATTCATTTGCATTCAGTAAGGAATTCTGTTCTTAGCAGACTGAAAGCTGTCAGCAGGTTGTGTGTGTTGGGGGGAAGGGGGGGTAGGGGAGACTGGGTGAAAAAAGTGAAGGGATTAAGCAAAAAAAACAAAACAAAAAAACCACCTAATAGACCCAGACAACAGTATGGTGATTACCAGCAGGAAAGGGGGAGGTGGTAGTGAGCATGGGGGAGGAGGTAGAAGAGGGTAAAGGGATAACTGGTGATGGAAGATGACTTGATTTGGGGTGGTGAACACACAATATACAGATGTAGTATAAATTGTATGCTTAGCCGAAACCGGTTTGGCTCAGTGGATAGAGCGTCAGCCTGCGGACTGAGGGGTCCCGGGTTCGATTCTGGTCAAGGGCATGTACCTTGGTTGCGGGCACATCCCCAGTGGGAGGTGTGCAGGAGGCAGCTGATCGATGTTTCTCTCTCATCGATGTTTCTAGCTCTCTATCCCTCTCCCTTCCTCTCTGTAAAATAGCAATATGTTAAAAAAAAATTGTATGCTTAAAAACTATATAATTTTATTAACTAGTGTCACTCTAAAAAAAAATGTTCTCAGACAAAATTTAGCATGTACACAAGTCCTACCATGTGCACTGCTGATGCCAGAGAGCATGCACCTGCCACAGCCCCTTGTTGTGGCGGACTACAGAATGTAATTTGGTTGCAATAATTTTATTAAAGCAACTTTCCCAACAGTCTCCAGATGGCAAGATTCATCAGAGGCAGTCCATTTGAGGCCTTTCCTGAGGCATGTCTGTGTGCGTGTACATGTCCCATGTTGCTACACCTGCCAGGTTTTCTGGTTAATGACTCATTAACTGACTTTCAGACAAAGGCAACCAGAAATGTCAGCTGTCCTTCCTATCCATCCTAGGCAGGGCAAGAAGGGTGTGGGATCATGTGGGAGCCCCACCCAGAGCCTCTGCCAAAGCTATAAATGGGTAGGTATAGAAACGTCAGTTATCTTCTGTAGGAAAATTCAAGCCAACCAATCAGAGTTTAAGACAGCAGTAAAACAGCCTTCCCTTTGTCTGTAGAGCTGTTCAGATCCTAGTTCTATATCAGTTTGCTGGTAAGAAATTTCTATTTAGGCTGAAATGCCCTATCTTAGTTTTCCCACCTGTGTAACAATTTATCCATACAAACATGAATTAGATTAACTTTTGGAATTGGATATTTATAAGCAAGTTCCCTCACTTAAATTCTTAGTATATTTGTAGATTTTGTTAACTTTCTCAGTTTAGTATTTAGAACAAATGTTCCTGTTCAAGAGAGAATGCCCAAACTATTCATTTTAACCCTATCAGTCACGGACATTGATATCTTTGGTTATTACCTTTAGCATCATTCTCTGAAAGGACTTTTTTCCCTAGAATGTAATTCATATGCAAATCAAACTCCAGGGTGTAATTATTTTAAATTATACACCTTGCATTTATTTTATCTTTGTGTGAGGCTATTGAGGGGCCCCACAGTGTGAATGGGTTGAAAAACCAGCATTAACACATCACACTCACTGAATGAAAGCGAGTGCTTCTGAAACTTTACCCTATTCCTCCCTGAACTTAACTCTGATGGGACCCTGGTAGCTTTGGGTCAATGGAATGACTTTCTTGGACTGAAGTATTACTGTGAGCACCCACATCTAGATGAATGTAAAGTTAGAAAGTCTTTCCTGGAGGCTCTCACAGGCTCGCTACCTGTGCAATGAGCTGCTTTCCCCCTTTCTACTCCCTGCTAATTAAGATATTATTGAGAAGTCACCAATAGGTTTCTAACCAATAAAGAGTAACTTCAGAAAGGTTTAGAGCAACTTCTCAAGATGCAGCCCACCCACCACTCAGGAAGTAGCTTTGCAAAGAGCGGCTTCATAGCTGTGGGACTTGATGCCTCTCTCGCTCTTCTATGGCCCCTTCGATCTTAGGGGTGAGGTGAGTGCAGTCTTGGCACTTGCAGCTCTTCCTTATGCCCAGAAAGCTGACAAGTGCTGTCCAATGCACTGCCCTGCAGTGTGCACACGCATGGATGTTAACCCAGGTTATGTATTATTCTGTGACTTTTCGTATCCACTTGACCTTAACCGGTGCCACCAATTCTTCCTTCCAGCCAACATTAAATAACAACAGCAGGAAGTTTTATTCCATAAAGCATTAAGATATTTTAATGAGGAAAAACCCATATCTTAGTCTTATGTTTCTATTCAAAGACACTCAAATGTAATTTTTCCCTGCCTATCCCTTCTAACTTTGTGACCATGTAATAAAGGCCAGTTTAAAGATTTTTTTAAAAAAAGTTTAAACCTTTTTAAAAAAGATTAAACAACCAAGCTAGCAAAAATGGTACTCAATACATACTTTCCTTATTATCAAACAGGCTAGTATTTCAGTACAGTGTAACTATACAGAATATATACAATACACATGTGCACAAAGCAAACACTATAGGCTCAGAACAGATTTGAAAAAACAATATTCACATTGATTACAATAACTCCAAAAAATGATTGTAATGTTCAAACGGCACTTAGTTTACAAAAAAGTCACAAAAAATATATATATATATGTCATCACCAAGAACTACGGTTCCTGTAAAATACTAATAGCCAGAGACTAGTATACAAAATGTGAGGTTCTGACACTGTATACAGTTTTAGGAAACAAAATCCCACACCGTTGTTGTTGAAAGTCAAACATGCCAAGGAACTTATAAGCTATGGCCACTGTCACTGAGAAAAGCCGTACGTGAATGAGATGACTGGATATAGAGCTGGTGAACGGGGTGGGGGGCCGGCGCAGTGGAGAGCTGCACTGGTTGTAGGAGGGGGTAGAAGACAAAGAAACACCATCTACATAACTGAATTCACATTTCCTCCCCAGCATTACCCGCCCCCAAGGGTTTCACAAATGCCAGTGCCCCACAAAGAATCATAATGCTGTAACTTAGCAGGTCTCCCCAGACTCCTTGATGCTGGGCTGTAGGAAATAGGACTAAAGCAGCCGCCCTGAAGACTGTGGGGCTGGTGGTACTACAGTCCTCCAGTTTTAAGTGGAGCTGGATTTACATGTTCGCTCTGTAAAATATTGAGCTAATGTAGCAGCAAATATGAAATTACAGAAACAAACCCACGATTTTATTTTAAAAAATCCATCTGTTAAACATCAAAACAATTTTTTCCTTCATATCTGTCTCCTTTAACCAGACATCGATTTCTTCTACCACGGAATTATGATCTGTTGTCTCAGTCTGACTTTCTCATGTGTCGCTGTGGAAAAACGCATGTCCTAATGCTGGAAAGTTTAAATTTACTGTTAAAAACGGGAATACAGGAATTTTAAAGTAAAAGAACAAAGTCTGTTCTAAAAGTATCTCTCACAAATATATATATTTAAATATTAAAATAGGCTACATAGACTCTTTATAAAATGGCTTTTGAAAAGATAGTAGAGACTCGAAGAAGCCATACACTATCCTCCGATCGGACTAAGGTGCCATTAGGGTGCCTTACACCGAGGCAGCGCTCTCTACTGATGAGGAGCACCAGGAACACAACAGAAAAATCTACGACTACTGGGACTTGGGTTGAAACCAAATTCCACCCTTTTAGGACTATTATTTATTGAAAATACCTTGAAATCTAGGCATTAGAAGCCATCACTCTGTACCAGGAAGAAATGAATCAAGTCCAAGGATCTGATTCTTTCCAAATAAATACCCGGTGGCACTCACTTCAGGCACCTGAGAGACCAAGAGCAGTGCAACTTCCAACCACGTGCCGGACTCCTCTCAGCATGAGGGCCTTGGTTGGCATCTGCTACCTGCAACCCCAGTGTCTCATAGAAGCTCTCAGAGAAGCTGCCCGCATGCGCCCGGTCTTTGAATGACCAGCCCCACTGACACCCAGGGGACAAGGGTGGGGAGACGAGGGCTCCTGGAGAGCAGGAGGACTTCTCCTCAGCAGGGGATGGACTGTGTTTGGTGACCTGAACATCCATTTACAGTGAGATTTTTAAAAACTTAACTGAATAATGAAAACGATATGGTTAGATGGCATTTGGGAAAAGAAAGACAATTTAAAAGAAGTTATAGCCCCTTAAGCCATCAGGCAGCAATTTTATCAATGAATCATCACAATTGAGCCCAGCATTTTAAGCTAATCAGAAAAATTATTCAATTGAGAAGAGAAAGGCAATAAAAATTTGACTTTAGAAAGAGGCACTTCAAACTAAAATTTATTTATTTATTTTGCCAGAATGGTGTGACTCAGCGGTTGAGGGTCAACCCAGGAGCCAAGAGGTCACTGGTTCGATTCCCAGTCAGGGCACAGCCCAGGTTGCAGGCTTGATCCCCAGTGGGGGGCATGCAGGAGACAGCAATCAATGATGTTTCTCTCTCTTCAAGGTTCCTCTCTATCACTCTTCCTTCCTCTCTCCCTAAAAATCTTAGGGGAAGAAAAATGATTACAAAAAATGAGTTTAAAAAATTTTAAAATAGGTTTCTGTCTTCTATCAGTGGTCTGAACTCTTCATTCTTTGTAAACGATCATGTAAACAGCAACCCTGGCGTTGGTTGGAGCTGCCCGGGGCCTATGCAGAGGGAGCTTGCTTAACTCACACTTTCAGGCAGGCTTATTGCTCAGATACTGCCAGCTGAGCGTCCTGTGACAGTGCCTTCCAGCGCGCAGAGGCTATATGTAAAGGCATAGCGCATGGATCTATTACTTTATCATAAAAATATAATCACTATGATATAGTGAAACCATCTAACTGTATAGTTTAATATGAAGTAAAAAAAAAGTACACCTATGATGTCACCCAGAGTCTTCTCCCACAAGCTGACAGATTTAACTTTCTATTAATCTCAAGATACTTATTATCTAAAAATGAAATATCCAGAGTGTTCGTTCCTTAGTTGAGCCTGAAAGCTGGTTCAATTTCATTTCATTGTTTGATCTGAACCATTATTGCTTTTTGCAAATTTGTCTTGCTGAGGACTATCTACATGGTCAGACAACTCAAAGATAAAATTGGGTCCAAGCAAAATAAGAAGTTACTTAGGAGTTTGATGATTTTAATGTAAAGCCTGTAAGACTATGTTCAGCTGTAACTATTCCTCACAGATGTGTTTACTATAATGGAGATTCCCCCAATTTTGTTTCACTGCTTCAGAAAAAAAAAAAAAAAAAATCAAGCTTCTATATATTCTCCTTTCAGTAACTTTCAAAACATAAATATATTATAAATAAAGCATCTATGTCAATAACTCACAGTGGAAAAACCACATTACCTTTTAGCAACTTTGGGTCCTTTCAAAGCGAACTTTGAAGCCTCCCCCCAATTAATATTAACACCTAGGAAACTATGATCCCTCACTTGGACGTATGTGTATTTCAGTTATAACTTCACCTTTCCCAGATGAGTGGAAATACTTAAGTGCTGCATGAAAGTTTCTCATTCTCTTCATCAATTCCTCAAGTCTCAAACTCTTTTCAGTTAAATATTACAATTTTGGGATTGTTCATTCATCAAGTACTGATTCTCTCCATGTACTAATCCAGTATCCATCACCACACAGTAATGTTGTTTGTGCCCCCCCCCCCCCCCCAGGACTACAAAACAGAGAGATGAACACACGATCTGAGAGTCTTCAAAAGAAAACCACTAAACCAGACAACTGGTCTCTATTCAGATTAAGGTAAGTACAAGAATAAAAAATAATAAAATACTGAAAGAGCAAGACAGCTTTCAAAGGCTCCCAGGGAACTGTCTGCACATCAGGAGAGACTGCTCAGTAGTCGGAAGGTAACAGTGTTATCAGTAATAAATACATCAGATGTGCTGGCTAGTCCACCACTTTGGTAAAATACTTTAGCGAAAGGGAAGCTTTTTTGTTTTGAAAGCCAAAGGGCTTTATGTCATAACAAGGAACCAAATTACTGTCAGCCAGAGTGGTTGCTGAAATCTAAGACTGAATGAGGCTATTTAAACATTTTGGTACACTTTGTCTCACTGAAATCAAGAACTTTAAAAACTGACAATATAACTAAATGTATAACTAATTACTTGAAATAAAAATTACGATGACTTGAAATTCAAATTAAGAAAAATTCACTTAAATATATTTGTGGGTGACAAACTCCTTTTGCTTCCCTTTACAGAAAACTTAAAATTACAAAAATATTAAATAAAACCCAATATTCACCTGTTTCTGAATTAGTATAATCACGACATGCTCCAAGTGTCCGCTGTTAGAAATAGAGAGCAACTTCAGGAACTTAACGCCCAGTGCACCACCACAAACATCTTTGCTCATTTCTAAACTGTATCACACCTATGTGGTAGCTTATTTATGGAAAATAAATGTGTTTTCTTGTATAAAATAGTTGGTTTTAAAAAGGCAATTTATTCTGTACCCTAAAATTTAAGCCCTTTAAATATCAGTTACCCTCTTGGGCCTAAGAAAAAGATAGCTATGCTTAAGTATTCTAAACTGGACTCCTTGATGTTTAATTATACTGACAGTTTCTAATGACTGAGATAACGTTAACTGGCTTCCATCTGTTTGCAATGTTTTCCATATATTCTAGTAAAAATTACATGTCCAAACATCCCTCATTTGCATGAATTTTAAATAAATCCAATTACCACTACGTACTATTATCCCTCGAAAGGGATCTATCGATAAGCTAAATATCCTTAAACTGTGTGTCAAGAAGAACGTGAGCCTCCCTGAGAGCGAGAAGGCCTTTGTTCATATCGTTTTATGTTAAATTCTAGTGAGTTAACCATATTGCTAAGATTTGGGAAGAAGACAAGTAACTAAGTATGGTTTTCACAGTATTATACTCTAATTTTTTAAAAAATTGGAAATCTGTGCAATTGCTAATTGCCAATGAAAATCTAAAGTTTCCATCTGGGGAAGAATGGCCCACGGTGGTAACTGCACCTTCTGCGAACACAGTCCACCTTACAGCTGCCCAGGCGGTGCCAGCTCTGTTAGAGTTCTCAGGCAGGTGTGTAAACACCTCCTACCAACAAGATTCTAACGCATTTATTTAACCCCACTTCCTCCCTTCTTTTCCTTTAAAAATAACTCTTACAACTGAGGGCAACAACTGCTGGTCATAATTTTACCTATTGTTTGTCTCGTCCCTGTAAGATTAAAAAATTAACTGTGACATTTACCTACCGGCAGGCATAACTGTTTCCAAAGTACCTGACACTGAAAATAAGAATCGCTGACCTTTCCATCCGGGACACAGCAGGACTGTCACCGCGGAGCTGTTGCAGAAAGCAATTCAACCCTATTGGTCAAGAAGCATGAGTGTGAGCCCATCATAACCTGCCTAGGTTGCTTTTCCTGAAGGTAATATGCACACATTTGAGAGCAAAGGGGTAAGAACAGATTCACGAGTGAGATGAGTTGGAAACAGGTTAAAGGCAGAAGAATACGGAAAGAGACTAAAAGAAAATTAGCCTTAAAAAATTTCAATGAGTTTACTTTTCCTTCCTTTACATTTGTGGGGGGATAAAGTAAATTACAGAATTAGCAAATTAAAAAAAAGAGAGAAACAAATCACTAAAACTTAAAAAATATATTTTATTAAGGTCTAGCACCTGGACAAAATTCAGATCTTGTTTGCTGAATAAGAAACTGTATTTTGTTCCCCTTTTTTCTGATCTAATCAGGTACTCTCATAATTATTAAACTTTGGGTATATACATAGTTACTCAAAGTTCATTGTTCATAAACTTATGAATATTCTGGATCAAGGTAAGTGATGCTTTAACTGGTACTAGATGAAAAGTATACTCCAGCTTAGAGTATCATATAAATTCAACTATAAATCAGAAAGTTTCATTAGTTAGCAGCAAAAAGGTGATATTCATTAATTTAAGATTTTGTTTTTCTTTAGTCTTAACAACTCTTTCCCCCCAGATTTCTGAGTCACAGACCATCATTCTATAGACTATCTTCATCTTTTACATTATTGCTTACATTGTGTAAAAACTACACTAACTGATTTTAATAAACTTGGCAACGTCTAAAAATATTTTGGGACAAGAATAACGTATCACTGCCATATGGAATTTTGTAAACAATCTTAGCTGAGTTAAGAACGTAGTCTTAATATACTTTTTATTTTGTCTAAAACAGCACAATAAAAACATCCCCAACAATACATAAACCTACATATAAAATATAGAGTATCTCCAATATTTTTCCTTTATATAGTATCATGACCGCATATGCAAGAGAAAGTATTGTGGGTGGGGCAAGAGGAAACTAATTTAGGCAGTGACCTAATTAGTCAGACATTAACATTCAAAGACCAGGTGGGCAACTTCAGCCAGAAAAGTAGTATTATAAAGAGCTCCTATGAAATTGGAATTTACATACTACATTCTCCACTCCTGGTCATTCATGCATAGCTGAACTATTCTCAGTCATGGTTTTTGCCTTCTTTTGTAGAAGAAAGGTAAGATGATTTGGAGGACTGGTTCTATAAAGATTCAGGGAATGCCTATTCCCAATATCAAATTTTCACCACGAAAAATCAGAATAGAAAGGACAAAGCTAAAAAAACAAAAGCAAAACCAGGCCCAGGCAACAGGGCTCAGTGGTTGAGCGTTGACCTATGAACCAGGAGGTCACAGTTTGATTCCTGGTCAGGGCACATGCCCAGGTTGCAGGCTCCATCCCCAGTGTGGGTCATTCAGGAGGCAGCTGATAGATGATTCTCTCTCACCATTGATGCTTCCTCTTTCCCTCTTCCTTGCTCTATGAAGTAAAAAAAAAAAGAGTATTTACCCCAATAATTTTTAAGATAGCTTACCATAAATACTTCCGAAAACAAAGGCTTTACAAAATCCTGTACAATGTCCGGTGTACAGGAGTAAACATCTATTCAGGCCATCTGTCAAATTCCTTTTAGCAGTTGTTTCTGGTGTGCCCTTTCATCTCAGGAAGGTCAACATTCACCTGATTCCTTCGTTACCTAATGATCTGTTGTTAGCCTATTAACAACAATGCAAGGAGAAACTACTAGATGTTTTAAGTCAATCGGTTCTCCTTACGTCCAACAGTTGTATTATATTTTGACACCATGTTATTGTGTACTTACAGAAGCAATCTCCCAGTCATGAAAAATAAAACATCAATTGCAGGGTTCACAAAGTAAAAAGGGAAATTCTTCCCCAAAACCTTTTTAAAAAAATAAAATTAAATTTAAATGTACAAGACCAAGCACAGGCACTTTCCAAAAACCAAAATGAAGTCAAACCATGGAATTACTCAATAGTTATAGAAGACAGCTCTGATTTCGGGGGGTCCTCTCCGGTGGCCTCGGCACAAGCGCTGGTCTTGGGCTGCTCTGTCATTTCTTCCTCCTTTTCGGCCAGCCCGCCAAGAGCCCCCAAGGGAAAAGTGCTTTCACAATTCTGGGTTGAGGAGACCTGTGAAATTACAGGCATTTGAACAGAGGAGTTGCTTTCAAAACTGTGTTCTCCAAGATCATACTGAACAAGGGCCTCTTCCTGCTCGTGGTTTAAGTAGTCCGGTACTAGGAAATCACTAAGAGGCAAAGGATGAAACAGAGTTAATTCTCAAACCTGTAGTGAACAAGACACAATAAAAAGACCTGATCTGTAAAACAAGATCAGGATGTTTTATTTCTTCAATTCTTAAAGGAAGATTAAATTTAAGATTTTAGTCCTAGCAAGTTTGGCTCAGTGGATAGAGCATCAGCCTGTGGACTGAAGGGCCCCAGGTTCGATTCTGGCCAAGGGCATGGACCTCGGATGCAGGCTCGATAATGGGTCCTGTTTGAAGTGCGTGTGGAAAGCAACCCATTGATGTTTCTCAGTCTCTCCCCCTCCCTTCCAATCTCTCTAAAAATATCCTCGGGTGAGGATTAACAACAAAAATTGGGAATTTAACTTTTAAACTGTCCTAAATATGAACCTAAGCGCTCCATTAAAACCAAAGTACATCAACTCTCACTACCACCAATAGATAAGATGCAATGTCACCTTGTTTTATGTAGAACAGTTTCTATTAAGCAAAGACCATTTGAGTAAAATTATGCTTAACCTTTCTTGGACAATATACTTATTAAAAGGTATATAAGCCCTGGACAGGTAGCTCAGTTGGTCAGAGCATTGTCTTGATATGCCAAGGTTGCGGGTTCGACCTATAGTCAGTGCACATACAAGAATCAACCAATGAATGCATAAATAAGTGGAACAACAAATCGCTGTTTCTCTCTCTTAAATCAATCCATCAATGGTAGTTTTATTACTTCCTGAAGATAAGTATCCTCATACATAAATGACCTTATATGAAATCTAAAAAACTAACATGTGTGCCCTGCTGTTACATTTAGCATGTAAAAACTAAATTACATTTTAATCAGAATGCTATGAGATTAGTTACATTTTAGTCCTCAGACTATCTAGTTTACTAATATTGAAAGTACTTAATAGTCTATTGATATAAATGATAAGTATTTAATTATTGAATGTAAAATATACCAAAATTTTTACAGTAGGTATTATTCTACGGTAGATATTATTCCTGAGTGGCGAGATCAGAAAAGGCCTTAATTTCTTATATTCCATACTTTTAAATATTTAGTATTTTTGTAGTTAAGACTTATATTTAATCTTAGATGTTTTAAATTTAATCTTAGATGTTTTAAATCTTGATTGCTTCATAATACTAAAATGTCAACTCATACACTTAATAGTTATTTTATAATTGAATTGTCCAGTATGAATAAAATTAAAATCTCATAGGTACAGCACTTTTAGATGTCATGTGACACTTTCTAAAAACTCTTCAGGTGATGTGGAGAACAGAGGGGCTCTGGGTAGGAAAGATACAGAAGAGTGGTTAATGGACACTATTTTAGTCACAAACAATGTTTACTGTGACATGTATAATCGAGGTTCAATGATATGACCACCAGATGATCAGAGTTACAATAATTACATTAAACAAAGTGAATGTTTGATTTGAAGAGAACAAAATCTATGTAGGAATATTTGGAATTCATTGAGAAATAATATTTCAAAGTAAGTGGTTTAAAATTTAAGATTCATTTTATAAAAAACTGAGCATGCCTATAGATGTATTAAAAATGGACAACAGCCCTAACTGGTTTGGCTCAGTGGATAGAGCGTCGGCCTGCGGACTGAAGGGTCCCAGGTTCGATTCCGGTCAAGGGCATGTACCTTGGTTGCGGGCACATCCCCAGTAGGGGGTGTGCAGGAGGCAGCTGATTGATGTTTCTAACTCTCTATACCTCTCCCTTCCTCTCTGTAAAAAAATCAATAAAAATGTATTACAAAATTCTGTTGTCCATTTTTTTTTTTTTTTAATCTAGAGGGAACCTTAGAAATCACCTTTCTAGCCCACATTTTATCCTTTTCTAACTTGCAAGCCCCTTCATTGGGAAAGTGACATACTCCCTCACAACAGCAGTTTATGGCAAAGCTAGAACCTGATTTCCTCAGATACCCTATAAATCAAAGGCAATTCCATCACAAACTATTAATATTAAAAACATGAAGTTTTAAGCTAAAAGGAAAAAAGAAAAACCACTTGATCTAAATAATCATATCCATTATAATTGCTACTGCAATTTCTCTTATTATATATAACTAAAAAAGAGAAATGCTCAAGAATTTTATTAACATCCAGAGTCTGAAGTAATCCAATAGCACTAAGTATCATCTGACATGGCAAGTTTCCAATAAGGTCCATTTAAGATCCACTACAGAATTACTTTAACCTTATATTATATATATATATATATATATATAACAAAACACAACAAAAAAACACCAAAAACAAAACCCAAGAGGAGCCTGGCCAATGTTGCTCAGTGGTTGAGCTCTGACCTATGAACCAGGAGATCACCGTTTGATTCCAGGTCGAGGCACCAGGTTGTGGCCTCAATCCCCAGTAGGAGGCGTGCAGGAGACAGCCGATCAATGAGTCGCTCATCATTGATGTTTCTTTCCCTCCCTCTCCCTTCCTCTCTGAAATCAATAAAAACGTTATTTAAAACCTTAAAAAAACAAAAACCCCAATATCAGTAGCCTGTTCCTATAGAAAAAGATTCCTAATTTCAAAAATAGTATTTTTAATTGTGTATACTTAGATTTAGCAAAATTTTATCAGGTCAGATTGGAGTATGGATTGGATTTTAAAAGGAATGTGACTGGTTACCTGGCAGCCCGATAAAGATAGAGCAGGCTGCCCTAGAAGCAGGAAGAGAGGTCAGAAAGCAGTTTTCCTGGGGGTTCTCGCTGTGCACCTCACCTGCTCTGGAAGTAGTTTGCTAGCTCTGACGCTTCATGGTTCAGACTCCTCAGGTGCACGATTAAATTTCCAGAGTTGGTGAACATGGCGCCACATGTTTTGCACTCGTAAATCCGAGGCTTGCGGATAATGTGCCGGGAAACCCTCATGTGGTGCTTATATTCCCCGAAGGAAGTGAAAGTGGCACCACATATCTGGCACCGGAAACAGCGTTTACCTTCATGCTTTAGGCGATGCATCTTTAGCGAGTAAGCCCTGGTGAACTTTTTTCCACAGCGGTCACACTGAAATGGTTTAATTCCTATAAAATAAAATAAAATATTATCTGAAAACAAATTAACTGAGTTTATCAACCTCACACATTTCTGAGTTATCATTCTGTAGCAATAGATGATTTGAAAATACAAAAACCACCGGCAAAACTGAATTGCAATTCATTATCTTAGGAAAGATACAGAATATCTTAAGTTGCTACTTAAAAAAACAAAACAAAAAAAAAAAAACAGCAAGAGGGGTGGAGTAAACTAGGTAATATACACTCAAATTGGTGTCTGAACACCCTTCAAAATCATCTATTTTACAAGCTTCAAAACACAATTTATCTACAGTATTTAAACATGACCCAAATTCCCTGTAACATTTATTTCATTTGTGAGCTTTATATTGAAAAGATGTGAAAAAGATTGGTACCTACTCTTCATTCATCTCTGAGAGAAATGAGTAGAAGAAAAATTTAACTTTTCTGAACATAATTAACAATCATGATAGAACTACCATTTGATGACTTGGGTTTTAGGTATTTAATGTAATAGTGATAGGTCATTATCAACAGTTTTGGCAAAAAAATTTAAAAACCTTCAGAACATAATCTGTTGATTTAACAGTCACAGGAAACTGTATTAGTCACAGGACTGTTAGATGTGCCTGAAGAAGAGCAACATGAGATGGCACAGCTGAACATGACAGCAGGATTTCTGACTTATCAGAGGTCAGTGTTTCACCTCTAGGATTCTGCTGCCTTTCTGTGATCACTGAACTGAAGTTTCAAATCTGTTTTACACATCATTTATCCAAAATCTCTTTCACATTAAAAAAGGACTACAAAGCTAACTAGACAAGGCACAGAGAAATTCAGGATTGCAGAATTAAAATTAAATTATTAAATATTTAAAAAATCATTTTATTTAGAATTTCAAACTTACAGAGAAAACAGTACAAAGAACACTTACACCATTTGCTTTACAATCTGTATTTGTGCTTCTATACCTCACATATATACACACAACACACCCAGCATCTTTTACTGACGTTACACACACACACACACACACACACACACACACACACACACACACACACGCAGCGCTAAGCTTTAACCCTAATGCTATGCCTGTGGAAAACATACTAATAGCTTCTGACACTGCACTATTTCAACAACAGTCCTGGGCTTATCTGTTCTCATTTGACTTCCCAGAGATACCTATACATTTTTTAAATAAAAACCACCTGTTTGCTATTTTTAACTGGGATTCCAAAGTAAAATGTTTTAGAGTACTCATTCATGCCATAGTAGGGAAGGCGACGTTACCTGAGTGGATGAGCATGTGCTGTTTTAGGTTCTGAATTCGGGTGAATCGCACCCCACAAGTTGGACACTGAAAAGGTCTGTCTGGACCATTTGGGCTGGGCCGTTCTGTACTGCTGGTAGAAGGGGCAATGTAGAGTTGGTAGGGATACTGAACATTTTCCAATCTAAAAAACAGACCAAAGAAGGCAACCAGGCTCTGATTTTTAAGTTGAATAAACATTTCTGCACAACATTTAAGTGAACAAAAGAAAAAGCACTTGAAGATTTTTGGAAACAGTTTCACTGTTAGATGAAAAGTTTCATTTGCGGCAATATGAAAAATGTTGTCCAGAATGGCCAGTATCTTAAGCAAGGATGTACAGCCATACAACACACCATTAACACTTTTACCTCAAGGATCTTTAATCTTTCTAATTCTTTCCTTCCTACTCCTGCTTTAATTTAGGCCCTCGTCAATACAAGGCTGAATTAATAACTCCCTCTCTTTAGCCCACAGGCCTCTGATCTACCCTTCTCACTGTTTCACAATGATTTCTTGGATTCAGTCAGCCACCATTTAAACTCCTGCAAAGGTTCAGTTATCTTCAGAATAAAGTCTAAACCCCTTTGCAAGGCACTCTTTATGACCTGAGTTCTGTGTACTTTTCCAGCCTCATGTCTTGTCATAGTCCCCAAACACACCCTATACCAAGCTGTCCCTCCTAATAGTTCTCTCAGTGCTGTGCTTTTGTACACTGAACTTCCTCTATTAGTCTACCGTCTTTGCCTAGATAACGCCTAGTCATTTTATGAAAGGTGATAAAGTTGCCTCCTCCTCCTGGAAGCCGTCTTTGATTTATCAGCGGCTTAGGTTTGCTACCTTCCTATACAGAGCAATAGAACCATCTGCAGATCACTCGAGATTATGTTTACTTTGCCTATTTTCAACCTCTCTCCTTTCCCACAAATTGGTTTGATTCCTTTGAGGCCAAGGACTATTCATTTCATCTCTAGTATCTCTACCACTTACCACAGTGTCTAGTATAGAACAGACAACCTCATTCATGTTTGAAATTAAGGAACCTAGGCACATTTACATTTGTTTACACCTTCATTATTTATTCAAATGACTAGTAACTAACCTGCTATGCCAGGTTTAGCTATTCAAGAACAATAAACCTTGTTTGCAGTCTTTGAATGCTTCAAGTTTTCTACACATACAATATTTAAGTCTGCCCTGGGCTCTCTATGAGGAATTAATTCAGTGGTCAAAGACAGACAATACTCAAGAAAATGATCAGAATGGAGAATTGAAATAGGGTGAACCAATAGTGATAAGTGCAGCTTTATTTTACACTGGTGGCTAGAAAACGCTCCCTTGAGATTTGACAAGTTCCCAAAGCAGAAACAAATATAGAATGTCCCACGAACTGAAAGGAGATCTATATGGCTAGAATGTAGTATGCAAGGAGAATGGTCTAAAGGAGGTTGGGCAGAAGCTGTATCATATGGGGCTTTAAAGGCATTAGCAAGGAATTTAGATTTTAAGTGTGAATCTATAGGAAACAAGATCATTCCAGTAGCTACATGGAGAATGACTGGAGTAGGGGCAGAATGAAATCAGAGTGGTCAAGGCAGAAGATGGTGGTGATTTGGGTTCAGGTGGCTGTAGCAGAGATGAAGGAAAAGTGGACCCGTAAGAGATGCTTTGGAGGCAGAGATGTGAGGACTTCTTTAAGGATGAAGTATGGGGAGTGAGGGGAAGAACAAGTATACTTCCTGGAGATCCTGCTTGAGAAGTTAGGGGAATGATGAAGCTGTTTGAGGGGAGCTAGAAGTTTTGAGTTCTGTCCTGGGCACAGTTAAGTCTGAGATGTCCCTTACTCATCTATGTGGAAACATCGAGCAAGGAGGGTCAATCTGAAGGTAACTTGGGAATAATGGATATGTAGATGAGGGTTTGACATATTTTCTGTAGCAGGTTAGACAGTAAATATTTCTGGCTCTGCACACCACATGATCTGTTTCAATTACTCAACTCTGCGGTCCACAGACACAGACAATGTATAAACAAATAGTGTGGCCATCCTATATAATAAAAATGTAATATGCAAATGGTCGTTATGCCTTGACGTGTAACGACCGGGTCACAGATCAGCAGGAGGGTGGGGCAGCGAGCTACAAGTAGGCAGCCGAGAGCTACAGGAGGGGGCAGGGCAGTGGGCGGAGAGCTACAGGAGGGCAGCAGCGAGCTACTGGCTACAAGCGGGTGGCAGAGAGCTACAGGAGGGGGCAGGGCAGCGGGCGGAGAGCTACAGGAGGGCAGCAGCGAGCTACTGGCGCACGTATTCGTGCACAGGGCTACTAGTGTTCCAATAAAACCTGATTTGCAAAGGCTGGTGGGCTGGAACTGGCCTCTGGTCCATAATTTGCCAACCCCTGATACAGATACTATTTAAAGAGATGGGACCAGGCAGTTTTAAAAATGCTAAAAAAACTCCTGTACAGGTGGTTTATTTATGATGTGATAAAGCTACCTTGTTACTCTAAAACTTATTATATAATCCCAGATAAAAGACTTAAACTTAAGAGTTGCAAGCACAGTCCTTAAAAGAAAATAACCTATGTTAGTACTAACCGATCATCATCATCTGCGTGAGCATTGGTGCTGGAAGTGCTTTGAAGCGTAGGTAACCCTTCGGTGACACCTTCATCTACCGAACCTGAAAATAAAAGACAGGTGTCAATACTGTGGTAAATAAGCCAAGACACTAATTGCAAGCTGTAACTTTAAGCCTTTAAAAACAGACTAATGCAGCGGTCGCCAACCTGTGTCCCCGGACCCCTGGTGGTCTGTGAGGTCCAAAAGGTTGGTGACTGCTGGACTAATGTATGTGCATATCCTGAATTAATAAAAAGTGTTCTATAATACTTTAAATGTTGATGTCATTTAAAAAGAAATCACATGTAAGACAACAGCCTTATATTAAAACCTTTTAGGACTATTTCTTTGATATAAATGTTAGAAACAAAGCAATTCAAATGTAAACTAAACAAAAATTTACACAAAATTAAATGTTATAAAAATCACTTAAGGAACCAGACAATTTTACTTTTTATTTTTTTAATATATTTTATTGATTTTTTACAGAGAGGAAGGGAGAGGGATATAGAGTTAGAAACATCGATGAGAGAGAAACATCGATCAGCTGCCTCCTGCACACCCCCTACTGGGGATGTGCCCGCAACCAAGTTACGTGCCCTTGACCGGAATCGAACCTGGGACCCTTCAGTCTGCAGGCCGACGCTCTATCCACTGAGCCAAACCGGTTTTGGCCAATTTTACTTTTTAAGTATTTTATTGATTTGAGAGAGAGGAAGGGAGGGGGAGAGAGAGAAACATCAATCAGTTGTCTCCTGCACGCCACCTACTGGGGATCAAGCCAGTCACTTCCCTGGCAAGCCCTTCCTTCCAGGAGGCAACCAACATCCTGACTTTAATGGTTACTATTTCAAGGGCATGTACCTTGGTTGTGGGCATATCCCCAGTAGGGGGCGTGCAGGAGGCAGCTGATCGGTGTTGCTCTCTCATCGATGTTTCTAACTCTCTATCCCTCTCCCTTCCTCTATGTAAAAAATCAATAAAATATATTTTAAAAAAGTATGTGTTCTTCTTAGACATAAATGACTGTAAAACATTTTTCAAGGAACTGTCTTTTTAAAAAAACGTATGTACAGTAAGTTGTATATCACAATAAAATTTTTAATGCCATTAAGTTTATATATATTTTTAATTGATTTCAGAGAGAAAGGGGGGGGGAGAGAAAGATAGAAACATCAATGATGAGAGAGAATCACTGATCTGTAAAGAGGACATATTCTCTGAAAAGGGACATATTCATCCTAACTTCAGCAAATCAGTCCCTTGCAAACCATTTTCAAGCGTGATAACTACTGTCACAAACAACCAAGGCGCATAAGGAAACACGGCAGACAGAGAACCAACAGGAAAAAGCAGGCAGCAGAGATAAATTGGCATGGTTTTCATAAAGAGACGTAAAACAAATATGCTTATTACTATTTTTAACAAATCAGGCAAGCTTGAACAATGATTGCAGAGAAGAGGATTTTGTATCTGTGTTTTCCAATAATCTTAGGCTCTACAGCAGCGGTTTCCAATGGTTTTAGGCTCCACTAGCAGAGTCGCCTAAGACCATCGGAAAACACAGATATTTACATTACGATTCATAACAGTAGTAAGATTACAGCTATGAAGTAGCAACGAAAATAATGTTATGGTTGGGGGTCACCACAACATGAGGAACTGTATTAAAGGGTCGCGGTATAAGGAAGGTTGAGAACCACTGCTCTAATGCCTTGGCAGTGCCGGATGTTCCCCACCCGTCTTAGGGAAAAACTGGTTTTAGTGCTCTGATAGCTACTTACCTCTCCTCTAAAATTAAGCATCTTTTCAAATACCTTTAAAGTACCTTTAAAAAATCACATTGTTGTTTTTAGTGTGAGAGAAGACTCACAAAAATTATCAAGAACACCAATTATTACACAATGTTCTAACACACCGATAGAGGGTTTTGAAAGGAGACAACCCCAACTGTGCCCTCACGGTTCCTGCCCACCCTCCACCTCACCCCTCACTGTTGTGTGCTTAGCGTTCTATGCCTGTCTTGCCTTTTACTCTTTCCCTTACTGTCCAAGACATTTATGCTCCCCTGCCCAATATGCCTACTTATTCAACTTATTCCCAATCCTTCTCATTTGTTGATCCAGGTGTGGGTTTGGGGGCCAAAACGCTGCATTTCGTTTAGAAAGACCTGTTCACTTGTCAGTATCATACCATTTTCACTTTTTCTTTAAAAAAATAAAAAAGAAACTAAAGACTAATATTTCAATCTGTCCTAGGATAAAAACTGGAAAAATCCCCAAAATTTGGACCTGGTCACCATGGACACACACATACACACAAATTCTGCAGTTATTCAAAATACAGGCAATATGAAATCTTACAGGCAAAGACTTGCAAAAAAGGCCTGGAGATATGATTAGGGCAGGCTAGGAAGACTGATCTAGACATTTGCTTCTCACCATCAGGCAAGCTACACAGGCCGGAGTGGGGTCTTGGTGAGGTGAAAATAAAAACCACTGCCCTTTGGATTAATTCTCGCATTGTCAAGAGTTGGCTTAAAAAGCTGGTGAAAAAGAACTAAAACGGAGCACAAGATACCTCTTGCAGATGGTCTCCCTTAAAACAAGGCTATTTCCACATCCTAAAATATCATCTAAAGTTTGGCCTCTATGTCCCTAATTTGATTGACAGGGAGCAAAGGGCACTCTCCTCTCCCCCATGGCTATTCAATGAGCCAAAAGCTAAAAAAAACAACAAACACAAAAACACTCCAAACTAAATTAAGAGTTTAACAAAATATACTTTTAGAATTCCATCCACACTGTAGACATTATAACACATAGTGTTGTATCACACGCAACTACTGGAAAAAAATAAATCTTGTAAACTCTTTTTCCTGAGATGCTGATGGTTTTTACCAATGAGAAGTAATCATATGACTTGGAATTTTATTTGAACTGATTTAAGAGTAGGATATCCAATTCAATATTACTTTCTTGAGGTAATAGTGATGTTTCTTAAATTATTAAAATGAAGTTCCCTTTCTATACTCTGTGGATTCTGCTCTTGGTAACCGGGGCTAAGAATTCTGAACAGATCCTCCTCACCTTAATGAAACAGTAAAGCTGATTTATAGAAACAATCAGCTTTATATAAGGACTATCTCATCAAGAAAGATGCTACTCTCTTCCACCAATAGGGAGTGCTGTTTGTATAGCTTCTGCTGCATCAAACTGACTCCTTACAAAGACTCTTTTCTGGTGGTGAAAATAATCACAGTGGCCGGCCATCCACTACTGAGCATTTACCACGTGCCGGACACCGTTCTAAATGCTTTAAATACAGTATCTCATTTCACACTCGAGGAAGAGAAAAAGCAGCCCTTAATATTTAGGAACTGGCCGGACATGGACACTGGGCCTGGTGTTTTCCTGTTGGACATAAAACAATCTCACAGAAGACCTGCAGAGACCAGGTCACATGGTCTGAAACAAAACACATAATTCTGTTTAAGCACACACAAAAACAATGTCAATGTGTAATCACAAAAATACCCAACATAAGCTACTGCTGTTTTAGGCTCACTTTGGTCTATAGTCCTAGACATTTGTTAAGATAAGCATAGAGTTGTCTCTGCTTTCTGACATCACCAGTCCTGAGAAAACCCACTTTCTTAATCTTCCCTAAATCACCTAACTCAGTGGCTCGCGAGCCGCGGTTTGCCGACCACTGACCTAACTCAAGCCCAAATCCAGTAAGTCCTTTCTAACATCTGCTGACTGAAGCCCTAAAGCCCCATGGTGTGTGAGCTCAAGTAATGAACTCAACTTGTTTAATTACAGGTGCGCTCCTGGTGCACTCTGCAACAGGGCATTGGCAGAAATGGGGGACCCGTGAAGACAGCTGAAACTCCTGTTGCCTTGCACTGGGAACCTCAATAACAGTGCACATCTAAAATCCCTCACAGGGGAGGGCAGAAGGGGGGGGGGGTCTGGATGAAAGAAAGTGAGACCATTAGCCAAATAACATATACACATAATCCATAGTCAGACAATAGTGCGGTGATGGCTGGGAGGTAAGTTCAGGCCTAACTGAGCTCAAATATTTCATTGAAGTATTGGGTATATTTTGTTTTCCTAGAAAAAGTCTTTTGGGAATATTTTGGCTATCCAATCATATTTGTCATTGTTCCCTGGTGGAACTGTTTTCCAACCTCCTAATACCTGCTCCTATGATGTCTGCCTATTGTGTTGACCCTTGTTTCCAAGAGGAATAGATTAAAATGAAAGGATGGACACAGGCCCAATTAGTCCATCTGAACTGGGCCTGGAGACTGAGTTCATAAGGTCTCTGGTTTTAGGTTCACTATTAGTGAAAACATTTCAAAACGTTGAGAGGTATGATGCAGACAAATCTGAAAATATGATGGAAAGTGACAGAAGCCACTTAGAAAAGACCACACACTGCATGACTGCATTTATATGAAATACCCAGAATGGGCAAATTTATAGAGAGTATGCTAGTGGTTGCCTATAGCTGGCTGTGGGACAGAAGTGAGTCGCTGCAAAGGGGCACATGGTTTCTTTTTAGGGTGATGAAAACGTTATAAACTTAGATTGTGAGAATGGTTGCACAACTCTGTGAATATACTTAAAACTACTATAGGATACACTTTAAATGGGTGAATTTTATCATATTAAGTTGTGTGGTTTTGGGTTTTTTTAATCCTCACCCGAGGATATTTTTCCACTGATTTTTAGAGAGAGTGGAAGAGAGAGGGAAAGACAGACAGAAACATCTATGTGAGAAACACATCAACTGGTTGCCTCCTGCACACGCCCCAACCAGGGCCCGGGCTGGGGAGGAGCCTGCAATCAAGTATATGACCTTGACCGAATTGAACCTGGGACCCTTTGGTCTACAGGCTGACGCTCTAGCCACTGAGCCAAACCAGCTAAGGCTGTAAGTTATATTTTAATGAAGACATTTAGAAAAGAACCTTATGCTCTGGCTGGTGTGGCTCAGTTGGTTGAGAGTCGTCCCATGCACTGAAAGGTCACCAGTTCAATTCCTGGTCAGAGCACACACCTGGGCTGTGGGATCCATCCCCAGCAGGGGGTGTGCAGGAGGCAGCTGATGGATGTTTGTGTTTTCTTTCTCCCTTCCTCCCTAAAATCAATCCTATATAATAAAAGCCTAACATGCTAAGTGTCCAGTTGTTCGGTTGGCCAATCAATCAAAGCATAATATGCTAATGATATACTAAGGCCGCTCAACTGCTCGCTATGACATGCACTGACCACCAGGAGGCAGTCAACTGGTCGACCAGTTGCTATGATGTGCACTGACCACCAGGGGACAGACGCTCTGACTGGTAGGTTAGCTTGCTGCTGGGGTCTGGTTGATCGGGAATGAGTGAGACGGGCCAGACACACCCTGGAGTCCTCCCACCTCCATCCCCGATTGTGCACCGGTGGGGTCCCTCGGCCTGGCCTGTGCCTTCTCACAATCCAGGACCCCTCGGGGGATGTCGGAGAGCCGGTTTCAGCCTGATGGCGGAACGACCGGTCACTATGATGCGCACTGACCACCACGGGGCAGACGCTCAATGCAGGAGCTGCCCCCTGGTGGTCAGTGTGCTCCCACAGGGGAGCGCTGCTCAACCAGAAGCCAAATTCATGGCTGGTGAGCGCAGCGGCTAAGGATGTCTGTCAGTCGGACATCCCTTGAGGGCTCCCAAACTGTGAGAGGGTGCAGGCTGGGCTGAGGGCCCCCCTCTTTCCTCCCTCCCTCCCCCAGTGCACAAATTTCCGGCACAGGGCCTCTAGTAAAAACATTAACCAAAAAGTTTTGGTTTTTTTTTTAAAGAGCCTTATAAAGACTTCTTCAATTTTGTCTTTGTCCTGAGAACTGCTTTGCTTATTTGGTGTCATATGCCCAGAAGCAGGCAGGAGGTTTTGTCTGGTCCCTGATCAATGACAACTGGCCTTAAGCCAAGCCCTGGAAATAGAAATTTACACAAGCATTATTCTTTTTGTTGTTGATACTCTTTCCATTGATTTTTAGAGAGTAGAAGGGAGGGTAGGAAGGAGAGGGAGAGGGAAAAGGAGTGGGGGGAGAGAGGGGAAGAGAGAGACAGAGAGAGAGAGAAAAACACTGATGTGACACATCGACTGGTTGTCTCCCACACACTTGCCCTGGGGCCAGGGAAAGAACCTGCAACTCAGGAATCAAACCCAATACCCATTGGTGTATGGGCCAACGCTCTACCAGTGAGCCACACTGGCCAGGGCATGAGCGTTATTTTTTTTAAAATATGTTCTTATTGATTTCAAAGAGAGGGAGGGAGAGAGGGACAGAAACATCAATGATGAGAGAGAATCATTAATCAGCTGCCTCCTGCACACCCCCTACTGGGGATCAAGCCAGCAACCCAGGCACGTAGGGCACAAGCATTAATCTTATGGGCCATTGCAGTTCTGAGTCGTCTCAATCTAAAACTGCACCTCTTCCAGGCCAACATCTGCTTCTTTCATATTTTCTCACTGTAACATTAAGTGTTATAGTATCTTTCAACTTATTCAATTTCCCCAAGGACAATTTTCAAGAGGCCATTGGGGAGGGGGGGTTCTGACAGGAACAAGAGTATTCATCTGAGATGCATCAACACTGGACCAACACTGAGGTGAAGATTTTAAGAAGTTGACGCTGTGGATGTTTCCAATGTATGGCCTTCCTGTCAATGACAGGAACCAAGCATTAGGGGGCACCTTTACCTCCAATAAGCCATGAGTTTGTTTCCTTATTATTTATTTACTAGAGGCCTGGTGCACGAAATTTATGCATGGGGGGGGGGGGTCGGGGGTGTCCCTCAGCCCAGCCTGCACCCTCTCCAATCTGGGACCCCCTCGAGAGATGTCCGACTGCCCGTTTAGGCCCGATCCTACCGGGATCGGGCCTAAACGGGCAGTCGGACATCCCTCTCACAATCCAGGACCGCTGGCTCCCAACTGCTGGCCTGCCTGCCTTACTGATTGCCCCTAACTGCTTCTGCCTGCCAGCCTGATCACACCCTGACCACTCCCCTGCCAGCCTGATTGATGCCTAACTGCTCCCCTGCCAGCCTGTTTGCCCCTAACTGCCCTCCCCTGCAGGCCTGGTCACCCCTAACTGCCCTCTCCTGCAGGCCTGGTCACCGCTAACTGCCCTCCCCTGTAGGCCTGGTCCCCCCAAACTGCTCTCCCCTGCAGGCCTGGGTCCCCCCCCAACTGCCCTTCCCTGCAGGCCCGGTCACCCCCAACTTCCCTCCTCTGCCGGCCTGGTCACCCCTAACTGCCCTCCCCTGCAGGCTTGATCGCCCCCAACTGCCCTCCCTTGCAGGCCTGGTCCCTCCCAACTGCCCTCCCCTGCTGGCCATCTTGTGTCCACATGGGGGCAGCCATCTTGTGTGTTGGAGTGATGGTCAATTTGCATATTACTCTTTTATTAGATAGGATAGAGGCCTGGTGCACGGGTGGGGGCCAGCTGCTTTGCCCTGAAGGGTGTCCTGGATCAGGGTGGGGGTTCCCTTGGGGCATGGGGTGGCCTGGGCAAGGGGCCTGTGGTGGTTTGCAGGCCAGCCATGCCCCCTGGCAACCCAAGCGGAGGCCCTGGTATCTGGGATTTATCTATCTTCTATAATTGAAACTTTGTAGCCCTGAGCAGAGGAGGCCAAGGCAAGCCAGAGCTGCAGAAGCTTGGCTTCCTCCATTGCCAGGGGCAACTCAAGCCTCCTGCTCTCTCCAGCTCCATGGCTGCTGCCATTTTTGTTGGGATTTATTTATCTTTTATAATTGAAACTTTGTAGCCTTGAGTGGAGGCCTGGGCCTGCCAGCGTGTGCGGAAAGCTTGGCTTCCTCCATTGCCGGGGAAACCCAAGCCCCCTGCTCGCTCTGTGGCCGTAGCCATCTTGGTTGGGTTAATTTGCAGACTTGCTGGTGGGCGTGGCTTGTGGGTGTAGCAGAGTGATGGTTAATTTGCATATTACTCTTTTATTAGATAGGATTTCTAGGGTGTACTGAGGCTTTCTTATGCTAAAGACCTATGCTGCAATGACAGGAAAAAGTTACTAGATTCTGTATTCCTGACTAGGGAAATCCCAACCTATTTCTCCAGTAGCACAACCACACGTTACATTGATATTGCTAAAAGCAAAAACAAATCTCCATAAGCTTTACCTTTTACTCAGACTCTACACTGTCCTTATCCACCAACTTCAAGAAAAAAAAAAACCAAAAAAAAAACGAAATTTTAAAACTATAATTATCAAAGCACTTATAAAAACACTTAACCTCCATATACTGCCAAAAGCCTTGATGGCAGTAAGATAAATCCTCTCTAGGATCTGTAAGTTAAAACTGAATTTCTTTGTTAAGATAATAAACTGTGGATTATCTAGAACTATTTATATGTCTATCATTGGTGCTACAGATAAATGAGTATTTCAAGATCAATAATGAAACAATATCACAAAGTCCTTCTCACTTATAAAATTTCTTGAATTCTACCAGATATTGATAATTACCTTTTTGAGTAGCAAAACCCAACCCAAACTTAGTGTTTTTTGTTTTTTTGGTTTTTTTTTTGTTCTGTTTGCTAAATTTAGTGTTTTTGTTTGCCCTAAACTGGGGGTGTTAGATTTTACAGCCTCTTGGTGGGCAAATGGTAATAAAGGGAACTTAAAAGAACAGGTAAAAACTGCCCTGCCGGTGTGGCTCATTTTGTTGTTGTTCCATGCAGCAAAAGGTTACTAGTTCAAATCCAGTTAGGGCTCTATCCCCAATAGGGGATGTGCAGGAGGCAGCAGGCTGATATTTCACTTTCACATTGATGTTTTTCTCTCTCTAAAAATCAATTTTAAAAATCTTACAACAACAACAAAAAACCCACAGGTATAATCTAACTGCTGAGCCACACCAGCCAGGGCTGGACTTCCCATTTCCTAACATTTTATGCGATAAAAAATAAAATCCTGCTTGGTTTAAGCCATTGAATGCAATTCTAACTAAAACCAATGTTCAAAGCTCTTCACAATGTGCTCTCAACCACTCACTTTGTCTTACCTCCTATTATTTTCTATGCTTGTACACTTCCCTGCTTTATTCACATCATTCTGCACTGAATTCGCTGTTTACAAACATACAATACTAGAGGGCTGATGCACGACATTCATTGGGGGGGGGGGGGGAGGAGCCTCAGCCCGGCCTGTGTCCTCTTTCAGTCCGGGACCCCTCGGGCAATGTCTGCCTAAGCAGGCAGGCAGATATCCCCTGAGGGGTCCTTAGCACTGCCACAGAAGCAGGAGAGGCTCCCCCCAATGCCGCTGCACTCGCCAGCCATGAGCCTGGCTTCTGGCTGAGCGGCGCTCCCCCGTGGGAGCACACTGACCACAGAGTGCAGCTCCTGGATTGAGTGTCTGCCACCTGGTGGTCAGTGTGCGTCATAGCGGTCTGCTGTTCAGTCGATTTGCATATTAGGGTTTTATTATATACAACTAGTGGCCCGGTGCACGAAATTTGTGCATGGGGGGGTGGGGTCCCTCAGCCCAGCCTGCACCCTCTCCAATCGGGGACCCCTTGGAGTCCGGCAGTTTTATATTCCTCTCGCAATCTGAAACAGGTAGCTCCTAACCACTCACCTGCCTGCCTGCCTGATTGCCCCTAACTGCCCTCCCCTGCAGGCCTGATCTCGCCCCCAACTGCCTCTGCCTATCGGCCTGATCTCGCCCACCAACGGCCCTCCCCTGCTGGT
The DNA here is from genome assembly GCF_963455305.1 of Plecotus auritus. Taxonomy (NCBI): domain Eukaryota; kingdom Metazoa; phylum Chordata; class Mammalia; order Chiroptera; family Vespertilionidae; genus Plecotus; species Plecotus auritus. The sequence continues at coordinate 20,211,422 of NC_137779.1, forward strand.
CTGATCTCGTCCCCAAATGCCTTCCCCTGCTGGCCTGATCCCGCCTCCAACTGCTCTCCCCTGCCGGCCTGATCGCCCCTAACTGCCTGCCTGCCTGATCACCCCTTACTGCCCTCGCCTGCCGGCCTGATCTCACCCCTAACTGCCCTCCCCTGCTGGCCATTTTGTTTCTGATTGGTCAGTTTCTATGCCAGTCAGCATCAAAAGCTCCACGTCCTAGGCAGCCATTGGCTCCTCACAGTTCACCCAGATTTGGTTCTGACTGGTCGGTTTCTATGCCAGTCAGTGTCAAAAGCTCCGCTTCCTAGGCAGCCATTGGCTCCACACAGTTCACCCAGATTTGGTTCTGATTGGTCAGTTTCTATGCCAGTCAGCGTCTCCGGGCCTATCTCCAGGCCTGATTAGAGAGGCGGGGCTGATTAGCAGCCCCTGCGGAGGCCCAGAGAGAAACAGAGGCGCGGCTGCTGGTAAAGCCCAGAGAGGAAGAGAGAGGCAACGGCTGATCAACAGCTGCCACGGAGGCTGTGGATCAGACCCTGCTTCTCTCTTCGGGCTTCTTTCTAGGCCTGATCTGCAGCCCTGGCAACCCAGCACTGACTTCCGGTATTCGGTCAAGCCTTTGGTCCGTCATTAGGGACCATGGGTTTTTATATATTAGGATTCTTCCACACCTCCATGCTTTTATACATTTTCAAAGAAATGTCATTCCCTCGCCTGGGCAAACTCCCACTTAACACCCAAGGTAAATACACAGCATTAACTTTTTTTTCCTTTGTGAACCTGTAACACTTTGTTCATACCTCTAGCCTAGCAATAACCACTGATTTACACATCTGATTCCTCAATTAGACCATTAAATCCTTTTTTTTTTTTTTATCATGTACCCCCAATGCTTGGTACATGTTTTCAATAAATATTTTAATAAAGAATAAAACACTAACTGGACTTTTTAAAAACTGCTGTTATTATTATTATTTTTTGCATTGGAAGTAATTCACAATTCTTTCATATATACCTGTATGTATCTTTGTCCCATCAGATACTGTTCAACTATTTTTCTTTCCCAATGCATAACTTATTAAAAAAATAATAGTACTAGTAGCAACCTCTAAAAATAAAATCCAGTTATCATGCTTTATTCTTCCTAGTATTTCCTATACGACCCAGCAAAAAAACTTTAATCTAGTAAGTATTTAAAGATGCTTGAACTGATTTGATTATAGCATCATGAAAAACTAAAAACACTGTACCTATTGAGGAAGACTGTGGACTAATCAGAAGGTCCTCTTGGACTTGTTCACTTCCTGGCACTGTCTGCTGGTCACTCAGTGAACTCTGAGATGCACTAACGGGCTGGGGTACTTCCTCATGCACCTCCTCATCACTTAATCTTTCTACTTTCACCCGGACATCTTCTTCGGTACCCAGAGGCAAGGTTGTTTTTGTGCTCTCACAAGTCACAAAATCAGCCATTCTTCTGTCTGTCTCAGATGGGCCAGGTAATTCTAGAGTCCGGGTATTTTCTGCCTGCTTAACCTTGTCAGGCTGAATCCTTCTATCAATCCCAAAAGGAAAAGTCCAGGGAAAAGCTAGAGAAGAGTCAACTGGTTGGCTTCTATTTTCTGAGTAGGAAGCTGAAGAACTCAGTATCTGGGGGGAGCTTGTCTGTGTGCTACACTTTACAGGACTCTCGGGAGACATAACGATGTAGCTTTTGCGCTTTCTCCGGGATTCTCGGCAGACAGGAATGGTTCTTTCTACCACACTGCACTCTGACGACACTGGTGAAAGGCTTCCATCTCGAGAAGTGAAATTGCAGTTAGAGTTATTTTCTTGTCCAGCATCGAGACCCTTTTCCGGTTGGCTGTTGGGTGTATTCCATAAAATGCTTGATTTCATGAACTCTGAGCAGGTGCTAGCAACACTAAACATCTGCATATAGCTGGCTGCAGCCAGCACATCAATGATATTTTCTGTGTTAATTGACAGAGTGGCTGTGTAAGCATATTCTAGAAGGGGGATAAAACCAGTCACTGTAACATGATGTAAATCCAACACATTCTTGTCCTCATCCTCTGCTTGGCCTACAAGTTTAGTGCGAAAAAAATCACTGCAAGCTGCTAGTACCACCTTATGTGCCCGGAAGATTTTGTCCTGGACACGAATAGTGATGTCACAGAAATGTCCATCATTTCGCAGCATGTTTAGCTTTCCAAGCATTTCCTGACTGTGGGAAGAAGAGCTATGAGTAAATGTTTTCACACCCATCTTTTCCTTCCTCTTCTACAGATGCTCTTCAAAGATGCAAATGAATCAGAAAGGACCTAAAAAAATACATAAAATAAGCATTAATTGATAGTTTAGTAGTCATAATAGGTAATTTATATAGTTTTCATGTAGCCACTATGCTAAATCAAAAAACTAAAAGATGGCAGTGAGAAAGTTCAAGGTCGGGAATATATTCAACATTCCTCCACATATATATATGGGCAACAAATTTTCAACAAAGATCAAGAATAGGCAATAGAGAAAGGAAAAATCTCTTCAATAAATGACGCTGGAAACACTGAACAGCCATATTCAAAAGAATCAAACTACAGTATGATCTTACACTATACACAAAAATGAACTCAAAATGGATTAAAGATTTGAATGTAGGACCTGACAATAAAATACACAGAAGAAAATATAAGCTTATGGGTATTGGTCTCAGAGATGTTTTTGTGAACTGGACTCCAAAGGTAAGTGGAACAAAAAGCAAAAATGAACAAATGGGACTACATCAAACTAAAGAACGTCTGCACATGCCCTAGCCGGTCTGGCTCAGTGGATAGAGCGTCGACCTGTGGACTGAATGTCCCAGGTTCGATTCTGGCCAAGGGCACATGCCTGGGGTTACGGGCTCGATCCCCAGCTGATCAATGATTCTCTTTCATCACTGATGTTTCTCTCTCTCTCTCCCTCTCCCTTCCTCTCTAAAATCAAAATATATTTTTTAAAAAAAACAATGTCTGCATAGCAGAAGAAGCCATCAACAAAACAGAAAGGCAACCAACCGAATGAGAAAAGATTATTTGCAAATGATACTTCCAATAAGGGACTAATATCCAAAATAGACAAAACTCATACAACTAAACAACAAAATCTGATTTAAAAAGATGACCCGAATAGATACTTTTCCAAAAAAGACATACAGATGGCCAACAGATATATGAAAAGATGTTCAACATCATTACTTATTAGGGAAATGCAAATCAAAACCACAATGAGATACTATGTCACAGCTGTCAGAATGGCTATTATTAAAAACAAACAAACAGCCAGGCCACAAGTTATAGGGGCTGTGGAAAAAAGAGAACCCTTGCATAATGCTGGTGGGAATTGAAATTGGTATAGCCACTATGGAATACAGTAAGGAAGTTCCTCAAAAAATTGAGAACAGAATTTCCATATGACCCAGTAATACTGCTCACTTCTGGGTATTTAGCCAAAAGTTTGAAAACACTTATTCTTAAAGATGCATTTATTCTTATATTATTTAACTAGAGGCCCGATGCACGAAATTCAGGAATGGGTAGGGTCCCTAGGTCTGGCCAGCGATCAGGGCTGATCTGTGGGGCGACTAGCAGGGCAATTGCCCCCCCCACCACCTCCGCTGGCACCCGCCTTGGCTGGCCTGGGGCCTGTGGGCAGTTCCTGTGTTGAGTGTCTGCCCCCTAGTGGTCAGTATGCATCATAGCGACTAGTCATTCTGCTGTTTGGTCGATATACATATTAGGCTTTTATTATATAGGACTAGAGGCCCAGTGCATGAAATTCGTGCATGGGGGGGGGGTATCCCTCAGCCCAGCCTGCACCCTCTCTAATCTGGGACCCCTCGAGGGATGTCTGACTGCCCGTTTAGGCCCGATCCCGGTAGGATCGGACCTAAACGGGCAGTCGGACATCCCTCTCACAATCCAGGACTGCTGGCTCCCAACTGCTCGCCTGCCTGCCTTCCTGATTGCCCCTAACCGCTTCTGCCTGCCAGCTTGATCACCCCCTAACCACTCCCCTGCCAGCCTGTTTGCCCCTAACTGCCCTCCCCTGCAGGCCTGGGTCCCCCCCTCAACTACCCTTCCCTGCAGGTCCGGTCACCCCAACTTCCCTCCTCTGCTGGCCTGGTCACCCCTAACTGCCCTCCCCTGCAGGCTTGATCGCCCCCAACTGCCCTCCCTTGCAGGCCCGGTCCCTCCCAACTGTCCTCCCCTGCTGGCCATCTTATGTCCACATGGGGGCAGTCATCTTTGACCACATGGGGACAGCCATCTTGTCTGTTGGAGTGACGGTCAATTTGCATATTATTCTTTTATTATATAGGATTATATAGGATAGAGGCCTGGTAATGGGTGAGGGCCGGCTGGTTTGCCCTGAAGGGTGTCCTGGATCAGGGTGAGGGTTCCCTTGGGGTGTGGGGCGGCCTGGGTGAGGGGCCTGTGGTGGTTCGCAGGCCGGCCACGCCCACCAGCGACCCAAGGGGAGGCCCTGGGATTTATTTACCTTCTATAGTTGAAACTTTGTAGCCTTGAGCAGAGCCAAGCCTCCTGCTCGCTACGTGGCTGCAGCCATTTTTATTGGGATTTATTTATCTTCTATAACTGAAACTTTGTAGCCTTGAGTGGAGGCCTGGGCCTGCCAGGGCAGGCAGAAAGCCTGGCTTTCTCCATTGCCGGGAAAACCCAAGCCTCCTGCTCTCTCCGTGGCCGCAGCCATCTTGGTTGGGTTAATTTGCATACTTGCTCCTGATTGGCTGGTGGGTGTGGCTGGTGGGTGTAGCGGAGGTACTGTCAATTTGCATATTAGTCTTTTATTAGATAGGATTATTGTATTATTTTCCATACAAACAACTGTAAACCTACTTTTGCCCCACCCTGTATACAATGGAATATTATTCTGCAAAAACATGGATGGATCCTGAGTATTATGCTAAGTGACATAAATCAAATAGAAAAGAACAAGAACCATATCATTTCACGCATGTGTGGGATATACAATAGATAGCAACAAACTCATAAACACACACAACAGAATGTGGTTACCAGAGGGGAAGAGTTGTCGTGGGAGGGTTAAGAGGGTAAATGGGGTCAGACATATAGTGACAGCGGAGACTAGAGCACACAATAGAGCACACAGATGCCAAATTATAATGTACATCTGAAATTTATATAATATCAACCAATGTTACCCCAATACATTTAATAAAAAAGTAAGTTAAACCTTTTTATAAAAACTTCACATATAAATAAAAAATTTTAATTCCTTCTACCTGTCCCCTTAGCTGTCCAATCAGTGGAGTCTACGAGCTAATGTTTTAATGAACTGCCTCGCTTTAACTGCTTCACTTTTGATATTTTATTTGTATCAGTAGATGCGTTACTATCCGTTTGACAGAAAAGGGTTAACTAACTTGCTGAAGTAAAATAGCTTTTAAGTAGCAGACCCAAGATTCAAATCTAAGCAGCCGGGTTCTAGCACTTATTTAACTTCAGTGCCATATACTGCCCCATTTAGGACATAAAGTGGGTCAATTTAGGGGTGTAAGAGTCCAGGTTTTAGAATGTGACAGGCCTAGATTCTGTCTTCAACAATTCCTCAATGGTTGTTATGAGAACTAAGTGAAACAATATATGTAGTAAATGCACAGTATTTAGCACTTTGTGAATGCTCAACAAATAAAAGCAGTTATTATTGTTATTTAGGTAACTAGTACAATAAAACCTTTTCAGAAGTAAATTTATGTAAAAAAAATGTTTAGTAATCAATCAACTGACTGGATTTTCCTTAAAATAAAAGGACAGCTGGTTTGCCAATATCAGAGTTTACATTTATTTACTAAAAACATAAAAAACTAAAATCCTCAAATACTTTTAATGTAGCAATCTAATTATGCTTCAATTTTTATAGTACTTTGCCCTAACCACATTTTATACCTTCTGTGTGAAATCGGGGAGGCTCATATTAGCCCTTCGGTAAGGATAAAACTAACACTCAGATAAGTCAAATGACTAACAAATGACAGCCAAAGCTGGATCTAGGTCTTCTGACTCAAATCACAGTCCTTTTCCAATGCAAAAACATACAGCTATGTACGCCAATTATTTTATCTAAGTTAAATAACTACAAAAAGTAGTTGGTACTGTAATAAATGCAAAACAAAGCAAATTTGGGGAAATGCTTTTGTAAATTATCTCTAAATAAAAAAGATGTCAGCCCAGTCAGTGTGGCTCAGTGGTTGAGCATTGACCCATGAACCAAGAGGTTGCCAGTCTGAATCCTGGTCAGGGCACATGCTCAGACTGCTGACTTGATCCCCAGAGAGGGGCAAATAGGAGACAACCAACTGATGTATCTCTCTCAATGTTTCTCTCCTCTCTCTCTCTCCTCTCTCTCTCTCTCTCTCTCTCTCTCTCTCTCTCTCTCTCTCTCTCTCTCTCTCTCTCTCCCTTCCTCCCTCCCTTCCTCCCTCCCTTCCTCCCTCCCTCCCTCCCTCCCTCCCTCCCTCAGCTGGTTGGGGACCTGAAGTGGGCAAGGACGGAAACCTTTAATTCTGAATAAAGTTCCTGAAAATAATGTTATTTCCTGAAAGCGATCAGCAAAGTTATTAAGACTTGCCCTTCGAAGAGTTGGAGGGAGAACTAACCCTGCAGAATAAACTGAAGTAGACAGTGGAATTGATATTGAAGTGGAAGACAAAAATAAAATGGGTTCTGAGGACCTTGCATAGATAGCCAAACTTGTTCAAAACAATAGTTAAATGTGTTTGGTGCAAAGTCTGATATAACTGGAGGTATGGGATAAGAGAAAGATGAAGTTAGATGGGAAAATGCCTTATATGCCATGTATTTATTACATGATTTTCCCAACACATAGCTACGGAAACTTAGTTTCATTATATATTCTATAATAAAAAATTACAGACAAATATAATTTGGAAATACCACAATATCATACATTGTGGCAAGACTTGGGATGAATGCAGAAATAGTTTCCTCCCACCCCTTTGATTCCAAATTACTTATGGAACAGTACACATGCTTAACACAATACTACTGTTCTTGAGAGTACCTGTTGCTCTTAAGTTCTACACACCATGTTGTTTTGGAAAAAGATTAGGAGCTATTTGTTTTATGGTCACTTCTCCCTCTATGCAAAACCTCTGAGGCAGAGCTCTGGAGCTGAGGGTGGAGATAAGGGCAAGCTTCTCTCTCAAAGACACTCCTGCTCTAGGAACTTAGTGCTTGGTGAAGTGGGGACAGCAGGCAGAGGCCTTCTAGGCTTGACTTGTCTGACATGGAACCACTTCATAAGCTGGGACAAATATGATTAAGGTCCCAGTATTCTCAGTGTGTTGTGCTCAAGGTTCTATAACTGGGGGAATAAATGAAAGAAGAGAGCCTTACCTCTAAACTGTAATGATTTGTTACATTCAATATAAAAGGCCTAAACTAAACACACCAACTAAAACAGAGAATGTCAGAGTGGATTGAGAGAGTGAGAGACCACGATCCAAATATACTACTGCCTACAAGAAACTCATTTCAAATATAGTTTAGGTGGTTTAAAAGGAAAAGGCTGAATAAAACACACCATTCAAATACCAATTAAAAGAAAGATGGAAGTGTTAAATTCACCCAGAATTAAAACAATTATAAATGTATATACTCTTTAAATGAGCTTCAAAACACATGAAACAAAGTGACAGAAATAAAAAAAATAGGCAAGTCCCAATTTTTATTTGGAGACTTCAACACTTCTGTTTCAGCTATTAATGGAACTAGTAGACAGAAGATTAAGAAAGCTAAAGAGCTAAACACCATCAACCAATGGAATAAAATTGACATGTATAGAATACTAGAGGCCTGGTGCACAAATTCGTGCATAGGTAGGGTCTGGCCGGCCCATCCTAATCGGGGCTGATGGCGGGGGTGGGAGGGGAGAAGAGGGGAAGGGGCCGCGGGCGGTTGGCTGGCCAGCCGGCCCAGCTGGCCCTGCTCCCTGGATGAACTCCTGGTTGAGGGGACAATTTGCATATTAGGCTTTTATTATATAGAAAATTCCAGCCACTAAAGGAATACATATTGTTTCCAAAGTATGGACTCTGATCCTAATGGAATGAAACAAACAAACAAAAAGCAATAATAGAAAGATTAAAAAATCCCTCAACACTTGGAAATTTTAAATACTACACGGAATGCAGAGCAAGACTCAAGGGAAGTTAGAGAATGTTAAATTAAACAAAGACAACATGTCAAAATTTATGATATGCAGCTAACCTAAGTGTTTAGAGGGTGTGATACTGTGATTTATAATATATATTTGATCTTCATCCCCATTTCTGGCTAGAGCTCCTAAGTCCTTTGGAATTTCCTAAGTGATGACAACGGCAAATATGTCTCTTGTTATGTCAATTAATTGACTCTTGGAAGGAACATCTATAGGATGGGGGCTGGTTGACAAGAGCACCTACCATATGACCAGAGTGTTGACACTTTCATTCTCACCTCCAGGGAGGTGAGAATGAAGGTTGAATCAATCATCCTATCTAATAAAAGAGTAATATGCAAATTAACCATCACTCCGCAACAAAAATGGCGGCGCCTATAGCCACAAGATGGCGACGCCCAGTCCTCTCAGCCCCGCTGGAGTCCCCCAGTCTCAGGGAGGGCTGCTGCTGAGAGCCAGCAGAATAAGCAGCCTGGTGGAATGCTGCCCAGAGGCCCTCCTGACCCTTTATAAAAAACAAAAACAAATTCACTCCCATGGCATGATCCCCCTCCCAGCGGCGGCAGCCTGGGCTGGGGTCTCAGCCTGGGAGGGGCATGAACCCCTCCCAGTGGCGGCAGCCTGGGGTCTCAACCACTGAGTCACACCAGCAAGGCAGATATGGAGGAATCTTAAATGTTTATTTTTTAAAAAATATGTATTTTATTGATCTTTTACAGAGAGGAAGGGAAAGGGATAGAGAACTAGAAACATCTATGAGAAACATTGATCAGCTGCCTCCTGCACACTCCCCATTGGGTATGTGCCCCCAACCAAGGTACATGGCCTTGACTGGAATCGAACCTGGGACCCTTGAGTCTGCAGGCCGACGCTCCATCCACTGAGCCAAACCAGTTAGGGCTGTCCAATATGTCAAAGAAAAAACCCTATCTAATAAAGAGGGAATATGCAGGGGAGGGCATTTGGGGGTTACCAGGTTGTCAGGGGAGGGCAGTTGGAGACGATCGGGCTGGCAGGGGAGCAGTTAGGTGTCGATCAGGCTGGCAGGGGAGTGGTTATGGGGTGATCAGGCTGGCAGGCAGAAGTGGTTAGGGTCAATCAGGCAGGCAGGCGAGCAGTTGGGAGCCAGCAGTCCTGGATTGTGAAAGGGATGTCTGACTGCCTGTTTAGGCCCAATCCCACAGGGACCAGGCCTAAACAGGCAGTCGGACATCCCCCGAGGGGTCCCAGATTGGAGAGGGTGCAGGTTGGGCTGAGAGACACCCCCCCCCCAGTGCACGAATCGCATGCACCGGGCCTCTAGTGCCTATGTAATCAAGCTTCCATAAAGCCCCCAAAGGACAGAGGTCAGAGACCTTCTGGGTAGTTCAACATGTGGAGATTTGGGGAGAGCGGTGCACTTGGAAAAGGCACGGAAGCTTCATGCCCTTTCCCCATATTTTGGCCTATGCATTTCTTCAATCTGGCTGCTCCTGAGTTATAGCCTTTTATAATAAACTAGTGGCCGGGTGCACAGATTCGTGCACATTGAAAGGAAGTTAATTAGAAGAAATATTTTAATACTAGAGGCCCGATGCACGAAATTCGTGCAAGGGGCTCGGCCCTCACAGCTCAGGCTGCCTTGGCCAGCCCTCGCAGCTCCAGCTTCGTCCAGAAGGTTGTCTGGATGGTCGTTCTGCTATTCGGTCTAATTAGCATATTAGCTCTTTATTATATAGGATTGCTATTTGCCCTTTCTCTGTAATAGAAGTGTCAAGCAAATTCACAATCAACAATGACAGATGGAAACACACGCATGCGATTGGCGCCAGCGAGAGCTTTATGTGGATAGCCCATGCACGAGTCAACTTATTAGCCTTTTATATATAGAGAATAAACTTGCTTAATTAGACCTGCTTTCTAATTTAACTAAACTTTTCCCAGCCCAGTGAAGTATCCCAACTTCTCTTTCAGGTAATTGTCAGCAACAAAGCAGTAAATATCAACACGAAGCAGATTATTATTGTAGACTAGAGGCCCAGTGCACAAAACTCATGCACGGGGGGGAGGGTGTCCCTCAGCCTGGCCTGCACCCTCTTGCAATCTGGGACCCCTTGGGGGATGTCCGACTGCCGGTCAGGGATCGGGCCTAAACTGGCAGTTGGACATCCCTCTCGCAATCCGGACCACTGGCTCCTAACTACTTGTCTGCCTCATCATCCCTAACCACTCTGCCTGCCTGATCGCCCCTAACCACTCACCTGCCTGCCTGATCGCCCTTAATCGCCTCTGCCTGCCAGATCGCCCCCAACCCCTCTGCCTGCCTGCCTGATCACCCCTAAGTGCCTCTGCCTCAGCCCCTACCACCACGGCTTCATCAGGAAGGATGTCTGGAATGACGTCCAGAATGACATCCGGAAGGTCGTTTGGCTGTCCAGTCTAATTAGCATATTACATTTTTATTATTATAGACCACACAGGGAGAACAAAGGGTAAAATATTTAACTACAGCTGTGTCTGATTATATTCTACGCAGTGAGAAAACCTGAAGTCATTTTCAAGGTCCACCATTTCTTACTTCTTTTCAATCGGGTCAAGGTTCTAAGCTTCCTAAATCTCCGTTTTCTGGCTAATGAAAAGGAAATAGGATTCCAAGTCTCCTATCTACCTACTCCAATTCCACCGAGTCTCCTATCTACCTACTCCAGGACTTCTGTGAAGATCAAATGAGATGAGGCATGGGAAAACACTTCACAGACATTTGATTAAAGTGTAAAATGTTTCCATCTGGCTATAAAGCAAGTTGGGTTCCTGGGCTGAAGAAACTCCAAGGAGGCTAGTCGCTCGGGAGAGAAAGCCGGGCGTTGCTACGTTACCTCGTTACCCGGCACTCACAGCGACCATTGCTGGGCTGGGCTGGGCTGTGGGCTGCATTTTGCGCCATGTGGTCTCGGCAGCGTAGACTGTGATTTGGTGGGCTGTCGCTCTGGGGTGGTGGTGGGGCCTGTGTCCTACTTGGGGGAAGCTGAGTGTTGCTTTCTGGGTGCCAGTTCTGTGGTGCTGTTTCTCTGTAAATGGCCAGTATGCATCATGGCTGCTCCTGCATTGTCTGACCCCTGGTGGTCAGAACGCGTCATACCGACTGGTTGGACGTACACTTAGCATGTTAGCCTTTTATATATATAGATGGGTAATCTAGTAAGTAGGAAGTTTCCTTGAGTTCTATGGGCTGCTCTAGCTAATTAATTAAACCCAAGGAGGGGACTGTTGGAATCTCCAATCTATAGCTGGTCCATCAGAAGATCAGGTGATAAACCTGAACTTGTGACCTATGGATCAGTAAGAGTGAGGGGGCACCAGTCTTGTAGGACTAACCCTTTAACTTAAGAGGCTGACTCTTCTTCAGATAGTGTCAGAATTAAGTTAAACTGTAAAACACCCAACTGATATCAAAGAATTGCTTTTTGTTGTGGGGACCCTTCCTCGCACATTAGAATTGAATCCAGAACCCCCTTAGAGGAAAATTTACACCATTAAAAACTTGTATAAAAAATGAGTAAGGTCTCAAATCAGTAATCTAGAGTTTCTATCTTAAGAGGCTAGAAAAGCCCTGGCTGGTGTGCTCCGTGGTTAGAGTGACAGCCTGTGAACCAAAGGGTCATGGGCTAGATTCCTGGCCCTGGTTGGGGTGCATGTAGGAGCCAACCAATTGATGTCTGTCTGTCTCTCTACCCCCTCTCCCTTCCGTGAGGATGAACAACAACAAAAAAGCTAGAAAAGAACAATAAAACAAACCAAGTAGAAGAAATAAAAACAGAAAAATTGAAAATAAAAACAGAAAAAAACAATAAAACCAAACATTTGTCTTTAAAAAGATAAATAAAATTGATAAAGCTCTAGCAAGATTGGAGAAAAACTGACATCGGGAACGAGAGGGTATTATCAATTGTTGAAAATGTCCAGACTAGGATCAAGATGAAGTCACTTATGGTAAGTTCACCAAACTGGAACTTAACTAAGTTTCTATGCTTGGCTCTCCGAGAAAAGAAAGGCCTAAGCCAAACAGTCAGCACTTGCTTGCTCAGTGCAAGTTACCTAACTGGGCTGAAGACATCTCCTCTCTCCATATAAGGAAAGTAACCCTGCTTTTACCCAATCAGCAAATGCCCACTATAACTTCCTTGATCCTACTCACTTTGGTCTATACGCCTCTCACTTTATATGACTCTTTGAGAGCTCCACTCTCTCTAGACTGGATGCTGCCAGATTCAGGAATTGCTGAAAAAAGCCAACCAAATCTTTTCAAAATTTACGATTGTGTTTTTTTTCTTTAACACATTACAGATATAAAAAGCATTAATGAGCCCAGCCAGTGGTTGCGTGTCGACCTATGAACCAGGAGGTCAAGGATCAATTCCTGGTCAGGGCGTATGCCTGGGTTGCAGGCTTGATCCCCAGTGTGGGGTGTGTAGGAGGCAGCCGATCAATGATTCTCTCTCATCACTGATGTTTCTATCTCTCTCTTCCTTTCTGAAATCAATAAAAAAATATTTTAAAAAAAAAGCATAATGAGAATACTACAAATAACTATACACACATAAAGTTGACAATAAAGATAAAACGGACCAATTCTCAGGATAAGCACACACGAAATTCAACCAAAATGAAAAACATAACCTGAATAATCCTATAACTACTACAAAAAATGAATTTAACTAAAATCCTTTAAAGAAGAAATCGTCAAGACCTAGATGGTTTCACTACAGAATTCTACCAAACAATAACCATACAATCCCTTCCAGAAAATAAAAGAACACTTCTCATTTTATGAGGCCAGCCGTACTCTGGTATAAAAGCCAGACAAATCAGTACAAAAGAGAAAACTACACAACAATATCCTTTGTGAACATAGCTGTGCAACGCCTCAACAAAAGATTAGCAACATACTTACTGGTTGAACACTGGATGCTTTCCCCTTAAGATCAGGAAAAAAAGGGGAAAAAACCCAAAAGGTGTATTTATATTGGAAAGGAAAAAATATATAAACTGTTCCTACTTAGAAATGATTATCTACACTCAAAGAATCTTAAAAAAACTAACACCCTCCTAGAGCTAGTAAGTGACAGGATACAGGCTACTATAAAGAAGTCAACTGTATTTTTATATAGTAGCAATGAACTATAGGAAATGTAAAAAAATTCAGGATCACTGGGTCCAATGGCAGTTCCTTACTGAATGGAACCCGCAAACTTTTGGTGCGTGGAACGACACTCCAACCAACCCGGCCAAGGCAGAATTTTCTTCTTTTTAAAAGGCCACACAATATTCCATTGTATTATATTTGGTTTATTCATCTGTTGTTGGACATTTGGGTTGTTTCTTTTTAAAAAATATATATTTTTATTGATTTCAGAGAGGAAGGGAGAGGGAGAGATAGAAACATCAATGATGAGAGAGAATCACTGACTGGCTGCCTCCTGCACGCACACCCCACACTGGGGATCAAGCCCACAACCCAGGCATGCGACCCAACCCGCAATCGAACCTGGGACCTCCTGGTTCATAGGTCAATGCTCAACTACTGAGCCACGCCAGCCGGGCTGGGTTGTTTCCACAGGTTTTCAACCCCCTATTTAACTAAGAAAAGCAAGGTTTATTAACAAGTTCAAAGAATCTCCAGGTAGAGAGAAGTATTGGAGGCCATTTAGTTCCATTGCCTTCTAATACTTAATCATTTGATGGAGGTCATCACAAAAATAAAATTCTAATGTTTTGCAATATCATCCTGATTATGGGTGGTTACCACTTCAAACTGTTCATATTTCTCTTTTCTAAGTTGGCAACTGTCATCAGTATTTTAATTAATTAATTTAGCCTGACACACAACAGACGATGTTCATATGTGTGATATACCTCCATGGGCAAGGCCAGATTTTAAAACAAAAGTGTATAAATATATATCACATAAACTTTACCATCCTAACCATTTTTAAGTGTACGGTTCATTGGCATTAAGAACATTCACATGGTTGTGCAGCCAGCACCATCACCTATTTCCAAAACTTTTTCACTGGCATGGCCAGATTTTAACAACACTCAAAAGAACTGCAAGGAACAAATGCAAACAACATCACAGACTTTACTTAGGCACAATGTTCCCTCGAGGATTTACAAAGTGTATAAGAAATAAATTAATCCATTTTAACATATCAGAAATTTTCATTTTTATATAAAGAAAACAAATGCATCCAATTGCACTTTAAAAAATTAGGCTTTGATACCGAGACGAAATCTTGATTTTTTTTTTATTCTTTACTCCACAGATAATATTTAAAAGGCAGCAAATATGTAGGTAAAATTTACAGAATTACATTGTATATTATGTTACTGCAAATTTTTTCATCCTATCATTCTTGCTCATAGGCAATATGAATGTACAATTCACACTTTGTTTACCCATCCTTCTCATTATAAATGTATTCATGAATAAAAATGAAACTGAACTATAACAATGACAAATACTTCAATGATTCATAATTGCCACAACTATTAATGGTCCTATACAGTAGTAATGGTTGTTTAAGTTGCAGCAGTTAAGCTATGGAAGTCCCACTTTTTAAGCTCTAGCTTTAACTCACAACTGATAAAAGATACCAAATCACAAAACCCCTGGAAAGATATGCTCCTTTGAGGGCCCTGACTAAAGCTGCTCAAGACTGGGACTTCCTCCTACAGAACTCTGGGAATTACCAGTCTGTGAAGATACAGACAACTATGGGAAAACATTGTGTGGATAGTCAATACTGTATTAAGTATCTCCAGAGGAACTGTATGTCAGACTGTGAGGTGTGCCTCTGGGACTGAGTGTTTCTTCTCTTATACAATAGATATTACTATTCATAGCTTGAACACTCTCTTAGAGGTTAAAGAGATAAAGGATAGAAGAAAAGACTATAAAGAGGCAATTTCTTCTGCAACTGGAAAAATCCCTCAGAAATAGAATGAAAGGACTTGAATTTTAGAGTTTAAGAAAGGTTTAGTGCAGCATTTATCAGGTACTAGACACTGTGCTGTAAAGAGCCAAGAAAAGTTAACCAAGTCAATAACTTCGCAGAAGATGGGAGGAAAGCCCGGGTTATTTGATTCGTGGAGTCCACTGCTTTGTTCAAAAATTAGTTAAAAATAGTATCTGGAGCCAGTACTCACACTAAATTACAACAAGCATTCTTTCCACTGATTTATTTGATAATAGTGCAAATACAGTTCTGTTTCCATATAGGAACAATTGCTCTTATTACAATAAAAATTATCTTATTATTTCTAGAACATCTATTCAAACTAGTAATCAACTATCCTGGAAATGACAAGCTGCTTTTATTCAAATAAAAATAAACAGATTTGGGTGAGAAAAATTATGACTCGCTACAGTAAACACATTTCTAAATTGTCAAACTGACAGAAAGTCAGGAAAATTTTACAACAAAATGATGTTTGAAAATAAATTACTATTGGGCCAGAACTTAACCACCTGGGAAAAAAAACCATGAGTATCATACTGCATATCACCAGCATGATCAAAATTCAAAGTACGGTTTCTACTGAATGCGTATTATGTTCAAACCATCATAAAGTAAAAAAAATTTTAAGTCAGCCTCATAAGCCAGAAAGAGTCTATATATGGAACGTGCCTAGTCCCTAGCATATCTTATCTAATAAAAGAGTAATATGCAAATTAACCATCACTCCACTACACCCACAAGCCACGCCCACAAGCCAATCAGGAGTGAATATGCAAATAAACCCATCCAAGATGGCTACGGCCACAGAGAGCAGGAGGGAGGCTTGGGTTTCCCCGGCAATGGAGGAAGCCAAGCTTTCCGCCTGCCCTTGCGGGCCTAGGCCTCCACTCAAGGATACAAAGTTTCAATGATAGAAGATACATAAACCCAAACAGAAATGGCGGCAGCCACGGAGCTGGAAAGAGCAGGAGGCTAGGGTTGCCCGCGGCGATGGAGGAAGCCAAGCTTTCCGCACACCCTGGCCGGCCCAGGCCTCACTTAAGGCTACAAAGTTTCAATTATAGAAGATACATGAATTCCAATAGAAATGGCTACCGCCATGGAGCAAGCAGAAGGCCTGACTCTGCTCCAGGCTACAAAGTTTCAATTGTAGAAGATAAATAAACCCCAGATACCAGGGCCTCCGCTTAGGTCGCCAGGGGGCGTGGCCGGCCTGCAAACCACCACAGGCCCCTCGCCTAGGCCACCCCACGCCCCAAGGGAACCCCCACCCTGATCCAGGACACCCTTCAGGGCAAAGCAGCTGGCCCCCACCCGTGCACCAGGCCTCTATCCTATCTAATAAAAGAGTAATATGCAAATTGACCATCACTCCAACACACAAGATGGCTGCCCCCATGTGGTCAAAGATCCTGCCCCCATGTGGACACAAGATGGCCAGCAGGGGAGGGCAGTTGGGAGGGACCAGGCCTGTAGGGGAGGGCAGTTAGGGGTGACCAGGCCTGCAGGGGAGGGCAGTTAGGGGCAAACAGGCTGGCAGGGGAGCAGTTAGGCATCAATCAGGCTGGCAGGGGAGTGGTTAGGGGGTGATCAGGCTAGCAGGCAGAAGCGGTTAGGGGCAATCAGGAAGGCAGGCAGGCGAGCAGTTGGGAGCCAGCAGTCCTGGATTGTGAGAGCGATGTCTGACTGCCCGTTTAGGCCCGATTCCACCAGGATCGGGCTTAAATGGGCAGTCAGACATCACTCAAGGGGTCCCAGATTGGAGAGGGTGCAGGCTGGGCTGAGGGATACACACCCCCGTGCACAAATTTCGTGCACCAGGCCTCTAGTAGTAATACATAAGAACACGATACAGTAATGAGAAATAGATGAAGTATGCTTACTGACAGATCTCTGACTCTATCGTCACCTCTGGCTGTATTCATCTAGAATCTCTAACCCCATCATCCTTCCTTAACTTTAATTCTGGGACTCTAATGACTAGTTGGAGTGCCAGACAATTCCATCTGAATGTTTGCTATCTTTCAAATTAACCATCTGAAAATTAACTCAAATTCCTTCTCCTCAACTGATACTCCACTGCAAAATTTCTAATTCTATTAATGGTTTTCAACTACCCAGCCACCCAGAGCTTAAAATCTGGTACTCATTTTTGATTCCCCACCTCCCACCTCCTTTCAAAACCTGGAAATCTTCCCTCAGTTACTCTCCCTTCCCAGCCAAATTTAGACAAATTTGATACTTCCCTACATATGACTGTTTACTGACAAATCAAAGTCCTTCTCCAGACAAGAGACTGATTATGTCCACTTCCAAGAGATGACTGACAATGGTCTTCCGAGGTCATTTAGTCTTTGCTCTCTAATCTTCACTAGAGTCTGCTCTCTCTGTGCTTAGTTATGAGGTGGTTATAAATATTATTAAATCCAGCATAATCAATAAGCACAAAAATTGTAAGAATGCTGCAAGTGTTAAACAGAGAGGTATGTAATTTATGGTTAAAATAAAATGCAGAGCTAAATATATTAATAAAGACTGAGAAAGCATACTGCCCCCATGAATGGAATAAATCACTGAATAGGCCCTAACTGGATTCGCTCAGTGGATAGAGCGTCGGCCTGAGAACTGAAAGGTCCCAGGTTCGATTCTGGTCAAGGGCACATGCCCGGGTTGTGAGCTCGATCCCCAGTGGGAGGCGTGCAGGAGGCAGCCAATCAATGATTCTCTCTCATCATTGATGTTTCTATCTCTCTCTACCTCTTCCTTCCTCTCTGAAATCAATAAAAATATATTTTAAAAAAATCATTGAATAGTATGAATGATTCTGAAATACCCACAACAAATCCTGCAACATATGAAGGTAATCAGCAAATGACAAGGAAAAACGACTGGTGAAATGGACAAACTTTAAAGTACATATGTGGTTTCAGGAGCTTCAACACTAGATGGCAAGATTTCAAACTCTTTAGTCTCAGGACCCCTTTATACTCTTAAAACTTACTGAGAATCTCAAACAGCTTTTGTTTATGTCACCTATGTCTACTAAGAGCTACCATATTATGAATTAAAATTTAAAACTGTAAAAACTGATTTTATTAGAAAATAAGCCCATTACATGTTAACATATTTTTAAAAAACACATATTCTAACGTGATATAACACAAACAAAATGAAAGATAAAAATCATATGATCCTATCAATAGATGCAGAAAAAGCAATTAACAAAGTCCAGCACTCATCTATATAATAAAAGCCTAAACAACCATTATGGAGGAACGACCATAACGACCAGTCACTATGATGAGCACTGACCATCAGGGAGCAGACGCTCAACGCAGGAGCTGCCCCCGGGTGTTCAGTGCGCTCCCACAGGGGGAGCACTGCTCAGCAGAAGCCGGGCTCACGGCTGGCGAGTGCAGCGGTGGTGGTGGGAGCCTCTCCCGCCTCCCTGGCAGCAGTAAGGAGCAGCGAGCCAGGTGGGAAGGAGCAGCGAGCAGGTGGGCGGTAAGGAGTGAAGGGTCCCAGACTTGAGAGGGTGCAGGCCGGGCTGAGGGACCACCTCAGCCCCCAATGCACGAATTTTGTGCACCGGTCCTCTAGTCCTATATAAAAAAGCATAGCATGCAAATTGTCCCCTTGACTGGGAATTCGTCTGGGAGTTTGACCAGGGGGCGGGGCCGGCCGGGGAAGGGAGGGAGGCCCCGGCCGGCAGCTGCTAAGTACCCTACCAGTGCAAGAATTTTGTGCACTGGGCCTCTAGTTTATGATAAAAAAAACCTCTCAGCCAAGTGGGAGTAGAGGGGACATACCTCAACATAATAAAAACCATATATGATAAACCCTCAGTTAACATCATACTCATCGGGAAAAATTAAAAGTGTTTCCCTTAAAAACAGGAAGTCAGGGATGTCCACTTTCACCATTCTTATTCAACACTAGAGGCCCAGTGCATGAAAATTCATGCACTAGCGGGCGGGGGGGGGGGGGGGGGGCATCCCTCAGCCCAGCCTGCCTCCTCTCATGGTCCGGGAGCCCTCAGGGGCGGGAGGCGACCCGGCGATCAGGGGAAGCCGACACCCTCATCACACCTCTGCTGCTGCCACTGCCGGAAGCGCAAGCCTGGGCTGGCCCTGGATACCTGAGCCTCAGGTGGCCCTGGGTGGCTGGGCAGCTGCCATCCGAAGCTTGCCTGCGCCTCGGGCTGGCCCTGGGTGGCTGGGCGGCTGAGGGGACTGGGGGACTCCGGAGGCAGGTGCGCGGAGTGGCTAGACCCGTATGGGCGGGGCGGGCCTGGTGAGGCTAAGGGGACTGGCACCGCCATCTTGTGGCTGTGGGCACTGCCATCTTTGAGGGCGTGGCAATCAATTAGCATATTCCCTCCTTATTGGCCGTGGGCACCACCATCTTTGTGACAGCATGACGGTCAACTTGTGTATTCCTTCTTTATAAGATAGTACTGGAAATCCCAGCCACAGCAATAAAATATTACACTGCCAAATATTTTAAAATTTGTTTTCTGCTGTCAATCTAAACAAGAACAAAATATCTCTATGTTTTTCTTGAAAGGAACAACAGTTTTTAGAATTGATTCACTTGAATACTCCTTTTTGAGAACATGTTTTACTTACGCTGAACACTAAGAAAAATGTATTCGATCTTTATTTGATGATGGTTTATTTCCCAAGGGTTCTCCTTAAGTGTTTATTAAGTTCTCAGGGAGAATTTCCAAATGGGTTACTATATCTGAGTTATAAAAAAACTATTTACTTTTATAACTAGCTATTTTCTAATCAAATAAAGATGTCACCCATTTTACTACATAAAGTTCTTTCTAGTTTAGAGCTTTGAGAAGAGACTGAGATTTACCTCCAGGTTAAGAAAAATCAGTTAAACAATTACTCAATGAAGCCAATAACATGATCCAGCAATTCTACTTCTGGGTATATACACCAAAGAATTGAAAGTAGGCACATGAATGTCTATTTGTACACAAATGTACACAGGAGCATTACTCACAATAGACACTGATAGATAAATGGATAAACAAACTGTGGTATACACATACAATGGAATATTGTTTAGCCTTAAAAGTAAATTTTGATATGCACTGTGATATGCACAAATCTTGAAAACATGTTGAAATAAACCAGACACGAAAAGACAAATATTGTCTGATTCTAATTATATGACACCTGTAGGGTAGTCAAATTTATAGACAGAAAGTAGGAAGGTGGTTGTCAGGGGCTTAGAGAAAGGGAAACTGATTATTGCTTAATGGGTAAAGTATAGTTTTCCAAGATGAAAGGAGTTCTAGAAATGGATGGTGGTGATAGTTACTTAACAAAGGGAACATACTTTATGCTACTGAACTGTGCACTTAAGAATGGTTAAGGCCTAGCCAGTTTGGCTCAGTGAATAGAGCGTCGGCCTGCGGACTAAAGGGTCCCAGGTTTGATTCAGGCCAAGGGCACATGTCCGGGTTGCGGGCTCGATCTCCCCCCACCCCACCATCAGTAGGGGGTGTGAAGGAGGCAGCCAATCAATGATTCTCTCTCATCAATGATGTTTCTATCTCTCTCCCTTCCTCTCTGAAACCAATGAAAAAAGTACATTTCAAAAAACAAAGAAAAAAAGCATATGGTTCCTTAAATTAAAAAGAAAAAAAGAATGGTTAAGGTGGGCCCTAGCCAGTTTGGCTTAGTGAATAGAGAGAGCATCAGCCTGCTGACTGAAGGGTCCTGGGTTCGATTCTGGTCAAGGGCTCATGCCCAGGTTGTGGGCTCAATCCCCAGTAGGGGACGTGCAGGAAGCAGCTGATCAATGATTCTCATCACTGATGTTTCTGTCTCTCTCTCTCCCTCTCCCTTCCTCTCTGAAATCAATGTTAAAAAAAAAAAGAATGGTTAAGGTAGTAAATTTTTATTTCACTACAATAAAAAAATATCAATGGCCCAATCTACCTCCTGTTTTCACAAATCAAATTTTATCAGAACAACAAGTAGTGGTCTACTCTTTTATCTTAAAAAACTAGAAAAAAAAGCAAGAGAAACCTAAAATAAAGAGAAGGAAATTAAGTACAAACATAAGTGAAATAGAAAGTAGACAAGCCACAGAAAAAAAGTAAAGCCAAAACTGTTTCTCTTGAGAGATAAGCAAAATGGATAAACCTTCAGCTAGACTAACCAAGGAAAAAAGGGGGAGGGGGTGGGGCAGCATAAGGAAAACCTGGGAAAGAGATAGACAGAAAGCCCCGGTAGAACGATTCAAAACCAAAGAGGAGTGGTGGACAGGGTCAAATGCTACTGAAAGGTCAAATAAGATATAGAGCAAAGTCTATTTAGCCACAGGAGTCACTGATGACCTTAAGGAAGAGTTTGATGCTAGATTGCGATTGTGATAGACAAAGATAAACAGTCTGCAGAAATGAGGAAGTGAAAATTGTGAGTACAAACAATTCAATCTTAAGAAGTTTGGTTCTAAAGATAGAGCAAGAGGTTAGCTGGAGGGAAATAAGGGCTTGAGGGAGGGTACTGGTATTTTTATAAAGTGGGGAGAAACTAGATAATTCCCCTCAACCATAAGTTTTTTAAAATTGTGGTAAAGTATACAGAGAATGTTTTGATTGTTGTTGGAAAAAGATTCAGAGAAGAAGGAAATGTAAAAGGTGGTAACAGCATAACTCTCTGGACAGGTGGAAAGGAACTGGATTCAGTGCAGCGAATGACCTGGCCTTAAACAGGAGATCCGTGAGAGGAAAGAGAAAAGGAAGGGTGCAGTTACAGTTAGGTTTAAAGATGGGTGGTAAGAAGCAATAGGAGTTCTTGTCTGATAGTGCTGCCTTTTATTTCTCTTTGAAATTATAGGTGGAGGCAGATGATTGAAAATAAAGTAGAATTTTGAGGAAAATGAAACATGAGAAATATGTATGGAGAAAAGGAAATGAAGGATGGCTAGGAGGCACTGAAACCCCAATTGAAACTGAAGACCACAAATGTGTAGTGGCAATAATCTATGGTTTTTAAGTTCTATCTCAATAAACGTCAAAAACAAAAGCAGTGACTTTGAATCAATTTCCAAAAAATCATAGTAATCATTAATTAATAGTACTTACATAGTACTTTATATGTACCAGGCATTTTTAAAAAATTACTTTTTAC
Source organism: Plecotus auritus (assembly GCF_963455305.1). Taxonomy (NCBI): domain Eukaryota; kingdom Metazoa; phylum Chordata; class Mammalia; order Chiroptera; family Vespertilionidae; genus Plecotus; species Plecotus auritus. Next base: position 20,233,839 of record NC_137779.1, read on the forward strand.
ATACTAAATAAAATCAGAGAGAGGCAGTGATTCCTATAAATAGAAAACTTCTCATAAAAGTAAGTTCGTATAGTTTTATATTGCACATAAAATACACCGAAGACAAAAGAAACTGTCCTCATTCAGTAATGGAAAACCACAAAAAGAACATGAGCAGTGTTGGAAAATCCAAAGCAAAGAGCCAATGAAAAGGTAAAACCCAGAGTCAACATGTTAAAAATGAGGAAAAGGTAAAAGTGGATGAAAATACATACACAACCAGTAACCACCAGTAAACGAGAAAAATGAAATGGAAGTAAAGTATGTCTGAGTCTCTGAAAACCCTTTTGTTTTCTTTGTTGGGACTAAAGAATTTCCTAATTTTATCATAGAGCACACATAAAATACTGAATAGTGGGTAGCATTGAATATGCTTGCTTACTAAGAGTAAGCTAGGATCAAATACTTAGCAGGTTAAGAACTGAATTAAAGAGAAAATCATTTTAAAAATAAATTATCTAAAGTTGCTTCAGAAGCCAAGGGTAAAAGTTCTACAAAATCCAGAGAAATCCATCCAGAGATTCATGGTCTTCGGTATATGTTAAGACCAAGATGTTTGTAGTTGAATGCATCAAAACTGTCAAAACCAAATGAATAGCAAATCACATCAACATAAAGAAACAGACCATTTAATACCTGTAGAAAGACAGCAATTTAGACTACCAAAATTACAATCTGACTGGGTATCCAACACTTGTAATTTTAAGGTATTTTTTTAAAGCTATACAAGAAAATTATTAAAATGGAAAAACATTCAATGTGGAGACAAGGAAGATGTTCTCCAAGAAGAGTAAGTTATTAATAAGTTTCATCCACCAATTTTCACTCTTGTAAGACAGAATTATCAATGTGAAATATGATGATGATATAAGTCAGTGATTTATTCCTGGATCAGTTATGTAAAAATGTGCTGGCTAAGGTCACCCTTGGCACTAATAATAATGTTAGTGAAGAAATTAATGCAACACTCAATGTGCCCTTCAAGCAGGAGTGTAATATAAATCTAATGTATCTTTGTATTTTTAAAGGCACATATATAATCATTACTAGAGGCCCGGTGCACGAAATTCGTGCGGGGGGGGGGGGGGGGTCCTTCAGCCCAGCCTGCACCCTCTCCAATCTGGGATCCCTCTCACAATCCAGGGCTCCTGGCTCCCAACTGCTCACCTGCCTGCCTGCCTGATTGACCCTAACCGCTTCTGCCTGCCAGCCTGATTACCCCCTAACCGCTCCCCTGCTGGCCATGATTGCCCTTAACTGCCTTCCCCTGCAGGGCTGGGTCCCCCCAACTGCCCTCCCCTGCTGGCCTGGTTCCCCCCCCAACTGCCCTCCCCTGCTGGCCTGGTTCCCCCCCTGCAGGCCTGGTTCCCCCCAACTGTCCTCCCTTTCAGGCCTGGTCCCTCCCAACTGTCCTCCCCTGCTGGCCTGATTGCCTACAACTGCCCTCCCCTGCTGGCCATCTTGTGTCCACATGGGGGCAGCCATCTTTGATCACATGGTGGTAGCCATCTTGTGTTGGAGTGATGGTCAATTTGCATATTACCTCTTTATTAGATAGGATTTTAGATCTGGTGACTAAGAAAATAGAGATTTCCATCTCACTGCCTAAAATGGGGTGAAGTACTTTTAATATAAAGAACAAAGAAAACCAATGTCACCCCAGCAAATTTAAAAATAAAAAAAAAACAGCCCTAGCCCGTTTGGCTCAGTGGATAAGAGCGTCAGCCTATGAACCGAAAGGTCCCAGGTTTGATTCCGGTCAAGTGCACATGCCTGGGTTGTGGGCTCGATCCCAGTGGGGGACTTGCAGGAGGCAGCCGATCCATGATTCTCTTTCATTATGGATGTTTCTCTCTCTTCCTCTTCTATCTTCTCTGATATCAATAAAAATATATTAAACAACAACGAAGAAAAACTAATGTACCTTTTGGCTTAACAGGAGATAAATTCCAAGCAGTCATTCTGAAGTACATGAAAAACTATTTCAGTCATGAATGTGGTAGATTTAAAGTAAAAATAGCCGATAAAGCTTATATAAAGAGCATGCTCAATAGCAGTCTACAAAAAAACCATAAAATGATAGGGAAACACAATATATGTAACATTTATAAAAATATTTTAAAATTATAGTTGGAAGGAACCTAACTAATTAAGAACCCCCTAATACAGGAAACCCCTTTACAATAGTCTTTGATGCCTGACCATTTTCAGTGACAAAACAGTTGTATCTTTTCAAGGCCAGGAACACTTACTCAAAGTTTAAGAAGACCACTGTCAACATAGAGGATGTAACATGTTATTGGTTTTTATACAACTGTCAATGAAGAATATATTTTTAATCACTCTAACATTTTATTATGCAAACTTTCAGATACAGCAAATTCAAATAATTTTCCAAGTTAATGCCTCAACAGCCAGACCTAGATTCTACCAATAACATTCTACTATACTTGTTTTACCATACGTATATCTATCTGTCCATCAATCCATCTCGATTTCTGATATTTTATCTACTCTTTAAATGCCCACTGAAGTGCTCTCGAAATGCAGTTTTTGAAGCAAGGTCTGCTCTAATAGACATGACAAGCACGTGGGGCTCTTGGGCAGGCCATTTTCAGTGCTGCTACAGAACAAAAACCAGTGGTGAATGAGAATACATCCACTTTTATCACGTGTTATACTCAGTTGTCAGCTACAGCAAAGTAGTTAAGCTCCAACCCTGAAGACCAACAGACTTTAGATTGAAACCTGGATATTGAGCATGCTCCTTACTTGCTAAAAAAGATACTAGCAGCATGTTAATGGGTCAATATGAGATTTATTTATTTTTCAATGTGAGATTTAAATGAGATGATGTATAAAAAATGTTTATTTAGCACAGTGCTGGCTTTTTGTAAGGGCTCAACAAATGTTAGTAATCATCATCATCATCTTCATATTTAGTCCATTCAACCTACCACAAAGAGTATAGCTGCATACATACCTATGCTCTTATTTGTGGCCTTTTTTTTTTTTTTCATTACTTGTGTCTTGGACAGTCTATTTTTACTAAGATTAAAGACAGAATGAAAGTGAATGGGTCCAAAGCACGAGCATCCTCCATTTTCCCAGCGGACTTCCTAAAGGAAAGCGATACCCTTTCTCTTACCAAAAGCAGTGGTAAGTACTACCTCAGGATTACATACAAATCACAAACAGGTAAACTACACCTCTGTAATTGATCTGTAGTCCTTTAATCACGTGGTCACATTTAGCATCACTGATAGCATGGCAAACTGATATGCTGTACCTCCTCTAAATGCAATAGGAAATGCATAGCATCACCTATTAAATATTGTTGCCAGAGAAAGTTTAACTTTAAGCTAATCAAGCTTTTCTTTAGACCTAACTTCCAGCAACAGAAAATTCAGAAGGATAGAGGAATAAATTAAATAATAGTATGAGGCAACAGACAAGTCTGAATGGGGGAGCATTCTATAAAACAGTTTGGTCAGCTGTCAGGATCGCCTTTTAAAAAAGACATAATCACCAAATGCAATGCATGAAGCTTGACTGGATATAGCTATGGGGTAAGGGGAGTTCCCAAAGAGACTTTGGCACAATAAGGAAATTTATATATGTTGATAATTGGGGTCAGTAGGAGAAGGTGTCTATTTTTAGGACATGCATACTGAAATATTTGCATGTCATGATGTTTGCAACTTGTTCTCAAATGGTAGCACACACGAGACATACAAAAAGGGAGAAGAGGGGGGAACAATATGAATCTAGGTAGTGGAGTGTTCATTGTATTTTTTCCTCAACTTCCTTAAGACTGAAATTTTTCAAAATCAAGTTTTTAAAAGGTGTACCTATCTGAGGTACAGTAGAAAATACACCTACATTGGAATTGTATCTGGCCACAAATCTCACCTCTATTACTTAACTAGTTGTGTGGCCTAAGGCAAGTTACTTAATATCACTTAATTTTGTCTCATCTATAAAACTCAAGTAATAATATCTAAATTGTTAGGTTGTTCTGAGAATTAAATAAGATCACGTATGTAAAATGCCTGGCAGCGCTGCGTAAAATAAGTTAGTCTGGTTTTCATAATGAATGAATGCAATCATCCTAAATTACAAGACTACATAAAAGCATTCATTATTTTCACATTCCATATTAAGGAACTACTTTAGGTAAAATTAAATATCCATTGGCAGTTGATGTGAAGTAATGGGGCAAATGAAGATTTAAATATTTGCTTAACCCAATAATTCCAACGGAAACCGTAAACAGCCATAGGAAAACCATAAAAACCTCTACCTATGCAAACTATTTGCCATCAAATTGTGAAGTTTGCTTTGGTATTAGCCTAGTCAGAAAATAAGTGGAACTTAAAGAGATTTGTTTTCCCCTAACCGCAACAGATCTATTTATCTACCTATATGTTGAAAAAATTTATATTTTTGCCTTCATTTTTATAAGTTCCAAGAAGGTACACAATTATTGGGCTGTAACCTGGTTAAGATTCATTTAACTCAGAAAGACGTGATTTCCTCTCTTCAGTTCTAATGTACTTATTTCCCTTCAGGTTAACCCCCTTTTCTCGTTAGGCCGGCAGAAAATGACTAGCTGCTGAGTGATCCTCAGGTAGAGGAAAAAAAAGAGGTGAATGTATTTTTCTTTTTTAAGACGTGCCATTCCTTTCCTTCCCAGCTCTAGAGAAACGCAGCAGGGGAGGAGAGGGAAAAGGCAGTCAGGTCTGGGGCTCCCCGGCTCGCCCAGGTAAGAGGAGGTAACACCTCAGCCTCCTCCGGGTTAGGGTGTCGGGCAATGGGCGTGCAAACGACGTGCAGCGCCCGGGAAGATCGGCCAGTCTCCTCCCCGAAGGATTAAATGCCATTGTGGGGGGGGGGGGGGTACCCTGTGGAGTGTCTCCCACGCAGATGGGGGTGATCAGACCAAAGCTTTCCTTTCCGTCTAGCGCCCAGATGGGGGACGCGCAGTTGTCAGCCCCTGAGCAGGAGCCCTCGAGGGCGCAGGCGACGAGCGGCGGCTGGCCGAGGTTCGCCCTCTCCTCCCCTCCCCTCCCCATTACCTGCGGGCGGCGGTGCGGGGACCCGAGGCCTGGTGCTCCTCCTCCCCGCCAGCTGGGGCGGCGAGGCGGTGGCGGCGGCGGCGGCGGCGGCGACAGCCCGGGGGGAGGGGGCGGAGCGCGCGGCTCGAGCCTCTCTCCTCCCCCGGGAGACAAGGGGCCCCTATCTCGGGCCGCCGAGCCTAGGCCCGCGAGCAGCCCGTGGCCGGGGCATGGCGCCTCGCAGCAGCAACGTGCCCACGAGCGGGGAGCGTGCGGAGCGGCGGGAGGCAGGCGCCCGTGGTGCTCGGAGGAGCCGAAGGGGAGGAGCGAGGGGACGGCCGTTGGGGGCGGTTGGCCGAAGGCAGGCGGCGGTGGAGGCAGCGCGGCGACGGCTCGCGTTTTCCGGGCGTGGGGGGGAGGGAAGGGGAAAGGGAACGAGGGGAGGGGAGGGGAGGTTGGGAGGGAGCCGCCGCCGCGCGCGCGTGCGGGACGGCGCCGCCGCCGTTGCCGTTCCGCTCACTCCAGCCTGTTTGGGGGCACTTTGTTTGTGTCCCACAATGCTCTGCGCGGGCGGCAGGGCTGGAAAGGGGAGGGGAAGTGGGAGGGGCGACCGGGCTCGGGGGCGGGGCGGGGCGCTACGGCGGGATGTAAGGGGGCGAAGCACAGTTTTGGCGCAAGCGCAAAAGGAGCGGCTCGCGGTTGCTGAGACCTGAACTGTGGGCGACTCGGCTGCTTACACACTTTGAGTTTCGACATTGACGTTGCTCACCGTGGCGTGTGTGCACACGTGCAGTTTACATGTCATGCTGCATGCGCCCTGGCTGCCCAGTTTATCTTCCAGCTGTCTCCTCAGCTCGCTCCCCGATTGCACTGACAGAAGCATTTCTGGGCACGGTTCATGCTTCTTGCATTTTTTTTTTTTTAACCATATTGGAACTAAGAACGAAAGAACTCCTGTTTTCTCGAGTGGTTTCTATAGCTGATTTCAGTAGCGGGGCTGAAACCGGAACACCCCAGACCCTTTCGGTGAAGGTGGTTAGCTGGTAATCCGCCCATCCTTCACACTTAGAAACTGTGGCCTGCCCAGAGGTAGCCCCAGACAAGTGAGGGTTCCGCTTCCTTTGCAGACAGCCGACCTGGCCCCGCATTACCCCGTTGCGCACCTCCTTTGCACCCCCTGGTATTCTTTCAATTACCTGAGGTTGCTCTGGCGTTTCCCACGTCCTGGCGAAACGTGGTATTCCAATCACAAGTCTGTCTTTTCCCCTAACAGAGGGCACTTAGAGCTGCTGCAAAGACTCGCCTGTTCCTAACACGACCTTTAATCTCACTTTATTACACCATCACTTCCCTGGCCTTTCCACGGATGGAGTGTGCGGGGCACCCCGAAGGGGCAGGTACTGCCTGGGGAAGTTTTAGAGTTCCTGGTCAGCTGCAAAATCGTGGAAAGTGTTAAAACTCCCAGGACCCGAAGTCTTCGCTCCCCAGGGCTGGTAGGCGTGGGCTTGGGGAGCAAGACCTGGTGGTAAGACAGCAGAGAAACGCCCCCAGAAGAAGCCAGCCTGAAACTCCACAACCACTGAGCCCCAGCTGCCTGTCACTACTTGAGCCAATTAAGCAGAGGGTCGAATCATATGAGTGTTTATTCCAATAACGCTAGCAGTATGTGAGAGCTGTAGGTCATCGATGAAAACAAGCGTTCCCATCCCCCCACCCCCCATAAATCAGCTGCTTATATGGGGTAGGATCAAGATTACATGGGGAAGTAGGCAAACGAAATAAGAATGAGTATGCAAAATGGGTATTACAGGCATGGGGAAGTAAAAATAAAATTGGGTATAATGGTTACAGATTACATTGTTTGGGCAACAGGTTGTTAATCTATCCATGATGATATGATAATGGCCCACACTCCAAGGTTGACTCCCAGGTCCTGGGGGTGTACAACTGCCATCCAGGTTATAATGTGCTTTCTCTACTCAGAACAAAACAATCTCCGTTACAGGGCACGATTAATATTTCTTATACCTCATAGCTAGTCCCCAATATTCTATTTTGGTCCCTAACAAGCCTGCCGGGTGCCTGGAGGTGGAGGGGGCTCAGGCCTGGGAGGCCCAGGGCACCTTGGGGCTCTGTATTTGCATATTTTATTTTCCCACGCCTCCAGTGTTTTAAACAGAATGACTCCTCTTCAAAGTGCTTTGTGCAAGGTGAGCTAACCTCCACTTGAAGTAGAGTGGATTTTTCTTGGTAACATCTTCATCTCCTCCCTGAGACACAGCAGCCAAACGCCCTAGCACCCTAATTGTAACCATCAAAACCACTTCAGAAATAAAGACAATAGAAACGTCTAATTTTATAGTCCTTTACAGTTTCCAACAAGTTTTCAAGTATATATATATATATATGTATATATATATATATTTAATCCTCACAGCAACTGTAATACATAGGTTTTACTTTTTTTTTTCCCCACCATATTTTTCTATTTTTTAAAAAAAATATATTTTATTGATTTTTTACAGAGAGGAAGGGAGAGGGATAGAGAATTGGAAACATCGATGAGAGAGAAACATCGACCAGCTGCCTCCTGCACACCCCCTACCGGGGATATGCCCGCAACCAAGGTACATGCCCTTGACAGGAATCGAACCCGGGACCTCTCAGTCCGCAGGCCAACGCTCTATCCACTGAGCCAAACCAGTCAGGGCCCCACCATATTTTTCTTATTCCCATTTCAGAGATGAGGAAAACCTGAAAGATGTGAATTAGGCCCAGAAAGTTTTGTGCTGAGACTTGAAGAAGGGGAAGAAAAAAAAAGTGGAATGTTTATCCTAGGAGAGCAAGGCTCAGGAAGGGGTAGGAGCTTGAAGCTCTGGCGGGGGGGTGGTGTTAGAGCGCATTTACAAGGTTAAAAACTGGAGAAGAATCAGGGTAGGGACAAAATAGTGTTAAAGAACAAAAATGCAATCAAGTTTAAATCGAATTGGCTTTAGGGAGCATCCCAGCTAGCAAGCTTTCCAGGCAATACGGAAAGCTTCCACAGGCTGAAGCTGGGCAGAACGAGAAGGTTATTAGCAAAAGAAAAGAAAGATTGGCCCAGGCAAGGTTACCCTTCCTTAGGCGAAGGCGGGAGGTTTTATCATGCAGATTCCCTGGGCTTCCTTTGGAGGGATGGAATGGGCCCAGGTGACAGATGACCTCTTTGTACTAGAACAGTGGTCGGCAAACTCTTTAGTCAACAGAGCGGCAAACCGCGGCTCCCGAGCCGCATGTGGCTCGCGAGCCGCAGTTTGCCGACCACTGGACTAAAAAATTCCGGACGGACAGACTGACATTGCATTCTGGGAGAAGGTTGAACCGGCAGGTATGAAATCTGGGTTTGGTGCTTTAGCCCAGGTGACTCCATTTGGGGCCTGTGGTTTTCTCTTTAATGGTAGTCAAGCAAATTCCATCTGCCTCCCCTAGGGCATTTAATAGGACAGTCAATAAAAGACCATCAGGCAAGTCTTTACTTAGTGTTTCTCAAGGGACTGAGGTGTCGGCTCCCTTCATGGCAAGACTGGCAGTGCTGACACAGAAAATAGCCTTCCTTAGAACGTTCTCTTGTCTCCTTTCCCTTCTGTGCTTTTCTATTTGCCATGTTACATTTTCAAATTTTATCATCTTCTACCCTGCCCCCACCCCAGGTCTGGAGAATCAATTAACCAAGAAGTGGCTGTTGGGCCTTTAGAACACAGTGTTAGATTCTCGGAGCTGATGTGAGGGAAACAAATACAAATATTAACTATGTAGGAGCCCTCTTCTCTATTTTGGCTTTGGACAAGGTCAGTTTCTATGATTTCTGCAGCCTCCCACTGTTACCTGTAGAAATCGGGGGGGAGGGGGTGTCCTCGTCCTCACCTGTTGCTTATGAGAATGGAATTCTTGCCATATCCTGAGAAAGAATTTTAGGAGATTTGCACAGGAGAACAGGTGATTTTTATTTTTATTTTAAAAAATATTTTTATTGATTTCAGAGAGGAAGAGAGAGGGGGAGAGAGAGATAGAAACATCAATGATGAGAGAGAATTATTGATCGGCTGCCTCCTGCACACCCCACACTGGGGATCAAGCCCAGAACCTGAGCATACGCCCTGACCAGGAATTGAACCAGGACCTCCTGGTTCATAGGTCGATGCCCAACCACTGAGCCACACTGGCCAGGTGGGAATTAAACTTTTATAGATGAGGAATCCACAGGGATCCTGGATGACAGTTGAAAACCAATAAGCTTATGAAGTGAATTCTGTCCAGGTAGAATAAATTGCTTGGGGAGCTGGTACTTGCTGACAATATGGGACAGCTGCAGTTACATGCTATGAATATTGGATCTGATTTCTGGTTGCACATTAATTCTAGCCCACGAAGGGTCTTGAGCCATGCCAAAAATGACCAAGTAGAACAATATGTGAAAAGATGGCTGGCTCTGGCACTCAATTAGAGCCTCCCCTTAGAGCTCAGAGAATCTGTATAATTCAATTCATTCCTAATGGTGGCTGTCATATTAGCTTGTCTCAGCCCTCACTGTGGTTCACAGCTGTATCTCAGAAGTGACTTAGGAAGGAAGCTTTTAGTAACTGTCTTCATCTCTCCATTTCTACTCTCCCTCCCCTCACTCCCCCGTCCCCCCATCAGTAGTACCCTCTGCCTCTCCTCTCAGTTTTCTTCTATTTACCCTCCTGTGCCGCCTACTCCCTCAATGAAAATATGCTCCAAGGAAATAATACGCTAAATGAATTCATGGTGAGGTACCCATTGTCACCAAGACTTGCCTGTAAACCCTCTCAGGGGCTAGTTGCATTTTAAGAGAAGTCTGTATTTCAAGCTAAAGAAAACGTCTAATTCTGAAGCTCTAAGTGTTAGCTGTTCCACAGGAAAGAGAATTTTTAAAGGACCTAGTTCCAACTTAGAATATTTTTCTGTTTTCCAGGTACACTCTACTTTAGGTACAAATTCCAAATTATAAAAGGGCTTTAGAAAACCAAATTTCTCCTCCTAATATGAAAAACCCCTCTAGGGCTGTTTGGAGTGTGACCTCATTGAATATTGACCTTTTACACCCTTCCAGGCAGACATGAGGGAGGAAGCCAAGACCTTGACCATCATGAGAAGCAGGCCAGGGAGATTTGCACCTTGCTGCAGGAAAAGCAGGCTGATGACCAGAAATAGAACAGATCTAATTCAGGATCTTGACTATATTAGAGCGTAATAAGCAGCCTCCATACCTTTATATGGCCTTTTCCCCGGTTATGGGTGGAGAATCTTCCTTGAGATACAGTACACAGAGGGGAGCTGCCGGTGCTAACAGTGTGAATACCAGAAAGTGAGAGCGAAGAGTGGGAAATCCATTATCACCGTGATTGAATTTAACCTCTCCCAGTCTTTTTTTTTTTTTTCTGTAATGTGGGAACCATAATATCTATTGAAGAGAGTTAAAACTCTTTTGATTGCAAATTACAGAAAAGTGTATTAAACTAGGTTAAGTTAAAAAAAAAAAAAAAAAAAAAAAAAAGAGCCCTAACCGGTTTAGCTCAGTGGATAGAGCGTTGGCCTGCGAACTGAAAGGTCCCAAGTTCGTTCCCGGTCAAGGGCGTGTACCTTGGTTGCGGACACATCCCCAGTAGGAGGTGTGCAGGAGGCAGCTGATTGATGTTTCTCTCTCATCGATATTTCTAACTATCCCTCTCCCTTCCTCCTGTAAAAAATCAATAAAAATATATTTTAAAAAATAATAATTTAGAGGCTTTCATTCCTGGATGTCTAAGGGCCACTGATTTGGAGCAAGGCTGTGTCCAGAGATTCAAAGGACACTTTCAAAACTTTCCAGCTCTCCTTTTTTTTTTTTTTTTAAGCTCTGGTTGTTTTTACTTAGGTTCATCCTGAGACAGTTTGAATTTATATGTCAGTTAAGAAGATCTAAAAAAACTTATCTGGGAGCTTAACAATTCCAACAGACAATCTTATTCAACTATCACTCCCAGGGAAGATTATATTACCTTGCTCAGGTCACTGTGTGGTGGGTTGACACCCCACCAACTGAGCCACACCAACCAGGGCAAGGACTTTTAAGAATTAGTCTCTTAGCAACCTTCAAATATACAACACAATATTGATGCTAGTTACTATGCGGTACAGTAGACGCCCCCTCCCCCCCGAACTTAAAACTGGAAGTTTGTACCTTTTGACCACCTTCACCCCATTTCTCCCACCTCTACCCATGTTGTGGAGCGAACGCGAGTAAAGACCACTGGAGTCCAGACCAAATTAAAATTTAGGGAGCCTTTATTGCCGGCCGGCGACTGTCCCCTCTCCACTCAGGGAGATCAGAGAGCAGCCCCGACCCTTTGTGTCCGACCGTTTTTAAACCCACTCACTACATCCTGTTTTCTTGCAGAGCAAACAGTCTAAAACAATTTAAAACAAAGCAGTTTTCCTTAATTAAAGAGCCAGCCCTATGTGTGCTTAGTGGTTATCTCGCTGCTGGCCTTGAAAACAACACAGTTCTATCCAATTAAAAAAATGCACCTGGCATGGCATTGAGAGTATGGGCATCTCTAGTCTCTGGCCTACAAGGTCAGACAGCTAAGTTTATCTTCCTCATTATTCAAGCAGGCTAGAAAGCAAAGTTATTTTTTAGAATAAGAGTTCGTCTAAAAAACAGCAGAGAATTCCAAACAGTAGTTTTACAAAATAGGCGTTAGCCTTCTCACTAGGAGGAAGCATGCTCAAAAATTCCCACTCTCCAACACCCACTGCCTCTGGCAACCACCAATCTGTTCTTTGCTTCTAGGAGTTCATTTTCATTCATTCATTTTCTTATTTTTAAATATATTTTTATTGATTTCAGAGAGGAAGGAAGAGGGAGAGAAACAGAAATAGAAACATCAATGATGAGCGAGAATCACTGATAAGCTGCCTCCTGCATGCCCCACATTGGGGACTGAGCCGGAAACCCAGGCATGTGCCCTGACCAGGAATTGAACCGTGACCTCCTGGTTCATAGGTCGATGTTCAACCACTGAGCCATGCCGGCTGGGCCATTTTCTTTTTTTTTTAGATTCCACATACAGTATTTGCCTTTCTATGTCTGACTTATTTCACTTAGCATAATGCTCTCAAGATCCACCTACATTGTTGCAAATGATAGGATTTTCTTCTTTTTAATGGCAGAATAATATTCCATTGTATATGTACCACATTTTCTCTATTCATTCTTCAAGTTACATTATTAAGAGGAAAAAAAAGGCAAGGCTAATATCAGAGTGTATAGTATGTTATCTTTTGTACAACAAAATAAAAAATATTGTTGTACATGCCCTTGACCGGGAACGAACTTGGGACCTCTTGTTCAGTTTGCATGAACAAAGTCAGGGAGGATAAGTAAGAAACTAATAAAAATGGTTGGGAGGGGGGTTTCTGTACAGGCTGTAAGAACTGGACAGGTAGGGAATGGGGTGAGAACAAGACTTTGCATTATCTTTTCACACTAAAATAGCACAGATGGTGTAAGAGGTGTCTTCTGTCGCATAAACCACTCTTCACATGCCACATCCTCCATCATGCCTGTCCAACTGTTTCCTCTAGCTAGCCCCATCTAGTCCCACGGTCATGACCTCAACGTGGTAAAAGTATTCCCAGGCCCCTTAGGTCTCATAACAATTCACTGTTTGTGTTCTTCTCTGTGTATATTCTCTCTGTATGTTTCCACATCTCTGTTGTTTTTATTTTTGAGTGGGTTGTTTCATGTAGTTGGTAGAATATGATATTTTAAAAGTTTAGGGCTTTAATTTTCTTAAACTTTATTTTATTATTATTAGTTTTTCTTATATAGAGAGAGGGAGAGAGAGAGAGAGAGAGCGAGCGAGAGAGAGAGAAAGAGAGAGAGAGAGAGAGAGCATGGATTTGTTGTTCCACTTACTTATGCATTCATTGGTTGATTCTTGTATGTGCCCTGACCGGGAATCGAACCCGCAACCTTGGTGTATGAGGTCAACACTCTAACCAACTGAGCTACCCGGCCAGGCCTTAAAAGTTCAGGGCTTTAATTTTATGGATAGTGAATAAATAGACAAAAATCTCAGTGAGTTTATATTCTTTAGATAGGAAGATATAATGGAGTGTGCCTTGTCAATATCAGGGATTATGCTTGCAGGTTCATAGTAATTATTATCTCTGCTGCCCTCAAGGGGATTGTAAAACATTACACATGCACCCCCCACATTTACCCTTATTTGTTTATGTAATGCTGCTGCCAAACTACCTAAAGGCTGTGTCCTCCTGATGGCATATCTGGTGGTAGTTTTGAATGAAGTAAATTATTTGTGGTCTCCTGCTGACGCCCCCAGTAACTAAGGACACAGTAGCCACATGCCAGGCCTCTGGCTCAGATTGATGGGTAAATCTCTGGACTTGGGGGCTTTATTCTTATTCAAAATGAAGCTAAATGGTCCATAAAATTAAAGCCTGCCTTTTATTTAAAAAATCTGTTTTTATTGATTTCAGAGAGAAAGAGAGAGAGAGAGAGAAACATCAATGATGAGAATCATTGATCGGCTGCTTCCTATATGCCCCCTACTGGGGATTGAACCTGCAACCCAGGCATGTGCCCTGACCAGCAATCGAACTGTGACCTCCTGGTTCACAGGTCAATGCTCAACCACTGAGCCACGCAGCCGGGCCAAGCCTGCCTTTTTAATATCACATTCTACCAACCAGAGTAAACAACACACTCAAAAAAGAAAGACAACCAAGATGTGAAAACATCTATAGAGAATATACACAGAGAAGAACACGGCATTACATTGTTGCTAGACCTTACCGGCCATGGGGGGTATTTTTACCGTGTTGAGGTCATAAAGAGGGGACTGGGTTGGATAAGAGAAAACTGTTGGGTGGGCATAATGTTGGGTGGCATTTGAAGAGTGGTTTGCATGTGTTAGAAGATACTCACAGACGCTTTAGCTTTTGAGCACAGCTTACACGATCTGGTGCCTATTTCCCCGAGCTCCTACGAAATCCGTGCTCTCTTTGATCTCGGTTCCTATTGCAGTTTTCCTTTTTTGTAATTGTTTACTGGGCGGTGAGCTCTTTAGAAGGAAGTACACAAAACAATAAAACAAAACAAAACAAAACAAAACAAAAAAGGAGGAAGTACATAGTTCCTCCGTGCACCCAGCCCCTAGCACAGCCCTGACATATAGAAGGCTCTTAACAAGTGTTTGTTGAAGGTCTGGTGGAGACATGCCTCAGGAAGACTGGGTGACACTGGAGATATCCCTTTGGTTGGGGGATTTGGAGTCCACAAGGCGTGCTTTGTTTCCAGTTGGTGGGCTGTCGGACGGCCCACCAACTGAGTGTTTTCAGTCCGTGTTAAGATTTTCTCCTCCCGCTTAGCCTGCACTCTGTACACACAAGGCAGCTGGCTCGGCATAGCCGACTGTGACAGTTCTCAGCTCCCTGCCAGCCAGTTAGGCGATCCCGTCAATCTGTCCCAATGTGTCCCCTCCCTGTGACCTGACAGTAATATAATCCCCTTCCTTGGATTTCTCTGATCGCCTGCCCACGCTCTCCTCACCTCTGTCTGCTGCTGTCTGAGCTGCTCAGACTTGGGCAGCCGTGAGGGACTACGGAGAAGTGAGTTCATCCATAGAGCATGTACGCAGGCAGCCAAGTCCTCCAGGTTTGAGTAAAATGACCCAATCTATTTGGTATTTACTGGGCAGTCACACAGGGACATGTCCATTCTGGGATGTCCCTCGGCAGGACAGATGCTGCCTCAGCCAGATTTGCCAAAGGTCCTTGAATGGGGTTCCTGATGGGAGTCGAAGTCCACTTTCCAAACCGCCCCCTCCCCCCAATTCTACTGGCCACCGGTTTTGCCTTAATAATGAATTCCCATAGGAAATTTTTATTCCCAATTCCTTTAAGATTTTTCCCAAATTGAAATCTCTCACCTGGCCCATAGCTGCAAAGTTAAAAGACTTCAAATTGCGGCTTTGAGAGACAATGGACTATTTTGTTTCCAGGGGGTAAAGCATTGGCACTGGCTAATGAGTTGTATTGCAATGTACAATGCCCTCTGATTGTGTATTATATATTAGCACTCAGGACTTGAAAGAGACAATTGTGCAATGTTTGCCTATTAATTGAGAATAATCATCTCAGCTGCACAGTGTTGCATACCAGCCAGGCTTGTCATTCTCCTATCCAACAGCTTTTAATTGTTGTGTTGCCCTTTCATGGCAACCTTTCTCAGAGTTTGGAGAACAAAAACGGGGACCTACCTAAATATCAGCTCCTTCCCACCCTGAGAGAACAGAATCCATTTAGATGGAAAGGATGAGTTTTCTAATCCCCAGAGAGTGGTCATGCCTTAGAAATGTCCATTATCCATTAAATCTAAATGCTAAGGTCACGGATTGCTTCTTCCTAATAAAGTGAGGAACTATATCGGAGGAAAAAAAAAAGGGCTCGCATGATTACATAGTAAGCTGGAGACTAAAATAGAAGAAATGCCTTAAAAATCATTGGTAGGCCTGGCTGGCGTGACTCAATGGTTGAGCATCTACCCATGAATCAGGAGGTCACGGTTCGATTCCCGGTCAGGGCACATGCCTGGATTTTGGTCTCGATCCCTAGTGTGGGGCATGCAGGAGGCAGCAAATCAATGATTCTCTCTCATCATTGATGTTTCTCTCTCGCGCACTCCCTCTCCCTTCCTCTCTGAAATCAATAAAAAATATTTTTAAATAAATCATTGGCAGGACCCCTCTGGATGCAAGTAGCAGAAAATGTAACTCAAAATATCTTAAGTAAAAATGTTTATTGTCTCACCTAACTGAAAAGTCCCAAGATGGAGAGGCTTCAGCATGTCTAGATTCCAGGGCTCAAAAATATCTTCAGGATTTGGCCCCATGCTCTCCACAGATGACCTCTTGTCTCCTCTGCTGCTGCGTTCTCAGCTGGGCCTCCCTCCTCTGGCAAGATGGCTGCTGGCAACTCATCTCCAGGCTCACAGCTCTAGTGAAAGTCCCAAGACTGAATGTCATTGGACCAACTTGGGTCATGGTCCTCATTCGGAACTAGTATGATGGGCAGGGGGAATGTAGCCTGCTGATTGGCCAGGCCTTGATCATGTCACCCCTAGAGGTAAAAGGCAGGGTCCAATCCATCAACCCGAACCATGTCAACTAACAGTAGAAGGTGGTAGTGCCGTAACCGGTTTGGCTCAGTGGATAGAGCGTCGGCCTGCGGACTCAAGGGTCCCAGGTTCGATTCCGGTCAAGGGCACGTACCTTGGTTGCGGGCACATACCCAGTAGGGAGTGTGCGGGAGGCAGCTGGTCAATGTTTCTCTCTCATCGATGTTTCTAAATCTTTATCTCTCTCCCATTCTCTGTAAAAAATCAATAAAATATATTAAAAAAAAAAAAGGTGGTAGTGATTCTCGAAGGATAAAAAACAACAGCAAAACACAGACACTGTTACCAGAAAAATGAGACTGGATGCTGAACAAAGAAGAATGAATGTTTTGCCCTGGTTGATTTGGCTCAGTGGATAGAGTGTTGGCCTGTAGACTGAAGAGTCCCGGGTTGGATTCTGATCAAGGGCATGTACCTTGGTTGCAGGCTCCATCCCCAACCAGGTTGGGGTGCGTGCGGGAGGCAACCAATTGATGGTTCTCTCTCACATCGATGTTTCACTCTCTCTAAAAACCAATGGAAAATATATCCTCAGGTGAGGATTAACAACAACAACAAAAAGAATGAATGCTGAATGTCTTTGTAGGTTGGTGACTTAAGCCTCATGTTTTCTTCCAGAACCTGTCTATATAATAAAGATGACCGTTTACTGAGTGCCAGGCATGTGTGAAGTGTTTTACATGTAACCTCTCATTGGATCCTCACGGCTACCCTATCAGGGAGGTACGATTAACCCCCTTTCTAAGCAAGAAAATGGAGGCACAGGGAGATGAAATGACAGGCTCTAAGCCGCACAACTATTAAAGAGTGAGTCATTATTCAGGCCTGGCCTAACTCCAAAGCCCATGCTTATTCTTCTTTTGTGTGTTTCCCAAACTTGTCTATTTACAAGACTTTCTGGAGTGTCTATGAAAAGTACCCGTTCTCAGGCACCGCCCCCCCCCCTTCCCCCTGGAGATTGTGATTCACTAAGTGTGGGCTAATGTCTGGGAGTATCTTTTGTTAACAAGTGTGCTCAGTGATTCTTAGGATGAAACTAATTGGGAAATGCACGATATCATGCTGCCTCCCACAGGTTGAGAAACCTGCAAATGGCCACTGCCCAATGCTAGCCCCTCCTGGCGTCCTCCCCCTTTCTCCACAGGTGGTCTGAGGGAATTGCTCTAGCTGCTGGCCATGCTCAGCTCTTTCTCTAGCGCTCTCCAAAGATGGGGTACATAATAGGTTCCACTGGTGTATAAGGAGGCAATATTTTTCCATTTTTTTCAATATCTATTTACTTTTTATCTAAAAAAAAAAGAAATCTAGCTTTACTAAAATTTGACATACAAATTGACACTAGTATTCTCTCTGAACCATGAAGTTAGGGCCATCTATGGTACCTTAGGTGAGTATCCCATGATACAGAGGGACAATAGCACCCCATCTTTTGCTAGCTTCCAGGCCATTGAGTCCTTATCTGTACCTAAGTGGAATGACAGATTATATTCTCCCGTCCCCTGATCCCCAAAGCCACTGGGCTCGGATGGTTTCAGACACAAATTTTACAAAATCAACAAACATGCAATCCTTATATTATACGTCTTGCAGATGATAGAAAAGTGGGAAAGCTACCAGAACCTTTTACAAAGTAGGCAGGACTTTGATACCAAAGTGGACAAGAACAGAACAAGAAAAGAGATGTTATCTGGTAATCACGCTTTAGAATGTAGGTATAAGATCCCTAAGTAAAACATTAGCACATTTAATTCAGCAGTGTGGTAAAAATAACAGGTATCTGATACGTCACGTTAATAGGATGCATGCACGGGACACAGTCACGCAATGCCGTCTTTGCCTTTTGCTATTGACCTTGTAAGCTGAACTGTGGGCTAGTTCTTTCTTGACCCTGAATAAATGAAAAGTCATTGACTTTTTAAAAAATATATTTTATTGATTTTAGAGAGGAAGGGAGAGGAAGAGAGAGAGAGAAACATCAATGATGAGAGAGAATCATTGATCGGCTGCCTCCTGTACGCCCCCTACTGGGGATCAAGCCCACAACCCAGGCATGTGCCCTTGGCCGGAATCGAACCTGGGACCCTTCAGTCCGCAGGCTGACTCTCTATCCATTGAGCCAAACCAACCAGGGCAGTCATTGACTTTTTGGGCCCCTCTGAGTAAACAGTCCTTTGATGTATAGACCCAGGTAATAGACAGAACTTCCAACACCGCTAAGTGAAAGCTTATCCCCCTCTCTCGCCTGAGCCTGCAGCCTGTGGAATAGACGGCACGGCACTGTTCCATATGCTTCCCTCCCTAGAGTTCCTCCTCCCCCCACACACTCAGCAGGTGGTCTCAGACTCTCTAGGGTGGAACCAGGGGAAGGGAGAAGGGCAATAGGGAAGGTCTCCTGGCCCAATGCTGTGATGAGCTGGTATCAGGACACCCTGGACTGGGTGGAAGTTTAAGCTGACTTTTCTAGAATGGGGCTCTTCTGGGGGCTCTCTTTGAGTCCTCCTAGTTCTGGGGATCTCTCCTCTGCAATTTCATTCATGCAGGAGAGTCTTTTCTACCTTGCTACTTGGAATCCTCCCATAGCAACTCTAGTTCTTTTTTTCTTTCCTTTCCTTTTTTTTTCTTTTTTATTTTGTTCTTTTTTTTCTTTAAACCTTATTTATTTAGCCCTCACCCGAGGATATTTTTTCATTGATTTTTAGAGAGTGGAAGAGAGAGGGAAAGACAGAGAGAAATATCAATATGACTGAAATACATAGATTAGTTGCCTCCTGCGCATGCCCTGACCAGGGTCTGGGCCGGGGAGGAGCCTGCAAAAGAGGTACGTGCCCTTGACCAGAATGGAACCCAGGACGCTTTAGTCTACAGGCTGACACTGTATCCACTGAGCCAAACCAGCTAGGGTGCAACTCTAGTTCTTTTTTTTTTTTTTTTTTTTTTTAATATATTTTATTGATTTTTTACAGAGAGGAAGGAAGAGGGATAGAGAGTTAGAAACATCAATGAGAGAGAAACATCGATCAGCTACCTCCTGCACACCTCCCACTGGGGATGTGCCCGCAACCAAGTTACGTGCCCTTGACCGGAATCGAACCTGGGACCTTTCAGTCCCCAGGCCGACGCTCTATCCACTGAGCCAAACCAGTTTTGGCGCAACTCTAGTTCTTGTTAGAAGCTGGCCTTCTTCTTTTTTTTTTTTTTTAAAGGTTGTTTTTTTTTTTTTAATATATTTCTTTATTGATTTCAGAGAGAAAGGGAGAAAGAGAGAGAGAGAAAAACATCAATGATGAGAGAGAATCACCGATCGGCTGCCTCCTGCACGCCCCCCACTGGGGATCAAGCCCGCAACCCAGGCATGTGCCCCTGGCTGGAATCGAACCCGGGACCCTTCAGTCCGCAGGCCGACGCTCTATCCACTGAGCCAAGCCAGCCAGGGCCTTTTTTCTTTTTTCTTTTTTCTTTTTTTTTTTTATGTATTTTATTAATTTTTTACAGAGAGGAAGAGAGAGGAGAGGGATAGAGAGCTAGAAACATCGATGAGAGAGAAACATCGATCAGCTGCCTCCTGCACACCCCCTACTGGGGATGTGCCCGCAACCAAGGTACGTGCCCTTGACCGGAATCGAACCTGGGACCTTTCAGTCCGCAGGCCGACGCTCTATCCACTGAGCCAAACCGGTTTCGGCCCTTTTTTAAAAAAAAAAAAAAATATTTTTTTATTGATTTCAGAGATGAAGGAAGAGGGAGAGAGAGAAACATCAATGATGAGAGAGAATCATTGATTGGCTGCCTCCTGCATGCCCCCTAGTGGGGATCAAGCCCGCAACCCGGGCATGTGCCCTTGATCGGAATCGAACCCAGGACCCTTCAGTCCACAGGCCGATGCTCCATCCACCAAGCCAAACCGGCCAGGGTGAAGCTGGCCTTCTTAAATGGAGCTATGATGATTACACAAAGGGAAATGCTCTCTTTCTTATGGCCCATAACTGGCCCATGGGAAATAACTATACTTCGCTCAGGTAAATTCTGGGAATGGGAAATACCTCCCCTTGCTCTGCATGAGCAGCTACCAGCCCGTCTCTTGTTGCTTGAATTTCTCAGACGTTAGACGTCTACACTGTCCTTCAAACTCCAAAGGACTCTATAGAGCAAGGGGCCAAGAACCCAGATTCCATTTAAAAAAATGGTGGGACTTGTCCTATGGGATATGAAGACTTATTTTTAAATGTCTTAGAAATCAGGACAGTGGGATGGTGTGAGAATTGGAAAATAAATCAGCGGAACATGATAGTAAGTGCAGAAACACACTCATATCTGGACATTCGACATAGGATAAAGGTGCAATTTTATTTTATTTATTTATTTTTAATTTTTAAATATATTTTTATTGATTTCAGAGAGGAAGGGAGAGGGAGAGAGAGATAGAAACATCAATGATGAGAGAGAATCATTGATCGGCTACCTCCTGCACTCCCCCTCCTGGGGATCGAGCCTGCAACCTGGGCTTGTGCCCTGACCAGGAATCGAACTGTGACCTCCTGGTTCATAGGTTGACGCTCAACCATTGAGCCACACCAGCTAGGGCTAAACGTGTAATTTTGAATCAATGGGAAAATAATGACTGTTCAAAAAATAGTCTTTGGAAAATTAATTATCCATATGGAAAAACACAAAATTGGATCCCTCTCTTATATCACAAGTGGGCTAAAATCCTACAAATTAAAAAAAAAAAAGCACAACTTTAGAATTTTAGAAGAAAATATAGGTCTTTATGACCTTGTGTACAGAGAGATTTCTTAAACTTTATACCCAAACCTCAAATTATATGGGGAAAAATAAGGATACATTTTTATTACATTATATTAACCTTAGATGTTCTGCAATGACAAAAGATTCTATAAACAATGTAAGAAGACGAATTTCAGACATTTGGGAAAAGATATTTAAAATGTCACTCTGACAAAGAAAGGGTTTCAGAATATAGAAAGAAACCCTACAAACGCATACCGATGATGGTGATAGTAGCCACGCACTATCCTAAGCACTTGAGATATGTGAGCTCATTTAATATTTATCATGTCCGTGTGAGATAGATGTTTACGTGTTTATTTCCACTTTATAGATGGAGAAACAGACACAGAAAGGGTTAAATAATGTGTTTAGAGTCACACAGCGAGTAAGTGGTGGAGCTGCGCTTGAGCTTGGAGTCTGGCTCCGGTTCCTGTGGTCTTAACCGCCATGTTTGCTCCCAATGCAGGAGAAACATAAACCCAAGTCGTCAATGCCTACGTAAAAGGAATCTCGACCTCCCTAGCAATCGGAGAAGCACAAATGAAAGTACCAAGGCGAAAGCACCTCACCCCCATGGATCAAACAAAAAATTAGAAGTTTGAGGGAGGATGCAGGAAGAAACTGGGAACTTTTGTACATTGCTGGTGGAGCTGTCAATGTGCACGACCATTTTGGAGAGCAACGTGGCAACATCTGGTAAGCTGGGTCTCCTTGGTAGATCGCTCCCTGGAGGATTCAGAGCCCACGCGTGGAAATTCTGGGGACAAGCTTCGTCTTCTCGCTGTTGGCAAACTGCCATGGGAACATTCCAGTCCCCAGGCTCCACCGAAGACGCAGGCACCAACGCCAAAGAGCAGAGCACCAGCTTCTGGGGACAGATGACCCTGCGTGGCAGTGGCCCAAGGCCCCGAGAAGTGTGAAGACCATGAAGAGGCCCATTCTGATCGAGCAGGAAGAGTTAAGCCTGCTCTTGGGAAATCTCTGGCAAATGTTCTCACAGTTGGGTTGGTGAGGACAGCAGTTCCTGATAAAAGCTCAGAAAGAAGATAGAAGCTATTAACACCCTTGGGCTGAGGCCTGCATGTCTTTTGACAGTTCTTCTACGTTTTAGCAAAAGGTGTGCAGGAAATCAAAAAGATTTACAGGCAGCGGGCTGTGAGAGCAGCAGCCTGGAGCCAGGAAGTAGCTCCCGCCCCGGCTCTTTAGGAGATAAAAAGCTACATGGTTTTTGTGCCTGTATCCCTACCTGTGAAATGGGTTTGCTCCTGGCTTAGGATGCTGGGTGTGTACCTGTACCTAAAATACTGAATCTACACTCTGTGTCGGCCAGATGTCCCCAAGCCGTGTCGGCCTGGAGTGGGAACCCTGACCAAACTTGTCATTCCAGGCCCAGTTCTCACCAGCAGCAGGAGCATGAGCTCCCAACCTGGCCCAGTGCTCCGGAACACCGTGCCTTCTCCTGGCGGCACTGATCCCACGGGCACCCCTGCTCTGGACTGAGGGGCTGAGCGGCCCACAAACACTGGTGTGACCCCAACACTTGCCTCACCAAGTTTATATTCCCTTCTCCTCGTCGGCTCTGCATCAGGACTTCCACTGTCCTTTCGTTCTTTTATTTTTCTCTTTCATGGATGCCACGGTCTTTGGAAGCTTGTTTAGACCAAGTTAATGGCCTTTTAGGCTTCCTCCACACGAATTATTATTCACTTTTTGAATAATAAAAATTCTATGTCACGGGGGATGGGGGGGAGGCATCAGGATTTTGGAGATGCTTAGGTGGGGCATGGCCAAAAAAAGGTTGGGAACCACTGTTCTGGACTATTTATTCCTAATTTATCAATTGAATAAAATATGTGTGCGTCTGCTCTCTTTAAGAGTTCATTGAATGTCTCTGATGGTTAAGGTGATGTGGGGGAAAGGGAAATGGTATCTTGCCTGCAGAAGTTCACAAATGAGTGGGGGGAGAGCTGTGTATGTAAACAGTTACGAGATAAAATGAGATCTGTGAAAAGCGTCATGAGATTAGCATAAATTCAAAACAAGAAACATTCGGTTCGAGTAATCTGGGAAAACATTAGGGAAGAGGTAGCCGATAAAATAAAATATGTGTCAGTCCATAAATGCTCAACCGTGGGAAACCAGAGAGGAATGGAGGGCTGGTGGTTTGGAACTAAAGGTCAATGTAGAAGTGGGTTTTGTCAGGGTGAGCTGCCTACAGTTGTATATTTAGGGCAGGGGTCCTCAAACTTTTTAAACAGGGGGCCAGTTCACTGTCCCTCAGACCGTTGGAGGGCCGAACTATAGTTTAAAAAAAAACAACTATGAACAAATTCCTATGCGCCCTGCGGGCCCGGGACGAGTCGGCTGCTAAGCAGGACAGGCAGCGGCACCCGGTGGCCCGGATAAATGTCCTAGGCGGGCCGCATGTGGCCCGCGGGCCGTAGTTTGAGGACCCCTGATTTAGGGCCTTTCAAACTCAGTTCAGCCAGTTTCCACACACCCAACCACGCTGACTTCTGCAATCTGCTCTCCATTGGCTTGATACGGGCTTAGTCTCTGGGAAAGGACTGTTGGAGAACACGCCTGATGAACCAGGGAATGAAGTTCGTGTAAACTACATGGTTCCCCAATGGCAGGATTTTGACAAGACTGGAGTTTGAGGGTGAAGCTGAAGTGAACGAGACAGATGGTACCCCTCATTTTTTGCCCTCCCATCTTTCAAAATGGGTATGGTTTGTTCACAATCCCATCCACTGCTTTCAGCATGACCAGCTTTCCACACTCAGAATGGATTTCTCTTTGTGGTCGGTGAGGCCACTATGCGGTTTGCCTACTGGATTCTGTTTGTGGTTGGAGGTTAAGCACTCTCTTGCCTGCTGTTTCCAGGAATGCGTGGTGTGTCTCAGCGTGCTGCTCGGCGGGTTTTAGTTTACCTCCCTTGAATGGAATGGCAGTCCTCCGGCAGGCCTGTGCGCATGTATAAATAGAGGGACACGTAGGCTGCACTTAATATCCAGAACATAAACCAGCCACCACTGCGTGCTACACCGTCATGCTGCTGTCAGCACCACAGACCATGCTGTGGGGCCCAGCAAACCACCTAATCCCACTGCTTTATCCCAGGCATGGATGGAGCAGGTTTCACGGCCAGGAACGAACACTCTTTTTCCAGCCACCAGCAGCTCTGAGGTTTTTTGGCTTTTCCTGCTTCAGCTGCCCATTGACCATTGGTCAGGGAGGCCAGGGTGAACATGGGAGATTGAGATGTACAGCTAATCCCCACATGTTTGTTTTTTTTTTTGTACCGCAGAAGATTTAGACTCATTTGCCTATGAACCCATTGGACTACGGAGATAATATCAAAAGGGCCTGTTGAAACTGCAGCATTTCCATATTTCTTGCCCAGCTTTCTATTGTATCATATTACTTATGGTCTATAGGGTCCTATATACTGATTAGAATGGACAGATTTTAGGTTGGAATTCTGGATTCTAGTCTCCAGAGAATGGAAACCCCATGAGGGCAGGGCTCATGTGCTATCTTCTTTGTAACTCCTACAGTGTTAGGTACCATGTACTATATGTAAGAGGAGCCAGAAGGTGATTATTTAAAAAATATATGTATTTGTATTGATTTCAGAGAGGAAGGGAGAGGGAGAGAGAAATAGAAACATCAATGATGAGAGAGAATCATTGATTGGCTGCCTCCTGCACGCTCCCTATTGGGGATCAAGCCCGCAACCCAGGTGTATGCCTGACTGGGAATCGAACTGTGACCTCCAGGTTTATAGGTCGATACTCAGCCACTGAGCCACACCAGCTGGGCAATTTTTTTCTGTCTGGAGAGCTTGAGAAACTTCATGGAGGATGGGACATTTGAGCTCATTCTTGAAGGATGGGTAGAGCCCTTAGACATGGAGAAGGAAGAGACAGCAGCAGGAAGAACATGCAGGGAAAACGGTCTAACAGCTCAAGTGAGAATGAGGTGTGTGCGCGTGTGTGAGGTCAGATAGCAGTGGGAGTAAGGGTTGTGGCAGGAGAGGCAAAGAATATCCTTTCAAAGGCTTTAGGATTTACACTGAGTGGCCAGATTATTATGATCTCTGAACGCATAATAATCTGGCCACTCAGTGTATATCCTATATAATAAAAGGCTAATATGCAAATTGTCCCCTCAACGAGGAGTTCGACCAGCAGACAGGCCAGCCAACCGCCCATGTCCCCTCCCCCTGGCCAGGCTGGCCGGACCCCACCCATGCACGAATTCATGCACCGGGCCTCTAAAATATATATATATATATACATATATATATATATATATACTGAGTGGCCAGATTATTATGCATTCAGAGATCATAATAATCTGGCCAGTGTATATGGGCAATGGGAGTCACTGAGGAAGTTTGAGGACTAAAGATCTTTCGATTTTCCAGAGATGGCTCCTTTGCATGTGCAATTATTGGGCAGTGTGAGCTACTTCATTCATTCATTTATTTTCAGGGGAGCACTTTTATTTATTTATTTTTTCAAGGGAGTCTTCTGAAGAAAAAGGACCTTATCATGCTTTTTTTCACCCTTTGTCCAGGTTTGCTATCTGATTTGCCATTTCCTCTCTCCTTCCTTTCACGCTTTTGGCAAGGGAAGAGTTATGCCATTGGTTCTGGCTATTGACATACAAATCAGGTATTGGGTTCATATTACCTCATGACTTATTTTCAGTGAATTAGGTGGGCCAGAGAGTAAGCTGTGATTACCGTATATGGGTTGACAGCTCAAGAGTATGGGAATAAAAGAACTGGTGAGAGGATTCTACAGACAAAGAGGTGGGACCTGCATCAAAGCACAGGACGGCATGCCATGCCTGAGAGAGGCCTCAAAATAGAAGGTGCTTCTCTTGGGATTCACACCACAGGCCTGTGCAGGCAGCCTACCCTTATCACCGTTAATTTCAGAGTTTGGAATTGGGCACCACACCCTGGTGTTAAGCTGTTAACCTCCAGCATCAAGGCCACAGCTGCTGGGAAGAATTCCTCTTTCAAGCTTTGGCCTCATCAGAGCTCTTCATCTGGACAAAGAGTAAATGTTCCTAAATCAGTCCCATGATTCTGGGTTTCTATATATACTTAGGCACTGCCACTCCTTTACTCTAGGGCAGAGGCTTTCTGCAGTGCTCATGGCACCAGAGTAGCGGTGTGTGTGTGAGTGAGTGTGTGCGTGTGTGTGTGGTATGTGTGTGACTGTGTGTATGTGTGAGTGTGTGAGAGTGTGTGTGTGCATAGCCTTTTCAATGCACAGGACGAGAATCCCCTTCCAGATATTTTTTTCTGCTGTTATCCAAAAGAATAAAACATGAAAAAATGTGGACACTTTGAGGAAATGAAGGGTCTTTCTAGAGCACTTCTAGACTCCTTTCACAGCGGAGTCTGCTCTAGGCGGAGACAGGGTTCAGTTTTCAGGTTCTGGAGTTCTTTAGACCTCACCCAGGTTTCCTTGCTGTGTGCCTTGAAGTTACACCCGAGCCATCAGCAGAGGGCTCCCTCAGCCGCAGGAGCTGGGGTTGGCAGCGTTGCAAATGAGAGAAGAAATGCATATCTGACGGCGAGTTTAACATCCAGTACCCCAAAGTGCTTTAGTAGAGAAAGAAGTCCTAACCCAGCCTGAAAACAGACCACTTCAGCAAGAAGGTATTCGCCAGGGTTTACATTAAATGACACTGTTTAAATTCCTGGATCAAGGTCAGCATAATGTTTATGCTCAGAGTAACACACAGCTAAGTTAGCCTTCAGAGAACCTAAAACGCAGAGCAACTCCCTGACCAATGGTTTAATTGTTTCTGAACTGGCGGCTGGACAGTTCCTAAGTGTTCAATCACAGCCCCATCAATCACCATCAGTCCCAGGTCTGGACCAAAGCGTTGCAGATGCCGAAGCCCCAGGTGGCATTTGCCTAGATGCACGCCAGCTAAACACAGGGGGCCTGACGGATACTGCACACTGTCAAGGTATCTAAGGCCATTATCTTTTGGAGCGATAGGAGCTGGCCAGCTTCTCTCACTTCAAGCTGAGAAGGCTGCGTGGGGAAGGTGGGACTGGGAGAAGGCAAATGGGCCCTGCCCGAACATCCTCTACCAGAAGTCAGTATCTCTGTTCTGATTTTCCACGCGGGAGGTGCAGCAGTCTAGGATCCAATGGCAGGTCTGAGTTTAGAATTGGGCTGTTCTCTTACTTGGAATGTGCTAGACAGCCCCTGTCCAGGTTTCTAGGAGTTTCTCCTTAGCTCTAGGCAAATCATCACATTCCTTTTTTATAACCTCATTTGAGACATGTTACAGCGAATTATGTCATTGCTTGTTTGCTATCAGGTATGGTGCTCGGAAGGAAATTACAGGAGAATGCCCCCAAATTCATTGACTAAGTTTGGTCGTTCATTTGGGGGTGATGGGGACATACCTCGTCAGTGGAGGAGGTCTTCTGAACTTTTGAAATTCCAGGGGAAAGGAAGCATCATACTGAAATCGGAAAAGTCACCTTCGCACTGCCTGTCACTACCAGGGCCCATAAGTAGAGAGAACGATTGAATCATTATAGGCACTTTATTCAGATGGCTGGCGATCTCAGAAGATGCTCGGTTATGTACCCTAAAAAGACTGTCTTACACTCAGCCTGTGTTGCTCAGTGGTTGAGCATCAACCTATGAACCAGGAGATCACAGTTCAATTCCCGGTTGTGGGCTAGATCCCCAGTAGGGGGCATGCAGGAGGTAGCTGATCAACGATTCTCTGTCATCATTGATGTTTTTATCTCTCTCTCTCTCTCTCTCTCCCTTTCTCTCTGAAATCAATAAAAATATGTTGAAAAAAAAAAAAAAAAGACCATCTTACATCTCATCTCAAGCCGACCCTTTTCATAAGGAGAGGAAAAGTGTAGGTAAAGGGTTTGAATTCAGGAGGAAGTAGGCCAGCGGTCTGAAATTCAGGGAAAGAGGTTAATCAGCTAAAAGCTGCAGTTAGTGATTTCCCGAGCATCCCTTTAACTGCTGACGGTGGTTATCTGGGCCCTGGGTGGCGGATGCCCTCTCCCTGGAGCACAATGGCTCGGGCACCCTCTTGGTCGCTTGCAGCCCTCCTGGGGCACGAAGGTCGAATTGCTTTTGGGTCTCCTGAAGCAGGAGAGGTCCAGCCACACCTCCCAGTTCCTGGAACAATAGCTTTCTATGTGCATTGATTACTAAGCCCATTAACTATATAGCTAAAGCTAAGTAATTAAAAAATCTTTATTGCCCTAGCCTGTTTGGCTCAGTGGATAGAGCGTCAGCCTGCGGACTCAAGGGTTCCAGGTTTGATTCCGGTCAAGGGCACATGCCTGGGTTGTGGGCTTGGTCCAACGTGCAGGAGGCAGCCAATCAACGATTCCCTCTCATCATTGATGTTTCTATCTCTTTTTTCCTTTCCCTTCCTCTCTGAAATCAATAAAAATATATTTAAAAAAATCTTTATTGTTGAAAGTATTACATATGTCCCCTTTTATCCTCCAGGGACCCCTTCTAGCTTACCCCTGTCCCCCACCCCAGGCCTTCACCACCCTATTGTCTGTGTCCATGGGTTATGCATGTACGCATACAAGTTCTTTGGTTGATCTCTCCCCATCCCCCTAACCCAGGGGTGGGCAAACTTTTTGACTCGAGGGCCACAATGGGTTCTTAAACTGGACCGGAGGGCCGGAACAAAAGCATGGATGGAGTGTTTGTGTGAACTAATATAAATTCAAAGTAAAGGAGCGGAGGGGAGAGCAAGAGAACCGGATAGAACAGCCGGATCTGGGCCGCGGGCCGTAGTTTGCCCACGGCTGCCCTAACCCCCACCTTCCCTCTGGGATTCAACAGTCTGTTCCATGCTTCTGTGTCTCTGGATCTATTTTGTTCATCCGTTTTTTTGGGGGTTTTTTTGTTCATTAGATTCTACATATGAGTGAGATCATGTGATACTTTTCTTTCTCTGACTGGCTTATTTCGCTTAGCATAATACTCTCCAGGTCCCTCCAAACTTCTCGAGTTCCCCATCCATCCTGTGAACAAAATAGATCTCCACCTGCCCCCTATAAAGAGCTATCGGACATGGACACCAGGCAAGCAGACACCTGGCCAGCTACAGCACAGAGCAGCGGTCACCAACCAGTGGTCTGCGGATCACTGGTGGTCCGCGAGGTCCGAAAGGTTGGCGACCGCTGGCACAGAGTGCTCATTGAGCTTGAGGGACAGTGGGGTCTGTGGGTCATGGTAACCAGCACGCTCTGGAGGTGTTTCCAGGAAGAAGCATGTGTCCTCTTTGCGATGGAAAGGCCACCACATGTGAGAAGAAGCTGTGGGGAAGCCACTCCAGGCTACTGAGGTGGGAAACGCAAGCAGTTTCTATTTGTACTGGCTTCCCTCTCGCTCAGATGTTTCTCATCAGCCACGTTCAGATTGATTCCACTTGCAAAACCCTCCTGGCAGTCTTGCTGGTGGATGAGGCTTGGTGGCAAAAGCTCTGGCATTTTCTGATCCTGCCCAGGCCCTGCTCTTCTTGTGTAGTTTCTCGGTGCTTTGGCTCCTAAGCAGAAACTGGCTAGGCAGAGGCTGCTGTTGAACAAAACCAAATGGAAAACAGAACACTGGAACACTGAACGGAGAGCTTTTGGAAAGGTGGGGGATGGGAGTGCCCTGGAGGACGGTGGGGGTCAGGAAAGGGCGGGGCTTCCTCAGAGGCCGCCTGAATCATGCTCTGGTGAGCGTTTGTCACCGTCTCATCTTGTCAGCATCCTCGCTCATCGCGCCAGAGCAAAGGTTACATCCCCTCCCCTCTTTGATCTCGCTAACGGATGCAAGATAAACTATTTGGATCCCTCCAGGGCCATCCTCTCATTTGCTGTCCCTCACGGAAGACGGTGACCCATGACTCCCTGACATCACTTGTTTGTTCTCATATTCCTTCAGCTTCGTCTTGAAGCTTCTCATCAGCTTCCTGCTTGGCAATCAGCTCCCAGCCCCACGGTTTCACAGGTGACCATCATGTATTCATTCCTCCACTTGATACTCAAACTCTTCCTGTCCCATTAAGGAGCATCTGCTCATCCCACTTGCACCCTGCCCAGCAGGGCGGGGCATCCTGCCAGAGGGATTTCTGATCCCTCTCCTCCCACTGTGGAGACTGAGGAAGGGGTGCTGCTGTCCGTGGCCTTGGCCGTCTTTCCTGGGGGCTGGTGGCGTGTTCTGTTGCTCTCGTCCTTCCTGTTGCTGTCCGGATTTGATTTCTCCACGTGTGGTCGTGGGGTCTGAACTTAGGGTGGAGACCTAAGTATTAGGAAGCAGAGAGCCCATTGACTTCTGGACCAAGACCATTATCCAGCCCATTAAAACTGCTATAGCCCCTAGCCGGTTTGGCTCAGTGGATATATAGGCCTGCGGACCAAAGGGTCCCGGATTTGATTCCGGTCAAGGGCACATACCTTGGTTACAGGCTCCTCCCAGGCCTGGGCCCTGCTTAGGGCTCATGCAGGAGGTAACCAATCGGTGTTTCTCTCACATTGATGTCTCTCTCTGTCTTTCCCTAAAAATCAATGGAAAAATATCCTCTGGTGAGGATTAACACTGTCCCCCTCCCCCCCCAAAAAAATCACCTGAGACACACACACACACACACACACACACACACACACACACACACAAGCGCGCAAAGCATAGTCACACAGTTCAACATTCAAAGGCACAAAAGGGCAGAGAGTGGAATACCTGTGTCCCAGCTGCTCCGTCCCCTCGTAGGGGCAGTCAGTGCCTACCGTGTTTCGTGTATTCTTCTGGACAGGTTTTACATGCATTAGCAAATAAATACATACTAGATATTTTGTTCACCATCTTGCTGTTTTTCCCCCACCTTTTTAAATGGCTGCATGATTTCTTTAACTAGTTCCATATGGATGAGAATTTGGTAGTGTCCAATCTTTTGCTGTTATAAAGAAATAAAGTTGATATTTGATCCTCAGACCTTGTGTTTATTTCCCAAAGGCTCAGCACTCAGAGGAGAGAGCCGTGTGGTCCACACTCCACATGCCGGTCAGGACTGGCATTGGACTTGAAGTCCCAGGTCGGTGAGTCAGACACATCCAGGTCTGCTCTTTTGCTCCCCCTAATTATCTCCGACTTGCCACCAGGCAGAGAATTCATGCTATGAATCCGGGTGTTCACGAAATTAGGTAATTTTATGCTTTTCTTTTTCCTTTTCTATCTACGTCCTCCTCCAGCTTAGGGACTTGGTTGCAACCAAAATACTTTCCCAGCAAGTGATGCGCCCAATCTCCTAAGACTTCAGGTACTGAATTCCCGGAATTTCTGCAGCATGTTGAAATTTGCAAAGCACTTTCAAATAACATTCTTTCATTTAATCCTCACACAAATTTTCTGGACATTTTTTAGATGAAGAAACTGGAGCTCAGAGGGACGACGTGGCTTGCTCAAGGTCACCTGGTTGATAAATGACACAGGCACAACTTGAAGCCAGATCATCGAACTCAGTCTGCCGCTTTTCTAATACACATGCCCATTCTTTACCTCGGATGTGCTGTGAAAGCCAGCTTTCAGTTTGGAAGATGGTGGGAGGCTGAAGTTCAGCAAATTCTTCATTGCCATCAGCAGACAGATTGAGGCGATTCAGGCAAGAGGAATCTTGGACCCATGTAGCCACATTGATTCCCTGGGATGGTGTGTAACATGACAAGGGCAATGCTCATAGCTCACGCTTGGATTCCTGGCATTCTCCCATGTGGTCCATGGCCATGTAGACCCCCACATGCAATGGACAAATGGACAGCAACTACCCTGATGTTAAACTGAACCCCACTCCAACATGGAAAGGAAACTCTGGACACTGGCTCGGATTCTAGCTCTACTGAAATGCCAGCTACAATTCTCCTATGACTGGACGAAGGGAAGTGGGACTTTGGACACCCAGAGGTGTAATTCCATGGAAACAAAGCTTTTTACTATATGACATCTTCCTGTGAAAGTCTCAGAAGATAACTTTTCTGCTAGGGAGCAGGAGAAAGTATGGTGGAGAAGTGCCAGGGTTGAAAGCCTTTGATCTTAGAACAGACGTGTAATGTGGGAGTCAGGGGATGGGCTTGCAAGCTGGGGAACAGGAAGAGCAGAGAAGAACTATACATTAAAAAATATTTTTATTGATTTTAGAGAAAGGAAGGGAGAGGGAGAGAGAGATAGAAACATCAATGATGAAAGAGAACCATTGATTGGCTGCCTCCTGCACACCGCACACCGGGGATCGAACCTACAACCTGGGCACGTGCCCTGACTGGGAATTGAACTGAGACCTCCTGGTTCATAGGTCAACACTTAACTACTGAGCTATGCCGGCTGGGCAGAACATATATATATCGAGTGTCTGCTCTATGCCATGCTCACCTGAAATCACAGAACTTGGGAAGGGTACATGCAGAGTCATGACAAGGCTGTGCTAGTTCACTCAAGATGTGGTGGTAGTGGAGGTGCTGGCGGGGTGGGACTACCTCTGCTCTGCCTAACGGGTGGAGGCCAGGGGGCAAGGGGCTGTGTGACTGGTGACACTCAGTGCTGAGTGTTAGACACTGTGCTTGTCTCAAACTCCTCCCTCCAAGGAGGGACTCAGGTCATGTTCATGTGTGTGGCTTTCCACCCGCAGATGTGTTTTCTCTCCAGCAGCCCCTCAGCTCTCAAAGCACAGGTTTCTGGCTGTTATGCTGCATCCATTCACGAGGAATCTTCAGGTGCCCTACCCCTTGCAGCTGTGAGAGAGCTGTGAGCAAGATCCAGGGCCACTCCTGGGAGGAGGGCTGCCCCCCAGGTGGCAGGGATAGGACAGGAGCACTGAGCACACTCCTGAAGGAGAAAGGGGAGCTTTCCAGGGGAAACTGCTGGGAGAGACAGCAGTTTCACTCCCCGGGGATCCAACCAAGGGAAAATAGATGCATGCTCAGTAACGTTGAGATGCCCAAATGACGCCTATCATGTCTGGCCTTCCCTTTGCTCCTTTTCTACTATTAATAACTAGCTAATCACAATGGTATCAG
Organism: Plecotus auritus; assembly: GCF_963455305.1. Lineage (NCBI taxonomy): Eukaryota > Metazoa > Chordata > Mammalia > Chiroptera > Vespertilionidae > Plecotus > Plecotus auritus. The sequence goes on from NC_137779.1 coordinate 20,267,056, forward strand.
GTTTAGATGAGGTCATGAGGATGGGGCCCCTCATGATGAGTTAGTGTCCATTTAGGTAGGGACTCCAGAGAGTGTGTGCTCTCTTTCTCTCTCTCCCTACACTCACCAAGGAAGGCCATGTGAGGACACAGTGAAAAGGTGGCTGTCTGCAAGCCAGGAAGAGGGCCCTCATCAGGAACCTTGGTCTCACACCTTCAGCTTCCAGAACAATGAGAAACACATTTCTGTTGTGTAAGCCACCTAACACATGGTATGTTGCATGGCAGCTTGAGCTGATGAAGACCACACTCACACACACGGCCAGCACTCGCTTGGCTCCAGATATCCAACAGTGAACAAAGAGTCCTTGTCCTCACGCACTTGGAGCCCAATGGAGAGGAGAGGGAGTCACGAAATGAACAATCCACACCAGTTATATGCAGTTACTAATTTTGGAAGCGGGTAAGGGGGCCTCACTTAGACTGGGGAAGATGGACAGAACTTACTGAGCACATGGCAACCCGAGACCCCAAGGACGCGTCAAGGGGAGCCAGGCATGAGCAGAGGACAGCACCCCAGCCTTGGGAAGGGCATATGTGAAGCCCTGCGATGAGAAAAAGCTTGGTGAGAACTGACCAGACCCCGGTGTCACCAGAGGGGGAGAGTGACGTCAAATAAGACTGGGAGCCGTTAGAGGACGGTTCACTCAGGAACTTGTAGTTCTTGTTAAGAGTTTGAGATTTATAGTCTTAGTGCATTAGGGAGCTATTAAAGGGTTTAAGTGGAGAGATAAAACGATCCATTTTCCTGTTTAAAAGATAACTGAATAACGTGAGAATCAGATTGGAGGGATGTCAAATGCAATGGGAGAGGCTTGCTCTGAGGGCTGACATAGTCGTGCTGGTATGAGGTATCCTGAACAGCAATAGGATTAGAGAGATGTGGGTGCATTTGAGGAGCAGTGGATGGGATGGGTGGGGAAGAAGGGGGGACCGGAGGTAGATCATAGGTGCAGCAGCTGGAGGAAGAGGGTAATGGTGAGGACGCTGAGCCTGTTGGGATGTTGGGAACATATGGGCCTGTGGTCCAGGAGACAGATCCAGCCTGTGCAGAAAGGAGTAAACACAGCAGGCCCGCACTGCTGTCCTTAGAAAGTCCTGCCTGCACTTGGCCCTCGGCTGGTGTCTGGGAACTTGGCTCTCACAGTGTCCTCAGTCAACAGTCAACCGATAAGGCTGGTTCCCTGTGGCCAGACTGTTTGTGCAGACAATATGATTTATGCTGGATACCTGCTTTTCTTCTGGGAGTCTGGAACTTTGGTACATGCTAGGGAGAGGGAGCCTACATGACCAGCCCCCAGTTAAAACCATGGGCACCGAGTCCTTGAGGGGCTTGCCTGGACAGAAACATCACACACATATGAGCTCTGTGTGACCCTTCCCGGGAGGGAGAGAGCATACAGAAGCCTCATAGGTTTCTCCAGACTCTACCCGTGTCTTGGTCCCTTACAATTCAGCTGTATATCCTCACTACATCTCTATAATAACCTTGGCCATGAGTACAACTACAAGCCGAGTCCCATGAGTTCTAGCGAATCTCTGAACGATGGGGTGAACACAGCCTCCTGATTTAAATTTGGGGGTGATGGGTATACCAAAAAAACTGAAACCATGGGAACATCTGTGATCACCCAGGAAGAGTGAGTAAAACCCTGAGGATTTCCACAACTTAAGGGTGGTCAGGGGGAGAGAAACGACAAAGGAGGCCAAGGTCCATGCAATAGCAGACAAGACCGTAGGCTGGATTTTAGCACATGGTTATTGACATCTTTGGCAAGAGTCCCCATGGGCAGTTGGGGGAGAGCTGACTTGTTAGGAGGTGAGGAGGGGAAAGATCATCTCAAGTGTGACTATGGAAGAAGCAGAGAGGAATGTGGGTAGGTGTAAACATATTGTTTTTAGGGTGGAAAAACACGATCATTTGTTTTCTCATTTTAAAAAAAATATATTTTTATTGATTTCAGAGAGGAAGAGAGAGGGAGAGAGAGAGATAGAAACATCAATGAACAATGAGAGAATCATTGATCGGCTGCCTCCTGCACGCCCCCTACTGAGGATCGAGCCCGCAACCCGAGCATGTGCCCTTGACCGGAATCAAACCCGGGACCTTCCAGTCCACAGTCCAATGCTCTATCCACTGAGCCAAAACAGATAGGGCTGTTTTCTAATTTTTTAAGTGTCTATCTTGTGTGACAAGCTCTAGGCTAGACGAGAATGACAAGATGTAACCTGGACATCTGTAATACTCTCAACAATAAAAATAAGTAGAATAAAAAAGATGGAGTCTGGTCTCAAGGAGCGTGTGGGCCAGCAGTGAAGACTGGAAGGACCATCCAGTCTACATATTTGAAATGTGAAGTGCATGATGCCACGGGGGTGCTTAGCCGAACTCCAGAGTTGCTTTGAGGAAGTGACCTTGCATCTGGGACCTGGAGAAGAAGTAGCAGTTGGTTGAAGTGGGGAGAGGAGAAAAAGGAGAAAGGAAATTCAGAAAGTGGGGAGACCACGTGAGTGTCTCTGGAGGGAGAAAAGAGTGTGTACTTTGGGGGAGTGGTGGGAGCTTCCTGAGCAAGGAAGAGAGTGAAGAGATATGGCTGTGAAATGGCAGCCGTGAGATGGAATAGTGCCTGCAAAGACTGATGGGAAGGAGCTAGCAGGGAGAGGAGCTCAATCTGCAGGAGAGATAGGGATCGTCGATGGGTGGAGGACCTTGAGAATGTGGAGGGCTATGGTATCCAGAAGGGATTGATTCTGATAGCAGGAAAACACCTCATCATTGTAACAGAAACAGGAAAAGAAGATAGATGCTTAAAGGATAGATATAGCTACAGGTAAGATCTTAGGATTGGTGGCAAGGAATTGTGCATTCTTGTATGACGACTCTCATTTTCTGGTGGGCAGGTGTTTTTTTCACCCCATCGTCCTTCCTAAGATCAAGCACATTTGAAGGCCAGGAAAGTATAAGGAGTCTTTGGTGGTGTAACTCAAGGTGGAGAAGAGAGAGAGACGTGCTTTCAGCATTGCCACACCCAGGAGAAAGGCTCATGGGAGCCCGAGGTTAGCATGGTGGGAAGTCTTTGTCTCAAAGACATGTTGTCCTTGTTCCTGCTCCTGTGAGGGACTTTTCTGTCTTTCCTACCCCACCCTTGAAATCTGAAGACCCAGCTTCATGGAGCAGTGAAACTAGACAGAACTGAGTGACTGGTCCATCATGTCAGGGGCCAAGCATCCCTCTGGGCAGGTGGGAGGACAGAGGGGTTGACGGGATGATGGGTGTGGGGAAGCTGAGCCACGTGGGAGCCCTGGAAATCTAGACCTGATGTGCTATGCCCTTTAGGAGAGATTAATTTAATAAGGTCGAGGAATTATCTTCTGAATCTTCACCCTTCTATGGACTTCAGAGTGATGGGAATATGCCTCTTGAATCCAAAATAAGGTAGAATTATAATGTTCCTCTAGATCTGGGCCTGTAACTTGATTTGTTAACAGTGAGATTGTGGCCCTTCTCTCTCTTGTCTCTTGGGAGAAGTTGGTTTCTGCCTAGTAGAAGGAGGTGAGGTCATCTACTCAGAGTAAGGGGAAATGTGGCAGAATCCTGAACTTGAGGAGAGTGGAGAAAGTTTAAAATAATGCTGTAGAGGAGTAGCAATAGAGCTGACTACAGACGCCAGCTGGGTGGCTGGTCAGACTTTCCAATGGCGACTATGAGGTTTAGAGTGGCAACTATGTGCTCAGTGGTGTGATTCCCCTCAGTGCTGTGGAGCCTGGTTGTAGCATAATGATAATGATCCTGAGGTAGAGAGTGGACTGGCTCTGCCTGGGGCTCTGCTTCTGGAGCAGCACAGAAAGTCAAGTTGGGCATGTTGGCAAGATTGAGGTTGAGGTGCTGGAACACGGACTCTAAGCAGCACAGAGAAAGAAGTAGAGATAGAAATAAAGACAGGGGAACGTGTGCCTATGGGGGTGGCCAAGGATCTGGGGGGTCCCTAGAATATGTGTAGTGGGAGCTGGTGAGGAATCTGGAATGACAGGAAGTTGTGGTCAGGGAGTAGGATATTCACATGTATGATTTCAGAGGTGGAGAAGTTCTGAGTAAGCAGCAAGCTCAGGATGTGGCCTTGGGAGGGCCCGCATTGACCCTTGTCATCACTGGGACCCTCTCTTTGATCCAGCATTCACATGGCTTCTCTCTCTCCTTTCCATGTCTGGTGCACCTCCCATCCCAGCTACCCTTTCCCACTTTCTGGTCCAGCAAGAGGAACTCACAGCATCTTTTTTACTTCCGGAGAAATTTATTCCACATGTGTCTGATTCATTGGCGTTTATAGAAACTTGAAATCTCCAGTGTCCAAAAACCCTTTCAACTATTTTTTTTCTTCCCTTTCTTAGAAACAGGAAGTTGTGTTTGGCTGAGGACAAACTCTTCAGTGTGCCTGCGACTCACACGATATTTGGAATGAGGAATGGTGAGGTCTGAGCAAGGCTTCTTGACTCTCTCTCTTCCTGGGGCAATCATGCATCTTCCAAGGGTAGGCTGGGCAGCTCATAGGGGTGGGAAACTAGCCAGCACTTTCCTGTCTCTCATCGCTGAGCACCACCCAAAGCCCGAGGGAGAGTATGTTCTCGAAGAGACAGGTATCTTAGAAGCCTCTTGTATTTTTTTCTCCCTGCACTAGCATTACTGTGCAGAACATGCTTGTACAAGGGTCTCCTCATCTTTATCTTCCCAATACTGGAGCTGTGTCCGTGAGGAGCCCCTTTACCTAGTTTTTTGGGGGTGTGGGTTGGCTGTCACTCAATTTTATTTTATTTTTCAAGTATATTTTATTGATTTCAGAGAGGAAAGGAGATGGAGACAGAGAGATAGAAACATCAATGATGAATGAGAATCATTGACCGGCTGCCTCCTGCATGCCCCCTACTGGGGATCGAGCCAGCAACCCAGGCATGTGCCATTGACTGGAATCAAACCTGGGACCCTTCAGTCTGCAGGCCGACGCTCTATCCGCTGAGCCAAACCGGCCAGGGCATGTCATTCAATTTTAAGCAAGGAAGACCAACTACCTCGCAACTGGAATGCCAGAGAAGTTCCACATCTGAAGAAGGATGAAGAGGTGTCAAGGGGCACGCCTGTTTTGATAAGTCCAGCCAGGCCGTTGGGAAATTTCAGCCTAGAAAGCAGACAGGTGCCTGGAAGGGCCGATATAGAGCTGGTGAGTCAGAGAGGGCACGGGGGTCATAGCCCAATCTCTCTGCTCACTCAGCATCCCAACTTTGAGCTCCCCGCAGTGTGCTATTTTGTTCTTTTTAGAAAATTTTCAAAATGTCACTTCGGTTGGTGACTTCTTTCCCTTTCACATTCCACATGCAGCTTTCTTGTTTTAAAGACATATTTTTATTCATTTCAGAGAGGAAGGGAGAGGGAGAAGAGATAGAAACATGAATGATGAGAGAGAATCACTGATCAGCTGCCTCCTGCATACCCCCTACTGGGGATTGAGCCCACAACCTGGGCATGTGGCCTGACCAGAAATCGAACCATGACCTCCTGGTTCATAGGTCAATGCTCCACTACTGAGCCACCCTAGCCGGGTGCACTTGCAACTTTCTTAAAGCTGCAGCTCAGGCAGGGGCCATGGGAAAATGAGTTGCACTGGAGGGGAGTTTTCTCAAAGAGACCTTCTCTCCTTCAGCCAAGGGCCCCCAAAGGCGAGCAAGTCCCTGCTTATCTTTCTCAGGGCAGGGTGCTCCTTTCTTCTACCTTCCATCGAACGCCCATGGGCAGTGCCTGCTCAGGGTCTTGGGATGGCTTTGTCTAACTGATGGTGGACTTGGGGGTGGGGTACGCTGGTGGGAGTATTCTTCTCTTCACTTAGGGGCTCTCCTCCAATCTACACAGAGCAGGGCAGGCCGGGAGGAGGACAGGCGTCAGGGACAGTCACTTCACTTACTGAGGACGCTGCCTTCACTATCTTCACCACGCTCACCCTCTCTCATGTCTTGTCTTGGCCACATGTTCAGTAACAGCTTCAGCGCACCACAGAGGCAAAAGGAAGTCATGAGGCAGTGGCAGCAGAAACCTAGAAACTCAGGGGTAATACCACATCTGATTCTCTTGAGTAAGTTCCAGATTTCTGTTCATGCTAAGAGACAAACCATTCCTAATCTCCAGACAGCAAAGGGGATGCCGCTGCTTCCTGTAGGCACCGGTGATGCGAGGCCCACCACGTGGAGTAGAAATGGCTGTGGGCCCGTGAGCCTCTCTTTCTCCGACCAGGGGGAGACTTGGACACTGGGAGTCTGGGCCGTGTGCGCAGCCCTGGCACCCAGCAGCGACACTGCCTCGCCACTTCACACACTCAAGCATGCAGTGGTGACAAAGCCGCTTGCTTTGTTTTCCCTGGACCACAAGTTGAAACTATCAAGACAAAGCCAAAGCCAACATATTCTGAAGAACTTTCCTATTGTTCTTGTCATTAAAAATTTTTTCTTTTGGCCTTTCATTTTTTTTTTTTTTTTTTTTTTTTAGCAGGAGAAGCAAAGCTTGGACAAAAAGAAGAGGGTCCAGAGGAAAGAAGCACAACACGACTGGACGCTAGTAAGGTGGGGCAGCCCTCATTAGGAGGCCCACTTGGTTAAAAAGCCCAAACACGAAGGGTCTAGAGCAGGGGTGGGCAAACTTTTTGACTCGAGGGCCACCATGGGTTCTTAAACTGGACCGGAGGGCCGGAACAAAAGCATGGATGGAGTGTTTGTGTGAACTAATATAAATTCAAAGTAAGGGAGCGGAGGGGAGAGCAAGAGAACCGGATAGAACAGCCGGATCCGGCCTGCAGGCCATAGTTTGCCCAAGGCTGGTCTAGAAGCTAGTGGACGTCATCTGAGAGCAAGATGTAGAGCTGGTGGGAAAATGGCCCCATCACTCCTGGAAGATGTTCCTGGGAGAAAGGGGTGTTTTGCTGAAGTGGGTTGGGGAACAATTGTGTTGCACCCTTTTGCAAATTCACAAAACTCTCTGGTCAGTTACGAGGGAATAAGGGCAGAGAATAAATTTCAGGCAAGGATTCACTTAGCTCAAGGACAAAAGGTTGCAGATGAACTTGGATGCTAATCCATGCCCTTTGATGAGATGTTTATGGCAGGTACTCGGAGGATACAGATGAATGAACAAACTACCTGCCGAGTCACGGGGACTCCCAGGAGGAGGCGCCGGTACCAGTGTCCATTAGGAGCACTAACTGCAACACGCATATTCCCAGCAGTGCAAACGCAGTCTTTTCTTATCTGGGCAAAAAAGGGTGGTCGTGGTTGGCTGTGGGAAATAATGGTGCAGCCTCTCTCTGCAGATCTGTTTTCTGAGGCCCTGAGCTGCAGCTGTTGAATTTCCAGACACAAACAAGTATGTATTCTGTGAGCCTGGCTGAGCCCACACAGCGAGGAAGAGCCAAGCTGGATTCCTTTCTGCTTTGCACATCAGCAGCTCTGCTGCCAGCTGAACTCCAGGGCGAAAGCTGTGGCTGGTATGATGCAGGCGGTAGGGATGGCACAGCTGGACTGGCATGAGCAGTTAATGGGGGACACACTTGGCCTTGGTTATTTGGGGGAGAATGAGAAATGAAAGGAGATGAAGAATGGCAGAAACAGACATGAGCCTCGGCGAAACTGATGCAGGGCAACTCTGGTGTTATTAGTCATCGTCCGCATGCCTGCGTGAGTGCTTGTTTATGTTTAGGTAAGTCCGCCTCCCACTCACCCAACAGTCGGCAGATAAGAAGGGCCGACGGGAAAACTGGTCAACAGCCACTGTGCACCACACTAATGTGACCAGCTAAGGCAGGGGGGTGGGGAACGTCCGGCCCGAGGGACATATAAGGTCCGCGAAGTCCTTTGGTCTGGCCCTGCCAAGGCATTAGGGGTGAGTTAATTAAATGTTTGACCAAATACAGCAGGCTAATTTTTATGTTGATAATTTTGTATGGCCTGCAAATGATGCTATAAATATCCAAATGGCCCTTGGCAGAAAAAAGGTTCCCCACCCCTGAGCTGAGGGCACGGTAGGGGCTGAAATCCAATTTGCCTCGTGCCCAAGGGCCTGAGTTCTCAGCCGGCCCTTTTTCTCATGCACACAGGGCTCCACAGAGCATCTTCTTTGTCCATGCCACCATATATTTGAAGGGGTCTTAAGAGAAAACCAAAGGGAAGGGAAAATGGGTAAAAGGTGACAAGGGAGGGAAGATGAAAATGTATATATTTTCTTCCTTTTCGCTAGAATATTGTTTCTTGATGTTGTCTGTTTCTCCTCACTCATTTATGGCCAATGACTACATATCATCTACAACAGACCACATGGAGGACTGAGCCAGACGCTTCCCGTGAGCCAGGAAGAGATGAGGAGCTAGGGATGGAAGAGGGGGGTTTTAGAGGTAGGTTTCTGGTGGCTGGGGAGACATGCCCTTTGTGTAAAAGGGCCGGTGGGGACAGCTGCAATTGCTTGGGCCCAGAGATGGGGATGGGGATGGATCTGGTGTGGAGAGAAAGAGCCAGGGCTCCGAATCCCTCAGACCCTAAGGGTCTTGTACCTCCAGCTGGTCAGTAGGTAAAAGTGAGGATGGGGACACATGCCGAGGGGAAGGGGATAATAGTCTTTCTCAAGAAAAAGGAGCCCAGAGGCATCGCGTCACCACCACTCCTGTGCATTGGGAGTTTCCACCAGGGCAGTGATTCTCGAAGTGCCGCCCCCAAACCAGCAGCCTCCACATCCCCCGGGGAACTTGTTGGCAATGCAGACTCTCATTTCGGGGGCATGAGGATCATCCTGCTGAGTCAGAAACGATGGGCCCAGCAATCTGTGTTTTAAGAAGCTCTCCAGACAATCCTAATGCCCACGAATGTCTGAGGACCACTGGTCTGAATTATGCAAATGAACAGCTGCTCCAGCAGGTGTTTGAGAGCCCCGGAGGAAGCCGGAAACGACTAGGCGAGTGCCGCCTTCCCAGTGTGCTCAAGGTGCTGACCGAGTGTTAGCCTTTGTCCTAGAGCCGCGGTTTGCCGCTCTGTTGACAAATGAGTTTGCCGACCACTGGGATAGGGGCTTAATCACAAGGAACAACAACACCCTGTAATTATTGGAATCGAGAGTCTAGGTCAGTGGTCGGCAAACTCATGAGTCAACAGAGCGGCAAACCGCGGCTCACGAGCCGCAGTTTGCCGACCACTGTCCTAGGGCTCTGGGTCCCTGCCCTTTTGAGAGAAACACGGAACCAGACCAGACCACGATGTTGGCACAAGATCACACTTTAGTTCAGAGACACATTTGCATAAATACTTGAACGGGATCCACCCCTGCAGGTGGAGGCCTGAGAACACGTGGCTCTCCACAGCCCTGCAGCCCCGCAGGTGATGGGTTTTAACTCTGAAGAGTCATGATCACGTTGGAAGCCAGCTTAGGAGCTTGCTTTGACATTTGCCATTGACCCTCTGCCCCACACCTCTCTTGGATAATTTTTCCCCTTTGAGGTAGATTATTTATAGGGGAAACCCAATAGAAAACAATTTTTTTTTTTTCCCATTTAACTTTGCTAGTCCTTTGCAAACAGGCTCAGTGAGTCTCCTGTTTGGGTCTGGTGCACTTTTCACCTTTAACCTATGCCCTCTATTTGAATCCAAGCAAGGTCCCATCCACAAGAAAGTAGACATTATGATCTGTTGGCCCATTCTCTCTTCCCCTCCCCGTGCCGGCGGGGCTGGTGCAATGTGAGACCTGGGTCGGCTATGCCACCTCTACACGTAGGGTCACCACAGTGGGGACATTTGTTTGCACCCCAGCAGCCCGAGTCCAGGAGCACAAGACTGGCCCCGCCCCACTAGGTCACAGAGGGCATGGCTGGCTCTCACAGGGCTTGGCATCCTCGGGCTTCAGAGCCTTGTTGCAGGTGGCGGAGGCCTGGCCGCTGGGGTCCCGGCACTCCACGGTCCGCCGCTGCCAGCCAGCCCCGCAGCTGCTCGAGCACTGGGACCAGTCCCCCAGCACCCACTGCGCATTGAGCAGGGGCTGGATGATGTTGGTGGTCGCTCTCTCTTTGCTGCTCTGGATGCTGAAGTTCACGTCATTGGGAACAAAGAAGGTATATTTGACTTTGGGGGGAAAGACCTCACCGGGGACTGTCAGGACCTGCACGGTCAAAGGCTCAGGCAGGGGCCGGAAGCTCTGTAGCCGCTCCAGGGTGGCGATGGAGCCACTGTACTTCAGGATGGTCCCCTTCACCAAGATGTCCTGCTCTATGGCGGAGATGGCCAGGTTCCCGTTGAGTAGGTACTGCCCGTCCGCGGTCTTCAATGCCAGGTAGTTGCCATCGTTCTGGACCCCCGGGTGGCTCCGTTGTTTCACATCGATGTTCGTGGCACCAGCTGGGATGGTGACGATGTCATTGTAGCCATAACTAGGACAGGAACAGAAAGACACCCTTAGGACCCGTGCCTTCCCAGCCCAGAGCCTAAGGAAGTGAACCTGCTGGTGACTAGGGCCGGCGGACAAAACCAGTAGCAAATAATGATGCAGTCGCCTCGAAGCTCTACATCAACTAGCTGCCGGGGCCGCCAACTGCATTTCCCATGTTGGGGCTGATCGGGTGACATGTGTGGGTCTTGACAATAGCACGGGAGGAAGGTCGCTCAGAGGGGTTTGCCAAGCCTGGCAGCTCTTGGCTCAAATGAGATCTCACACACATTTCATTTTTGCACTGGGATAAAACTTTGCTTGGCCACTTTCATAGACAGAGCTCAAACCCATGTGGAAAAATGTGTTCCACACATTCCCCCAGAATCTGACGCCTCACCCACCTCTGAGAGTCCACAGTTCTCTGTACTGGGTTCACATGGCTCTAGGGCAGGAAGCCAGACAGAAGAGCCGCCTTCTGCTGTACCCAGATACCTCGAGCCGTGCTTCTGGGTGGATAGGATGCTGCCTTGGGAAACTATTTCGAGGCTATTGTAGGGCTTTATGTGTATGGAGGAATGTTAGTTCTTATTCTTATCTTCTGGGGTGGAAGCATTTGGGTGACACAGGGTGGGAAGAAAGTGAAAGGGACTGAGGAATACAGCTAGTCGGTTCTTCACTATTTTTGCCTTCTGCCCAGTTGGGGCCATCTGCTTAGTCCAGGGCGCATGAGAGTATCCCTAAGGCCCGATCGGCATGGCTCAGTTGAGCATCAACCTATGAACCGGGAGGTCATGGTTCGATTCCCAGTCAGGGCATATGACTGGGTTGCGGGCTCGATCCCCAGTGGGGGGCATGTGGGAGGCAGCCAATTGATGATTCTCTCTCATCATTGATGTTTCTGTCTCTCTCTCCTTTTCCCTTCCTCTCTGAAACCAATAATATATATATAAAGTATCCATGGGCCCATTTTTTTAAAAAAATATATTGATTTTTACAGAGAGGAAGGGAAAGGATAAAGAGTTAGAAACATCGATGAGAGAGAAACATCGATCAGCTGCCTCCTGCACACCTCCCACTGGGGATGTGCCTGCAACCAAGGTACATGCCCTTGACAGGAATTGAACCTGGGACCCCCCAGTCCAAAGGCCGACGCTCTATCCACTGAGCCAAACCAGTCAGGGCTCCATGGGCCCATTTGTCTAATGCCTAAGAGAGAACCAGCTGGGGGACCCAGAATCTGAACATCCCATATTCCAGACTTCTTTTTTCTATATCCTCTGATTTTAAATTTGGAAAGACCTCCAGGTTGTCTGCTGTGGGCTGATCCTGTTCTTTTGAGCCTGATGAGATGTGAGACAGAGACAGGGGCCCAGAGTGGCTGCATAGCACCTGCCCTTGCCTTACTCTCCAGAAGTGCCTGCAGAGGCAGGAAGAAGATTATCCAGGAACTAAGAAACCTGGGTTCTCTTCCTGGCTGCTATGAACCATCAGTGTGACGTTAGAAGAGTCTGGTAATCTTATGGAACCTCAGTTTCTTCACCTGTAAATGGGGAATAATAGTGTTGGCCTTGCCCATTCTGGGACTTATTTTAGGAATCAAACAAGACCACAGAGGTGAAAGAACTTAAACAAATACTAGGAGCTTTCAACTGCGAGAAAGCATCTGGAGTGCTCAGACTTATGTAGACACTGAGGCCTCTGAGGCCACGGAGGCCCCCTCCCTGTACCCCCTTTTCTAAAGATTCAGCTGCCAAAAGACGGGCTCGCCAGGAGTGGGGTGAGATGCCCTTCCTCAAACAGGCCCGGAAGAGCTGCTTTCTGGCAAAGGTCCTGGTTACTCAGTATAGCTCTATTGTTGATTGACTCAGAGGTGATCCATCCCTATCCCTGTGGCCTCTGGCTGCCTCGTGCACGGTCCTCTCTGTGGGCCAGACCCTGTACTGAGTGCTCCCCATGTCCCATCGCACGGCTCTTTACAATGACTCTGAGATACGGAGGACTGCTGACATTTTACCAAGAAACTGAAACTCAGCACTCCATGGGTATTAAGTAGCAGCACAATCGAAACTTACGGGGACGTGATTCCAAAGCCCGGTCTGCTCCTGACCTTGGTACTGAACTATGAGGAGGCTCACCTGGATGGGTTGAGGGAGCCGGAGACCTTCCTGCACGAGTTGTCGTTGCCCCCACACACCCCACATTTGTCCAGCTTCGTAGACGAGTTCACCACGTGGTCACAGCCAGCCTTGACACACTGGCCACGGACACAGATGGCCAGAGTCTCTGGCCCACACAGGGTGCCGTCGATCACCTGCAGCAGGAGAAGGGGAAGGAAGAGAGGGTATGGTGGGCACAGAGGCAGCCCCTGGCAGGGGGTCGAGAGAGGTGGTGGTGGTAGGTGACCTTCATCCTCATCTGTGGATCTGAGTTCCAGGAGGAGTCTCACCTTGGCCTCAAACACCTTGAACTCACTCCTCCCCCGGGCTCGGCAGAACAACTTGCAGCGGTCCCGGGGGGACACCCCCGAGTACTTGGGGACCCACTGTAGGAGGTTCCCATCCATGTCGGTGTAATTGTAGGCGTTATACTTCTCACACTGCTGCTCCCGGAAGCTTTTCTCTGAAAAGAGTAAGAAAAGGCACGGAGTGAACACGCAGCGCGGAAGCAGGGAGGACCCAGCTGGAGAAATGCCTGGATTTGGGGGCCTTTTTTCCACCTGGTTTTGACCCAACCCCAGGACACAGATCCAGCGTCACCTGAGCCCAGTATTTCTAGGTCCACCTGACCCAGGTCCACGTGTGACCCTTAGGAGCACCTGGCCTCTGCTGGCCTTTCTGGGATGAATGTCCTTTCCTTTGGAGGAAGATATTGTGTTTTACAGATACATAAACGTAGGTAAAAACGGGACAACTCAGTGAGTGTGGGAGGCACAGAATGACATGCGGAATTATATTTTGGGGCCTCTGCTGTCATGCTCTATCTTGACTCCCTTGGTGACACTGGACACGTGGCCGGGGAATTCCGGATCTACAGCTCCAGATCCAGTCTTGCCCTATGCCAGTGGTCGGCAAACTCATTAGTCAACAGAGCCAAATATCAACAATACAATGACTGAAATTTCTTTTGAGAGCCAAATTTTTTTAAACTTAAAGTATATAGTTAGGTACATTGTTATTAACTTAATTAGGGTACTCCTAAGCTGGCCTAAGAGCCACGCTCAAGGGGCCAAAGAGCCGCATGTGGCTCGAGAGCCGCAGTTTGCCGACCATGGCCCTATGCCCCACCTGCGGTGATTCTGGGTGTCTGTGGGGGACTCCATGTGTAGGTGCTGTGATTACCAGCTCAGCACAGTCCAGCTGCATGCGGTTCCCTCATTAACTGGATTGATTTTCATTGGGTGACACCTCCATGCTCCAGGCTGAGACTCTATCAGGGGTGGGCAAACTTTTTGACTCGAGGGCCACAGTGGGTTCTTAAATTGGACCGAAGGGCCGGAACAAAAGCATGGATGGAGTGTTTGTGTGAACTAATATAAATTCAAAGTAAAGGAGCGGAGGGGAGAGCAAGAGAACCCTCCGCTCTTTCGGCTCCGCGGGCCGGATAGAACAGCCGAACTGGCCGGATCCGGCCCGAGGGCCGTAGTTTGCCCACGGCTGCTCTACATCCTCCACGTCTGAGCTCTCCCTAAATCAGCCGTGGGCAAACTACGGCCCGCGGGCCGGATCCGGCTATTCTATCCGGTTCTCTTGCTCTCCCCTCCGCTCCTTTACTTTGAATTTATATTAGTTCACACAAACACTCCATCCATGCTTTTGTTCCGGCCCTCCAGTCCAGTTTAAGAACCCATTGTGGCCCTCGAGTCAAAAAGTTTGCCCACCCCTGCCCTAAATCCTTCTATCATCAGAAAAATCTGGTTTTTAATGTCTCTGTCCACTCTCAGCACCTCAGTCTCCCTCTCACAGGTCCAGGCCTCATGGCTTCCCCGGGGCCCTAGTGCCCAGCCTCCTATGCCAGCTGCCTCCTGTCCCATCCTGCTGCCTGCCGCTTCCAGAACAATCATTGGAGTACGACTTTATTTCACAATCCTGGCATTGAACCTGCTCTCGTTACTGAGGTCCTCCGGCTCAGCTGGGCATCTGTGTGGCCCATGGAGATTTTTCACACATAGCTGGCTGGACCCCACTCCTCATATTCTGATGGGTACATGGAGGGGCCTGGGCCTCTGGTTTGAAAATGCTTCCCAGGTGACTGGCCAGGACACCTGGCACTGAGAACTTCCAGATGCCATTTTTAGCTTTCATGAACCTTGTCGTCTGCTCTTGAAAGGCTGGCCCATTCCACCTGGTGAGTCACAGCCCCTTGGAGACCACCCCCTCTCCTGGCCCACCCTCCCAGGCCTCCTCACCATCTCAGTCCCCAGGCTCTGCTCAGCCCTCACGCCCCCGGGAGGCTTCTGACCAGTCCTGGCTCTTCCTTGCTCAGAATTCCTCAGGAGCCAGGAGTCTGTGCTTCACAGATTAAGTTTAACTGGCCTTGTAAAAGGGCCTGGATCTCTAGCTAGACTGCACATTCCTTGCGGACGGAGACCATGCTCTGTGCATTTTTTTATGTCATTTATAACATCGATGACAGTCTAGCCACACAAGAGGCACTAAAACACTTGTGGACTGAGATGGCTCCTCCTAGTGCATCTGAGATCATGACTGCTGTCCGTGTCCACCTGGCAAACCCTCACCGTGCCAGGGAATGCTTCACCCGTGTGCCAGGAAGGCTCTCCCAATTCCAGGCAGTTTCCAGAGCCCCTGCCATGCTGTTTCTCCCGTCTTGCAAACCTGCTACAGATCCCCCATTAGACACCAAGCCAGTGTGTCTCTGCACTTGGATGGACCTCTCGCAAACTCTGCTTGCCTTCTGCTGCCTGCCAGTGCTTCCCGGAGCTGCGCAGGGGGGAGCTGGGACGGACAGCAGGGACAAAATTCCCAACGACGGCCTCTCCCCAGTTGGGCTGCTGCCCGTGCCTGCCTCTGAGGCAGTGCCTGTGCTTTCTAATGGATACTCGGGGTAGGAACACGCCAGGGGAGGTACATGCCAAGGAGCGTTGCCTCCTGGGAAGGTTCCGAGGCAGTTGCCATGGCCCCAAGGGAACATGGGCAACTCTCCCCTGAAGGAACGTGCACTGGAATCAGATGCAGAAATCCTCCCTCCGCCCGCCCGGGCTGGATGTGGACTGGGAAGACATTGGAGGTTTGGCTCTGACCCTGGCTTTGGGAAGTGCTTCCAGTCTGCACACAGACGAGGGTGCAGATGCCTCCAGGAGGCATGTTACCCCAGATGCTAGCCTCCTCTGCAAGCCTCCCTCTCCCCAACCCCCGCCCCCACCCCCTCCCGGCCCCAAACGAGTTTGGTTGGGAGTGACATCCTGTATCTCCACATCTTGGAGGGCCAGGGCTACTCCTCTCCCTGGCTTTGCCACCCACGCTCCCCCCCCACACCACCCACCCCTGTATGAGGAGAGCTGTCCTGGGGCGCTAGGGGCTGCCCTAAAACTGGGTGCCTCACTGGGTCACAGGAAGGCGCTGCATTGGGATCCGGAGACACTGCCTGCTCCGTCCTCCTCTGGGGATCTTAGGTGGGTGTGGCCATCAGTGACGCTTACCACTAGGGGGACATTCCTCCGTGTGACAGGACTGGTACTTGGTTCTCCGCCCCAGGCAGTATCTCCCTCCATTCTGAGGCTCGGGGTCCTTGCACTCGCGGTGTGAGAACTGTACCCCTCCTCCGCAGGTCCGGGAGCATTCTCCCCAGGGCCCCCAGGCGGCCCAGCCTCCGTCCACCACGGCCTACAACACAGAGCCTCGGGGTCAGGAGCGGAGGTAGGAACGGGGCATGGGGTTCAGCAACCCGCCCTAACCATTCATTTCACGGCTGCATGGCCTGCTTGGCCGTCACCCGTGCTGGACTCACGCACGGCGACCGCTCAGCGTCTGAAACAGCGCCTTGCCCTCAGCGGGGCACTCAGTGTTGGTTGCCGAATGAAACGCTTTTATGGGAATAAGGTTGGCTCTGTCACAGCAGTTCTTTGCCGGGGGCGTTTGAAAGTGTTTAGAGACATTTTGGCTGTTACAGCTGGAGAGGGTCTATGCCACTGGCCTCGAGTGGGGAGAGGATGAGGGGCTGCTAAGCACCTAGCAATGCAGAGCCAACCATGAACAAGACACCCCTATGACCAGCCCCCCTGTGACTATGCCGAGGTTGAGGAGTCCTGGTCTAAAGCAATAACGGCTGGGAGGTGTGGCTGCTGGTCAGCCAGCCACTTCAGGGGCCAGATGGTCCCTGGGAAATAAACAGAGCTGCTTCGACTTTACAGCTGGACTGTAAGGACGAAGCTTTGTCATTGGTGCACTCAAGGGTTTTCAAACTGAAAATAATTTTTAAAATGAAAAAACACACACACACATTTGCTTATATAAAAAAGGAAAAATACAGAAAAGTGTAAAAAAGAAAGTAACACATGAAAACAGGGTAACTAGCTGGGCTGGCCTGGCTCAGTGGTTGAGCGGCGACCTATGACCCAGGAGGTCACTGTTCGATTCCCCTTCAGGGCACATGCCCAGGTTGTGGGCTCGACCCCCAGTGTGGGGCATGTAGGAGGCAGCTAATTAATGATTCTCATCATTGATATTTCTCTCTTTCTCCCTCTCCCTTCCTCTCTGAAATCAATAAAAATATATTTTAAAAAATGTGTAACTACCCAGATAAAAAAACATGGGCATGATTTTCATCAATATCTTTCCATATTTTTGCTTTGAATATATGTATAATCATAAAGGTGTGGTGTTTTTTATTTTACACAGATGTAGTATTAGATGAGAAATAGCATGCCATGAGCATCCATGTCAATCGCTTCCGGCACTGAGCGTGGCTCTGGCTTGGGGAAGGTTGCACGGACCCCCTCCCTACCCCTCTCCTCAGTGATGTATGAAGTTCACCCTACAGGAGAGGGAGACCCCTGGACCAGAAGCTCAGTGTCTGATGGGAGGATGAGAGGCGGCTGAGGGGGAAGCCGTGACTCCCTCCCCGGCTCAGGCTTAGAACCAGGCTCTGAGACACGGTCACCGAGAACAGCCCTGGGGAGAGTGAGTGCTCGGGCCACCCTGGTGTTCAGTGCTGGGCCAGGACCAGGCTGCCTAATTCCACGGATGCCGTTTCACAGGGACGGCTCAGTGACTCGCGGCAGGAGAAATGTGATCAGCCCACAGTTTGGAAGTATTCAGAGCAGGGCAGAGAAGCGAATCATTTAAAACTCTCAGTGGCATTGCCTTGGATTCTCCTGCAGATTCGCTGTGTCCTGGGCCAAGTTTTCTCTGCCTGTCAGAGGCCGTCTCGTTCCTCCTCCCCTCCCCCTCTCTGAGTATGGAATCCCCGCAATCACTCCTATTCTCCCGACCTCTCATTATAAATTCAGCTCAGACATGGGTAGGATATGAGCCCTTCCCCTTCACTTGATGGAATGTCCTCTTCCAAGTCACTCTTATCTGTTTATAAAGACTCCAGAGTGGCTCCCGTTTACCGAGTGCCCAAGCTCTGGTCTTGGGGCCGGAGTATCTCCTACTAATCACCAACCTCCAGAGCCTCCAGGTCAGCTCCGGAGCATCCCACAGGAGCTCCCCACATGCCCCGGCACCGGTGGCATCATCCATTCACTACAAGCATAGCTTCGAAGGCCCCTCTTGTGTTTGGATAAATCTGCTTTGTTTTGTTTATAAAAATATGACTGGCCCAGCGGGCGTGGCTCAGTGGTTGAGTGTTGACCTATGAGCCAGGAGGTCACGGTTCAATTCCTGGTCAGGGCACATGCCAGGAGGCAGCCGATCAATGCTTCTCTCTCATCATTGATGTTTCTGTCTCTCTCTCCCTCTCCCTTCCTCTCTGAAATCAATAACAATATTTTTAAAAATATGAGTGATTTTACTTAGAAGTCCTGGTTGCAGCCTATCCCGGAGTCCCTTAGTTCCTCGCTCTCAAGTGTGGCTTCTCCTTGCAAACAGCTCTTTCTACTCTGCCCCTCACCCCACCCCGCCCCACCTCTGTGTCCCTAAGAGCCATTCCTCACCTTGGGCCTCTCCACTTCCTCCGCAGGAAGACAGCTGCCATCCCAGCAGAGGTGCCCGGGCCCGCAGGGCGTCCCGTCCGCCCAGGGCAGGCTGCCGTTCTTCGTGTGGCAGAGGGGCTCAGCGCCATCCCTGTGGCACCAGAGCTGGGCGCAGACGTCCTGCGCAGAGGTGTTGGGGCAGTGGCGGAAGCCCAGCCCGAAGATCTGCCGGCACTGCTGGTCCAGCTCATAGAGCGCCCTTTGCCCCGGGAGGTCGGTTGGGAGGGGCAGGGCCGAGGTGGGGGCATCGAGGAGACAGTCTCCTGAGAAATGGAGGAAGCAGAGGCCAGAGTAAGAGGCCAGTTTCCTCTCTCACCCCCCGCATGGCTCCCATAGACCCCAAAATCCCGACGGACAAGTTTAAGGTCTAGACATCAGCCTTCCCTTGACCTCAATCTAAAAACTCAACACTCACCATCCAGACAGAACCTGTCCCATTTTGGACTATCAGTCACAACATTTATCTGCAAGATCGGATTTCCTTTGTTTTCCAGAGCATCTTACATGACTCAGTGTTTACCCCGCAAACTGTAATACTAATTTACGTCAATATACCTGGGGGTGTAAATGAACTCTTAAAAACCACGGCCTGCAAAATAAGGCCCAAGGGCTGATGTGTGGATAATCCATTATTTTTGTATTATATGTGTGCCTGCCTCCTTCAAGGGGTAGAATCAAAAAGAAATTGTGTTTCACTGTTTTGCTCCCCAAAGCAAGCTGTTTTAGCGGGCGCAGGCTCCCAGCCGGCCTGAGCCCCCACTCCTTGCTCTTTGCATTGCTAAGCTATCCTACAATGTCCCGCTCCAGCCCAACACTCTTCCCTTCTCTGTGCTGCAAACATTCTCCCGTTCCTTCCAGCTCTGTTCAGAGCCACCTCCTCCAGACCCACCTCCTCCGACCAACTCCACCTGCTTTGTGACTGAGTCTAGATGAGCCCGGAACTCAGGCTGCTGGACAATGGGCAAGGAAGAGCATGCTCTGTGGGGATGGGAGGCCCTGGCCCAGGTCGAGGGGCAAGGGCCAGATCTCTGAAGCCTCTTCTAACCCTAAATGACTATGATGCTTCCTGGTGCAGCTCAGCTGGAAACAGCGCAGGTGCCACAGTGACCTAAGGAGCCCGCCAGGCAGAGCGTCACTGCCAGCAGCTGGCCAGGGAGGCCTACCGTGCCCACCGTCCAGGAGCTCCGTGAGGTACATGGCGCTGCAGGGAGACCAGGGCAGCGTCTTGTTGAGGTGGACGAAGAGGGGTGCCATCATGTGGTGCTTGCCCATGGGCCCAAAGAGCCGAGCACAGGGCTTGGAGTCGTCGTGGGGCATGCCGAGGACGTGGCCTGGGGACAGAGAGAGACCCTCGGTCTACAGTCACAGCCTCCACTGCTCGGCAGCCCTCCCCACCCTGCTCCAGGGCTCCCATGCGTTGAGAGAGAGAGAGAGGGAAAGAAAAAGGAAGAGAGAGAGAGAGAGAGAGAGAGAGAGAGAGAGAGAGAGAGAGAGGAAGAAGAGAGGAAGAAGAGAGGAGGAGATGGAGGAGGAGGAGGAGAAGAAGGGAAAGAAGGGAGGGAGGGACTGAGGGAGCAGCATATCCTCTTCTTATTCCTTTTTAAAAATATTATATTTTTATTGATTTCAGAGAGGAAGGGAGAGGGAGAGAGAGAAACATCAATGATGAGAGAAAATCATTGATCAGCTGCCTCCTGCAGGCCCCCCACTGGGGATCAAGTCTGCAGCCCGGGCATGTGCCTTGACCAGGAATGGAACGGGTGACCTCCTGGTTCATAGGTCCATGCTCAACCACTGAGCCATGCTGGGCCCTCTTCTTATTCCGTAAAGACCTTTCCACTCTGGGCTTTTCCCTTCCCAGAAGCTTTCCCAGAGCACGGGCAGCCCTTTATTTTCTGCTGCAGCCTGTCTTAAACTCACATGCACCTCCGCTATTCGCTCGCCCTCTCTTCACAATCAATCTTCCCAGATTCTTACCGCTTAGCTTGGACACACATCGCAACTTTACCAGGGCCTGTTTCCCATCTGGGCACTTTCCTGGCGATCCCTGAGGATGGTGCAGGGCTTTAGTTTAACATTTAGGCCTCGTGCTCGGGGTGGGAATGCGGAAGGCACAGTGCGTATTGGCATGGGACCATTCTGTCGGAATCAGGAGGGGGACCTGGCTGGCAGGGAGGGCCTGCGATTGCTCAGAGCTGGGTGAGCCTGGGTCTGGAAGAGGCAGCGTGGAGCAGGCGGGCAGGGCAGCTCTTACCCAGCTCGTGGGCCAGCGTGTAGGCCGCCTGGAGCCCCTCGTCCTCGATCACAGAGCAGCTCTTGCTGGGGTCACAGATGGTGCCAATGTCCGCCACGCCCAGGGTGTCACACATCCCCTCCTTCCCACAGAAGTTCTAAGTGAGGCGGAGAGGGTGAGAGCGTGAGAACAGACTGAAGACATCTCCCGATTCCTGCTCCTCCTGAGTCGAAGGACATTTTTTAAAAATATATTTTATTGATTTTTTACAGAGAGGAAGGGGAAGGGATAGAGAGTTAGAAACATCGATGAGAGAGAAACATCGATCAGCTGCGTCCTGCACACCTACTGGGGATGTGCCCGCAACTAAGGTACATGCCCTTGACCGGAATTGAACCTGGGACCCTTCAGTCCGCAGGCCGATGCTCTATCCACTGTGCCAAACCGGTTAGGGCGCGAAGGACATTTTTAAAGCCCAAATCCCTCTTTCTTCCCAAAGGACTACTGGTTTAGGGAAGACCGTTTCTCCTACATTGGCCTGTGCTGGGCTGGCTGGGGCTTAGAGGACTTGTTGGGGGAGGCAGGCCAGCACAGCGGTTCAGAACACGGAGCCTGGGCTGGACTGTGGGCGCCGCTGCTTTGTGACACGCTGTGCCTCAGTTTCCTCGGTTGTAAAACGGGGAACTGTACAACGGAACTTGCCTCGTGGGGTTGTTGTGAGGACTGAGGAGTAGACAGGGCCTTGGACACATGACTACACTCTCTAGCCTTGAGGATGCCGGCCGCCTGGAGTTTCAATCTCACCAGGTAGATGGGCAGCCTCCTGATTTGGGGGAATCTCGAGGGTAACTCCTTGGCTACCTGGCCGTATGTTTAACCATCATCGCAGACGGACCTCTTCTCTAATTCCCGCTCCAGATCACTCACTGGACGGCGTGTCCTCTAGTTATGACCTCAGCAGACAGCTGGTCACAAATATTTGGAACACAGCCCGTATGACATTCCTCTCCTTCCCTTGCAAATACCTCACACTTGTCCTCATGACCTCCTCCGCCTCCTCATTCCACACACGAGGCTCCCAGCTGGGGCCAGCAGGGAGGCATTCCCTATGTTCGGGCAGGCCCAGGAGCCCTGGCCCTGGCCCTCCCTTTGACCCAGTCACCCCACCCCAACTCCACCTTCCCCCCTTCCCCGGGGTCTCCGGAGCCCGTCCACAGACCTGTCTGGTGAGCAGAATGGCCGTGTCGAAGTGTTCTGGGTTCCGGTCGCTGCGATAGTTGAACTGCTGCTGCCAGTTGCAGAAGTTGCGCAGGGTAAGCCCACCATTGTCAGACACCTTGGGGCCCTGCGCCTCATCTTCCACGATCAGCACCTTCACCACCACCAGGTGGACGGAGTTGCGAATGCTGGGGTGCTTGTAGATGCGGGCCGCCACCGACATGAGTGTCAGGATGTGGTTCTGTCGGGAAGGAGGGAATAGGAGGAGTGAAGGGTTCCATCTCCCAACCCGTCGCTTGCCCACGGCCATCACCTCTGGTTACCCACCCCGGGTGCCCCGCTCTGGGCTGAGTGCCCGAGAAATAGCATCTTGTTGAAAACGCACACCCTCGAGACCCTTCATTTCACATAAAAGCAAGTTGTGTCCCAAGATCACCAATCTACGGCGAGCACGGCCAGCATGTGAGCTCAGACTGCCTGGCTCCGAAGCGCGTGCATTTAGCATCTTGACCAGACACATGTGGCCATGTAAATCAAAGTCCATTAAAAGCCAGCGAAATTGAAATTACAGCTCCCCCGTCGCACTGGCCCCATTTCAAGTGTGTCGATAGCCATCTATGGCGTGTGGCCACTGTATTGGACTGAGCAGACAGAACGTTCCACCCTCACAGAAGTTCTATTGGACCAAGCTGGTTATTCGGCCTTGACCTTGACACCAGCCGTCTCCCTGCCATGCCCCTCTCCCCACTCTTCTCCATTCTCAGCCCAGAAGCAATGCTCTGAGCGCTCCAGGTGAGTAGAATTTCCCTCTGAGAGTCCAGTATTCTCCTGATGTCTGCGGGGGAAGCCCACTCTGCAGGATGAAATGTTAACCCTGAAAACTTGACTCCGGTTGTCACTGCAAACAATAGCTCCTCTGCTCCCGGTGCAGGACCCACACTTCACCAATGTCACGTCTTTACATGCTCTGTCACGTCTTTAGAGCTGCCCTGCCCGCCTGTGAAGGCGGTATCACAGTCCCTACTTCTAAGGCCACGCGGCTCTTCAAGCCAGGATGCGGCCCAGGCCTGTCTCCGGGGCCCACGCTCTTCTCATTAAGTGTCCCAGTGCTTGGCCTCCTGGCATTGGCCTGGACAACCCTGAAGGGTTTATTCCCTTCTGCCTGGGGCTTGAGCGAGCCCTGTGGGCCTAATGAGACCCAGATGCTGAGGATCACACCTGCTTCCAGTCCCACCCAGGCCAGCTGAGACAGCCCACGTCATCGCTGGGCCTCTGTCCTGTCCCGGGGCTGCCAGCTGCTCCCACGCCTTTGGAGGAGGCCAGCCTGGAGCTCACGCTCCTGCCTCTAAGAGTGCATTCTCTTGGGTTATTTTGCAAAAGAGGAGACAAAGGGACAGAGTGCCTTCAGCTGTGAGTGTGGCCAGCTGAGCAGCCAACTCGCTGGCTCGGCTCTCTGTTCTCTGGGGCACCGTCTCTATAAGCCTCTCTTTTTCTCTCCGGTGATCTGGGAGGTGGGAGTGGAAGGAGGGGAAGGGAGAGTGAAAGGCTAGAGAGGGACATTCCGCCGCCGTCTGGGGCCATGTGTGGGAGATCCAGGCGAATCGCATCATTTGTGAATGGGATCTGTCTGTTCACCTCGCAGGCAACCAGCCAGGCATTTTGTAAGCCCTACAAACAGAGGTTGGCAGGTTGTTGAGGGTGTCAAGTACTCCAGCTATGTTTAGGCTGATGTAAACATCTTATCAGCAAAGCTGAAACTTGGCGCTCGCTCTTGGAGTTGGATTCCTAAGGGGAAAAAGCAATCACATCATTATGCAACCAGGGGTGAGGGCTGAGGAATGGTAGCTTGCTGAGGCCACTTCCTGTGCAGCCCTTCACGGCTCCCAGGGGGCAGAAAGAGTGTCCTGGCCTCTTGCCCTAGGTAGGAAAAGCCAGAGTCTGATGGGCCAGGAACCAACTCTTGGGACTTCTTCCCAGGCAACCTGCCACTCTCCTCATAAGAGTTCTTCCCTTTGAGTCCCGATTTCATAATCTCACAACTGGGGAGATGATGTCTTACAAAGAAGGTGTGGAGATAAGAGATGCCAGCTGCTCAGCACGGACCCCAGAAAATTATACACAGAACCGAAGACTTGAGGTTTGAGAGGAGTCTGTAGTCCCAAGCTGGGCAGGTCAGACCGAGGCTCTCAGGCCAGCAGCTGAGTGGACACCATGCAACGGCCAAGTCCCCAGGGCAAACCAAGCACCAGAACAAAAGCATGGATGGAGTGTTTGTGTGAACTAATATAAATTCAAAGTAAAGGAGCGGAGGGGAGAGCAAGAGAACCCTCCGCTCTTTCGGCTCTGCGGGCTGGATAGAACAGCCGAATGGGCCGGATCCGGCCCGCAGGCCTTAGTTTGCCCACGGCTGGGTTAGAGCGTGCTCAGGGTGAGGATGGTCGAAGGTCCTCTGGCTGCCATCTCTGAAGATAATTTCCATTGCATCGTGGTCCTGTGTTTCTGTTAAAAATCCCCAAACCTGGTCCCACTTACCCACCTTTTCTGTCCCACTGAGCTTTTGGAGATGGAAGGATCGCCATCCCCAGCGTTAGCTCCTCTGAGAAACGGTGGCAGGAATGCCTGACACCTGCAGTGCATCAGACAGTTTCCCAGGGGAAGGACCCCTGGGCCTTGGTGGGGTGGTGGCCCTGGGTCGGTGAGCCTCCGATTCTCAGCCAACCCCCTAGGCAGGAGCTACGGTCCCTCAGGGA
Source organism: Plecotus auritus (assembly GCF_963455305.1). Taxonomy (NCBI): domain Eukaryota; kingdom Metazoa; phylum Chordata; class Mammalia; order Chiroptera; family Vespertilionidae; genus Plecotus; species Plecotus auritus. The sequence continues at coordinate 20,291,885 of NC_137779.1, forward strand.
GTGGCTCAAGAGGCAGGAAGGAGAAAGGCAGATGGCTCGCTCCACCACCTGGTGTCTATTTATACCTCCCTGCACCCCAGTGCAGGCTGCCGGCTGAGGCGTGTGGGTAAGATTGTGCCCCTGTGGATGGGGTCCCAATACAGCAGACAACTTCCCACAAGCACAGCCGGACAGAGCCCATGGCCAGCAGGCCCGCGGTGTTAAAAACACACACACCCTGCTCTTAAATGACTGGGATCTGACGCCCTTCACTCTTGTTGGGAAGGCGGGGCATCTTTCTAGGAGTCTCCTTCTCCACGGGCTCCCACAGGACCTGGAAAAGAGAGAACTTCCCCAGCCAGTTTAGGGAAGTTTTTTTTGATTCTCTGAGCTACAAACAAGGAGATCCCACCCCAGAGCTCTGGTGCAGCCAAAGCCAGGAGGGTGGAGCTGAGGGGAGGCTGGGCCTGGGTCCAGTGTCTTTCCAGCAGCCTCTTCCGCCCCCAGTGCCACCTGCTCTGCTCTGCACGTTGGCGCTGTGCACTTTGGGTCCTCCCGCTTTTCCCGGCGGCAGGTCTGGGAGACGTGAGGAGAGGGAGGTGGACAAGGGAAACCCTCTGACTTCAACTGCTCTTCTCCCTTTTTCCTTCTGGGCATCTCTCTAGGGCCCGGGAGTGTGCTGAGGAGGAGGAGGTGGGAAGAAGAAAGGAAAGAAGCAATAGGAGAAGAGAGGGTCCTACACGGGTGTCCCTCATTTCTCCTCATTCTCAAGATGTGTAGGCAGTTAGACATGAGCAGAGCAAGGACGATGGTCCAGGTACAGAGGTCACCAGGGCCCTGGGCACCAGCAAAGGACAATGGTAGGGCGGGAACTCGTCCCCAGGGTGACCTTTCTTCGCAAGCACATCACTGGTCATGCGTATTGGACCCCCTGACCTTTCCTCCCTGGAGATAACATCTAAGCCTCAGTTGTATTTCAGCTCCAGGCCCAGAAAAGCAGCAAAACCAGATAAGCAAAAACCACGGCCAACGCAGGACCAGCTACATTGAATAATGACCCCTTGCCCTGGTGCCCACTAATCCATCAGTGGAGACCCCAACCTTGAAAGGACACACCTGGAAAGCTGCTGAGTATTCTACTGAGATCTTCCCCTGGGACCTCCCCTAAAATTTTCACCTTTAAAACCTTTAGGACAGAGGACCCAGCTGGCTCTCCCTCCTGGGAGCACGCCTGAGCCTTTCCCTTCCCCCTACCTTTCCCCATCCCCCCAGGGGCATCACCTTGACCTTCCTCACTTCTAAGCTCCAAGAGCCCTTCCTTTACCTCTGTAACTTGTTACCTAAGCCAGTTTTTTTTTTTCCCTACAAATTACTTCTTCTGTCTCTGATTTTCCAAATGAACATTCTCTTATAGTGTGAGTCTTGGCTCTGAATTCTTTCCTAGCCAGAACTCAAGTACCGAGGTTGCTGAACCCAGGTCTGGTCTGACCCCACTGATCTAATACCTGGTGCCGTTCTTGCCACCCCAACAAAACAGCAAGGGCGAGGCCACCTCTCCAAGGCATGCACTTATCAGAACCATAAGGGGTCAAGCATGAAACTCTGAGCCAAACAAGCTGAAAGGAGACCCTCTCTGCCACGAGACAGCAGAGGTGACACAGCGGTGGTGGGCTGTGATGGCAGGTGACCATACTGCCCTCCTACTCTGACAAATGCCATCACCGAAGGCAACCCTGGTATCAATTATGCTTTGTCGAACACCTACTATGTGCCAGGCACCATCACCAAAGGCAACTCTAGTATCAGTTATGCTTTCTTGAGCACCTACTATGTGCTGGGCACTAGTTTGGGTACTTTCCATATTTATTGTATCCTCAACACACTGCCAGGACATTGTATACTTGTTCTGGCAAAACATTAAGGTGCAGAGAAATTAAGGTAACTTGCTCAAGGACACTCAAGTTATTTTCGTTACCCTCCAAAGCCTACCCCCTTCAACGTGACACTGACTGCCTCCCTGTTTACTGCCGGGAGGAAAACGACAACACAGAGTAAACAAACGCAAAGCACAAAAGCAAACTACCTTGCCTTAACGTCATCTAGGCACACACCCCGCCGCTCACCCCCGGGGCATGCTGAGATGGCAAATCAGAAACCTTTGCATATTAAGGTATTTTCTTGGGGAAAGACTTCATATTGTTGATCATTCTGACTGCAGCAGACAAAAGAGATTAAAAAAAAAAGACTCATTCTTTGCCAGTGAGAGAACATACTAGTAATCTGCATGGACATGACACTTGTCTTTCACCCACGAAGACTTGGGTGGCTAGAGAGAGTGGGGCACGCTTCCCTTTCTGTTATTTTTCCAAAGCAGGTCACTTCTGACATCCTGGGACTATGCTGGGCAACGTGGGATACATAGTCCCTTTAGTGTTAGGGCTTGTGGGCGATATTTTCCCCAGAGGATATGGTTAAGGGGAGACGAAATGGCTATGACTTAGTCCTTTCCTGAAACCACTCGCAAGTAGCTTGACATCTTGAGAAACCTCTGGTCTGCTCTGGGGGACAATGGGTGCCACTCCTAGGACCCCCTCTGTTGAGAAGGGAATTTGGAAGCTCAGCTCACCCTTGAACCCTGACAGGTCGATTTCCCAGACTGAGCGGGGAGCTGCTGGGCCCACCCTCACTCCCGCTCCAGTTTCATCCAGAGTGACTAGCAGCAGCCGGATGCAGACGGAGTTAATGCTCTCTTCCGAGGTGGTCCCCCTTTTCAGAAAGCCCTCTTTGTTTGGGCTCCTTCCCTCTGAAACCAGATAAGAAGGTGGGAAGCAGGGGCCCCTCTGAGAAAGGATTAAGTGAACTGAAGAGCATGGAGCTCTGGGAAATTGTCGCTCAGCCGTGAGACCAGCCTGGGGCCCGCTGCTTCTTCCTCTGGCCTTTACAGCGGTTTCTTCTCGGTATCGGGCTTGGTGGGGCATCTTTGGACAGCTGGATTCAAGGACCCATTCCCACAGTATGGACAAGGGATAGGGGTCCACAGAACCATAGTCACAGGCCCTCCCGGGGCTACAGGCAGCCGGGTACAGAAAACAGCACTGCCCTCCGGTTCAGGAGACGGGACCTGCAGAGTCACATGTGCTGTGCGAGCTGCACCTTCTTCCTAGTCTAACCCCTCACAGGTGTTTCCGCTGAGCTGACGTGTGGAAACCCCTCCACAAACTGAACTCACTCAGACTGGCTTCCCCGCACACAGTGCTGACCTTTCTCGAAGACTCGTCATGAAGCAGCCGCACAGGTTACCTGTCCAGGTATCTCTCTTCAGAGATGAAGAAGCCCAAGCCCTTGAGGGGGTGAAGTCTCTCTGCATCTTCATCAGGTGCCTGGTTACTAAGACACCCCAAAGCGCCTCTGTCCGTGTGATGAAGGCGCCAGGATACTCCTGGGAGAGTTACTTATAAAGAACTGGATTCTATCTTGGGAAGAAGGGTCTGGGCAGGCAAGGTCTTGGGGAACCAGACTTGACATTCATTCTTGGCTGAGCTCATGGGCCCATTGAGGAAGCCCAGGGGATGGAGCTGAGAAGTTCAAGGTTATCCTGTGGCATCTCCATTGCTGGTGAGGGGCTTGTGGGCAATCATAAAACCAGCTGTCCCTCAGCCCTGCCCCACCCCAGCAGGCGTGCAGGTGGGCCGTGACACGAGACCGAGGGAGAGGACTTTGCTTTGAGGTGTAAGGCCTAGCAGTAGACACCTTAGGGAGAGGAACACAGCCTTCACAGGTGCCCGGTGCCCATTCTGATGTGCTCTCCTGACCTGGGGTAGCTGGGCGCAGAGGTACGCCTCTGTGCGTGTATGCGGAGGGGCAGGGATGGGGTAAGCCTACGCTAGGCCATCCAGCCAGGCATCCTATGAGGCGGCATCCCCAGTGGCTCTGCGAGGAGAAAGCCGACTTGTCTGGTGCAGCCCACCTGGGTCAAAATGCAGCCCAGCCTCCTGCTCAGTGGCCTGGGCATCCTGGAGCCCAGCACCAAGCCACGCCTGCTTCTCGGTGGCGGTGGTGTCTGTGGAGGTCAAGTGTGTCCTTGAGGCAAATGCTCAGTATCTTCAGTGTCTAGGTGAGCCCAGAGAGCGAGGCGAGAGGAAGGCATTAGGAAGGATGTTTTTGGCTCCAGAGACTGACAAGCAATTGCTTTTTCTGCGGCTTCTCTGAGGTCTTGTTCTTCAAACCTCCTGGTTCAGAGGCAGATGTTGGACACTGGTCCACGTGTGCGGAGGGGCCCAGCAGCTCAGTTCTGGGTTTGCAATGAACATACTTCAGCCTCTTTCTGCTGTTGCACCCTAATAGCCAGGCCTGCTGGTCCTCGCCCGAGATGGGAGGAGCCCCTCCTGCCACCCTGTCTAGGACTTGCAGGGTAGGCGGGGAAACAGGTATGAGGTCCTTGTAGACCCAGAGCTTGAGGGGCAGACCGCCTGGAGGGCTTGAAGCTGTCTTGCCATGCTCTGGGGGAAGGGAACCCCGTGACCAATAGACAGACGCGACCGATAGCATGCCGAGGGGCCCACCCAGGGTTTAACCCACCCCTGCAGTGGCCAGAGGAGCAGCCACATGGACCTCTCACCCCCTAGTCTTCCCATCCTTCCATCTAGAATGCATTTCCCAGCGACTGTGGGGTGGGAAAGATGGGGGGCGAAACAGAAGGGCCGACTTTGCCTTGTCTGGCCTCTTCCGCACAGGTGATGCCAAAATGCTCGGATAGGATCCCCCGCCAAGATTTCCATCACCGCAAGTGTTCATTGAGCTACCCCAGGGGCCACGGACCCCGGTTCAGGGCACTGTGACCTCCAGGCAGGTCATTTCTCTACCTGGCACATTACCGGTTCTGTGTTCCCCGGGGAAGAGAGGGTGCCGCCCCCACACTTCCCCTGGTCTGCGGGCAACACAGTCACCTCCTGCAGGGTCTGCACCACCTTTGAATCTAGTTAGAAACCATCTGGCCACAGGGGCTATGCCCTTGGATGTAGCTTTCCTGCCCCAGCTCGGTGGAGAGCTGGGTCTGGGCTTAGATCAGCTGCGGTGGACCAAGTATAGTTCTGGTTCCACTAAGAACAGTCCCTATCCCCACTCCCTCCTCCCCTCCCTTTTCCACTGAAGCTTCAGTTTCCTGGACTGAGCCCCCAGGCAGAAACTCTGGTCCCCTCCCTTCTGTGCGGATGCTGGCACTGCCAAGTTCTGCAGGGCCCAGCGCCAGGTTGGCAAGGTAGTCCACACCCCCCGCCCCTGATCAGAACCAGCTGGGCACCCCGAAGTGGGGCAGCCCCTTTCCAGGTTCAGTTCCCTCCAAACCATATCTTTTATTTATGGGAACCTCAGTTCTGTTCACAAGGGGATGAAATAGCCACATCTTTCCATGGCAGCCTCTCCCGTCTGGAGACAGCAGAGGGCTGAGAAATGGGGCGTAGGGTGGACGTTTTCCAAAACGCTCAGTTTTCATCTGTGTTGGAGAGGGGGGTGCTTAAAACCCATTTCAGTTCAGTTTGCGATTTAGGAAGGGAGGGATGGGGGAAGCGGGGTGGAGGGGGGGGAGAGCAGCTGAGAGGGAGAGACACTGGGACCTGCACCCTAATTTGGAAGGGACATGGGGGGGGGGGCGGCAGTAGGTAGCCCAGGTGTCAGAGGTTAAGCAAAGAGTTCCCGCGCTTTCTCAGAACGCAAAGAACCTTGTTTGGGGTCAGTCTTGGGAAGAGTGGAGAACGTGAAGGATTTTCTGAGGGACAGAGAAGGGGAGCATTTGGAGGCTCCGGAAGGGGACAGGGGACCTCTCCGGGCAGAGCGAGTCCTACCTGCAGGTCGGGTCCATAGAAGGCCGCCATGGACGCATCCGCCACCAGCAGCGTCTCCACGAAGCGAGCCTCGGACACAAACCGCTTGGTCCTGCTCGCGGTCCCCCGAGGTGCTGGCAGCTCGCGGGCGCCTTCTGACCCGTCTTCTTCGCTTTCTTCCTCCGGTGCCCCGTCCTTCTCTTCCTTCTCGCGCTCCTGCCTCGGACCGCCGCCCTTCCGCGCCCCCCACTCTGGTCCTCGGGGGAGGGGGTGGGCCGGGGTGCGGCGCGCGCCGCCGGGTCCCCAGCGCCGCAGGAGGTGCGGCCGCTGCAGGGCGTCCCCCGCGCCCCGCGGCTGGATGGTGAACTCCTCGCCGTCCAGCAGGAAGGAGCCGCTCAGCCCGCCGCACAGGCTGACGGCGGCCAGGGACCCCGGCGCCCCGTTCACGGTGCCGGAGAAGAAGCAGGCGCGCAGCTCGCGCTCGCCCCCGGCAGCCGCGCCGGAGCCCCCGAGGCTCTCGATCTTGAACTCGGGCGCCAGGAAGCTGGCGTCGGGCGCCAGGCGCAGGACGAAGCTCCGGCCGAAGGCGGACAGGTGGAGCGCCAGCTCTCCCGCGCCGCCCGCCCGCCGCGTGGGCACCACCAGCTCCGAGGCCGGGCCCCCGGCTCCGGGTTGGGCGGGGGCGCCGCGGGCTAGCGGCTGCAGCAGCAGGGACAGCAGCAGGAGCGGCGGCCACCGGGGAGCGGCGCGGGGCATGGGGGCTCCGGCGGCGGCGCGCGAGAGGGAAGAAGCCGGCCCGGCGCGGGCAGGTGCTGGCGGCGTGAGCGCGGCCGGGCCGCTCCCTCTAGGAAAAAGGAAATCAATCAGGTCGCGGAGCGACTCGGCCCGTGGGGCCCAGTGGCCGCACGGTCCCCTGGCGGCCCCTCCGGCCGCGCAGCCCGCTCCTCCGCGCCTGCTCGCCGATCAGCGCACGAGTAATTGGAGCCCTGAGCCGCGCGCCCGCCCTTCGCCCTGGCCTCGTCCCCACCCCGGGAAGCACCGAGTGGGCTGCCGAGCCCTTCGTATTTATACTTCCTCCCCGGCTTTGACATAAGAGGTTTATTTTTGATCTCTCACTATTCCCGTTTCCCCTCCCCTGGGATGGGAGAGAGAAACTTGAAAAGACGGAGCGCGAGAGGAGAGAGAGAGAGAGAGAGAGAGAGAGAGAGAGAGAGAGAGAGAGAGAGAGAGAGAAATTGGATGAAATGTAAAACCAATCAGGAGTCAGCGAGACTCGCTCCCCTCTCCACTCCCCACCCTCCCAAGTGTCAACTCCAACTTTTTTCCCCTTCCCTTTACGCACGGTCCCACGTTAACTCCTACGGCGCTGGGCCGGCCCTTCAGGCAGAGTCCTCAGGGAGGCCCCAGGCGCTGCCCCCTTTAAGGCCAAGTGTCCAGGACGCATCCTCCGAAGTGGCTTCTGCATGGACCCCAGCGACAGCATTCAGATCCCTGTAGAGCCACTCTGGGCATCCGATTGTGTAGAAGAGAGGTCTCCTCCGGAGAAGGTTCCAGAGCTTTCAATTGTGAAGCAACGGAGAGAGATGGGAAAGGTCATATTAAAATCATTATTCCCTGCCTGGCCAGCATGGTTCAGTGGTTGAGTGTGGACCTATAAACCAGAAGGTCACGGTTCCATTCCCGGTCAGGGCACATGTGGGCTGGATCCCCAGTAGGGGGCGTGCAAGAGACAGCCGATCAATAATTCTTTCTCATCATTGACGTTTCTCTCTCTCCCTTTCTCTTCCTCTCTGAAATCAATAAAAAAAAAAAAAAAAAAAAATATATATATATATATATATATATATATATATATATATATATATATATATATATATATCATGCTCCCCACTAAAAACCACATTTTCATCCCAAGCTGGGGATAGGGAAAAATACCACCTGGTGAATGGAACCAAATATGCTGTTACTGCCCCTTCCAGGGTTGGCAGACAGAACCCAGCCCAGTGGTGAATGATCAGAAGTGAGGTTGGCAGCCAAGTGGGGTCACCCAGGAGGAAGGCAGCCTCTCCAGAGGAGGGCAACAGGGCACCTGGAACTGCATGTCTGGTCCTGAAAACTCCTGGGGTGAGGGGTTGTGGGGTTGTGGGGTGTGTGTATGGGGGGTGCGGGGTGGGGGACTTCATGAAAGGTGGCTGTGGGTACCGGTAAGTATGGGAGTGTATTCATTCTGCCCCACACTGCTACCTCCCCCTGGGATGCGGGGTCTGAGACACAAATAAAGGAACGGGGAATGGTATGGTCTACACGCAGGCGTCCTCAAACTACGGCCCGCGGGCCACATGCTGCCCGCCGAGGACATTTATCCGGCCCGCCGGGTGCCGCTGCCTGTCCTGCTTAGCAGCCGACTCGTCCCGGGCCCGTAGTGCACATAGGAATTTGTTCATAGTTTTTTTTTAAACTATAGTCCAGCCTTCCAATGGTCTGAGGGACAGTGAAGTGGCCCCCTGTTTAAAAAGTTTGAGGACCCCTGGACAGTCCTCTCTCAAGACCGCAAAACACAGCACTTCATGGCACCCCAGTCTTTTTTAAATTTATTTTTAATTTTTGATTTCAGAGAGGAAAGGAGAGGGAGTGAGAGATAGAAACATCAACGATGAGAGAGAATCATTAATTGGCTGTCTCTTGCATGCCCCACACTGGGGATCGAACCTGCAACCTGGGCATGTGCCCAGACAAGGAATAGAACCGTGACCTCCTGGTTCATAGGTCGACACTCAATCACTGAGCCCGGTATGGCGCCCCAGTCTTCATGGCACGGGTCTGGAGATAGGACTCAGGGTCCTGTTCTATAAGAAGAGGCTCTGAATCACTCCCCTCTGCTGACCAGTTTTCTGCCTGTGTTGGGGGGCACTGACAGTTGAGGTCGTCTTAGCCCATCCAACTCCTTCCAGCAGCCATGGGGGTTCAGCACGCAGCACGCAACACGTGAGACTCTCCGGGCTTGAAGAGGTGGCTCTCAGAGCTGCAAAGTACCTTTGTGGCCGCAGACTCCGCAGCAGGGAAGGGTGGCTTTGCATTCCATGAAAGGAAGGCTGAACTTCCCAACCCAGCAGGCTGCAGCGTTGTCTTTCCTGGGTAATTTACAAGATAGGAATGATTGGTGTCTCAGATGTTCCCCCAAACACTTCTAGCGGTGGCGGCAGGGGCATGGAAAGAGTGGCCTCTGCAATATTTTCCCCAAAATTAGCAAAACACTCCCTCCCGGCACAAGGGTGTGACCTGGGAGAGGGACCTGGGCAGGCCATGGGGAATCCCATTCTGCTTTAGGCCTGTTGTAACATTTTTTGGGGGGGCCTTTTATTTATTTATTATTTATTTATTTAAAATTTATCTTTATGGTTGAAAATATTACAGATGTTCCCTTGTTTCTCCCATTGACCCCTTCCATCCCACACCCATAACCCCGCCTCGCCCCCTGCCCCCAGACCTTCACCACACTATTTATTGTCTGTGTTCATGGGCTATGTATATAAATTCTTTGGTTAATCTCTCCCCACCCACCCCCTGATTTTGATCTTTCATCTTTGCTTCCTAAAGCCCCTGATTTGCCATTTCCCAGAGTAAAACTCCTGGTTCTCAATAGCAATTGGTTCCCTATGGGTTCCCTACTTTCTTCTTTGCAAGCATCTGAGAGGGGCGGATGGAGGGCTGTGCCCAGTCCCCCTCCCTCCTCCCTAGTGTGTGTTCATGGCTACCAGTGGGAGACTTACACAGACCAGAGAGAGTCTCGAATGTCTTTGGAGGCTTCTGGTCTCCGCTGGGAAGGCTCCGGGAGTTTTTTGTTTTTGTTTTAAGACAATGAAATGCCCCTGAAGGAAGTTCCTGTGGAGAAGGACCTTGTCCTGCCCCATTTTAACAACAACAACAACAACAACAAAACAACAACTGGCTGGCTCCCTGCTGGGTGGAGGAGCTGCGGCTGCCCTCTCCCGCCCTCCAACCCACCTGGATTCCTACGCCCCAGCCTGGGTGGCTCCTGCCAATTGCAGGATGACCTCAAGATGTCAGGCTTGCCTTAGCTATGCTTGAGCCTGTGTCCCTGCCTCTGGGACCGAGAAAGTGGTTTGCGGTGAAAGCCCTTAGGAAAAAGGCAGATGAGAACAGCACGACAAAGCAGCACCAACCAACCAACCAACCAACCGGTGCAAATCCCAGAGGGATATCTGCCAATTCTGGATTTTCTACATCACCACGTTCTTTCTCAAAATACAGCATGACAGCAGGGCTGGCAAACACGGCCAGTTAAATCCTGCACACTGCCTGTTTTTGTATAGTCCACGAGCTAAGAATGTTGTTTACATTTTTAACTGAGTGGAAAAAAAAAAAGGAAAACAAATTATAAAACTTGGTGATGCTTGAAAACAGTATGAAATTAAAATTTCAGCGTCCATAAATACAGTAAAGGTTTATTAGAGTGCGGCCATTGCCATTCATTTACACACCAGCTGTTCTTGTGCTACAAGGGCAGGGGTAAGTGAGCCTAAAATACATTTACTATCTAGCCCTCTGCAGAAAAAGTTTGCTGACTCCTGAGTTACCGTAAAGCAGCATCAATTTGGAGTCCTCACATTTCGAATGTGGAATTATTTAGACTCAGTATATGTGATTCTTCTGAACTAAGAAGCTCAACAATTTCTTGCTCTGAATAAGAAAGGAAAATTATATAAAAATGAAAATGAAAATATCTATGTATGTCTCTAATTCCGTACCTAGCAATTAGTCATTATTTAATTAACTCTTACATAATTGAAGGACTTTTATGTTTACAGTACCTTCTATTATAGGTCAATAGTGATTTGGGAGTTTTTAATGACCTATTAGTAAGTGGTATCTCTTACTTTATAACTAGAGTTTTATAAAGAGTATGCCATAAATGTATAGTGTCTACTAAGCTCTGGTATTCTCTAGAACAGCCTTGGGCAAACTACGGCCCGCTGGCCGGATCCGGCTGTGTTCTATCCGGTTCTCTTGCTCTCCCCTCCGCTCCTTTACTTTGAATTTATATTAGTTCACACAAACACTCCATCCATGCTTTTGTTCCGGCCCTCCGGTCCAGTTTAAGAACCCATTGTGGCCCTCGAGTCAAAAAGTTTGCCCACCCCTGCTCTCGAAGAATCTCCCTCCTTTTGGTGAGCTCTTAGTGGTCCTCTAATCTACTCCACGTGCAGTCACAGAGGAGAAACCAATGCAGAGGTTTTAGTGACTTGCCCAAAGACACATAGTTAGTGGCATCCTTTTCTTAAAATACTATGGGACCCCCCTGCCTGATGATAAAGAAACTGTATTGTTTTTAAATTTCATTTGCAATTCACACCTTCTTATTAAAATGGAATGCTTACTCTGGCCCGGGCATTGTTCTAAAGCAGGGGTGGGGAACTTTTTTTCCTGCCAAGGGCCATTTGGATATTTATAACATCATTCTTGGGCCATACAAAATTACCAACTTCAAAATTAGCCTGCTATATTTGGTCAAACCTTTCATTAACTCACCCCTAATGCCTTGGCAGGGCCGGACCAAACGATTTCGTGGGCCTTACATGGCCCGAGGGCCGGATGTTCCCCACCCCTGTCTAAAGCTCATTTTTATTTAATTGTTCGTAATAAGAGCTTCCATCTTTTGAATGCTTTCTGTGGGCTAGGCATGGCGTATTTCATTTGATTATCATGACCATCCTTTGAAAAAGGTGGCCTACAGATGAAGAAAGAGGTTTAGAGGGGTTAAGGAACTTGCTCAGGGTCACTCAATAAGTGGCGGCAACAGTGTTCTTAACCAAGGTCACATTCATAAGCTACTAATTGAATTAAATTTTTCCTGCCGATGACGCCACATGCTGAATTAGCGTTCCTTTGTTTAGAACCAGGGATTAAACTGTGGTATTACAGAACTGGAAGGGACCCTAGGACTTTTTCTTTAAGGAGCTCCAAGAAGGGAGTAAAACAGCTTTTCTCAAAAAAGCACTTCAATGTAAACAGCGCTCTTTCTTTCTAAGCAAAATCATACCCTTTTGCCACAATTTGTGTTCATTTTCTTTAACTTTGGCTATTGCGTAACCACCAGATCCCGCATTGCCTGTAACTGAGAGAGTTTTCTGGTCCTTATGCTTCCTGCTGCTGCACACACGTCCAGGCAGGCCTGTTGGACTTTTTTTTTTTTTTTTTTTATATATTTTATTGATTTTTTACAGAGAGGAAGGGAGAGGGTTAGAGAGTTAGGAACATTAATGAGAGAGAAACATTGATCAGCTGCCTCCTGCACACCCCCTACTGGGGATGTGCCCGCAACCAAGGCACATGCCCTTGACCGGAATCGAACCTGGGACCCTTCAGTCCGCAGGCCAACGCTCTATCCCCTGAGCCAAACCGGTCAGGGCAGGCATGTTGGACTTTTGACGTCACTTTTGTCCTGACGCTCACCTTGCACTGACGTTGTGTTTTGTGATGATCACTTGTAGGTATACAAGCATTTCCTGTTTATTTTTATGTTTAATTCTTTCTTAATCCTAAATATTCTATCTTTCGGAACCTTGTAACTTCACCCAGTAGGTAGAAAGACATTCATTCACATTCTTGAGGCTACTTCAAGTTCAGTTCCTAACTCCTGTGAAGCGCTAGCCACTCTGATGATTCCTACCTTCACCTGGCGTTCTGTAGCTTACCGACACTCTCAGTGGGCGAGCTCCCAGTCCTGTTGTAGATCCCTGAACACCAGACCTATACATACCGTAGTGCCATTGTGACCTTGACTTGCTTGCTGGCCAGACTGTTACTGATTTTATTACATCAACAAGCAAACAAACCTTTTTGTTCCTATCACTTGTATTTTCAGTGTCTAGCGGCCACAAATTGGGCTCATTGTGGGGCACCCAAAACATAAAATTTCCTGAAGTTTCACGTGGAATGTACCCGTGATTACAATATGTGATCCCTAATGTAACTGGCTGCTGAGAGTTAATTGCCCATTTTGAATCTTCCATGCAATAACCATGGCCATGATGGTAACAGAGGCTTAGGTCATGCTTGTCTCGCCCCTTGATGGCCAACAGGTGGCACTGTTGGAACTTGGTATTTACCCTCTTGTACACTTTTTCAGAACAACTTTTTCAAAAATTAGAAATCTCTGTCATGTCATGCAAGTCTGAGACAGCAGTCCTTCAGAACTGTACAAAGAAAGAAATCTGGGCCTTCCTTAAATGTCTGAAAACCAGTCTCTGGAGAAGGCTGAAGGCGGTGCTGTGTGGTTGTCCTGCTGAACCTAAGTGCTTCTCTTCCTACCATCCCTTCCTTTGCCTGGATCACACCAGTGTCTCTTAGCTCATCAGACAGTCTGGGAGAGCTGGTCAAGCCGAGAT